>NC_135719.1:41939514-42671650 GCF_964656455.1 Halichoerus grypus | reverse complement strand
TGAATGAAATTTTTTTTTGCGGGGAATGGAGTAAATATTTTCAACACATAAAATGAATGTGGCTAATATCATAAGGGCTCTTACAAATCAAGAAGAGGATAATCCTATGGAAAGCAGTTCACGATGAAAGAAGTTTGAAGGGCGCCTGGGTGGCTCAGTCGGTTAAGCAGCTGCCTTCGGCTCAGGTTATGATCCCAGGGTCCTGGGATTGAGTTCCACATCCTGCTCCTTGCTCAGCAAGGAGTCTGCTTCTCCCTCTCCCTCTGCTGCTCCCCCTGCTTGTGCGTGTGCCTGCCTCTCTCTCTCTCTCTCTCTCTCTCTCTCTCACAAATAAGTAAAATCTTAAAAAAGAAAAGAAAAATTTGAATGCTAATAAACATTATGTAAACTACGTAAATGTAAATCAGAATTTGATACTCCAGTTTTAAAAAATTGTGTTTTTTGTTTGCATTTTGGATTAGTAAGGATTAAACAGTTTGGTAAAACGTAATGTGAGAATATAGTACAGTAGAGACTATAAACTGTTGCAACCTTTTTGTAATGCAGTTTGACAATTTCTACAAATTTATATGCTCTTTGGCCTTTCATGCATTAGCATCACTTTGAATATGTCATTCTACTGCCTTCATGCATTCATTGTTTCTGAAAAGTCAGCAGTTAATCTCATTGTTCCCTATTTGCTACTTTTTAAGATTTGCTGTGTCTTTAGCTTAAGACAGTTTAACTGTGATATATCTAGATGTGGTTCTCTTTGTGTGTATCCTCTGGGGTTTCTTGTGCTCTTTAGATATGCAGCCTGGCACATGCACAGAAAATTTGGAGAATACTTATAAGAGCATTTCAATGGTGATATCAGCTAGGGCTTGAGGATTAGGAAGAGGAATTTTTATTTTTCACTTTATATCATTGTATACTGTTGGTATATATCTTCCATTTTCTTTCTTATAAATAAATAATTGAAATATGCGTAACAGTTTTTTTCTTAGTATGAAAGAAATAGACTCCTTCACAGTCATGGTGTTACCATTTTTAATTTTTAAATTTGATAGATTAAAAAATAGTTTGTTTTAATTTGAATTCAACTCATTTGGAACTTGACTTGAACCTGAAACCAGATTCTTTCCTGAACACACATTCTCCTATAACCTTCTCAAGTTGAAGGTGGCTTTTCCCCTGATATACCTTATGGTCAGGAGGCAAAGTCATTGTCCTAAGCCCTTAGTTTCTCGACTTCAGTTTAAAATCCATGTATATCCTTGAGTCTTATGTTATCCAGCTATGCTGTAGTCCTTTCTGCTTTTATTTGCTTGACTTCTTGGGTCGCTCCCACTTAATTATAGTGTTAACACCTCACTCTCTTTCTCCCAAGGTTTGCTGTCATCCAGTGTGATTTCAGTGTCCATATGTATAGTCTGTTATTCTTTACCCTAACCCTGTGGTTTTCAGAATGTAATCCCTCAACCAGCAGCATCAGCATTACCTAGGAACTTGTTAAAAATGCACATTCTCAGGCCCAGATCCAGACTTACTGAATCAGAAACTCTGGGGATGGTGTCCAGCAATCTGAACAAGCCCTCCTAGTGTTGTTCTGATGTATGCTTGAGTTTGAGAACTGCTGCCATAGCCTTTTATTTTCCTAATGTATTCATTTCCAGTAAAATGCCCTTTACAGAGATACCAACACCCAAGGCCACCTCCCTAGGCCTATTTCAGATCTACTCCAGTTGACTTTGCCAAATCATCTTTTTCTGCCTCTTCCTAAAATATTGCTGTTTGGGGTTCTAGGTTTCTTCTCACTTTATACACTCTTCTTAATCATACATTGGACCCAGATTTGTATGTCCAGGTCACCTCTCTCTTCTGAGCTTGGAACCCACATGTGCCACTGCCTGTCAGGCATCGTCATATGTATGTTCCTCAGGCTTTGCCTTGTCCAGTTCTCCTACCACCACCAGACTCATTCTTCCAGCTGCTCAGCATCAAGAGATGGTAACCACTAGGTGTTAAAGACTTGCCTAAATTAGAAGCCTGATGATATCCCTGATTCATTTTTCTCCCAGAGTGATCCTTACACCACATTCTGTCATTTCCACATCCTAATTAGTCTTAAATCCATCCATTTCCCTCTGTTCCTACTGCCATTAACCTGATCCAGGCTGTCATACTCTCTTAGCTGGCAATCTATGACTGGTTCCTAAGTGATTCCCTTAAATTGTTTCATCACCTTTCAGTTCTTCATTTCCATTCTATATTGCTTACCTGTGCAGCTTCATCTCAACTTTTCTCACATTCTCTTTTCTAGCAGTGTGAAACTTGGCTTCTTGAAAGTACTGTGCATTTTATTTGCATTTGGTTTGGTTTGACTTTGTTTACTTTTTCTCTAAGGTCTCTTGACTTATTTGCAATACTCTCTTCCTATTTTGTTCTTCAGTTCTGTTAACTTACTCATCCTCTTAGTCATTCTTCAGGTCTTAGTTTAGATTTGCATATTGGTTTGGGCAGATATATATCCTATGTGCTCCTTAACTCGCCCATATTCCCTTACTATACATTTTTGTAATTGCCTATTTCATGTCTGTATTCTTTCTTAGACCATAAGCTGTATGACTCCAGGCCCCCATTTATGTTCACTAAATGCCTATTTCCATTCAAGATGTGTGATCATAAGTGCCTGAGTTAAGTTATGTGGTAGATTCATTTTTTTATTCCTTAGCAATGGATATGTAATACGCATGTATCCTTGAATAAGTAATTGGAAATATATTATTCTCTCTTGCTTTAAGCATATATCATCATTGTATACATTAGTGATGAATTTGTGCTATACCATCAAGGCTCTTTGGTTAAGTGGGTCTCCCCTACACAATGTTATGCTTCCATAGTCAGGAGGGTAACTGGATACTTTGAGAATTTTTCTTTGTCCTAAGATTTGTCCTTGATGTTTTCATGGACTAATGAAAATAATTTCTCTAAATTATTTATCACTTGAGGGGCGCCTGGGTGGCTCAGTCGTTAAGCGTCTGCCTTCAGCTCAGGTCATGATCTCAGGGTCCTGGGATCGAGCCCCACGTCGGGCTCCCTGCTCCGCAGGAGGCCTGCTTCTCCCTCTCCCACTCACCCTGCTTGTGTTCCCTCTCTCGCTGTGTCTCTCTCTGTCAAATAAATAAATAAAATCTTTAAATTATTTATCACTTGAGACCAAATAAATATTCATCTATTTTTATTCATCTTAGCACTTGGTTATTTTTTTAATATAGTTGTTTTAGGGCCTAAATTTCTTTTCTATGTATAGTTTCTCTATTAATCTTAGGGATGGTAAAGGTAAACTTGTATCTATTAAGTCTTTAAATACCTTCAAGTAATATTATTTAGTCTCATCTTGACTAATCATTGATAGTGCTAACACATCTGGAATTGTGGTGTTCTAATTCAACATCCTATGAGATGTTGCTAAAAAATTTTATGATTTATTTTCATATATGGAGGTTTTAAAACAGAGATGATGACAGGAACTTGTTGCTCATTTCTAGCAAAATTAAACCAAATGCTTTAACTTTGAGCTTTAATGATACATAAGATTTTTAAAAAATGAATCTTAGGGTCATGGTATATGAAAAATAAATTGTTCTATTTTTTATGTATTTAATTTTTAAATTTTTTATAAGCACTCTTTTATCCATCTTTATTACATATGACTTTAAACACTTCTCTGCATTCAATACAAAATAGATGTCACATTCATTCCTGAAATGACTCTTCTCAAAGTGGAATGCAAGTAGCACTCTTACAGCCATTGTTACTACATTTGGTTTTAAATTCTCTTCTAAATGCCTTACAGAATGGATATTACATATATGCAAAAATAAATTGTTTTAAATTAGATAATATAACTTAAATGCTATTTAATAGTTATTTTCTGTTCCATCAACTGTAAGCAGTATATCTTAACTCCTTACTGTGGAAGGTGAAGAAATTGATACGTCTTTGTTGTCATTCACTTTTATCTCTTTCACCTCCTAGTTTCTATTAGATACATAATTAATTTATGTTGCCAACTTTATAGTTGTTTTTTTCTGTTCTGGAACAGATTCTTTCATGTTTTGTCAATAAGTTTATTCACAAAATTGTAAACCAGTACTTTTGTAATATAACTACATAAATATTACATCAAGTAGTTGAGTGGATCCAGCAAGAAGTAAATGTAGTCTTCTAAGTCAGTGCTGCTCCAAGAAGAATATTCCTAACATCTTAATCATATGGTTTTTATTCTAACAGTATCTTAAAGGTTACAAATACAGTTATGAAGCTGAAGTCATACAGTTTGTACTATCTGAGGCAAGAGACAGACTAAATTTTTTTTTTTTTTTTTTTTTTTTTTTAAAGATTTTATTTATTTGAGACAGAGGGAATGAGAGAGAGAGAGCACATGAGAGGGGGGAGGGTCAGAGGGAGAAGCAGGCTCCCCGCCGAGCAGGGAGCCCGATGCGGGACTCGATCCAGGGACTCCAGGATCATGACCTGAGCCGAAGGCAGTCGCTTAACCAACTGAGCCACCCAGGCGCCCCGAGACAGACTAAATTTTGATATGTGTTAATCTCAGTACTGTAAGCATCTCATCTTTTACAGGGGAAAATCCTTATTCTTAAGTACAATAGGCTCAGTTTGCTGTATGTTGATTTTTATTTTACTTTTTTATTAAGTTTTTAAATATAGTGACTAAAGTATGTAAAGCACATTAACCTTAAAAGTATGTTTGTTTTACTAACCACCCAGATCAAGAACTTTTCCAGTACCCAGAATGTTCATCCTTAGGCGCCTTAAGACGGGATCCATCTCACCCTTGTTCCCTGTCATGATTTCTGTCACCATCAGTTAGTTTTGCCTGTTCTTGAGCCTCATTTATATGGGATCATGTAACATGTATTCTTCTTGTGAGTGTGTATCTGCTTCATTTAACGTAATTAATGTCTTTGAGATATGTGCATGTATTAAATATATCTATGTTTTTAGGTTTGTTTGGGTTTTTTTTGTTATGACTAACGTATTTCTTTCTCCTGAGAGAAGACATTGGGAGTTTTTTGGTTTGTTTGCTTGGTTTTGACTACTATGAGAAAGCTACAAAGAATATTTTATATGTGTCTTTTGATAAACATGCACTGACTTCTTTTGAATATATACTCAGGAGTGAGGTTTTAGCTTCAAAAGATACTGCCAAGTGGTTTTCCAAAATAGTTGTGTGTGACTGCTTTACTCCTTGCCCATATTTATAATCACTAATTTTATCCATTCTGGTGGGTATGTAAGGAGATCTCCTTAGGGTTTTAACTTTTAATTTCCTGGTGGGTAATGATGTCAAACACCTTTCCATTAGCCTCTTGGATATCTTTTTTTATGAAGTGCCCATTCAGATCACTTAAAATTTTGTTACTTTATTGCTTTATAAGAATTCTTTAAATATCCTGATAGTTTTTTGTTAGATATATATTACAACTAAATTCCCTTATGTGTAGCTTCCCTTTTCTCTCTCTCAATGATTTTTGATGAACAAAGGTTTGCATTTTAATGGCATCTAACTCATCATTTTTCCCCATTGGGGTGCAGGAGGGGCAAAGGGAGAGGGAGAAAAAGAGAGAATCCCAAGCAGGCTCCATCCCCAGTGCAGAGCCCGAAGCAGGGCTCCATCTTACAGCTCTGAGATCATGACCTGAGCTGAAATCAGGAGTTCAGATGCTTAACCAACTGAGCCACCCAGGTGCCCGAAGATTGTATCTATTTTTAAGGTAGTCCACTGAGACTTTATGGAGAATGCTTTGGTAACATGTGACATTGGAGTTGTATGTCTCATAGTGGAATAAATTGAATGCCTCCCATTATTTCTCCACAGTGAAACAGAAGAGCACTACTTTAGTATTCTAAAGTAGGAAATTTAGTACAAAAGCTATAGAATACTGTCTGTTTTAAAATACTTGGCTTAAGGGATCAGAGCTCAAGTTCATACTGAAATAATTTCCTAGTCTCATTGAAATGCAAAATGAATAATTTGTCAAAATTCAGTAGTCCGCAAAGCAAAGTATATAGAGTAAGTTACTGATGATGATTATCTAAAGTTTTGAAAATATTTTTGAACTATAAATGTAAACTTAATATATTGAAGGGAGGCAGAGAAGTGTGTGGGAGGGGTGCATGAAGCTGATTGTGTAGGGCCTTATACGCCATTATATAAGATCTTTGGCTTTTTCTGAGATAGAGCCATGAGAGGATTCTGAGCAGAAGAGTGACATGGTTATAGAGAGTTGCTCTGACTGCTGGCATTAGGAAGAGACTAAGTAGGAGCGGGGAGGTTGGGCGACTCTTAACAGCAGTCTGGGTGAGAGATGATGGCAATTTGATCCAGGATGGTAACAGAGGAGGTAGTAAGAAATGGTTGGATTTTGAATTTATTTTCAGGGTAAAGTCAGAATTAGAGAATGGACTATAAGAGGAAGAGATGAGCCAGAGATGACAGTGAATGTTATATTCATTTTTAATGACCAGAAATTGAGCAGATTATTATAAAGATGTTGATTACATTATCATAACCCTACAACCCAAATGTCCAAGGAAGATGGAATGTAACATAGCCATTAAAAAAAGGTTTGGAGAGGCGCCTGGGTGGCTCATTCGGTTAAGCGACTGCCTTTGGCTCAGGTCATGATCTCAGGGTCCTGGGATCAAGCCCCACATCGGGCTCCCTGCTCCACGGGGAGCCTGCTTCTCCCTCTCCCACTCCCCTGCTTGTGTTCCCTCTCTCGCTGTGTCTCTCTCTGTCAAATAAATAAATAAAATCTTTAAAAAAAAAAGGTTTGGGGCGCCTGGGTGGCTCAGTCGGTTAAGCGACTGCCTTCGGCTCAGGTCATGATCCTGGAGTCCCGGGATCGAGTCCCGCATCGGGCTCCCTGCTCAGCAGGGAGTCTGCTTCTCCCTCTGACCCTCCTCCCTCTCATGCTCTCTGTCTCTCATTCTCTCTCTCTCTCAAAATAAATAAATAAAATCTTTAAAAAAAAAAAAAAAAAGGTTTGGATGTGGGGGGGTCCTTATTTCAAGTTTATTAAAAAAAAAAAAAGATTTGTGTGGGCGCCTGGGTGGAGTCAGTTAAGCGTCTGCCTGCCCTCGGCTCGGGTCATGATCCCGGGGTCCTGGGATCGAGCTCCGCATCGGGCTCCCTGCTCGGCGGGAGGCCTGCTTCGCCCTCTCCCACTCCCCTTGCTTGTGTTTCCTTGCTGTGTCTCTCTCTGTCAAATAAATAAAATCTTAAAAGAAAAATAAAAACAAAAATAAAAATAAAAAAAGATTTATGGGGGCGCCTGGGTGGCTCAGATGGTTAAGCATCTGCCTTCGGCTCAGGTCACGATCCCAGGGTCCTGGGATTGAGCCCCACATCGGGCTCCCTGCTCCACAGGGAGCCTGCTTCTCCTTCTCCCTCTGCCTGCCGCTCCCCCTGCTTGTACTCTCTCTCTCAAATAAAAAAAAATCTTAAAAAAAATGTGTGGATTATTTTAATGCATTGGAAAATGCCTATAATCTTAGTGATGAAGCTAAGATATAAAATTATATGTAGTACAGGGGCACCTGAGTGGCTCAGTCGTTAAGCGTCTGCCTTCGGCTCAGGTCATGATCCCACGTTCCTGGGATCGAGCCCTACATCAGGCTCCTTGCTGAGTGGGAAGCCTGCTTCTCCCTCTCCCACTCCTCCTGCTTGAGCCTGTCTCGCTGTGTCTCTGTCAAATAAATAAATAAAATCTTAAAAAAAAATTATATGTAGTACATTCTCTATTTAAAATTATATATCCGGTGTTCCTGGGTAGCACAGTCGGTTAAGATCTGACTCTTGGTTTCAGCTCAGGTCATGATCTCGGGGTTGTGAAATTGAGCCCTGCATGAGGCTCTACAATCAGCACAGAGTCTGCTTAGGACTCTCTCTCAAATAAATGAAAATAAATATATTTTTTAAATAAAATAAAATTATATATCCTACATTTACCCCCCAAAAAGAGGAAAAGGTCCAGGTTATAAAAATGTTAAGTGGTTATTTCTCCTGAGTGATAGAGTTGCGGATGATTTTTATTTCCTTATTTATACTTGTCTATAATTGGTCTGTCAGGGAAAAAAAAAAAAAACCCTTTTTACAGAAAAATATTTTATCATTAGTCCTAAATTGAAACATAATATTATTGATTTACTCAGGGTGCTAAATCAGCATAAGATGTGGTTTACTACTTTGTATACTAAAAGAAATCCTTGTGTTTAAAGTCACCTGGTTTCAAATCATAACTTTTCAGTTATCTCATTTGTAAAGACAGAATTATCCCAAAACTCAAGGGTACTTAAATGCATCTGACACTGTGCTC
This sequence comes from Halichoerus grypus, assembly GCF_964656455.1. Lineage (NCBI taxonomy): Eukaryota > Metazoa > Chordata > Mammalia > Carnivora > Phocidae > Halichoerus > Halichoerus grypus. The sequence continues at coordinate 42,663,263 of NC_135719.1, read as the reverse complement.
ATAATGTATAGTAGACTATCAGTAGAAGTCCTTATGTTTACCTTCATAAAGAGCTGCCTTCTACTATGAGAGTTGGTGTAATAACTATTTTTGATATAAGTGATGGCAACAGGTCTTTGTCAAGAGAAGTAGTTTATCAATAGCCAGGATAACACTTGTCTTCTTGAGAGTACTTATTCTCAAGGGTAAGAGATCACTTTCTTACTCTTCTCTGTCACGAGATAAACTGTGACCTAATAACTGAGACCTAAGAACCTTGGTCTAGTACCTATGGCTAACCTTTGTTTTCACCAGCTAGTCTAGATCAGTTATAAGAAATCATTGGCTTTTGTCACATCAGAGAAGCATTATGAGTAATAGAAATAAAAAATGGGAAATCAGGGCATCTGACTTTGGGTCTCATTCTTATTTTTTATTTTTTGATGTAAATTTAACATAAGATAATATTTACCATTTTAACTATTTAAAACTATACAGTTTAGTGGCTTTTCATAAGGTGGTACAACCATCACCACTGTCTTAATTCCAGAACATTGTCATCACCCCTAGAAGAATTCCCATATTCATTAAACAGTCATTTCTCATTCCCTCCTTCCCCTAGACCCTGACAATCACATATGTTTTCTGTCTGTACGGATTTGCTTATTCTGGACATTTCATTTAAATGTCATACAGCATGTGATCTTTTGTGCCTGGCTTCTTACACTTAATATAATGTTTTCAAGATTCATCCATGTTGTACCATGTGTAGGTACTTTATTCCTTTTTATGGATAAATAATATTCCATTCTATGGATATTCCATATTTTGCTTCTTCATTCATTAGTTCTTGGACATTTAGGTTATTTCCATTTTTTGTGAAAAAATTTGTGTTTTTATTTGAACATTTATGTGCAAGTTTTTTATTTGAACACCTGTTTTTAATTCTCTTGGATATATGTACCTAGGAGTAGAATTGCTGGGTCGTATGGTAATTCTGTGTTTAACCTTTAAAAAAAAAAAAAGATTTATTTATTTTAGAGAGAGAAAGTGCACTCTAGTGAGTGCACAGGGGTGGGCGATAGTGCAGAGGGCAAGAGAAAGGGGGAAGGACTCAGAGGGGAAGTCCAGCAGACTTCCCGCTGAGTGTGGAGCTTGATCCCACAACCCTAGGATCATGACCCAAGCCGAAATCGAGTCAGAAGTTCAACAGATTGAGCTGCCCAGGCACCCCCTGTGTTTTTAACCTTTTGAGGAATCACCAAATACACTAATTATTTTTAGACCTCAGTTCCAGCATCCCTGACACGTGGAGGTTTTACTCATTTAAAAAATATTTCTACAGGCCAAGCAATGTGTTAGATACGAGGGATCCTTTCATGGAGCTTACTGTTTGGGGATGAGGGAGCATGAAGGCAGATATTAAACAAATGATTTAAAAATTTTATTTTTATTTAGGGGCGCCTGAGTGGCTTAGTCCATTGGGCATCTGCCTTCAGCTCAGGTTGTGATCCCAGGGTCCTGGGATCAAGCCCCACATTGGGCTCCCTGCTCAGTCGGGGAGTCTGCTTCTCCTTCTCCCTCTCTCCCCCTCCCCCACCACTCATTTTCTCTCTGTCTCTCTCTCTCTCTCTCTCACACACACAAATAAAAATCTTGAAAAATTTTTTATTTAAATTTAATTTAGGTAACTTATTAATTATATTTTATTAATATAATTTATATTATATATTATTAATAATATACTCTTATTAGTTTCAGGCGTAGAATTTAGTGATTCATCAGTTACATAGAACACCTAGTGCTCATTACATCACATGTCCTCCTTAATGCCCATCACCCAGCTCCACTCCAGCAACTCTGTTTGTTTCCTATAGTTAAGAGTCTCTTACGGTTTGCTTCCCTCTCTGTTTTCATCTTATTTTTCCTTCCCTTCCTGTATATTCATCTGTTTTGTTTCTTAAATTCCACATATGAGTGAAATCATACGGTATTTGTCTTTCTCTGACTAGTTTCACTTAGCATAATACTCTCTAGTTCCATCCATGTCATTGCAAATGGCAAGATTTCTTTTTCTTTTTCTTTTTTTTGATGGCTGGGTAGTATTCCATTGTGTGTGTGTGTGTGTATACACACACGTACACATACCACATCTTCTTTATCCATTCATCTATCGATGGACATCTGGGCTGTTTCCGTAGTTTGGCTATTGTGGACATTGCTGCTATAAACATTGGGGTGCAGGTGCCCCTTTGGATCACAACGTTTGTGTCCTTTGGGTAAATAACTAGTAGTGCAATTGCTGGGTGGTAGGGTAGTTCTATTTTTAACTTTTTTTTTTTTAAGATTTTATTTATTTATTTGACACAGAGAGAGAGGGAGCACAAGCAGGGTGTGTGGGAGAGGGAGAAGCAAACTCCCCGCTGAGCAGGGAGCCCAATGTGGGGCTATTTTTAACTTTTTGAGAAACTTATGTACTGTTTCCCAGAGTAGCTGCACCAGTTTGCATTCCCACCAACAGTGTAAGAGGGTTCCCCCTTCTCCACATCCTCACCAACATCTGTCCTTTCCTGACTGGTTAATTTTAGCCATTCTTACCGGTGTGAGGCGGTATCTCATTGTGGTTTTGATTTGTATTTTCCTGATGCTGAGTGACGTTTAGCATTTTTTCATGTGTCTGTTAGCCATTTGTATGTCGTCTTAGGGAAATATCTGCTCATGTCTTCTGTCCATTTCTTGACTGGATTTTTTGGTTTTTGGGGGTGTTGAGTTTGATAAGTTCTTTATAGTTTTAGATACCAGCCCTTTATCTGATAAGACATTTGCAAATATTTTCTCCCATTCTGTCGGTTGCCTTTTAATTTTGTCAACTGTTTCCTTTACTGTGCAAAAGCTTTTTATCCTGATGAAGTCCCCAGTAGTTCATTTTTGCTTTTTCTTCCCTTGCCTTTGGAGACTTGTCTAGCAAGAAGTTGCTGTGGCCAAGGTCAAAGAGATTGCTGCCTGTGTTCTCCTCTAGGATTTTGATGGATTCCTGTCTCACATTTAGGTCCTTCATCCATTTTGAGTTTATTTTTGTGTATAGTGTAAGAAAGTGGTCCAGTTTCATTCTTCTACATGTGGCTGTCCGGTTTTCCCAACACCATATGTTAAAGAGACTCTTTTTTCTGTTGGATATTCTTTCCTGCTTTGTTAAAGATTAGTTGGCCATAGAGTTGAGGGTCCATTTCTGGGTCCTCTGTTCTGTTCCATTGATCTGTGTGTCTGTTTTTGTGCCAGTACCGTACTGTCTTGATCACTGCACCTTTATAATACAGCTTGAAGTCTGAAATTGTGATGCCTCCAGCTTTGGTTTTCTTTTTCAACATTTCTTTGGCTATTCAGGGTCTTTTCTGGTTCCATACAGATTTTAGGATTGTTTGTTCCAGCTCTACACAGATAACTTTCTAATTAAAATTATGACAGGGGCGCCTGGGTGGCTCAGCCGTTAAGCATCTGCCTTCGGCTCAGGTTATGATCCCAGGGTCCTGGGATCAAGCCCTGCATCAGACTCCCTGCTCAGCGGGGAGCCTGCTTCTCCCTCTCCCACTCCCCCTGCTTGTGTTCCCTCTCTCACTGTGTCTCTCTTTGTCAAATAAATAAAATTTTAAAAAAATCTTTAAAAATAAAAAAAAATTATGACAGATTTTTCTGATGGGGAGATGTATAAGATGCCATGAGAACCGAGCAGGAACTGGTATGGGTAATTGTCAGAAAAGGCCTCCTTTAGTTGGTAACTATATGTTAGCTGAGTTAAATAAAATAATAATAATACAGCAGCATCTAATATTTATTGAGTGTTTACTATTTGCCAGGCACTGTTCTAGTTCACAACTCTTATTTCTGCTATCCATTTTACAGATGAGTAAACTGAAAAATGGAGAGGTCAAAGAACTTACCCCTAGTACATAGCTAGTAAGTGTGAATCCAGTATTCAGTATGCTATCCCATCTGAGCCCACCAGATATTCTTCTCTTTCTTTTTCAAGAGAGGTAGCCCTATGCAAAAGCCTCTGAGGAAGGATGATACCCACTATTTTGAAAGAACACAAACGTGACAGGAGTACACTGAAAGTAGCACAGAACAGGATGGGGTCTTGTGGAAGGCAAGCAGTGCCATAAGAAGCTCAAGAAGTCGATGGGGCTAGATTATACAAAACGTTATTGTCTGCTGTCTTCACTTTAGATAGTTTTTACAGGTTTTGTTAGTGGTTAACTCTTTTTCTGCTTTAACACCATTTTCTTTAAACACTCACAGGAGTGTTTACCATTAAGACTAATAAAACTTAAGCTTCAGGATTCTTTACTTTCATGGATTCCTATGAGTTCTAGAAATTGCTATGAATATATAGAATGTTCTAGGTGGACAAGGGAAGCCAGGTTGCAGTCAGTAAACATTTCTGGTAAATTACCAACAGATCTCAGAAGAAGACCCTCAAATTTATGTATAGCAAAACGTGGATCTTGACATTCTTGTCAATATCTCTGATTTCACACACTGGTTTTTGGGAGAGCATCTTAGGGAAGTTGGCTGCAAATTGCTGTCTTAGGCAAGTAAGAAGACACTGAAAGGAGCCTAAACTCCACAATAGTTAATAAGTCATTAGACTGTAATAACAAACTGGGTAAAAATGGAAGATTTTGTGTATAAGAAACTTGGGGATGGGGGTTCTACCAAAATAAAACTACAGAAACTTTGAAATTGTTGTCTTGATTTCTATAGTTATATTTGTTGATAGTCTATATACATTTAAGTATTTTCAATTTAGGGCAGTTTTTAGAGCCACCACATTGAAATTTTATTTTATAAATGTGGAAAAATACTCTTGGCTGAGAACTTCCTAATAAACTACTTTTATTCTTGCTCTCAGGCGCCTGATCACAGATTCAAAAGTTAAATTAAAGTATCAGCATTTAATAACAAATAGCTTTGTAGAGGTAAGTGATTTCTCTTAAGTTTTCCCTTTTTTAATAAGAGGAATTGTTTATTAATAGATATAATTAGTTTTTCTTATACGAAACACTTTTGATAGTAAGAAAGACCTAAAGGTCTTGGATTATGACCATAAGCTTGGATTATGGACTTTATTCATGAGGTATACCAAATACCTTTATTCTCAAAGGAATGTGACAAACCAGTAAATAGATGTCTCTTCATAGATCTAGAACTTTGGTGATAAAATTATTTTTTCAGTATTCTTCCTTTATCGCTAGCAAAAATTGTAGCTGATTATTAATGATGTGATGTTTAATAATGCTTGGCAGTTTAACCTTGCTATATTCCTGCTTGTTTTAGCTTCCATTACCAATAAACTTTGTTAATAAAGAGAGCTGTAGTTATTTATTTATTTATTTTTAAGATTTTATTTACTTATTTGAGAGAGTAAGAGGGAGAGCACAAGCTGGGGGAGAAGGAGAAGCAGGCTGCCCCCCAACCCCCCAAGCAGGTAGCCGGACACGGGGCTCCATCCCAGCACTCTGGGATCATGACCTGAGCCCAAGGCAGACACTTAACTGACTGAGCCACCCAGGTGCCGCTATAGTTACTTGTTTTTATCAAATGCCTTTCTTTTATCAAATACAGAGGTCAGCAAACTATGACCTGCCTGTTTTTGTAAATATTTATTAGAACATGCCCATTTGTTCTCTGACTTCTTTTGTGCTACAGTGGCTGAATTAAGTAATTGCTACAGAAGCCATCGTGGCTGTCACAAACAAAAATCTTTACTATCTGGCTCTTTATAGAAGATGTTTGTGAGCCTCTGTATAAGATCGTGAATGTAAATTGGTATTTTAATTCTACAAAGTAATTTTTATGTCTTTTAGATTAAACTGAAGGTCAGATCTTCTAGAAAACAGCGTATTTTAGGAATAGTATATTTTTAAAATGGTCAATAAACTTTAATTCTGGTGCAGAGTGTTAGTTGAGCCATGTTTTGTTTCATAATAAAAATACCTCAAACGTTTTACTTTTTTTTTTTTTTTTAAGAACTAAAATGTGATTGTTGCCATGATTTAGGAACTGACTTTTGTTCTTAGAAGACATTTTTATGGGGGCGCCTGGGTGGCTCAGTCGGTTAAGCGTCTGCCTTCGGCTCAGGTCATGATCCCAGGGTCCTGGGATCGAGCCCCCCATCGGGCTCCTGGCTTAGCGAGGAGCCTGCTTCTGCCTCTCTCCCTGCTCATGCTCTCTCTCTGTCTCTGTATCTCTGTGTCTCAAATGAATAAATAAAATCTTTAAAAAAAAAAAAAAGACATTTTTATGGTCAAAGAGAGAAATTTACATGTATATTCTATAGCTCTAAACACCTTCCCTAAGTAGGAGTGTATGTTGTTTTCTTACATCTTTGAAAATTGCCCTGAAGTAGAACCATAACCAAATCGATGCTTCTTAATGATCACAAATGGGTAATTATTTTAAAGTTTATCAGTACGATTTTGAAGGTAGAACCAGGAGACAGTTCACATATTTATAAAACCAGGTCTTCAAGGGATCTGTAATCTTAGAAAAACAGTGCATCTAAAAGCATTACTTTAGAAGACTACTAAATATTGGGGGCAGGCTTTTATATGCTTGTGTCATCATCTCTGTCTTTGGCCCTTGCACTGGGAAAGCAATGTAAGTTAATTGCTTGTTGTACTAGGATATCTTGCATTCATGATTTAATTTGTTGTCATTTTTTATTTTCTAACTTGGGTTTCAGTGCAATCGACTGTTAAAGTGGTGTCCTGCCCCAGATTGCCACCATGTCGTTAAAGTCCAATATCCTGATGCTAAACCTGTTCGCTGCAAATGTGGGCGCCAGTTTTGGTAAGCAAGTGATTTCCCAAATTGAAATAGTACACATAGCTTTTCTATTTATTCTTGGTAGTAAAATAGTAGAAAATTTTTTTTTTTTACCTCAGTGGGGAGGGTGGGTGATGTTGATTTAAAATAGTGTATATTTCTTTTAAATAAGAATTAGATTAAAAGGCCACATCTTAAATAATTTTTTCTCTTTCCTTGTTGCTCTTTTTTCTAATGGGGGAAAAATGCAGCTATAATCAGTGTGCTCCACTGAAACTAATATGGGAGCAAACTTACAGATCTGGGACAAGAACTTAGTTCTTCTCATTTCTGATGGACTGCTTATTTTGTCAGATTATGTTTGGTCCCTTTATCGTTCTTGCTCTGTTTTCAAGTTATCTCTTAGGAAATAAAATACACAGGATTATTTTTCCTTTGCTCTGACAAGTTTAATCTTAATCCTAGAAAGAAAATGTGCAGATAAATTTGGAGAGATAAAACATGGTTGATGAGATATGCTTTTTAACCAACACTTTCCCTGTGGCTCCTCTGGCCCCAGCCTTCCTGGTAACCTCTGTTCTTGGAGTTTATAACATACTCTTCAGCCTTTGAATTCTAGATTTGACTTAATAGAGAATTTCCAATACCACATATTCTTATTAGAGAGTTAAGATGATTTTCCATTTTTTCCTTGTGGATCTTTTAGGAGTAAGAAAACAATCAAACCAATTAGCTCTAAGAGCTGGCAAATAGACATTATAAGGGTATCCCATACCATTCTTTTTTTTTTTTCTCCACAAACAGCTATAGAATTAGACTTACACGTCATTAATACTAAATATTTCCAAAAGGAGCAGGTAAACTCACAGAGATTAAATATGTATGAAATACATGCTATTTTGGTAGAGATTACATTACTGTTTTAGAGTTTTAGATACATTACTATTTTAGAGTTTACCCTGTAGACAGGAGGTACAGTCTGATTATATACTACTACTTTATTTATTTATTTTTTTAAGATTTTATTTATTTATTTGACAGAGAGAGACACAGCGAGAGAGGGAACACAAGCAGGGGGAGTGGGAGAGGGAGAAGCAGGCTTCCTGCTGAGTGGGGAGCCTGATGCGGGGCTCAATCCCAGGACCCTGGAATCATGACCTGAGCCGAAGGCAGACGCTTAACGACTGAACCACCCAGGCGCCCCTATATACCTACTTTATAACATATTTTTAGTTGATACCAAAATACAGAGAATAACAGCAGTGAATACTTATGTAGCTATTAACCCAGCTTACACAAAGTCAGTATTTTGTTTTTGTTAAGAAATAAAACATGACAGATTCATTTGAAGCTCCTTTGTTCCCTTCTCCATCCCACTCCCCATCTTCTTTTCCAGAAGTAACCATTATCTTTGACTTCATTTAAATTGATAGCACTTTGTTCTTCTCATTTGCAAAGGATTTTTGGCACTCCTGAATTACTTGATTAGCTAATAGCCACTCAACAATTATTTTTTCATAAGCATTTGTATTTATTCTTAATTTATACTTTCTTAAATGTATATACCATGTGCCTAGAGTACAGGAAGGAATTAACAATTAGTATATTCTTAGAAAATATTTAGTCACATTCTTATGTTTTATACTTTACTTGGTACAATTTATCTCTACAGGGCTGAGGTTGATTTGTTTGGATCATGCAAAGATGTGACCTGTTCGCTTCCTGAGTATTGCTCACTGTGCATTAGCATTAAATTACATAATTACTCTACAAAATCAGACTTTTACTCTTCATTTGGGGTGTTAAGAGATTTAATATATGCTAATAAAGCACTGGTCAAAATTTAAGTTCAAAATAGTGAAAATTATTTGTTTGGTGAATTCAAGATTGTTTACAGCACAGAACTATACATATATAAAACGATCAGAAAAATACAGATGGGATTAAACTGAATTTTTTTATCTTAACAGTTTGGTGGATGTTTAGAGAATCCTTTCTTGTATAATTGTCATCAGAGCATGTCTTCATGCCTATAATCATTTCTTTATTTCACACACACACCACAGTACACGCTCTCCTAACACTAAATTCTAAATAATCTGCTGTGGAATAATGTAAACTTGGCTCATGCCCTTGTATTTGCCAGTTACTAGAAACAGATGAAACCACTGAGAAACTATGAAACATGAAATTGCTTGCTTGTTTATTTACTTACAGTAGGTAGGACTTAATTCTTTTAACTCTTATGTTAACAGCTTTAACTGTGGAGAAAATTGGCACGATCCTGTTAAATGTAAGGTGAGTTTGTCTGGCATTTTCATTTTTAAATAATGTAATAGAACACTTCTGAGACTTGACTGAAAACCAGGGCCCACAATTTTGTTATCCATTTGTAGATAGAAGATTGTGTTTTTCCTTTCTATTTCAGATGAACATCGCAAGTATTCATGAAGCATTCCTTAGGAATAAGTCCCTTCCTGATGCTTATCAGGATAACAGTGGTTAAGGCACCTCCCTGGGCAGGCTTTGTAATTAGCTAAGGGGAATGACACATCTTGGAGCTGGGCTTCTCATCAAGCTCTAGGTTCCCCACTTGGCTTCAGCCGGAAAAAGTCTTCCTTTGGTTGATTTTATATATATAGGATATGAGAACTACAGGATTCCCTTGGTTTAAAAAGAAGTAAATCCAGTGATAATCTTGTCCTTTGCCTTTTACATTTAAACTTGACTGTATTTTAATGTTGAAGTAATTTGCTATCCTTTTCTTAAGTCTTTTGTTGTACCCTAACAGTTGTTGTTTTCAAACAGTGGTTAAAGAAGTGGATTAAAAAGTGTGATGATGATAGTGAAACCTCTAATTGGATTGCAGCCAACACAAAGGTTGGTATTTTCCTTCAGTAAACTCTTGGTAGTGAAACTGTTATAAGAATAGGTGCATTAGCAAAATAAGTTTACCTAGTTAAGGACTTCATTTTACCTTTTCTCAGTTAAGATTTGGGGGTTTTTTGGTTATTTTGGGGGCTGGGGGTTTTGGTTGAGTTTGGGGTTTTGTTTTGTTTTTTCCCCCCAGAATGCCAATTTTTTAGTGTTCCAAGTTTATTTTATTGAGCACTACTGCAACATGCACAGTACTCTTCTTTAGATTTGTCTGTTAGGAAAACATTGGTTTCCTATAGAAGAAAAAGCTAACAATTTTTCTACCCAGGGGTTTGATAATGCTTTTTCATATTGTTCTGCCTTTACGTTTCTGCCTTTAAAAATCTCCAGGGTTTGGGGCGCCTGGCTGGCTCAGTGGTAGAACATGAGACTCTTGATCTCAGGGTTGTGAGTTTGAACCCCACATTGGGTGTAACTCTTTTCTTCTTTCTTTCTTTTTGCTTTTCTTTGCTTTCCTTTTCCTTTCTTTTCTTTTCTTTCATCTCTATACCCAGTGTGGAGCCTGAACTCACAACCCTGGGATCAAGAGGTACACACTCTACTGACTGAGCCAGCCAGGGGCCCCTCCTTAAGGAGTCGTTCTTTAGAGCAGTATCAAGAGTAACTGAGTAATTGTTTTTGTTATGTAACTGCACTGGGCTTAACATGTTTGACATCTTTAACATACTAAATTTCTAAAATAATGATTGAAGAGGCTTGACTCCTAAGAACTGGAAGTTTTGAGGGTAATATAGATATCCCTTGTTCTTTTGTTTTTATTTTTGAAGTACATTACTGCTTATGATACTAGTTTTAAGATTCAGTCTCCTTATGACCGTGGACCACTGCTTTAAACCTAGACAGATGTTTTGTTCTGCAGATGGATGTAGTCTTGAGCACCCTTCTTTTCTGTCACAAAGTAATAAGCGTATGTTTGAGTCCCAACTGTGTACCCAGCAATTTCTTAGTAGAAAATTGTATAAATAACCAATCTTTAATTCAACCTTATATCCTATCTGTATTGGAAGTGACTAGGGTGATGAATGGTAGTGTTACTCATGGACTATTCATTTTTAGTATTGCCTTTCACATGTGAAGATGATGCTTAAAGAATACTGAGTTGTTTGACTAGTGTTAGAGCTTTCCATCACCCAGTCACAGGACAGTGATAAAAAAGAGTGTTTAAACGATGGAGGCCAGGGGTGCCTGGGTGGCTCAGTTGGTTAAGCGACTGCCTTCGGCTCAGGTCATGATCCTGGAGTCCCGGGATCGAGTCCCACATCGGGCTCCCTGCTCAGCAGGGAGTCTGCTTCTCCCTCTGACCCTCCTCCCTCTCATGCTCTCTGTCTCTCATTCTCTCTCTCGCAAATAAATAAAATCTTAAAAAAAAAAAAAAAAAAATTTAATAAATAAAAAAAAAAAGATGGAGGCCAAAACACACAATTTTATATCATTAGTACCCTGTTGTACCCAAAAAGATTAAAACGTGAATATATTTTTATCTCCCAGAAAGCCTTAGTAGTGAAATAGTCTTGTTACATTAAACAAATGCCTATGCCTTTGAGGAATGTGTGGTTGAAATCAGTATTTTTGTGCTCTCTAAAATTATCATGGTAAAAATAACTCATGTCACTTAAGAAAACCTTTCTGTGTTGTTAGGAAGTTGTTACTTTGTTGTTGAAAAAATTTCCCAGCCAGGCATACTTTCTTGAAAATTGATTTTCCATCAGATAGGGCTTTACCTAGAATCTTTTAGTATGCTCTGTAAAACTCGTATTTAGAATAGGGCAGTTGTATTTTTACTAAGTAGTTTGATTAAACTGTAGCCCTCTTTCTGCATCTAGAGAAATCCCCCAAATACTATAAACCCCCAAGATGTTTAAAATAGGGAGTACAGGGGACGCCTAGGTGGCTCAGTTGTTAAGCGTCTGCCTTCGGCTCAGGTCATGATCCCAGGGTCCTGGGATCGAGCCCCGCATCGGGCTCCCTGTTCTGCGGGAAGCCTGCTTCTCCCTCTCCCACTCCCCCTGCTTGTGTTCTCTCTCTCGCTGTGTCTCTCTCTGTCAAATAAACAAATAAAATCTTTTAAAAAAATAAAAATTAAAATAAAATAGGGAGTACAGGGCGCCTGGGTGGCTTAGTTGGTTAAGCATCGGAAGCATCGGACTCTCGGTTTTGGCTCAGGCCATGATCCTCAGGGTCCTGGGATAGAGCCCCACCTTGCATTGGGCTCCTAGCTCAGTGGGGAGTCTTCTTCTTCTCCCCTTCCCCCCTCCCCCTGCTCCTGCACACACTCTCTCTCTAAAATAAATAAATCTTTAAAATAAAAAAAAATAGGGAGTATAGGCTTGAATATGTTTCACTTTGTTTAGAAAGTAGATTATTAAGGAAGAATGGCAATTAGTAATAACAAAGTTATCTGCTTGGTAGTTTTGAGAAAAACCAAAGAGTTTTTCTCTTGAGAGGCTTCAGAAGCCTTTATTATTGTTATTTGCTCCTTAAACAGCTTTGCAGATTATCAGTGGTATCCTAACATATTGAGAGCTTAATACTATTTCGTTAATTATAACCCAGAAATATAGAATGAAACAGATATTTTAGACCTGGAATTTGATTCTTTGGGAAAATGTAAAATATCTTAGTTGATTTCAGAGATTTGATTTCAAATGTATAATTAGAAATGGCCATATTTCCCTATTTAAAATGACTATAGTTTATGGGCCAGGGTAGTCTGTTTCACAAAGGCAGAATTGTGTAAGTAATATAATGGGTGATACTCCCCCCTTGTGGGAGTTACAGGCATCAAACAAATGCAGCAAAAATATAAGCTTTACATCTTATTTATAGTTTCATTAAAATGAATAAGTTTGATTTTCTAGATTTTCCAAAAGAAAAATAACAATAGACCTGCTGTAGGGGTAATAACTTTGGCTCGTTAGTAACCAAGAATATGACACAGACTTGGAAAAAGCTGTGATCTCTGTAGCACAGTTATAAATGGACCACAATGAGAAAGACTTAAAGCAAGGGTATTTGAGGGTGCCTGCCTGGCTCAGTTAGTAGAGCATGTGACTCTTGATTTCAGGGTTGTGAGTTTAAGCCCCATGTTGAGGGTAGAGTTTACTTAAAAGCTACAACAACAACAAAAATAAATAAAACAAGGGTATTTGACAGAGAAAGTTGGGAAATTCAGTAGCCACAAGAAGAATTTACCTATCTTACCAGTCCTTCTTGCCTGATTCTTAAGGCCAAATTGCTTGGGCTTGAATCCTGACTCTACCGTTTGCTACCTGTGTGACCTCAGACCAGTGTTTTTATTATTTTTCTCTCCCTTAGTTTATTCATCTGACAAATGAAAATAGGATCACTATAAGGATTATGAGTTAATGCATATAAAACACTGAGAACAGTGTGTGGTATACAGGAAGTACTCAATAATTATTTCTAGATGACACTGGACAGTTAATTATATTTACATGAACAAAATGTTTTACCTCCTGTAAAACTATTATTCTACATGTATGGTTAAAAGTACTTCATGTTTTTGTCCCCAACCCCGCTAAAACAAATCTTTTTTAATTGTTGTATATCTTAATAGCCAGTAATAATGGTAATAGCTTTTCTAGTAGTACTTACTGTATTGCACACTGTTCGGAGTGCTTTCTTTACGTGTATTCATAACAATAAATGTGGTATTTAAAAATAAACCAAATCTAGAACTGGCTTCTCTTCGGTGGTAGTAATACAACCTAGTGTAGCATTGACACCAACTTTGTAGTTTCTCTTCATAGGAATGTCCCAAATGCCATGTCACAATTGAGAAGGATGGCGGTTGTAATCACATGGTCTGTCGTAACCAGAACTGTAAAGCAGAGTTTTGCTGGGTGTGTCTTGGCCCTTGGGAACCACATGGATCTGCCTGGTAGGTTGGGGAAATGAAGGGGAGAAAATGTTCACATAAGTATGTAATATATGCTGTGTATTAACAAATGTTTCTGCCTCATGGAAGCCACCATCTAACTTGGGAGCTAGATAAATGAATATAGTGTGTGATCATTGTTAAAAGTATATGCAAGATGTCCAGAGACAGGGATAAATGAGGCATATTTCACAGAGCAGGTAATATTTGAGAATTTTAAGGGGGATTAAGAGTTCATTAGTTGAAAGTGGTAGGAAAAATGTTCAGGGCAAAAGGAGCCTCATGAACAAAGGTAGAATGATGTGAAAGTACATGACTTATTTAGAGAAGAGTTGGATTGTCTAGTATGTCTGTCTAGGCAGTAGTTGAAAACTAAAAGATTATTGGCAAGACCCAACCTGCAGTTGTGTTTTATTTACCCTCGTATGCTATTAGACAAAAATGTGTCCCAAACTTTAAAAATTGGAAAATTGCGCACTGCAATCCAGATTTTTAGCCTTTCTTTGAAACATAGGAACAAGCCTGCATTCATGCTTGGCAGCATTTGCCTGGAATTGATTAGTAGCCCCTTAGATGAGGCCTTTACTTTCTAGTTTGAAATATTTCCGCAAGACTGAATCTTGAGGGCATTTGCATATATCATGATAGCACTATGTATTTAAAAGATGGCATCACTTTTAATAGAGATAATATATATCTCTCTTCTGTCCATATTTCTTAGCAGTTTGGGAAAATGTAAGTTAGATTCATGATGTCTTGAGTTTTGAGAAAAAAGGGAGCTAACACATCTCCTGGTAAAAATGAGAGTATTTCTGAGTGTTTTAATACACAGATGACCCATTTCACTAATTTGTGTTACCTGCTTATTGGCATTTCAGTTTGTGGCCCCTCCTAAGTTGTGGGGCATAGGAAAAGAGTTACAAAGTAGACTGGGACCTAAAGTAGTTTGGACATTATCAGAAGGATTTTAAGTGGGGAGTGACCTGATTAGATCTGTAATTTAGATGAGATGGCTCTATATTATGTGCTTTACATACATTACCTCAGAATTGTGGCTGCTTTGTAGAGAGTGAATGGGAGGGGAAGAAATTGCAGAGGCAGGACAGGAGGAGGATCTCACCTTAAGACAATGGCAAGTCTTTTCTTTTAGTTTCATTGGAACTTTTATTAGTTTCATTAGAGGAATAGTGAGAGGGATTACTTGGCCTGAAATTAATTCTGACTTAGGTAAAACTAGTTGGTTGTGTGGAAGTAAAGAAAGTGATTTTACCACTGTCAAAGCCAAGAATGGTATTGGGGGTTAGCCCGACAGGTACTCTAGATTTTAAGAAGCAAACTGGGGGATTAGACTATTCCCAGAAACTAAATTCACTCTAGTATATTTAAACCAATAAGCCTAATGAATAGAGAAGAAGAGTTATTAAAAGATACATTTCTTGTTAAAGATACCTTTTTTTAAAAAGATTTTTATTTATCAGAGAGAGAGAGCACAAGCAGGGGAAGCGGCAGGCAGAGGGAGAAGCAGACTTCTCCCCGCTGAGCAAGGAGCCTATGCGGGACTCGATCCCAGGACCCTGAGATCATGACCTGAGCTGAAGGCAGACGCTCAATCGACTGAGCCACCTGGGCATCCCAAAGATACATTTTTTGTATGTAAGGAAATCTCTGATCATAACTCAAATTTTAAAGAAGCTATATTGAAAACTGAACAGAGGGGTGCCTGGGAGGCTCAGTCAGTTAAGCGTCTGCCTTCAGCTCAGGTCATGATCCCAGGGTCCTGGGATTGAGCCCCACATTGGGCTCCCTGCTTTGCGGGGAGCCTGCTTCTCCCTCTTCCGCTCCCCCTGCTTGTGCTTTCTCTCTCTTTCTCTGTCAAATGAATAAATAAAATCTTTAAAAAAAAAAAAAAAGAAAACTGAACAAAAACAAAACAAATGATGGATACAGGAGAATGAAGAATGGCCTGGACCAGGGTTGTCAGAAATGTTTCCTGTGTCTTGCCTTTACCCATAGCTAACATTGCAAATGAATCATGCTATGCTTCCTTATTTAAATCTGAAAATGCCTCAGAATCCTCAAAATAGCATTCCAAGTAGCACTGTCCATCATCTGAATTAGAAGTATAGATGAATTCTCTTTGCTTTTCTGGCCTTCAGTTCCTTAATAATTTTGGCTGAGTAAAGTCCAGAATGAGTTGAGGCTTATAAATACCTTAAAAATATCAAAAGGAACGTTTTTAAGGATATGTTAGATAGGAAGAAGAGGTATTAATAGTTGACCAGTAGAGGGCAAGAAGAGCCGACCTTTGGGCTAAATTAAGTAAAGTAATTTTTGGTAAGAGAGGATTATAACCCAAGCTGGGGGGAAGTTAATAAATCTGACTCGAGTGAATTGTGGTCTGGGTTACTTTAAAAACTGAAAGATGAGATCAGTAAGCTATTGTTGGTTATTTTACTGAGTAGTTAAGGAAAATAGAAAGCTACCACAAACTGAAAGCAGACAAAATGTAATCCCAAATTTCCAAAATTTGTGATTGATTCCACAAACTACATATAAACCACGTAACTTTTCTCTTAATGTCAAATCCCCAAATCAAATGGTATTATTAGGATGATGGATTAGGGAGTGTTTTGTAGACCTCAGCAAGGTATTTCAGTGTTAGCTGAGAAGTTTGTGGCCTAGGCTATGAATATACGCAGAGATACTTGGGATTAATTGAATGTCCATTTCTTGGAGTTACAGGAAATGAATTTGAGTCTTCCTAAAGGAATACTTCCAAGGTTTGCTGAAACTCTTTCAGAATTGAAAAAAAGGTGATCTTTTCCATAAAGGTGGAACCCTGGGCATTTTAAATACCTCAGTTTACCTGTATAAAGAAGAATATTGCTTCTAGTTTTCAATTCTGAAAGATTTTGTCCTTACCTTTTTTATTCACGTAAACTATCTATTGCTTTTCTGGTCAGTTTTACTGACAACTTTCTTTCACTAGTTAGAGAATCATGCATACATTTTGGGATAACATCATAGAAGAAGATTAAATTTATAGACATTAAAATCCTGGAAAACTTGACAGGCTGGAACAATGAGTCCAGTTTAACAAGATTTAAATTAAATTCAAAATTCTTCCTTTAGATCTAAAAGGATTACTGTTAAAAAGATTCTGAAGACATGACTTACAGCATGTGAACGATACAGTCCATAATTAAGGGCATGGCCCTCAGTTGGGAGACCAGCATTTTTAGCTCTGAAACCCTAGTTATATGACCCTTAAGTATGTTACTTGTCTTCTCAAAACTTAATTCTTTGTCTGCTCAATGAGGATAATAATACACATTTCATAAGGTGGTTCAGGGAATTGAATCTGATAGTACATTTAAAGACTTTAGTAGTAAGTGGGTGATATGTAGTAAGCACTCAAGTATCAGCTGCTCCCATAATGTAGACTCCCAGAAAAGCAGAGGTAGAGTTAATCAGAACAAGGGAAATGCCAGTCTTGTTCATCTCTACTCTGAGCTGACTTCTGGGCACGTTTCCCCTGCTTCTCATTTTGTGTGTCATTCAGTTTTCAGTGACTCTTGAAACTATAATAGCATGTAAAGCATATAGCACAGCAACTGTTACATAGTAGTCCATCAACTGTTGGTTCTCTTTGATTTATAAAGATAAGAAGGTGAGTAACTGGAAAAATTGGAAATATTTGGTTTAAATAACAGACAACCTAGGAAATAAGACCTCTTTCTTCAAAAACTGAGTTAGAAGTTCAAACTGCAGGGGCGCCTGAGTGGCTCAGTTGTTAAGCGTCTGCCTTTGGCTCCGGTCATGGTCTCAGGGTCCTGGAATTGAGCCCCGCATCGAGCTCCCTGCTCAGCGGGGAATCTGCTTCTCTTTCTCTCCCTCTGCCCCTCCCCACCACTCATTCTCTATCTCTCTCAAATTAATAAATAAATTTTTTTTTTTTTTTTTAAAGTTCACACTGCAGTCAGGAATGGAAATTCTAGAATGACAGTGTTTTCTAATGATTACAAGTGAGCTGATTTGGAATGAACTACTTCAGGAGGTGGGGAATCCAACAACACTTTGATTTCCTTTCAGTCTTGTAATTCTGTCATAAAGGTGGAACCCTGGGCATTTTAAATACCTCAGTTTACCTGTATAAAGAAGAATATTGCTTCTAGATAATCTCTGAATCCAAACTTCTGTGATTTGTTCCCTTTTCATTGATTTTTGGCCTTACAGAATTCTCTTAATTTACTTTAAGGTACAACTGTAACCGCTATAATGAGGATGACGCAAAGGCAGCAAGAGATGCACAGGAGGTAAGTACGTTTATTTTCAGGTGACAGTTGAACAAGAATGTGCTTACGTGTTTATTAGGGAATAATTCAGCAGAAGTTTTCAATTCTGAAAGAGTTGTGGAAAGACACCCCAGTAAATACTGGGTATCTGTGTACATTTAGAAAGGGAATCTTATCCAAAATGCTTATCAGTAGCACTCCTGTTTATAGATTTGTTTGCTTTCTTTTAATTAATCTAGTCATGTAGCACAGTTCTGGGTTTTAGTAGTTTTGGTGTCAAGATTTTCTCACCCCAGCAAGGAGTCTAGAGAACAGTATTTGTTAAATAGTTTTGCTGCTGTTTATATACATTCTTTTTTTTTTTTTTTAACCTCATTATTCATCAAGAAGTGGTAAGGATTATAGATGAGCTGATTTAGAATGGACTGCCTCAGGAGAGGAGAGTTCCCTGTTACTAGTTAGGGATATAACTCACTGTTGTAGATGGTTCAAACACTAGGTGTGAATTACCTTCATCAACACTTTGAGTTCCTTTCAGCTTAGTAATTCTGTCATAATTGTAGAATCCTGGAATTTAATTATTCCTTACATTAGTCTATTCCATATTGACATTCCCTAGTTGTCCCAAAAATGTTCTTTTCAAATGGTTTTCCTTACTAGGATGTCATTCAAAACATCTGCTGCTTATTTTTTTACTTTTTAAATGTTCCTTTAAAATTGATTTCTAATTGAAAAGACCATAAATACAAAAGAATATATACAGCCTAGTCTATCATATTGTTAGAAGTGAGAGTTCTGTGTCTCACTTTTTTAAAAAGCTGGAAAATAATATTTTGTATTTATAAATGGTGAATGGTGTTTCACAGATTCTCACAATATCTGTGTTCCTTTTAAAGGGAAAAAAATGCCCACAAATTCCATGTTGATTTAAATTATATTCACTATAAAATTACTTAAATGTTTCAACATAAAACCAGCTATAAACGTCTATGCTCATATACAACTATACAACCAAATCAAGAAAACTACGAAACCTTTGAGACTCAAGTTAAAATTAATTTGACAGGTAAATTGTTTGTTGAAATAAAATTACTGTTGATAAACTGCTGGATGGCCCAAGTTTTTTTAAATTGAATGGTACTATGCTACTAAGTGCCATGTGGCAACTTGTTTTCCCACTGACTTTTTAGATCTCAACTATTGCAAACCTTTATTCCTATAGTGCATCATGATTTGGTTTGATCAGAATTTATCATTGATGTATTCTCTTTCACTTGTTTTCCTCATTAGCTTAGTACAGTTAATGTTGCTTAATGCCAGTTTTAGCCATTTCACAAAGTAAGACCTGAAATAAAACTTTGGTTCTTAATTATAAATTCATTGAGATTATCCCAGAGTGTTTGTGTTTTCTTAGGTTGTCATCAGATTTTAAAATACTTTTAAATCCCATGGTCTGTTTAGACCAGATCATTTGGCTCCCCTACCCCACTCCCATTGAGTATGATTAGACTCCAGTTTGAGATGCATCACACCATGTAGTTTTAATATAAAAGTTGTATACTGAAGAGTCATGCTTTTCCAACCTCCCATTTGGACTTGATTCTACTTTTGTATTTTTTTATTTAGCTCAGTTTGTCATTGCATTTCTTTCTGTTGTTGTTTGTTTTAATCTTAGCCTTTCTCCCTTATGGCTTTCCCCTTCTGTTTTAAGTAGTCACGATTGTCTTAAATCCTGTTGAAGAAACCATAAATTTCTCTAAAGTTTATTCTAATTCTGATAATAGTTATCCTACAGAGAATAGTCTACAGAGAAATGTTCTTTTTTTTTTCTTAAGCTGCATTATATTTTTCCTAATTACTGTGGTATATAGGCTTTTAGTTTTTACTTCTGAATGAATAGTAATCTAGCTAGATCTAGCCAGATACGGTATTCACCAGTAGAGAAAGTATATGAGTTATCCTTGGCCTCATTTGGGTGCTGGTAGAATCTCTTTCTGAGATCCACAGGGAGGGTGGATTATTGTGCATAGCTTCTAAGCCAGTTTCTAACATGTAGATTCTAGAGGGTAGAACACATTATTTTTCTAGTTTGCATCTTTTGGACTGAACTAGAATCTTCTGATCCTGTGGGTGTACAGAGAAAGATTTTATGAGTGGCTTTATTTGTTTATTTATTTAGTGGGAGCTCTTCCTCCCAGAATGGAGCACACATTGCATGCTCATCTGGCCTCTTCTTTCCTCACTTTCCCTACTCCCGTAATCTGACATACTATTCACTGGGAGTTGTAGCCTTAAAAAGTACTAGAAGGTTGGCACACAGTCCAGAAAGAACATAGATGGGTAGTTGAGTACTTTGGAAAGGTGTACCTGTGTTGTAGAAAGTTGTTGACTTAACATACTGTGCCGTGGTGCTGATCGTGGTGGACATTTGGATTTTCTTATTTTCTAGGCCAGGAGAATTAGTATACTTTTTCTGTAAAGGGTCAAATGGTAAATATTTTCAGCTTTACAGACTATATGGTCTCTTTACAACTATTCGACTCTGCCTCTGATCTTGTAATGCTAAATCAGCCATAGACTCAGATGAGTAGTCTTGCCAGAGTTATGGACAGAAGTTGAACAAAGTTCCAAGTTAACTTTATTTACAAAACCAGGCAGCAGCTGGATTTGGCTCACATGCCAGAGTTTGCTTATCCCTGTTCTAAGCTCTAAGCAGTCAGGTTTGTTGTTTTGGACTTTTTTTCCAAACTGTTTTTAGGTCATCACTCAGTGCATTTCTCAATCCAGGTTCTGGCATTTGATTTAAAAGTTGGTCTTATTTGCAGTGGTGAAATGGGTTCATGTTGAATTTTAGAGGTATTTTAGTGAGAAGCTATTTTAGAATTATTGAATCATTAAATCAGTTACTAAAGTCCACTAACATCATATATTTTATATGGTAGTTTAGTTTTTCCATTTAATCTTGGAAATTTGACAGACTTGAAAATATTAATGCTTCGGGGGGAGATAAAATGCCAAGCAGAGTATTTTCTACATATTAGATTTTATACATAATTGGCATTAATTTTTTGATTAACACATTTAATAACATTAATATTGCTTTTAATCTAATAACAATGACATATAATTGGCATAATTTTCCAGTCAGTGTACAAGCATTGATTTGATACCTCTCTGATTCTTGAGTAGTAATAATAGATTTTTTTTTAGATATTTCACTGTTGTTTGATACTGGATCATGTAATTGGCTAATTATGTGGTTCAGAGTTAGTATTTCTAAGCAGGAACCCAACCATGGGCCTAGTAGCGTCTGTGCTATTTGTAGTCTCTGAGGCATAAGGAGAGGAAGAGGAAATGACAGTAAAAAGAAATACGTAGGGGCGCCTGCGTGGCTCAGTCAGTTAAGCATCAGCCTTTGGCTCAGGTCATGATCCCAGAGTCCTGGGATTGAGTCCCACATCGGGCTCCCCGCTCAGTGGGGAGTCTTTTTCTCCCTCTTCCCCTTACCCTGCTCGTGCTCTCTCTCTCTTGCTCGCTCTCTCAAATAAAAAATCTTAAAAAAGAAAAAAAAGAAATGTGTGTGTGTGGTACGAAACCCTTTCATAGTGGTTGCATTTAACAAACATTTATTAATCATTTTCTGCATATTAGGCACTAGAGATAACAATATTACTTTTCGTTTCACTTATTTGCGGAACATAAGGAATAACATGGAGGACATTAGGAGAAGGAAGGGAAAAATGGCGGAGGGGGAATTGGAGGGAGAGATGAACCATGAGAGACTATGGACTCTGAGAAACAAACAGAGTTTTAGAGGGGAGGGGGGAGGGGGAATTGGTTAGCCCGGTGATGGGTATTAAGGAGGGCATGTACTGCATGGAGCACGAGGTGTTATACGAAAACAATGGATCATGGATCACCACATCAAAAACCAATGATGTATGGTGACTAACATAACATAATAAAATTAAAAACAAAAAAAACAATATTACTTTTTAAAAAAGACTGTCTCTAGAGATTTACAGTATACTGTGAGAGACCAAGGTGAATTATTTTTGCAGTCTGATAAATAATATAAAACAAATCTAGACCAGGTATATTGTTTCTTTGGTAATACTTCATGTATCTTTAAAACACTTTTAATATGGGGCGCCTAGGTGGCTCAGCTGGTTAAGCGTCTGCCTTCAACTCAGGTCATGATCCCAGGGTCCTGGGATCAAGCCCCGCATCGGGCTTCTCCCTCTCCCTCTGCCCCTGCTTGTGTTCCCTCTCTCGCTGTGTCTCTCTCTGTCAAATAAATAAATAGAATCTTTGAAAAAAAAAAAAAAAACAGATTTGGGGCACCTGGGTGGCTCAGTTGATAAGCGTCTGCCTTGGGCTCAGGTCATGATCCCAGGGTCCTGGCATCGAGCCCCGCATTGGGCTCCCTGCTGGAAGCCTGCTTCTTCCTCTTCCACTCCCCCTGCTTGTGTTCCCTCTCTCGCTGTGTCTCTTTCTGTCAAATAAATAAATAAAATCTTAAAAAAAAAAAAACTTTCAATATAACTGCAATACCATTATTATCTTTGTATATATATGTTTTTAAAGCAATACTTTGTTAATATCATTAACTATCCAGTGTTCAAATGTCTCCATTTATCTCATAAATTTTCTTTTATATAAGTTGGTTCAAATCAGGATCCACACAGGTCCACAAATTGGATTTGATTGATATCTTTTGAGTATTCTCTAATCTATAGGTCTACTGTTCCTTTTTCCCCTCCACGTTGCCATTATTTGTTGAGGAAACTAAGTCCTTTTGTCCTGTAAAATTTTCACATTCTGGATTTTGCTGATTGTAACTCCCTGGTATCATTTAATAGGTTCTTTTATCCCTGTATTTCCTGAAACTGGTGGTTAATTCTAGATACTCAAATTCAAACTCAGTTGGGGAGTGAGAGGGGCACCTACCTGTTGATACTGTAGACTTTCTTTGGTATTATGTGAGGAGTTAGGTGATGTCTGGCTGTCTCTCTGTTGTTTTCTACTTTAAAATGTTGATGCTTTTTACTTGTTTACTTATTGCATACTGCAGAACAGTGTTATCCAGTATAACTTTCTGTGATGGAAATGTTCTTTATAAGGCCACTGACCACAAATGGTTATTGAGCACTGGGGAACTGAATTTTTTATTTTAGTTTAAATAGCCACAGGTGTCCAGTGGCTGCCATATTGGGAAGTGCAGCTATAGGATATTCATAGCAGTATTAAATAACAAAAGGTGGTAAGAGATATCTGTTTATTCCTGAGTTTACCTTAAATTCCTATACTGTTTCATCTGTAAATATGATATCAGCTTTTGTGTGTATTTGATACATTTGTTATAATTACATGTCCATAATTTTTCTTAATGGGACAGCGATCTAGGGCAGCCCTGCAGAGGTACCTGTTCTACTGTAATCGCTATATGAACCACATGCAGAGTCTACGCTTTGAGCACAAACTCTATGCTCAGGTGAAGCAGAAAATGGAGGAGATGCAACAGCACAACATGTCCTGGATTGAGGTGCAGTTCCTGAAGAAAGCAGTTGATGTCCTCTGCCAGTGTCGTGCCACACTCATGTACACTTATGTCTTCGCTTTCTACCTCAAAAAGAATAACCAGTCCATTATCTTTGAGGTAGGAATAGTTACTGAGTGGGGGAAAATATCCCTGTGTCATAGGTCTACTTGGTCTTTCATAGATAAGATACATAGAGTTTTAAAGGTTCCTATTTGCTCAGAATTTAGATTTCTTGTCCTAAACTACATTCAAGTTGATGTGGTTTAGCCAGCTAGTGATTAAGTGTGCAGGCTCTGGAGTCAGCCCTGAATTTGAAACTTAATCACTTTTTAGCTCTGTTGACTTGCAGCAGATTACTTAATGTTATCTATATCTTTATTTTAAAATGGAGTAAATACTTCTCAAGGACGTTAACAAGGTTTAAGTGAGACAATACATGTATATTGCTTATATAGCACCTGGCACATCATAAGTTCTCAGTAAAAGCCTTTATTCAGGCAAAACTAATATATGGTATTAGAAGTTAATATGGTGGTTACCTTCAGTGGAAGAGTAATGACTAACGGGGGCTTTTAGCAGTAAAGGTTTTTCAAGTAGGCATGCTCATTTAAAATTGATGCATAGGGGCGCCTGGGTGGCTCAGTTGGTTAAGCATCTGCCTTTGGCTCAGGTCATGTTCCCAGGGTCCTGGGATCGAACCCTGCGTCGAGCTCCCTGCTCAGTGGGGAGCCTGATTCTAACTCTCCTTCTGTCGCTCCCCCTGTTTGTGCTCCCTCACTCTCTCTTGCTCACTCTCAAATAAATAAATAAAGTCTTTAAAAAAAATTAAAATTAATGTATAATAAAAAAGAATGAGATCTTGCCATTTGCAGCAACATGGATGGACCTAGAGAGTGTAATTCTAATAAGTAAATTGATTTCACTCATGTGGAATTTATAAAACAAAACAAATGATCAAACAAAGAAAGAAGGAGGAAAAAAAAGCATTCTTAAATACAGAGAACAAACTGGTGGTTGCCAGAGGAGAGGTGGGTGGATGGATGGTTGAGATAGATGGATGGGGATTAAGAGGTATAAACTTCCACTCACAAAATAAATTAATCACAGAAATGAAAAGTATAGCATTGGGAATTTAGTCAATAAGATGGCATTAACGTTTTTTGGTGACAGATGGTGACTACACTTACCGTGATGAGCACTGAGTAAAGAATTGTTGAATCACTATATTGTACACCTGAAACTAACGTAAACTGCATATTAAAAATTGATGCATAAAACACTGATGTCCATAGATGACTAGACAATAACCCTGACTAGCAGATGGGAATTAAATGGGTAAATGTACAGAACTAGCCATAGTAGTAAAGGATAACAATTTTAATCTTACATGCATTGTTCTCTTAGAAGAAGTAGGTGCAGCCAGCTGTAAACAGGAATGGGTTTATATTTTTTCCTCAAGTTTCCCCTCTCTTTGTGTTTCAGCAGATAGCAGTTTGCAGAACTAGAATATTCCAAAAAGACTTTTCCTAATCACTTTCAGGACTTTTTCTTGATATTCTTCCAGTGGTAATGGGTAAATCTTTCGTTCTTTTAACATAAAAAATTATCCTGGAAAAAAGAGAACAAGTTGTTAGAGGTGAAAGCGATTAAAGAGCTTACAGGTGCAGAAACCACCTGTGAAAATTACACAGTCAGTGTTGAGAGCAGTCTATAGGCAAAGAAGCAGATGGTGTATCTTTTAGCTTTCATCTAAGCTAATATTTACTATGTATTTTTCCTCATTTCTTGCAGAATAACCAAGCAGATCTAGAGAATGCCACAGAGGTGCTTTCGGGCTACCTTGAACGAGATATTTCCCAAGATTCTCTGCAGGATATAAAGCAAAAAGTACAAGATAAGTACAGGTGAGATTTCTTTACCAGTTGTGGAGCAAAAGTTTCTGACCCTATGCCTTAGTGGCGAAGTTAGATGATTGTAAAACTTGGATTTAGCATATTCAGTAACTGTGTTGCTACCATGTTTCCCACAGATTGCTTCTGTCTTTTGGGCAACGAATTGCAGATAGTAGTGCTAGTCAAGCATTTATCCCATTGGCAGGTTCTGCATCTTCCACTCAGCTTTATCTACTTAGTTGCCACATTGTGAGGAAGAAAGAACCTAAGAAAGGGCAAATGGTTATTATGAGGAGGGATGATACTAGGGTGCTGGTTGTAGCCTGGGGATTCTGGGGTTCATGGCTATCGACAAGTGAGCTAACCAAGCTTTTTTAGAGTTTTTATTAGATTTGTTTTTTCTAAGGAGAGGATTACTTTGTCCTAGGGGTAGAGGATACTTCAAAATGTGCTGCCTCTTAAGCTAAAGATGCAAAATGTTTGCTTTCTCAACATGGAGCTGCTGTTTTCCCCAAAGTTGTTTCCTGACATATATATACTAATATCTTTTTAATAGTAGTAGGAAAATTTGGGCATTTGGAAGACTTGGAGATTTAGTCCCAAGTAATGTTTTCACTTCCCTTAGTCAACTATAGTTACTACATTGTGTTTATAGTCACTTTCACAGTTAACAAAGATTTTATAGGTGGGAATCAGTAACCCTTGAAATTATTTTTCTGAAACTATTATCTGTAGAATGACAGAATTGAATCAAATGCTTTCTAAGGGACTTAGGAATTTCTTACAATTTATTACTCTAGAATTAATTCTCAAAACTGGGAATCACAACTTTTGAAGAATACCTTTTAAAATCGGAAAACGGTTTGTTTTTAGCTGTGTACATCTAGACCTGAAATGTGCCTGTTAAAAAAAAAAACAAATGCTTCTTCCAGGTCTGGATAAACTGTACGAGTGCCTTTAAAATTAAGTAAATGCCCCTTTTTTTATTATTGGAGGCTGACAAGTGTTTTTTTTTTTCTTTGATTGCAGATACTGTGAGAGTCGACGAAGGGTTTTGTTACAGCATGTGCATGAAGGCTATGAAAAAGATCTGTGGGAGTACATTGAGGACTGAGAATGGCCCTGCATAAAATGAACTCTGAAAACTTTACCATCTAGAGTGCTCATGCAATTAAAACAAAACAAAACAAAACAAACACAAACAAGGAGGCACTAAGCCTGTTCTGACACCTCTGGTCTGTAGTACCAGAATTCTGTTTTGTTAACGGAAAGTTTAAGTAAATTATATTGTAATAAAAAAAGGTAGATAAACCATTGTACAACAGTATTCTAGGCCGCCAACAAAAGTGTGACAGACACACTAAAAGCCCTCCAACTTTAACTTGTAACGTAGCTTCATTCTCAAAGCTGACTCCTTTTTTTCTTTTTCTTTTTCC
The DNA here is from genome assembly GCF_964656455.1 of Halichoerus grypus. Taxonomy (NCBI): domain Eukaryota; kingdom Metazoa; phylum Chordata; class Mammalia; order Carnivora; family Phocidae; genus Halichoerus; species Halichoerus grypus. Next base: position 42,636,459 of record NC_135719.1, on the reverse strand, counting down.
TGAGTATAGTACAGTTAAAATTTAAAACTGCTCCTTGACACTGCTTTTCATGTCCAAACCAGCCATTTTGTTGTACTTTGGTAAAGAACTTCTTCCCCTTCCTCCCCTACACATACAGATACCCACACACACAGACTGACTCTCTTTCTCTCATACCCCAAGGTCATGAGTGAATTAGTGAATTAGTTCCTTGTAAAGAAAATTCTTGGGGCGGGGAAAGGGGTAGGCAGCAAGAGGAATTAAACAAAAAAACAAAAAACTTTGTATATGACTTTTAAAACAAGAAGACAACACAGTATTTTTCAAAATTGTATATAGCGCATATGCATGGACAAAGCAAGCGTGGCACGTGTTTGCATAATGTTTAATTACAAAAAATATTTATTCTTTAAAAATCTTCAAGATTATGTCTATTTGCTGTGCATTTTCTTTCAGTTTGCTTTATCTTTCCAGGGTTGAGGGTTGGGATAAAGGTGTGTTGGTTTAGCACCTCTGGAAGACCTAACTAGAGCTCTGTGATTTTCCTTTCCTGAGATTACTTTGCCCTTTCTCGTTTTGATATGTCCGTTGCTGGCCATGGGCCTCACGCCTTGAATTCCAGCTCTTGATCAGGGACGGGGAGGTCAAGCTCTGACTAAATGCCATGGCCTGATAAGGGCCGCAAGAGGGAGCTTTTTGCTGTCGTTCAAGAATGACCCAGTCCCCAACCTCCCCCCCTCCCATGGCCTCATTCATCTACCTAAGCCTTTGTGCACCCGTGTCATGCACATACCTGAAGGCTTCCTATGCTCCCTGTCACATCCAGAGGAGACATTTCAACTTTTTTCTTTTTTTTTTTCCCCCTTAATTGCTGCTTTTGAGCCTTTTAAGATTTTAGTTATGGCTCTTCTCTCACCCCTTCTTTACATTAGGGTGTCAAATAGAATGTTTTTGCTTTAAATATAAATATAAATAAATAGCCATTCACTTAGTTTCAGATTGTGAATTTAAAATGGCAGATACTGAAATTGCTTGTGTGTGTTGCTGTGGGTTCAGTTTGAAGGCAAACACCCCTAGAACATAATATTCCCATCTAGTGCATTTAAATAGAAATCACTGAGTTTGCTTCTTTTCTATTGTCAGCAGATAGGAGAATTAATAATGCATTTTAGCTGTGATGTCCATTTTTATGAAATTTCTACTAAGAGCTATGTTAAAAGTAAAGGATGGTGGTGGTTTTATTAACTATATACCTGTTTAGGCCATTCTGGCTGTGGTATTTTTCAACAGGTCAGCATCCCTAAATCTGTCAGTTTTATACAGGAGTGCATAGTGAGCTAGGCAACTAGATCAAGAGGTCTTAATATTAAGTACCAGTTTTCGTGACCTCTTTGTCTTCCTTTAAATGTCTTGCGCCTAGGGAGTGTTTACCATTTGTGAGGCAGCTTTGTCTGCTCTTGCATTGTACATCTTATTACTCCATTGGGAAGTAGGTTCACTTTCCTCTGGCCTTTTGCCTAAGTTAGGCTTTGCTGAATCAACCCTACTTTTCCTTTTAGAAAAAGGTTGTTACATGAGATGTACTTGCAACTGTTCTTTTCCCATCAAAAATCAGTGAATGTTTGCTGAGTATATTATGCTGCTTCCTTAAACCACTTGTCGCTTTAGGATCAACTTCACCCATACCTTTTATCCTCTCCTCCCTTGCCACCTCAGGTGCAAATCTGAACTCAGTGTCTGCTTCTTCCATAGTCTCTTCTCCTCCCCTCTCCCCCGTCATTCATTTGACTTTATTTTAAATGACTGCATCAATCTTAAAAGACATTTATCAAAACTAAGGAGATTTTTTTTTTTTTTTTTTAACAGAAAGCTTGAATGAGTTCCTTTCCTTGGTAACTTTGAAAAGCAGCCAGAGTTGCTATCTAGATATATGTGGCTCCCTTAAAATGTTTTGTGTATGTGTGGTGTTTTTAAAAATCTTAACCAGTTAACTGCAGTATCTAGGTTTCAGTGTCATGAATCCTCTTTACATGCTGCCCTTGCAACAAGTATCCAAAAACAGTGTGTGCACTTCATAATATCAGCCCCCACCCATGGAGGAACAGTGCTTTTTAGAGATGGTTTTTAGTTTCAGTGTTGGCATATTACCTAAGGGTATTGCAGGTGTGGGTGCATTCCCTAATTCGTATGGATCAAGGTGAACTGGCCTTTTCTGAACTTCCAAGCTTTTAACAGCTATCTCCATATTTGATGGAATTCCCTGAGTTAATTGCTTTCATTGTTAGTAGCTTCAGTGACCCCAGCTGCGATAGGCAAGCCATATTGTATGACAGCTTCCCTATTTCACCTACCTAAGTCTTTTTGTCAGAGGGCTCTATTCACGGTAAGCACCAGGGTCTCCTTGTCTTCTTGAGGGCAGTTACATTGTCTTTTGAAAGTGCATGCTTCATTTGAACAATTCATTCAGCAGTAGATGGACTTTAAATGATTTTCAATAAAATTTTGATCCAAAGCTCAGGATACACACAGTGGTAAAATTGAGTAGCATATAATATCATCAAACTCTAAATTCTGTGTAATTTGCTGCGACCCAGATTGTATGTGTTTTATGTGTGTTTAAATAAATATATTAAATACACATGTGTATACATACACACATATATAACAGATCCAAGACTGACTGACTTGATTTGAAATGGTTGAATCTGCAGTGTAAAATGTGGTTCAGCCATGATTAGGAACTGAAATTTAGTACAAGAGAGAAAAGGACTTGATGTAACAAAATCTTTTAGCTACAAATCCCGGTATAGAGCACTTGGGGGATGGGAGGGGGCGGGTTGGTGAGACAATCAGATCGGTAAATTGATTAAATGCTCCTAACCCTGTAATTTTGTGCATAGAGCACCCTGTGGTGTGGAAATAACTGTTCTTAGATTTTCATTGTAACTGGACTGTTCAGGTTGCCCAGAGGGAAAGAACATTCCTAATTCTAATAAAATAAACTTTTATTTTGTTATTCCATTAGTTACTTATGTTTATTTTTATAGTTTTAAAAAAAGATATATTGGTGGCCCAAGTCACCTATATTATGTGCCTTATTCACTGTTCCTACTTAATATAAAATGATGAGATTTGGTTCAGTTTCTTTGCAGGGAACTGTGAATGAGACCATCCCCAACAATTAACTTGGTTAATGAAGCCTTCGGAGCATTTTCTGAAAGCTTTCCAATTTCTGTCTTGAACATTGAATTTAAATTGCTCTTTGGGTTGTAACAGTGATATTAGATGCTCAGATTTTTGTCAATTTTTTAAACAAAATATTTTAAAAGTCATTTAAACTCCCTCACATTGCTTCCATTTAGCTCACTCTTAAAAGCTACTAAGTATCTCCTGTAGGGGTGGAGGGAGAGTTTTTTCTTAGAGAAGGTCCCCATAAGTTGGGAGATCCCCATCATTGATATTCTAGCCAAATCCAGATTTGAAGACAATTTAATTTGGTTTTATTTGGATCTATACTTACGAGAGTTCATGTATCACTTTTATCTTCAAAGCACTTTAATTTCTATTACCGTCTGTGAGAAGAAAATAAGGCTCAGTGAGGTTAAGTAACTTGCCCAAGATTTCAGTTTCTTCTATCTGGGACTCAATCAACATTGTACTACCTCTTTGTATATTAATTTAGTCTCAGAATGACCTAGCATTCAGTACCTGGAAAGGGCACTCTTAACTACAGCATTGTACTTTGAAACCACATAAAAGACTATATAAATGCCTGTCACTGCTACTGTTTGAGGAAGGTTAATGTACTATCTCTGATCTTTAATTTGTTGATGCAGTTTCAACAAATGTGGCTCTTTGTTTTGCCCAATCAAATGAAACCAGCTATGAGAGAAGAATAGCCCTTCCCACCTTGCTGATTAGGACAGTACTCATGGGAAGACTATCACATGTGATAGTTGAGAGTAAAGGGTTCAGCATTATTTGACTTGGTAATAGTGGCCAAGCAATTTGCAGTTAATTGGTCTAGTTATTTGTTCAAGTGAATTTTTAATATAAAGAATTTTGGATAGCTTACTAGAACTTGTTACAGAATTTGTTTTGTAAGTGATAACTGAAAATGTACAAACAACTGAAATCTACTTGTTCTCAGCATTTCTTGGAACTGGATGGCATATGGGGCTTTAAAAAGATAAGTAGTGAGCATTATGGGGAAATCTTCGCTCCTTCAGGAACAGGAAAAAGTGTGGGCCCCTCAGATTTTGTCAGGTTTCTTTGGGGATAAAGTTGGTGTATTTCTGGTTCATTTTAAGGAATTTGCTGCTTAATCTCCCAAGATGAAATCGCTAACCTGGAAATGCTCAACTTGGAAATAAATAGTGCCTATTGTAGGAGTAAACAGACAACTTCTGAGTTTTAATTTTTTGCTTATTGTGGAATTAAATCAGTGTTTAAGGCAACTGTTGGTCTTTTCTCTAGGCAGCAGGTTGGGAAAAATACTATGAGTTTTTTTTGAAAAGCAGTTTTCAGACTATGATTAAACCACTTGTTTAGGGCCATTTTCAGAGTAGGAGCCAATTAGTATATAAATCAATCACACATTGATATGTAGCAGCTCTGACAATACCAAAAGCACAACTTTATTACAGTAATCAAGGGGTGTCAAGTAAGACAGGAATCTCAAAATCATATCTACAAGAGTCAGGTAAATATTTTAATAGACTACTGTGGGCTAAGTGGGCTCTGAGAGGAGCATGGGAAATAAACAGTACGTGAAATCCCAATTTTGAGATGTTGGTAATTCACAATATTCTTAAATGTAGGTCAAAAAAAATTACACTTGGGCCATACTGTTTTTCAGTTTGTGTTAATCTTGGGTTTGCTACTGAATGCCACTGTCCATCTGACACTGGAATCACTAAGCAGAGTAAAAACTAATGCCTACGTTGCACCCCATAGAGATTATGATTTAATCACTTTGGTTGTGTGCTGGGCATCAGTAATTGTTAAAGTCCTATCCTTACCCCCATCCCTGATGATTATGCAACACAGTCTGAGACATGCAGACAAGGTTGGGACAGTTGATCTAGACGTGTATAGTTTCAAGGAGGGAGTACAGGTGAGCACTGTAGGTCATGAAGGACAACGGACCTGTGGCAAATTCACAAGCTCAGGAAAGGACTATACTGTAGGCCCTAGCTGAGTGGGGTTTGTGGATTGGTGTCTTCTAAGGGTCTAGTGCAAAGTACCCAATTTGTTTTTTGTCAGTTTTCTGGTATGTGGTACACCTTGGAGAAAATAATTCATTTTACAAAACCAAAAGAACAGTAGAACTGGTGAGCAGAGTAGAATGTTCCCATCAGTTGGCAATATATTCTCTTCCCAAGGGGGAGGAATCTGTCTGGGGAGTAAGTTAGTGTAGAGTCTGAGCAAAGGTAGTTGAATGGTTATTAGCAAAGCTGTCATTAAGCTATTTGTGCCAAGTCAATGTACTTAATCACTGAGAGTTAAGTTCAGAGCACTTGAGAGTCTCCAGTTTCTCACTGTTGTTTTCATTCTTGTGTGTTAAAACAGTGGATTTTCCTGTTTTTATTCCCAGTGTGGTGTAGTGGGAAAAAATCTCAATATTAGCCATAGTTTTTTATGGGCTTTTCTTTTGTAAAATGGGGATACTAATAGGAGCTCTAACTTGCTGAGTGCTTCTTGCCAGATGCCTTATATTATCTGTATCTTATAAGCAGCCCTAAAAGTAAACATTGCTGTTCTATTTTATAAATGAGAAAACAGGTTCATGGACGATTAACTCACTCAAAAATTAGAGTTTGTGGCAGGGTCATGCTTGTCTAATTCCATGTGTTCATTCCATCATGCTCTATTGTCTGTTTTATGGGGATATTGTGAGAATCAAAGAAAATTAGTTGGAAAACAAAGCCTAGTTACAAATAATAAGCATACTAGTACTAATTTAGACAAAAAAAAGATCCAGAGCTGTCTCATAGACTCCCAAAGGCAGGATGAGATTGGACCCAGGAACTAAACTGGCATTGTGTATCATCTGTAAATCCACATCATTCTAACAGCTTCTGCTTTTCTTGTCAGCTACCCTGTAGCCCCCGGTGTTACATATTAACTGTGCCAGACAAGTGAGAGAACCACACAGCGGTGGGCCAGGATCATCTGTACAAATGTGGCTTCTGAGAGCTTACCCCTATGGGTTGGGAGGCAGGTCTTGGGAGGTCATGGTTTGCTAGCTGCATGTCACAAAAGTTGTCTTCGACAAAACCAAAATGACCTGAAAATTTTTTAAAAATAAATGTAAAGAATTAGTATATAATAGGCAATTTTGGTTAACTTATTTCGTGTTTACGAACTGCTTCAGGTCCGTATTTTTTAAACTCACAATCCTGGCTGGCTCAGTTGGAAGAGCGTGTGACTCTTGATCTCGGGGTTGTGAGTGTGAGCCCCACATTGGGTGTAGAGCGTACATTAAAAATAAAAAATAAAAATCCTATGAAAGAATTACCATACCCATTTTATAAGTAAGAAAATAGAAGCTCAAAAAAGGTGGGTAATTTTCCTGGGGTATTCCTTTTGTATGTGGCAGAATGAAAATTCAAACCTAGAATCCTTCAGTGATATCCATGGTATCAAGCACTGTTCACTGGAGGTACGGCAGTGAACAGAGTCTGCTGGTTTATCTGAAGCTATTAACCCTGATTCTACATAAAGACTCAATGGATTGTCCAAGGTCCCCCAGACAGTGGCAGAGCTGGAAGTACATTTTGACCATTACACTGTATTTCATCGCACTAGTTGCTTTAGACAGACCAAAAGTACCTGCTAAAATTACATTCACTGGCTAAGGGATTTCCAGCCTTAGATTGCCCTGGAGGCTCAATGACCAGTTCTTATTTTTGGCTCTCTAGTCAAAATGTTTCTTTTGTTGTTAACCTCAGATACTGTACTAAGAAGGACCCAAAGTATGCCTTTTTCTGCCTCACATTTGAGAACCACCCTAGTGTTTTAATGAGAGTTAAGAAACAAGCTTCATATTCTCAAACCCTTTTCAGAAGGCCAATCTTACCTATTGGGAGCTGGTTTCCTATGCACAGAGTAACATTTCTTGGCTTGGTGTCTTCTTTGGCACCTGTATAAAAGTTTGGTATTTGCTTTTCAAGCTCCCTGCTTTTTGCCATGGAGTATTCGAGTTACTTTCAGGTTAGGAGTTTTGAAGGTGATCATAGGAATATAAAATTAATTCTGTATAGTAGTTAATTCTCCAGAGAGTTCTCTAGGCTTTGTAGATTTTAGATTGCCTTCCGATGGCTAATGTTGGTTTCTGTATAAGAACAAAGCGGTGCCCTAGAAGCCACTGAAGTGTGCGTTAAATGGCTATTTCTTAGAATTGTGAATCTGGGGGTTGTACAGTGAGGATTCGGTTCTCTGGAATCAATGGGCCATGGTGGGATTCCTGGGGAGTAAACAAACAGCATAGGATTTCATCCTAAATTTTCTGAGGGACACAATCTAAAAACAGCACCTACTGAATTTTCCAGCTTACCCTTACAGGGAGGCTCCCTATGTGTACTCTCCCTCAGCAGGTCACATCATTTGCTCAGAGGGAGTACAGCATAAAATGATAGCCAGCATTTATGGAGCACCTCTTGTGGGCCTACTTGGGCAGTAGACATTCTGATGGAATGCTCTAAAATTGTAAGTTCTTGCATATGCTCTCAAGTCATTTATAACCTAATTGCTGGTCTTCCTGGTATGAACAAAGTTGTTTGCTCATTAATAAATTCCTACCATATAACCCTGCCTTGTGGTTCATTTCTACATAACTAGGGCAAATACTAAAGAGTTTTCTAATAAAGAAGAAAGCATAACCTGAGTGTCCCAACAGCTTTGGGGAAAGATGCCTGCTTTGGATAGGAAATGAGTCTGTATCCAAAAATCCTGCACCTGGTTTGGAGCATTGTAAAGGTCACGGCTGCAAATGTCAAAGAACGGGCTTAATGAAGAGTGATAGTGTTCTATATGCCTTTGAAGAATTTTTGCTTTTTTTTTTTTTTTTTACTAGCTTGCAATAGAGTAGGTTAATTATTGTACCATCTGTTCGTGTTAAAATCATATTAGTACAAGTCAGTGCCTTACGATGGTCAAATGGTTGCCCACTAACCAATGGAAATAAACTATTGTTTCAACAAAATTGCTTCATAGATTCTAAATGCTATTTCTTTGGGACACTCAATTGTGTGTCCTTTAAGATAAATTCTATAATCAAGGGCCTAGCCTGAACAGACACGGAGGAAGGAGAACAAATCGGATAGGTTAGTAAAGGTTTGGAGACAGATGCTCCTGGAATAGGAATCCTCCACTCACTTTTATTTTAAATTGATATATAGAAATCAATATTTCATAAAATGCGCACATCTTACATGCTAAGTTTGATGTTTTGACAATTGTATACACCTGTGTAATAACAACCCAGAAGAAGACAGAGAACATTACCATTAACCCAGAAAGTTCTCTTGTGCATCTTTCAAATAATCTCTGCTCCCATCCCTACTCCAATGACTATTTGCTATTTTCTATCATGAAAGATTTATTTTGCCTGCTTTTGGACTTTATAAAAATGGAATCATATAATATGTATGCTTTTGCATCTCGTTCTTCTTTCACTTAAAATGCTTTAAAGATTCAACAATATTGTATGTTTTGGTAAATTATTCTTTATTGCTAAGTAGTATTTCATTCTATAAATATACCACAATTTGTTTATCCATTCTCCTATTGATGGACTTTTAGGTTGTTTCCAGCTTGGGGCAATTATGAATAAGGCTGCTATGTATATTCTTATGTAAATTTTAAATTTTGTTTTGTGGATACATGTTTTCATTTATCTTGGATAAATGCCGAAGAGTAGAAAATTACTGAGTCATATGGTAAGTGTATGTTTAACTTTTCAAGAAACTGCCTTCCTGTTTTTCAAAGTGGTTTACCATTTTGTATTCCCATCAGTGATAGAGGTCTAGTAGCTCCATATCTTTGTCAGCATTTACTGTTGTTAACAAGTGTTTTTTTTATTAGCCATTTTGGTCGGTATGAAATAACTCTGTGATTTTAATTTACATTACATTTCCCTGATAATTAATGATGTTGAGCACTTTTCATATGCTTACCTTACATTTGTATATCTTTCATGAAGTGTCTTTCATGTCTTTTCCCATTGGATTGTCTTTTTGTGATGATTATTCTATGAATTATGGATACAAGTCCTTTAACGGATATATGTGCTGTGATTTTTGTTGTTTGCTTGTAGACAATGGGTTATCTATTCACTTATTGGGATATTTTGATGAGCAGGAATTTTTATTTTGATAAAGTCTATCTTATCAATTTTTTCTTTTATAGTTTTATGACCTCCAGGTCACAAAGAACATATTTTCTTCTAAAAGTTTTATGGTTTGGGGTTTTATGTTGAGGTGGGTCGCAGATGGTCTATGACCCATCTCAGTGGTTTTAAGCTTTACATCTTTGGTTTGGAGTTTTACATTTAGGTATATGATCCATCTCAAATTAATTTTTGTGTTCAAAATGAAGTTTATTTCAACATGGATATCCAGTTTCAGCAACATTTGTTTTAAAAAATTTTTCTTCACCAATTAGATTGACTTGGCAACTTGGTTGAAAATCAATTGACTGTGTGGTTATTTCTAGACTCTCTATTCTTTAATCTGAAGAAATTCTTTTAGCCTTTTTCTTGTAGTTTCTCTGGAGATGAATTATCTCAGCTTTTATCTGTCAGAGGATGTTTTTAATTTACTTTTATCTTTGAGTGGTATTTTAATTGGATATAGAATTCTATGTTGACCTTTTCTTTCTTCTTTCGGTACTTTAAAGAAGTCATTTATTTATCCTCAGGTCTCATTTGTTTCTGGTTGGAAGTCATCCTTCATTTTTATTTTTTTTACCTGTGCATAATGTAGGTTCACCCTCCCACCCCCCATGATTACATCTGCTCTTTATCTTTGATCTTCAGCAGATTGACTAGAGATGTTTTCCTTGTATGTAGTTTACCTAATCTCTCGGATCTGTGTTGATGTTTTTCACTAATATTGGATATTTCTTGTCCATTATCTCTTCAAATATTTCTCTTGTTCCATACTCTCTCACCTCTCTTCTCCTTCTGGGACTCCACCTTCACATATACTAGATGATTTGATATTATCCTACAGATCTCAGATGATTTTCCCCACATTCTTTTCTCTTGTTCTCAGTTTGGATACTTTCCGTTTAGCTGTCCTTAAGTTCCCTAAATGCTTTCCTGTTAACTCCATCTAATGAATTCTTTATTTCTGATATTGTATTTTTCTTTTTCTTTTTTAAATAAACTTTTTTTTTTTTTTAAAGTAAACTCTACATCCAGCGTGGGGCTTGAGCTCATGATCCTGAGATCAAGAGTCGCATGCTTCACTGACTGAGCCAGCCAGGTGCTCCTGATATTGTATTTTTCATTTCTAGCATTTCATTATGTTTGTATAGTTAACATGTGTCTGCTAAAATTTCCCATTTCTTCATGAATGTTGTCTACATTTCCACTAGATTTTTTAGCATTTTTATCATAGCTATTTCAAAAACCCTATCTATTGATTCCAGTGTTTGGCCTCCACCAGAATTTTTAGCATTTTAATCAGAGTTATTTTAAAGATCCTGATAATTCAGCATCTAGGTTGTCTCTAGTTCTTCTATTGAACCTTTCCTCTGTTACCATGGATCTCATTTTCTTACTTTTGCACATGCCTTTGATTTGATTGTATGCTGGACATTTTGCACAAAAAAACCAGGAGAAACCAAAGGAAATATTACTTACCTTCAAAATGGGGCATGCCCATTTTTCTTTCAACCAACTTGAGTAGTGGCTCAGTTAACCTAGGTCTGGGCTTTATTGTGGCTTTAGTTTAATTCAGTTCACCATTAGCTTTAAATTTTGAAGGCAGAATCAGCACTTTCCCTTCAGTAAGTCCTGAGTTTGGGACATTGGCAAGATTCCAGAGATCTGACTTAGCTTCACAGCCAAGTCATCAGTCAGTCTTTGGAAATGTGAGAGATCTCAATGGAGACAAAGTGATCTAGCTGCCAGGTTTTTTTTGGTCACTGGAATGGGGTATGGGGAGGTATTTCTCTCCGTTCCTGTATGTGCCCTACCCTAGTCTTTTGAGGAATAATGCCCACAGTGCTTTGGGGATGGATCTCTCAGCTCTCCTGCCCCACTGCTTAACCTTCAAGAGTGCTTCTGGTGGATTTCTCAGTGTTCCTCCTTTGTTCCCTCCTTTTTAAAGGGTATCTTGCACTTGGGAGAGGCTCCACTTACCTCAAAGGAAGGACTGATCTGTCTCAACTCTTCTATTATCTACCCCACTCCCACTTCTCATCTGTTATCTCCCCATACTTGGTTAAGATCCAAGACATAAGATTGGTGAATGGGCTCAGGCTTTCTCTGTGGATTTGGGTTCTCTCGATGCTAATGTCATGCCAGTCTCTATGGGCCTGTTAACATTTTGTTAAATTTCAACTGGTTTGTCTTTATTCCCCTATGGTGGATTCCTCTTCCCAGCATAGTTCAGCCAGAAATATGAGTAGCCATGGGTCTGTCTCTCCTCTGAAGTGCTAAGTCCTTCATTTATGAAGGTTCATTTATGTTTCTTTATGTCCTTATCTTTCTGATGGGTTTAAAAAGATTTTTTGATCTTTTAGCTAATCTGTCCTTTTCTTTGCTAGGATGGGAGCTATATCCTCTTGTGATTTTCAACATCCAAATCAGAAGTGAATTCCAGGAATGAGAATTTTCAAAGTGGTTTCATTTACATATTTTATTAACCAGTTTATAAAATTAAAAATAAATGGATAATAAAAAGTCAAATTTTATTCAGTGGTAAACAATGAAAAATAAGTCATCTTCCCATTCTATTTCGCATAGCCCTCTTTACTCCCTGTACAAACATCATTACCAGTTTCTTGCAATTTCTTCTCAAAATTTTATTTACAAAATGTGAATATCCTCCCCACCTTATTTTTTTTTAAGAAACAGAAGCATACTCTATTTTTTACACTTTACTTTTTTCCATATAATTATTTCACCATCTTGAAGTCTTTTATAGGCTATAATATATGTTAGTATGGATGTACTTTGGTTTATGTAAACAATCCCTGGTGATTCAAGTTGTTGCCAGTAGTTTTTCTCACAATGCAATGTATATTCCTTTGCCCACATTCACTGTTGAGTGTATCTGTGGTATCAGGAATGGGTATATTTAAAGTGCTTCATGAAGGCCACTGGAGCTTCACATTATTTTATAGTGTGTTTCCCTAGGTGTTTCCTGGCTCTTAGGAGTTGGTGGTATGAGTTTTGGGAGGACCAGTACCACACAAGAGGCATAAGGTGCTGTGCTAGAGAGTTGCCTAGCAGGTGATATCAGAACAAAGCTGGCTGGGTTAGACCCTATCAGTGTAGTAGCTGTCTTCCCTTCCTCTCTCCCTCCCTTCCTCTTTTCTTTCCTTTTCTTTTCTTTTTTGGGGGTGTAACTCTTTCTTTATACATATATTGGGGATGTTAAAAGTTACTGATGCCTGATTCCTCTCCTGCATCCTCAAGCCCTACCATGGGGGAGAAAAAGATGAATGTCATTTTGTTTGTAATGCCTTAACCAGCCGTATGACTGAAATGATCCTGATAAGCAAAATTACATCCAAGGAGGATTTCTAAGGGAAATGAAGACTCATTTGTTATATAAGAATCAGTGTCTTTGTGATTCTGGGATCTTCCTGTGAAGATGTTATGTTTTTTGAGGAATTTGTTCCTAATTACCTATCTAATTAAAGCACATTAAACTTAGTTATTGCAATTTGAGAAACCAACATGCTTTCTTATGAAAAAGGCCCATGCACAGAAAGTGCTCCATCTTTCTCCTAAGATCTGCGATCCAAGGAAAGATATATAAACATAAGATAATAACAACATCTCTTTATTTAATAACATAGGCGTAAAGAATGTCATGTAGTCCTCACAGGACCCCTTTCAGGGAGATTTTATATATTGGAAAGTGTGCTTATCTGCTTCCCTAAGACTCCCTATCTCAGTACTTGACTGTACTATTCATCCAGTTGCTTTTAAAGTTAGAAACCTGGTAATTTTCCTGTGATATCTATCCCTCCTTCTCTCATTCTCCCATATCCAATTCTACAGCATGGAAAAATGTACTTCCTAACATCCTTGAGAATCTATTCACTCTAGTCCAAGTGAACTATTCATTGTCTTTTGTTTGCAGTATCCTTTAGTCTCTCCTAGATTATCAATTCTTATCCCCCTCTTGATTCATTTCCACTCATTAGCTAACATGAACTCTTTATTTTTTTAAAGTTTATTCATTATTTTTTTGAGTGTCTCTAAACTCAATGTGGGGCTCAAACTCATGACCCCATGATCGAGTCACATGCTCTTCTGAGCCAGCCAGATGCACCTAACATGATAAGTCTGACCTTGTCACTCTTTGCTCAGAACTCTCTAGTGCCTTCCCAATGCCCTTAGAATAAAATCCCGCACATGAGCTCTGTGGATCTGCACCACTAGTCTTTCCTACCTCTCCACCTCTTGCAACCAACTCCTTTCCCCTTTCTTCTTTCCAGCCACACTGGTCTTTTAGTGCTGCAAACTGGCCAAACTTCTTCCATCCTCAGGGCCTTTGCACAAACTCTTCCTTTGCCTTAGGATTCTCCCCAGGCCTGCCCACATCCTCATCCCTTGTTCCCCAAGCTAATGCCTTATCCCCTAGATTTCATTATAAAAAATCTCTTACTTCTCTGTCCAAACAAATCTATATTGGATCTCCCTGTTATTTGCTCTTTCTACTCCCTATTTCTCCTTATTAGCATTTACCACTCTTCTAATTATATAGTTATGTAGTTCTTTTCATTTAATTTTATTTTCTCTAATTGGAATAGGTAATACATCCACTTGGTAAAAAATCCAAATTGTACACAAGGCATAGAGTAAAAAGTCTCTTCTCTTCCCTGTCCCTCTATATCCAGTTGTTCTTACTAATAACCACTTTTAACATTTTGAATATCCTTCCAGAGTTATTTTCTGAGTAGACAAGCAATTCTGTACATAATACTCCTCTTCATTTTTTGCCTTCTCTTTATTAACACAGATACTATATACATTTTTCTGTAGTTTGTTTTTATCAGTTAATAATGTATCTTGACAATTCTTCTATGTCAATATGTAAATTGTTGCCTCTTTTCATGTACCAGATAGTATGGGCTTACCATAAAATTTTAAACTCAATTATTAGACATTGAGGTTGTTTTCAGGCTTTGGTTATTACAAACAATGGTGCATTGAATAACTTTGTATGTAAAGTCATTTCCCGCAAATATACCTATAGAATAAATTCCTAGAATTGAAATAAGGGAATTAAAGGCTTTATGCATTTTAAATTTTGTAGTTATTGCCAAACTGCTCTCAATGGAGGTTGTATCAATTCACATTCCCACTAGCCACAGATGAAAAATGCATGTTTCCTGACAACTATGTTAGTGAAAATTTTTTTCTTTGCCATGTAAGAGGTGGAAAGTATCTCTTGGAAACTTTAATTTGCATGTTTTTTCTTCCTTGCAAAGTTATACTTCATGTTTAACAGCCATTTGTATTTCTTAGTGTGCTGTTTCTTCATAAATTTTGCTTATCTTATTAATGTCTGATTTCCTCTCTCTACTTTAAGGTCCGTGCTGTGGGTGCAGGGATCTTGTTAGTTTTGTTCATTACATGGTTAGTTCCAGGTACTAGAATGAATGAAGCTCAAGAAATGACTGGCTCATGTCATGCAGCAGTCAAGTTCAGAACTCATGTTTGACTCCAAAGTCCACATGCTTTTCCACGATCACTCACGGGAAAAACTAAGCTTTTAACTCACCACCCCAGGGCCCTGATGGGTAATGTAAAACGGCTTAAGTGTGTCAGGAAGTGGATTGTGGCAAACTGGCGAACCTAAGTACAGTCGCAGCGGTTTCTCACGTTTTACTGACATTTGGGAATGGAAGCCCATTGTCGGATTTTTACATGCCCCGAGGCCGGGTTTCTGGCTTTCTTGTGAAATCTCCTGGTTTTTTAAATATTTCCAGTCAAAACAAGACTGCGCTCACATGCAGCCCACCGGCAGCGGATTTGCAAATTCTGGCGTAGAGAGTGGGAACCTGATAAGGCGAATACCTCAGACAGTGAAAGCTAAGAAACGAGGAGGTTTTGTTGAAAGTCGAGAATGGGGTTCTGTACCCTAGGGTCTGAGGGCCAGGATTCCCGGAAGGACTGAAATAAACGCAAAGTGGCGGAAGGATTGCGCGGTCTTCCCGGGTGTGTCCGGCCATTCCGGCCAGCGCGATCCCGAGTTTCTCCAGCAGCGCCCAAGACAACGTCGTGGGGGCGGTCAGGGTTGCCGTGGAGGAAGAGAACTGCCTGTGTATTCCCTCACCGGGCCCATCAGCTTCAAGCCGTCGCGAAGCACCACCCGACCCTTAACAGGTTTCCTGAAGACCCTCCCAGGTGAAGCGTTCGGACCCGCGATCTCTTTAGTTCCCCGCTCAGGCCCCTCCCAGCTTCCCCAGTGCCACGACTTCCGTTTGCCTGGTCGTCTGGGAAACCGCCAACTTCCGGCCGCGAAGCGGTGGGCGGAGCCAAGATGGCTGAGGAGCCGCTCGTGAAGGTGAGCGCGGAGTTTCTTTTTGGGGTCCCGGCCGGCAAGCAGGCCAGGGCCAAGCCGGGCGGAGCAGAAAGGCGAGGCAGGTTGGCGGGCTGCCTGTGTCCTACGCAGCTGTCCCTGGGGAAGTGCGGAGCGGGCTCTGGAGCCGCTCGGGGTGCGCGGGGCGTTACGGCCCCGCTCCTGGGAGCTGGTCCCCCTGGGCAAGGCTGACTTTGCAGCGCTGGGCCTGTGCTGGGATTGTGGTCCCTCTTGGGGTGCGCTGGACGGAAAGGGGAGATTTTCATCAGAAATGGCGCTTTTCCTAGTCCCATCTTTTCTGTCTCACGAGGTTTGGAAAGGAAGCACTACCGTTTGTGCAGAGACGGTTTGTGTTTAATCCCCTGGATTAGGAATTGAATATGACAAAGCCTGGAAACTTTGAGCGTCACTGCCTTCTGCCGGTGGGTCGAGACCATGTTTTTTCTCTGTTGTAATTTAGTTTAGGAAGGTGCTGTTTTGGGATTTTGAAGCTTGAGTTAGGCATTAATTAAACTCCACAGAGCTGCTAATACAAAGTAGCCCAGATGAATTCGGGATAACCCAGTGGTAGTTATTTGTGAAGTGTATATTTTTAATTGGATCTAATTTCTGTGAAGTTCTCAGTGTGAAACCTTGTTTACGTTGTTTTAGTGTTGGGTTTCAAAGCATGTTCTACTCGTTTGTTAGAATGACTTTATTATTTATTTGGAATGTATTGCCCTTTGAAAAACGCTTTGGGAAACGTAGGAGACAAAATAGTTTCTGGCTGACTTTTACAACTTAGTTTTGGCCGTTAAGGAGCAAGGCCAATGCTGTGGGGGGGGGGGTTTGTTTTCTGTTCTCTTTTCATATCCAGAGAGGTCAAATTATTATTGTTATTTTTTAAGATTTTATTTATTTGAGAGAAAGAGAGAGAGCATGAGCAAGGGGGCAGAGGGAGAAGCAGACCCCCCGCTGAGCAGGGAGCCCGATGCGGGACTCGATCCGAGGACTCCAGGATCATGACCTGAGCCAAAGGCAGTCGCTTAAGTGACCGAGCCACCCAGGCACCCGAGAAGTCAAATTATTTTTAGTGTAATCATACAACTCTGAATACAGGGAAGGAGGCCCAAAGCAAAAATTTTTGTTAAGCTATAAATTAAAAAAAAAAAAAAAGCCTGATTAATGTTACTGGGTTTTATCTTTATTTTTTATTTTTTTAAGATTTTTTTTTTTTTTTTTTTTATTCATTTGAGAGAGAATGAGATAGAGAGAGAGCATGAGAGGGGGAGGGTCAGAGGGAGAAGCAGACTCCCCGCCGAGCAGGGAGTCCGATGCGGGACTCGATCCCGGGACTCCAGGATCACGACCCGAGCCGAAGGCAGTCGCTTAACCAACTGAGCCACCCAGGCGCCCCAATGTTACTGGGTTTTAGATATTAGAAACATATCAAAGAAAATACTTCACCTACATAAATGTAAGGTTTACTGGTAACACAATGCTATAAATATAGCTTATATCTCTACCTGCAATGATAGGTGTTCATAAATAGAATATGAACTTGATTTCTGTGATGGCAGAATTGTCCTGTACTTTTGAATCTAATAGTGTTTTAAAGATAAATTTTGTTTCAATATGACTTTAGCACTTGAGCCTGAAGTTAACTGATTATTTTCATTATTGTCATGTTTATTGCTAGCAGTGTTATATTTGTAGTAATTTCATCTTTTCATGTTACTGCTGCAGGGAGATTTGAATTTCTGCCCTTTTTGGAAGTGATCTGGTATCTTGTAATAAAATTAAAAGGGCCCAACAGTCTCATTCACTCAATCAACAGAGCAGTATCCCACTGAAATAAAAGCAAACTATAAGCATATAGTACAAGGGTATTCATTGCAGTATTGTTTATAGTGGCAAAATGCTGGAAACAAGGTGAATACCCATTAATAGGGTAATAGATGACTTCTGATACTTCCATTCTGAGGATTATTATGCAGCCATTAAAAAGTGTTAGAACTATATATGTTGTTGTGGATGGTATACATTTTAAAAAAGCTTGATGTGGAGTGGAGTGTTAAAAAATAAAATTTAACTGAGTGGACTTTAAAGAACTTACTGGCTTTATTCAATGATTCATGAATCAGGCAGCATTCATTCTGTACAAAATGGAAGGCTTCATAGGCAGAAAGGAGTGGGAACAGGGAAGTTACACGAGACAAAAACGTTGGTTATTGCAAGATCACTTTCCTTTAGATGATGGCAGGGGTCTATCAGGCATATTACCTCACTAATACTTATTGGGTGATTTTTCTTTAATTGAGATTTATTTTTTAAAGATTTTATTTGACAGCACAAGCAGAGGGAGAAGCAGTCTCCCAGCTGAGCAGGGAGCCCGATGGAGGGCTCAATCCCAGGACCCTGGGATCATGACCTGAGCTGAAGGCAGATGCTTAACTGACTGAGCCACCCAGGTGCCCCCTGACTGGGTGATTTCTGATTACTGGTTTAAGATTCTATTCTGGGAGAGGTAGAAAGTATAATTCAGTCTTTGTTGACATGGGACTTAATAACTCCATTTTGGGCCTTTTTTTGTTTTTTAAAGTAGGCTCCACAACCAGCGTGGAGCTCAACATGGGGCTTGAATGCATGACCCTGAGATCAAGACCTGAGCTGAGATCAGGAGTTGGACGCTTAACTGACTGAGCCACCGAGGCACCCCCCGGTTTAATAGGGGTATATTGTGTGATCTTAATTTTGTGGCATAAAGAAAAAAACACATAGATCGGTAGATATGGATATATAGATGTGGAGAAGATTAAAAGACTTAAGACAAAGAGAATTTTGGACAAATGCATAAGTGAAAATATAAGACTGCTGTTGTAAAGGCCTTGAGGAGGGATGGAATAAAACTAGGCTAACGTGGGACACACAGAAATTCTAAACTATCAAGGATTATTACCAGTTAGTTCCTTAGGAAAACTGGGGACTGATATATTTTATTTAAGAATATGTAAGAAATGGGGGCACCTGGGTGGCTCAGTTGTTAAGCGTCTGCCTTCGGCTCAGGTCATGATCCCAGGGCCCTGGGATGGAGCCCCGCATCGGGCTCCCTGCTCGGTGGGAAGCCTGCTTCTCCCTCACCCACTCTCCCTGCTTGTGTTCTCTCTCTCTGTCAAAATAAATAAAAATCTTAAAAAAAAATAAATTAAAAAAAAGAATATGTGAGAAATGATTTCGAGATCTTAATAAAAGCAAATAATACTGCTTTCTATGATTTATACTTACAAATTTTTTATAACTCCCTAATTCCCATTATTCAATGTATTTGTATATATACTTGTTTTTCTTCCTGTAAATTTAAAGATTAAACCTTTCAGTACGGAAAGCAAAAATTACTATTGTACTAGTTGATTTGGCTCAGATATAGTGCTTAGCATATACCAAATATTACATGAATATTTGTTAGATGAATAAATGGTCATAGAACTACATAAAAATGAAGAACCAGAAGAACATGATGTACTCTACATACATCCCAGCTATAAATGAGATCAAGTGGGCTAATAGAATCCTGTCTCAGAATGTTCTGAAAGACTTTTTGAAAAAGAGACTCACTAAAAAATTATAATTTATTTTAATTCTCCTTTCTGCAGAAAGGTTGCTGACTCATGAAGATGCTTTTTGAGTCTTTAAGATTTTTATTTATTTTTTTAGTAACCTCTGTGCCCATTGTGGGGCTGGAACTTACAACCCCAAGATCAAGAGTTGCATGCTTTGCTGACTGAGCCAGCCAGGCAACTTGAACCTTTAAGATTCTTCCCCAAAGTTTAAAAAAATATCCCAGTTAGGGGCACCTGGGTGGCTCTTTTGGTTAAACGTCTGACTCTTGATTTCTGCTCAGGACATGATCTCAGGGTTGTGGGATCGAGCCTTGCCTTGGGCATGGAGTCTGCTTGAGACGATTCTCTCTCCCTCTGCCCCTTCCCCTGCTTGTGTGTACGCTCTCTCTCTAAATAAATAAAATTAAAAAAAAAAAAAATCCCAGATAAAAAATAGAGTTCTTTAGCATTTTAAAAACAGCTTTGTTGAGGTTTAATACACGTACCATAAAATTTACGGTTTGATCACTTCTAGTAAATTTATATACTTGCACAACTGTTACCACAATCCACTTACCTCCATCATTCCAAAAAGTTCCTTTGGGTCCATTTACAACCACTCTTTACTCCTAACCCCAGCTGACCACTGATCTGCTTTGTGTCTCCATAGTTTTGCCTTCTCTACAATTGCATGTAATCACACAATATGTAGTCTTATGTGTCTGAATTTCACTTTGCATGTTTTTTGAGGTTCATTTATATTGTACATAGCAGTACTTTGTTCCTTTTTATTTCTAAGCACTATTCCATGGTATGAATATATGCATTTTGTTTATCTACCAATTGATGGACATTAAGACTGTTTTCCTGTTTTTGGCTATTATGCATAATGTTGCTGTGAATCTTTGCATGGCCACCCAGGCGCCCATGCATGGATATGTTTTTATTTATCTAGGAGTGAAATTGCTGGGTTGGTAAGTGTATGTTAACAAAAAATCAAAACTGCCAAACTTTTTTTTTTTTTAGATTTTATTTTATTTATTTATTTATTTATTTATTTATTTATTTATTTATTTTAGAGATAGAGCAAGTGGGGGGAGGAGCAGAGGGAGAGGGACAAGCAGACTCCAAGCTAAGTGCAGAGCCTGATAATGGGGCTCGATCTCAAGACCCTGACCTCAGGGCCCTGAGATCATGAACTGAGCAGAAATCAAGAGTTGGATGCTTGGGGGCGCCTGGGTGGCTCAGTCGTTAAGCGTCTGCCTTGGGCTCAGGTCATGATCCCAGGGTCCTGGGATTGAGCCCCGCTTTGGGCTCCCTGCTCAGCGTGGAGCCTGCTTCTCCCTCTCCCACTCCCCCTGCTTGTGTTCCCTCTCTTACTGTCCCTCTCTCTCTCTCTCTGTCAAATAAATAAATAAATAAAATCTTAAAAAAAAAAAGAGTTGGCTGCTTAACTGGCTGAGCCACCCAGGTGCCCCATGCCAAACTTTTCTTTTTTTTTTTTTTTTTTTATTTTTTTATTTTTTTTAATTTTTTTTATAAATTCTTTTTTTTTTTTTTTTTTAAAGATTTTATTTATTTATTTGATAGAGAATGAGAGACAGAGAGCATGAGAGGGAGGAGGGTCAGAGGGAGAAGCAGACCCCCAGCTGAGCAGGGAGCCTGATGTGGGACTCGATCCCGGGACTCCAGGATCATGACCTGAGCCGAAGGCAGCCGCTTAACCAACTGAGCCACCCAGGCGCCCCTTTGCCAAACTTTTCTAAAGTTGCTGTATACCATTTTACATTTCCACGAGTAGTATGTGAGGGTTTCAGTTTTCCACGTCCTTGCCTTGTTAATACTTCATATTGTCAGTCTTTTAATATCAGTCATTCTAGTGTATGTATAGTGGTTATTGTGGTTTTAATTTATATTTCCCCAATGAATAATGGTATTGAGTATTGTTTTATGTGCTTATTCAACCATTTCTCTTGGGTCAAGTATCTACAGATTTTTTGCCCCTTTTAAAATGGATTATTTGTTTTAGTAAGATTTCTGTATTTGTTAAGTCAAGATAATAAAATAGCTAATAAAACAAGTATGTATTCTGTTTTATTTTGAGGATTTTTTGTTATGAAGTATATTTTATCTCTAAAAGAATGAATAAAAGGTTATATGTAAGTTTTAAAGAACAGTGTAATGGAAACTTGTGTTTCTACTTCACAGGTTACGAAATGGGTCATTAACAATAACTTTGAATCCTCCTAAATGTCTCTTCCTAAATTTTCCTCCTTTCCCATCAGAAGTATCTCTTTTATCAATTTTATGTTAATCTTTTTGCTTTTCTTTACAGTTTTACTATATTTAATACCTCTAGATAATATATTGTTTTTTTTTTTTTTAAGATTTTTATTTATTTATTTAACAGAGGTAGAGAGAGAGCACAAGTAGTCAGAGCGGCAGGCAGAGGGAGAGGGAGAAGCAGGCTCTCCACCGAGCAGGGAGCCCGATGCAGGGCTCGATCCCAGGACCCTGGGATCATGACCTGAGCCGAAGGCAGCCACTTAACCGACTGAGCCACCCAGGCGCCCCGATATATTGGTTTTAAGAAATTGTTTAGTTTATTCTTTTTTCAATGCTATATATTATCCCATTATAGGAAAATACTATAATTAATTTATCCATTCTACTAGAGATTTGAGTTCTGATTTGTTCAGCTTTATTGAGGTACAGGTGACAAAGTTATAAGATATTTAAAGTGTACGATGTGATCATTTGATATACATTGTGAAAGGATTCCCACCATCAAGTTATTAACAACACATCCTCACTCCACATGTTTTTTTTCCTTGTGAGAACATTCCACCGTTTTAGCAAATTTCAATTATACAGTACAGTTGTTATCAACTATAGTCACCTTAGACCTTATTCATCTTATAGCTGAGAGTTTGTACCCTTTTACCAATCTCTTCCTATCTCCCCTACCTCCCAAACCTGGGAGTCACATTTCTACTCTCTGAGCCTATAAGTTCAACTTATTTTTTCCTTCTGATTTTTAGTTTTAGGTTTTTTTCTTCTTTAAGTTTTTCTTTAAGTAAAAGTAAGCTCTGTGCGCAATATGGGGCTTGAACTCATGACCCTGAGGTCAAGAGTCACATGCTCTACTGACTGAGCCAGCCAGGAGCCCCTGATTTTTAGTTATTGAAAATAATGTTATTGTGAACAGGGCCAGGGTAAGGCCAGTGAGGTGCTTAGGGTGCAAAATGTAAGAGTAAGAATGTCTCAGGCCTGGTTGTGAACATTTTTTTTTTTTTTAATGTGAACATTCTTATATATGTCTCTTAATCTAAGAAACATATATTCCTAGAAACGGATTGTTGATTCATGGAGTAGGTACATCTTCACTTCATTACTTGTGGGAAACTCTAAGGTGGTTGCAACAATTTATACTTCTACCATCAGTTCCTATTGCTTACATCCTTGATATTGTCATAGTTTTAAATTCTGTCAATATGGTTGATATGAAATGAAGTCTTAATGTGATTTTTTTTTAAGTTTTATTAGAGAAACAGCATGAGAGGGGAGAGGGTCAGAGGGAGAAGAAGGCTCCGCTATGAGCCAGGAGCCCGATGTGGGACTTGATCCCAGGACCCGGGATCATGACCTGAGCCGAAGACAGTCGCTTAACCATCTGAGCCACGCAGGAGCCCCAAGTCTTAATGTGATTTTTTTTTTAAGGATTTTATTTATTTATTTATTTGACAGAGACTCAGCAAGAGAGGGCACAGAAGCAGGGGGAGTGGGAGAGGGAGAAGCAGGCCTCCTGCCGAGCAGGGAGCCTCATGCAGGGTCTATCCCAGGACCCTGGGATCACGACCTGAGCCAAAGGCAGACGCTTAACTACTGAGCCACCTAGGCACCCCTGATTTTAACTGACATTTACCTGATTATTAATTAGGTGGAGCAGCAGTGGTTGTCTCTTTTCCTTTTCTGTTCAATGCCTGGTTCATATGTTGTGCTGCTTTTTCTTTTTTTTTTTCTTTTTTTAAGAATTTTTACTTATTTATTTGAGAGAGAGCAGAGTGAGTGAGCGAGAGAGAACACGAGTGTGGGGGGAGGGTCAGAGGGAGAGGGAGAAGCAGGCTCCTGCTGAGCAAGGAGCCTGATGCGGGGCTTGATCCCAGGACCTTGGGATCATGACCTGAGCCGAAGGCAGATGCTTAACTGACTAAGCCACCCAGGAGCCCCATGTTTTACTTATTTTCCTACTTGGATGTTTTTCTTACTGTTTTTTTTTTTTAATTTTTTATTGTTATGTTAATCACCATACATTACATCATTAGTTTTGGTGTAGTGTTCCATGATTCATTGTTTGTGCATAACACCCAGTGCTCCATGCAGAACGTGCCCTCTTTAATACCCATCACCAGGCTAACCCATCCTCCCACCCCTGTTTTCTTTTTACTGATTGTTTTGTAGTTAGTTATAGGTTCTGGCTGTTAATCCTCCCATCTTTTTATTTATTTTTTTGGTTTTGTATTGCAAGTATCTTCTCTTAGTTTTCTTTTTTTTTTAAAAGATTTTATTTATTTGTTTGACAGAAGGAGACACAGCGAGAGAGGCTACACAAGCAGGGGGCGTGGGAGAGGGGGAAGCAGGCTTCCCCTTGAGCAGGAAGCCTGATGCGGGACTTGATCCCAGGACCCTGGGATCATGACTTGAGCCGAAGGCAGACGCTTAACGACTGAGCCACCCAGGCGCCCCTTCTCTTAGTTTTCTATCTTCACTTCCTTTTTGGAACAGAAGCTCTTAATTTTATTTATTTTTTAAATTTTTTTTTTTTAAAGATTTTATTTATTTATTTGACAGAGAGTTAGTGAGAGCAGGAACACAAGCAAGGGGGGAGTGGGAGTGGGAGAGGGAGAGGGAGAAGCAGGCTTCCCCCCGACTCGATCCCAGGACCTTGGGATTATAACCTCAGCCGAAGGCAGACGCTTAACGACTGAGCCACCCAGGCACCCCTGGAAGTTCTTAATTTTAATGTAGTTGAATATTTAGATCTTTTCTCAATTGGTTTGTGTTTTTATATCTTACTGAAGTAGTCCTTCCCTATCCTATATTTTTTCTAAAGGTTTTTTTTTTTTTTAAGATTTTATTTACTTTTCAACAGAGAGAGAGACAGCGAGAGAGGGAACACAAGCAGGGAGAGTGGGAGAGGGAGAAGCAGGCTTCCCACTGAGCAGGGAGCCTGATGTGGGACTCAATCCCAGGACCCTGGGATCATGACCTGAGCCGAAGGCAGACGCTTAACGACTGAGCCACCCAGGAGCCCTCTAAAGGTTTTTAAATTTGCCTTGTTCATTTTTAGTCTTTATCTTAATTCATTTTCATTTCCCTGATAAAGCTTTTTCTCTTTTTTAAAAGATTTTATTTATTTATTTGACAGAGAGATAGCACAAGTAGGCAGAGCAGCAGGCAGAGGGAGAATGAGAAGCCAGCTTCCCGCAGAGCAGGGAGCCCGATGGGGGACTTGATCCCAGGATGCTGGGATCATGGCCTGAGCTGAAGGCAGAGGTAGAGGCTTAACCGACTGAGCCACCCAGGCACCCCTAAAGCTTTTTTTCTTGAAGTCTGTTTTGTTTAATGTTAATATGGCTACTTTAGTTTTCTTTTTGTTTCTGTTCTCCTGGTGTATCTTTTTCCATCATTTTACTTTGTTTTTCTTTGCCTGTTTTAGATGTGTCTTTATATAAATAGCATACATCTAGATTTTTTAAAACATCCACCGTGATAACTGGAGAATTTCATTTTTTTCTCCTTCTTTTCTTGCCTTTTTTTTTTTCTTTCTTTCTTTTTCTCTCTCTCCTCATTTAATTACTTGTAAGTTATATACTCTATTCTTTAGTCTTCCTTTAATGAGTATACAATTTTTTAAAAATATTCAACTGAAAGTTTAAATTTAAAACTCAGTAATGTAGGGATTATCAAATGCTTCATTACTCATTGCCTTCTGTCAGTTCATGCTACTGTTGTTCAGTTTTGTAGTTTTTGTGTTTCTCAACACCACAAATTATACTTTTGTTTTATTCAGTTAGTGGATGTTTAGAATACTTCCATATTTTACCAATTCCTTTGCTCATTCCACTCCTTCATTCTGGCGTTCTTTTCCTTTTTCTTAATGTATATCCTTTAAAAGTTTATTTAAACAAAAAATTTTTTAAAGGTTTTTTTAAGTAATCTCTACACTCACCATGGGTCTTAGACTTAAAACCCCAAGATCAAGAGTCACATTCTCTTCCGACTGAGTCAGCCTGGTGCCATGAAAGTTAGTTTTGATAGATGTAAGAGTTTAGACCTGAGGTTGACAAACTTTTTGTAAAGGGCCAGTAATAAATATTTTGGGCTTTGTGGGCCAGTCTCTGTTGCAAGTAACTCAACTATGCAGTTGTAGTGTGGAAGCAACCATAGATAAGAAATAAACGTGTGTGCGATTGTGTTCTGATAAAATTTTATTTTAGACACTTAAATTTGAATTTTGTATAATTTTCAGGTGTTACAAAATATTAAAGAATGTAAAAACTATTAAAAATGTAAAAACAGGGGTGCCTGGGTGGCTCAATTGGTTGAGTGTCTGACTCTTGGTTTTGACTCAGGTCATGTCTCATGGTCATGGGATTGAGCCCCGCATCAGGCTCCCCGCTCAGTGTGAAGTCTACTTCAGATTCTTTCCCCCTCTGCCCCTCCTTGCTTGCACAAGTGTGCGCGAGCGCGCTCTCTCTCTTTCTTAAATAAATAAATAAATAAATAAATAAATAAATAAATAAATAAAATCTTTTTTTAAAAATGTAAAAAGCATTCTTAGTGTGTTGGCCATATAAAAATGGTTTGGATTTGTTTGACCTGCAGGCCATAGTTTGCTGACCTTGTGTTTAGATTAACATTCATTTTACTTAGCACCTGAGACATGGGAGTGATTTTTCTTATAATGTCTTTATGTGTAATTATTTCCCATTTTTAATTGTTGAGATGCCAGCTATCAGTCTAATTGTCCTTTCTGTATAGCTTATCTGGTGATACTTTTTTTCTTTGGTTGCTTTTAAGAACTTACTGTCTCTGGTGCAGGTCCTTGTGATGTATGCAAGTGTGGATTTATTTTCATTTAACCTGGTCAGGATTGATTGAACATTCTGAATCTAAAGATTAGGGTCTCTCATTACTTCTGGAAATTTGCAGCCATTATTTTTGTTTATATCTTACCATATCAAAAGTAACAAAGGAGGTAGTTATAAGAAAAATCCATTTGAAGATTTTCTGCAAAGTTAGAGTATAAGATAGTATTTATTATATTCAATAATGTCCCTTAAAAAAAAAAAACTCCCTCCTAGGGGTGCCTGGGTGACTCAGTTGGTTAAGCGGCAAACTCTTGATTTCAGCTCAGGTCATGATCTCCGGGTCATGGGATCAAGCCCCACATCAGGCTCAGTGCTCAGCAAGGAGTCTGCTTGAGGAGTCTCTCTCCCTTTCCCTCTGCCCATCCCCCTGCTTGTACTTGCTCTCTCTCAATTAAATAAATAAATCTTAAAACAAACAATTCCTAGAATTGAGTGATAGGTAATTTCTATATAGAAGACCTCATAAACTTCTTTTTATCAAAGTTACTACTTTTTTGGTTTGGCTGTTAGGATGTATAGCATTAAGTATAATACTAATATGTAGTGTCTAAGAGCTTAGTACATTTATTTGTGCACATTTTATGCATTATAATTATATATTACTCAGGGTGCCTGGGTGGCTCAGTCAGTTAGTGTCTGACTCTTGGTTTCTGCTTGGGTCACGGTTGTGGGCTCGAGCCCCACATCAGGCTCCTCACTCTGTCTAGAGTCTGCTTGAGATTCCCTCTCCTTCTCCCTCTCCCCCGCTCATGCTCTCTCTCTCTCAAATAAATAAATAAAATCTTAAATATATATATATATGTAATTATATATTACACATAAGTATGTAGATATGTAGATGTGCATTATACATTATTAATAGTTTGGCTAGCAAAAGTATGACTTGACATTGCTTTTTAAACCATATTAAAAAATGGTTTTTAATTTTTCTTTGTGCCTATATGTAGTTAATGGATTAATTGCATGATTGGAGAGCTAGTGATTGTGGTTATTTGAATCCTTTTTTAAGTTAGCAAGATTTATGGTGATGCTTTAACATAGACTTCTTTCTTTTCAGAGAACTCCAGTTTCTGCATCTGCTGAATCTCAGAAACCCCGGCTGAAAAAAGGTCAGTACGCAATTTCATTGTGTGTGTATATTTGCACAGATTTTTTATTGATTCTTTATTTAGATGCATTAGAGCTTTTAAAAATGTGCATTTTGGAGAAAAGCAGTAATAGTCTAAATAATCCTCCATACCTAGCTTTTATTTTATGGAGTTGTTAGATATTTTGGGATTGATTATGCCTGTAAGTGTGTTTAAATGGGGCTTTATTATTATGTAAGTGTGTATTTTCTACTTGTGGAAAAAACACTGTGAAGTTCCCATGGTACATGTCAGGCCTCACATAATCTCATGTCTATGTTAAGTAAGTGTGAGGTTTTGTGAAAATTGGTCTGTGAAGACTAGGTAAGGGCATATACTGTGAAGAGCTGCATTTAAAAATCTAATAGAGATTATGTTCTGTTTTATTTAGAGGAATAGGATTCCTTCATTTGTTAACTTATAAAGTCTTAGGAAGGCTTGCATCAGATTGT
Source organism: Halichoerus grypus (assembly GCF_964656455.1). Taxonomy (NCBI): domain Eukaryota; kingdom Metazoa; phylum Chordata; class Mammalia; order Carnivora; family Phocidae; genus Halichoerus; species Halichoerus grypus. The sequence continues at coordinate 42,608,396 of NC_135719.1, read as the reverse complement.
AGTTTACTATATTGGATATTCTGTCAATGTCTAATAAACATGTCTAATGCCTAACAAACTTAGAAAATACCCAGACTTTTTACTTAGCAGAAGAGACCATCTATTTTATTATTTACCCATTTATTATTTTCTAGATGAGGAAATGAAGGCTGAGGGGAAGAGGCATGACTTGTTCAGGGTCATGGGTGTAGTTCTTGTCTGCATTATGAGACAATGCAATACATCCTTTTGCAGCATGTGTTTTCCTGTTGTCTGCTAAGATTTTTACATTTCATTTTGTCAATAAATTGTTTAGCTTACTTGGGCCATTTCTGTTCCTCTTTGAAATTCTAATACAAGTTGTTGGAAAATATGATTGCCTTCAGAATTTGTTTTCAAAGGGTTTTTCAGGAATACATCTTTCATTGAAAGAGCATTACATCTGTAATTTAGATTATTTGTGAAGCTTAGGTGTTTCTTCTAATATCTAACATAGTTGCTAATATTTTTTATATTACATCGTTTTGGACATGAGAACCATCTTGCTGTGATGTCTGTCACTTCGTTTAATCGCTGGGGTGATTTGGCTAGTTACGTGGGGCTAGTGGGTAGTATGATTGTCTCTCCAGTGTTCTTTCCATGCTTCTTCCAGAGTCAAACTCCATGGTTCGACTGAGTCCCAGTCCAGGAGAGCTGGGACTAATTAGTATATACCAATCAAAAATTGGCATGTGCCCAAATCAGGCTAATGAGATACAAAGCTGATAGCAATGGGGCAAAGGGTCACATTGGACACGTTATGCTATAAGATGTAACAGTGCTGTAGTGCCCCTCCCAATCCTTTCTTCCCACTTTCTGATTTCTATGATTAAAGTTTAGTTTTCCCTGTTCTTGAACCCCTCATATACGAGTATTTACCCAGTTCCAGGACCAGTGATAGGTACCAGGAATATAAAGATAAATAGGGCCTGGATTCTGCCCTCAGGAATTGATAGTCTTCAGGGCGTATAAGAAATAAGCAAATTATTGCAGTGTAGTGTATGCCTTCCAGCTTTTTCAACTCTTTTTCATATGAAATGTCTAGAACTCTTTTGCCGTTATTACTTTGGTTCTCTGGTGGAATTCACTGTTCCCCTTGGAAGTATAAATGCCAGGACTAAACAGAATATTTCAGGTGTGAACAAGGCCAAGTGGAATGTCTGGAAGGTAAAAATCTCTTCATCTGGATCTTTTATTTCTTTTAGTCCAGCACAAAGTTGCATTGCCTTTTTCAACCATTTTACACATTTGCAGTACCACTATATACAGTTCCAGGGGTATCATGCATGTAGAGTACAATGACTGCAGTATAAATGATACCTTTGGACTTGGTGCAAGCTAGTGACACAGGCACCTAAAGTATCGAGGGTATAACCTCTTAACCTGACCTTAATTTCTGCGTTCCATAACCCAAGATTTTATCAGTCAGTATGGTGAATTACATTGATTAAATTTTTGGAATGTTGTACCGCCTTTCAATTCCTGGGATAAACCCCACATGGTCATGATGTATTAACCTTTTTATATGTTACTGACTCAATTTGCTATTTTTTGTTAAGGACTTTTGCTTCTTTTCATGAGGGATGTTGGCCTATAGTTATTATTATTCTTTTTTTTTTTTTTTGCAATGCTTTTGTCTTTTTTTGGTATCAGGTTTATGGTGGCATCAAAACAATTTGGGAGCTATTCACTCTTCTCTTTCCTGGAAGATTTTGCTTAGAATTGGTGTTATGTCTTTTCTTAAATGTTTGCTAGAGTGTGACAATGAAGCAATCTAGGTCATGATTTCTCTGTGTTGGAAGGCATTTAAGTACAAACTCAATTTCTTTAATAGATATTATGGGTTTATTCAGATTATATGTATTTCTTTAGGGAGAGCTTTGGTAATGTTTTTCTTTCAAAGAAATTTGTCCATTTCATCTCAGTTATCAAATTTATTGGCATAAAGGTCATGACACTCCTGTATTTTCCTTTTAATATCTGTAGGATGTGTAGTGATAGTCCCTGTGTTCCTGATTTTGATGATTTATGTCTACTGTCATTTTTTTCTTGGTCAGCCTGGCTAGAGGTTTATCCATTTTATTGATCTTTTCAAAGAACCAACTTTTGATTTTATTTTTTCTTCTCTCTTGCTTTTCTGTTTCAATTTCATTGATTTCTGCTCTTATCTAATATTGTGTTTAATTTGCAGTTTCTTTTTTTCTTTTTCCAGTTTCTTTTTCTTTTTTCTTTTATTTTTTTCATTTTTAATAGCTTTATTTTTTTTTTTGATGTAGTGTTCCATGATTCATTGTTTGTGCATAACACCCAGTGCTCCATGCAGAACGTGCCCTCTTTAATACCCATCACCAGGCTAACCCATCCTCCTACCCCCCTCCCCTCTAGAACCCTCAGTTTGTTTCTCAGAGTCCATAGTCTCTCACGGTTCATCTCCCCCTCCAATTTCACCCCTTCATTTTTCCCTTCCTACTGTCTTTTTTTTTTTTAACATATAATGTATTATTTGTTTCAGAGGTACAGGTCTGTGATTCAACAGACTTACACAATTCACAGTGCTCACCATAGCACATACCCTCCCCAATGTCTATCACCCAGCCACCCCATGCCTCCCACCCCCCACCATTCCAGCTGATATGAGGAATTTTTCCAGTTTCTTAAGGTAGGAACTTAGATCATCAGTTTGAGTCTTTCTTCTTTTCTATTGTAAGCATTTAGTACTTTATGTTTCCCTCTAAGCACTGTTTAACTGGTTCATATACATTTCAAATGTTATGTTTTAACTTTTTTGTAATTTTTTATTTTTTTTAAAGAATTTATTTATTTGACAGAGAGAGACACAGCGAGAGAGGGAACACAAGCAGGGGGAGTGGGAGAGGGAGAAGCAGGCTTCCCGCCGAGCAGGGAGCCCGATGTGGGGCTCGATCCCAGGACCCTGGGACCATGACCTGAGCCGAAGGCAGACGCTTAACGACTGAGCCACCCAGGCGCCCTGTTTTAACTTTTATACAATTCTAAATATTTTAAAATTTCCTTTGTGTTCCCCTTTAACCCATGTATAATTAATAAAGGTACTAATCAATTTCCCTTTATGGAATTTTTCCAGATTTTTTTTTTTTGTTATTGGTTTCTAGTTTAACTCTAGTTATGGTTCGAAAACATACTTTATATGGTTTGTTTTATGGCCCAGAATGTGATCTGTGTTCGTGAATATTCCATGTGCCTTGAAAAGAATTTGTATTGTCCTGTTGGATGGAGTAATCTGTAAATGTCAGTTAGGTCAAGTTGTTTGATAATGTTGTTAATCTAGGTACTTATCGATACAGATATTAATATCCTTATCAAGAAGATACTGATATCCTTAATAAGAGAAGAGTGTTAAAGTATGCACATGTAATTATGGGTTTGTCTATTTCTACTTAAAGATCTATCAATTTTTGTGTATTTTGAAGATCTGTTGTTGGATGCATAGACATTTAGGATTGTTTGACTTCTTGGTGAATTGACTCTTTTATAATTATGTAATGTCCCTCTTCTATTCCTGATAATATTCCTTATTTGAAGTCAGCTTTGTCTGCTGATAATAGAGATGTTCCAGTTTTGCTTTGATTAGTGTTTGTATGATAATGTATAGTTTATAAACAGTCAGATGCACCTTTTTTTTAAAGTATGAAGTTCTGGGAGTTTTGACAAGTGAAAATAGTCGTGTGACTACCACCACCACTACAATCAAGATAAAGAACAGCTTAATCACCCTCAATAATTCACCTTGACTTTGTAGTAAACCACTTCTTCCACTTCCAGTTGCTGGCAATCATTGATTTTTTTCTACCTATAGTTTTATTTTTTCGAGAATATCATTCATTCATTCATTCATTCATTCATTTTTTAAGATTTTATTCGAGAGAGAGACAGCGGGAGCGAGCTCACAAGCAGGGGTAGTGGCAGGCAGAGGGAGAGGGAGAACCAGGCTCCCTGAGGAGCCAGGAGCTGGATGCAGGGCTTGATCCCAGGACCCTGAGATCGTGATCTGAGCCAAAGGCAGACGCTTAACCGACTGACGCACTCAGGCGCCCCGAGAATATCATTTAAATGAAGCATACATTATGTAATGTGTGTATACACACCCTTTTGGGTGGCTTTTTTCACCTAGTGTAATGTTTTTGAGATTTATCCATGTCGTTGTGTGTTTGAGTTTCTTTTTATTGATAAGTAGTATTCAGTTGTATGTGTATACTGCAGTTCATTCGTCCATCCATTCACCAAAGGACTTTTAGGGTTTTGGCTATTACAAATACAGCTGCTACATAAATATTTGCCTAGAGGGTTTTGTGTGAACATATTTTTATTTCATTTGTGAAGTGTCTTGGAATGGGATTGCTGGATGGTATTGTGAGTATATGTTTAGTTTTATTGAAAATTGCCAGGCTGTTTTCCAAAGTAGTTAAACCATTTTGTATTTCCTTCTACAAAGTATGAGTGTTCCTTATACCTCATAAATGATTTGGGAAATAGTCTCTCCTTTTTAATTTTCTGGAAGAGTTTGTGGAGAATTGACTAATTTCATCCTTAAGTATTTGTTGTAATGTTTCTGTGAAGGCATTTGGGCCTGGCGTTTTCTTTTGTAGAAATGTTTTCAACAATAAATTCAATTTATTTAATAGAGATAAGGCTAAGCAGGTTACTTAATTTTTCTTAATTGAGCTTTGGTAGTTTATGTCTTTCAAGGAATTTTTTCACTTCATCTAAATTGTCTGATTTATTGGCATGAGTTCACAATTTTCCCTAGCAGGTATTAAAAATACTCTGAACCTTTTATAATTAAAACAGTATATTACTGGTACCCAATTAGAAGATAAACCAGTGGGGGGTGGGGCGCGTCTGGGTGGCACGGTCAGTTGAGCGACTGACTCTTGATTTCAACTCAGGTCCTGATCTTAGGTTCATGAGATCCAATATCACGTAGGCTTCACACTCAGTGCAAGTCTGTGCTTGTCCTTCTCCCTCTGCCCCTCCCCCTGCTTGAGTGCACACTCTCTCTCTCAAATGAATAAATAATTTTTTTTTTTTAATAAATCTTTAAAAAGGGGTGCCTGGGTGGCTCAGTCGTTAAGCGGCTGCCTTCGGCTCAGGTCATGATCTCAGGGTCCTGGGATCGAGCCCCACATTGGGCTCCCTGCTCCGCGGGAAGCCTGCTTCTCTCTCTCCCACTCCCCCTGCTTGTGTTCCCTCTCTAGCTGTCTCTCTCTGTCAAATAAATAAATAAAATCTTAAAAAAAAAAAAATCTTTAAAAAAAAAAAAAGAAAAAGAAGAGAAGCCAGTGGGAAAAAAAAAGAAAGGCCAGAAATAGGCTCAAATACATTTGGCAATTTATTTATTTGTTATTTTTTATAAAAGATTTTATTTATTTGAGAGAGAGAGCATGAGCAAGGGGGGAGAGGCAGAGGGAGAAAGGGAGAGGGAGAGGGAGAATCAGGCTCCTAGCTGAGCAGGGAGCCTGACTCAGGGCTCAATCCCAGGACCCCAGGATCATGACTTGAGCCAAAGGCAGATGCTTAACCGACTGAGCCACCCAGGCACCCCCCTACATTTGGCAATTTAGTATATGATAAAGTATGTGGTGTCTCAAATTACTGGAGTAAAGATGTATTTTTTAAATAAATGGTGCTGGGACAACTGGATAGCCATTTTGATAAAGAAAAAATTAGATTTATACTTCACACCATACACAAGAATAAACTCCAAATGGGTCAGAGATCTAAACTAAATGTAAAGTACATAACCATGCAAGTACTAAAAGAAGGTATTGCCAGGTCTATACAAGATTGATAAATATTACCTCATGAAAATATTACCTCATAATTTTTTTTTTTTTTGCATGGCAAAAGGCACAATAAAGAGAGACAAAGAGAAATAGAGTGGGTGAATATATTGCAACATATATCACATATAAATAGCTAATATCCCTAATACATAAAGAACTCTTGGGGCGCCTGGGTGGCTCAGTTGGTTAAGCGTCTGCCTTCAGCTCAGGTCATGATCCCAGGGTCCTGGGATCGAGCCCCGCATCGGGCTCCCTGCTCAGTGGGGAGCCTGCTTCTCCCTCTCCCACTCCCACTGCTTGTGTTCCCTCTCTCGCTGTCTCTCTCTCTCTCTCTGTCAATTAAATAAATAAAATCTTAAAAAAAAAAAAAAGAACTCTTAAAAACTTGGGGTGGGGGAAAAAGACCAAATACTCAATAAAAAATGGATAAAACACAATCACAATTTACACACACACACAAACACACTATAAGAATGACCTTTGGGCACATGAAAAATATGTTCAACCTGACTCAGAGTAAGAGAAGTTAAAATTAAATCCATACTAAGGTACCATTCCTCACCTATCAGGATAGCTAAAATTAAAAAGTGCGAGTACACATTCAATTTGCGAGGCTGTGGGAAACAGACACTGTCTTACATTGCTGGTGAGAATCCCAATTGTTATGGAAGGGAATTTGGCAACATCTAATAAAACTATAATCACATTTCTAGGACTTTACTCTGAAGATAACATCTCTGACAATAAACAAAGGCTTATTAACTATTATTCTTTGCACTGCTGTGATTGTAAAATATTGGAAACTTAAATGCCTGTGTATAAAGAATGTTTGAATAAACGGTAGTATAGCCACATAATAGAGTACACTACCGCTTTAAAAGAATAAGATTAATATGATTTGATATAGACTGATTTCCAAGATAAATTGTTACCTTAAAAAACAGTACAAAAGAGTAGTTGCCGTATGCTACATTTTTATAAGAAAGAAGGGGAAATAAAAAATATGTATGTGCTTATTTTCACAAAAAAGAACCACCAGAAGGATATATCAGAAACAAATGAGATTGGCTATCTACGGGGCCTTGTATGGAAATGCCGTGGAAAGGATAGGGGATGTGACACTTCTTTAGGTATGTCTTTCTGTGTAGTTCCGACTTTTGGAATCATGTATTATTTCAATAAAAATTGGGAAAACAAAAATCTTTTTTTTTTTTTTTTTTAAAGATTTTATTTATTTATTCATTAGAGACAGAGAGAGAGAGGCAGAGGGAGAAGCAGGCTCCCAAGGAGCAGGGAGACCAATGTGGGACTCGATCCCAGGACCCTGAGCCGTGACCTGAGCCGAAGGCAGACGCTTAACCATCTGAGCCACCCAGGCGCCCTGGAAAACAAAAATCTTAAAAATAAAATGCAAGCAGAAGCCAATATGCTATGGTTTATTGGAGTCAAGTTTTCTTACTGTTGGAGAAGGGAGTTACATGATATAGAAAGGGGAGAGGTGAAATTAAACCCTAATGGATTAGGGGCGGATTGGAATTAGAGGTATTAGTATTGAAGGCATGGATTTTAATACAGATACATACTTATAGAATATATTTTTCCCCTACTTCTGTCCACTGAGAAGGGTTAGCATCAATACACCCTAGTAGCCATGAGCACGGTTAGTGCCCAGATCTTAGTTTCTATGTAGTTCCAGTAAAAGGAACCAGGGTTCCTTAGAGAAATGCCTAATTCCATGTGTAAGGCTAGGAGAGTACAAGATGAACCTGGGATATCTTGTGCCAGAAAGTAAAGAATGGCTTACAGAGTGATGGGAGTTTGTCATAAAGACACAGAAGTGAATTTCAAGGGCTTTCTCTGGCCACTGGCCAGTTCTGGAGTGATTTAAGCTTCCAACAATATAGCAATGGATTATAACACATGGAATAAAATAAGAATATACCAGTGCATACTGATAGAAGTATACTAATAAGGAAAAGCTCTTTCTTTTAAAATAGAATGATAACTAGTAAGTGTAGAATGAATGATAGAAAATTACCACTTGGCAACCATCATAGCAATAATTGATTCATGCAGAACTCCTCAGTGGATCTAAACTAGTGGGTAAAAGTTTGATGGGAAACAGGATATTTACATAAGTCTCTAAATCTCTCTCCATAAGATATATTTTAATTATGAAGTAGTAATAACTTCATAGTGAAAAAATTTGCCAGACACTACCTTGACCAAATGATAACATCACATTAATGGAGCAAATCAGTATCTATGCTTCCTAAATCACTTCTATGGTATTCTTGCCAAAAATAATACCTTCAGTCTAATCTTGAAGAAATATTAGATGAACCCAAATTGAGAGGTAGTCAACAAAATAAGTAGCCTGCATTAAAAAGAAAAATGTCAAGGTCATGGAAGGCAAAAATTAAAGAAGACTAAAAGAGACATGATGCAAACTATAACATATGGTCCTAGATTTGATTCTAGAGCAGAAAAACATCTTTTTTTTTTTAAGTTTACTTATTTAGTTTTAGTAATCTCTACACCCAATGTGGGCCTCGAACTCAGAACTCTGAGATCAGGCGTCACATGCTCTTTCGACTGAGCCAGCCAGGTGTCCCCAGAAAAGGGGCACCTGGGTGGCACAGTCAGTTAAGCGCCTGACTCTTGGTTTTGTTTCAGGTCGTGATTTCAGGCTTGTGAGATTGAGCCTCACATAGGGCTTTGTGCTCAGCGCGGAGTTGCCTTAAGATTCTCTCTCCCTCTGCCCCCTCCCCCTGCTCGCGCTCTCTCTCTCAAAAGTAAATAAATCTTATTTTTTAAAAAAGATTTTATTTATTTATTTGACAGAGACACAGAGAGAGAGGGAACACGAGCAGGGGGAGAGGGAGAAGCAGGCTTCCTGCTGAGTAGGGAGACTGATGTGGGGCTCGATCCCAGGACCCTGGGATCATGACCTGAGCCAAAGGCGGATGCTTAATGACTGAGCCAAAAGTAAATAAATAAATAAAGTATAAATAAATAAAGTAATATTACATTATTTTCTAAATTGTAAAATATATAAAATTTAACCATTTTTAAGCATACAGTCCAGTGGCATTAGTTATATTTACAGTGTTGTGCAACCATCACCACTGTCTATTTCCAAAACTTTCATCCCAACCAGAAACTCTGTACCCATTAAGCAATAATTTTCCTTTGTACCTTCCCCCCTAGTCCCTAGTAACTTCTACTTTCTGTCTCTATGAAATTTGCCTCTTCTAGATCTTTGATATATTCAGAATAGTATTTGTCCTTTTGTGTCTGGCTTATTACATTTAGCATAATTTTTTTTTTTTTTAAGATTTTATTTATTTATTTGACAGAGACGTAGAGAGCACAAGTAGGCAGAGCGGCAGGAAGAGGGAGAGGGAGAAACAGACTCCCCGCCGAAGCGGGCGGGGCTCGATCCCAGGACCCTGGGATCATGACCTGAGCCGAAGGCAGACACTTAACCGACTGAGCCACCAGGCGCCCCTAGCATAATGTTTTAAAGGTTCATCTATGCTGCAACATGTATACAGACGTCATTCTTTTTTAAGGCTGAATGATACTCCACTGTATGTGTATCTCACATTATGTTTATCCACTCGTCTGTTAATGGACACAGACAGGTGGTTTCCAACTTAAGGCTGTTGTGAATAATGCTGCAGTGAACACTGGTGCACAGATTTCTGTTTGAGATGCTGCTTTCATTCCTTTTGGGTGTATATCTAGGAATGGAATTCCTGGATTGTACGGTAATTCTATGTTTAGTTTTTTAAGGAAATGCCAAACTGTCTTCTACAGCAGCTGCATGTGCAAAGGCTCCAATTTCTTCACATCCTTGCCAACACTGTTATTTTCTGCTGCTGCTTTTTTTTTTTTTAAATAGCTATCCTAGTAGGTGTGAAGTGGTATCTCCTTGTGGTTGCCATTTACATTTCCATAACGATATTGGGCATCTCTTCTCATGTTCTTATTGGCCATTTGTATATGTTCTTTGTAGAACTGTCTATTTTCAAATGCTTTACACATTTCTACATTGGGTTGTCTTTTTGTCGTTGAGGTTAGGGCTATTTTAATAGTGATTGATTCATATCTTCCCCGCCCCCCCCCAAGAGGTGTATGCTTCAGTTATTTCAGGATTTTATTTAAAAATTTGATTTTAAGAACCTTATACAGTACGATTTAGCTTAAAAAAGCCAACATTCTTTTCTCTCTCTTTAGTCTGAAAAGAAAGACAGATTTAAAGGAATTGAGAATCTAGTCTTGATTTAATTTTGGAAATAAAGTTTTAGCTAAGCATTATCCTCTTTTTCCTCATGTCTTAAGTATCATGTAGAACTAGAGTGATGAGTAAGTTATTTATATTTAAAAATTATCAAGGCACCCTTGTATGCAGAGAAATATTCAAGTGTGAATTGACATAATACTTCTGAGTAAAAGTTTGTCAGTATCAGGAACTGTAAAAGTTTATATTATTTAACTTAGTACTTCCTGTTCTAAGAATCTATCCTAATAAAGTATCCTCAACACATGTATGATTTCTTTCTTTTTTTTTTAAAGATTTTATTTATTTATTTGACAGAGAGAGACACAGCAGGAGAGGGAACACAAGCACGGGGGGGCACCTGGGTGGCTCAGTCATTAAGCGTCTGCCTTCGGCTAGGGTCATGATCCCGGGGTCCTGGGATCAAGTCCCACATTGGGCTCCCTGCTCGGCGGGAGGCCTGCCTCTCCCCTCTCCCACTCCCCCTGCTTGTGTTCCTTCTCTTGCTGTCTCTCTCGCTGTCAAATAAATAAATAAAATATTAAAAAACAACAAAAAAAACAAGCACAGGGAGTGGGAGAGGGAGAAGCAGGCTTCCTGCCGAGCAGGGAGCCCGATGCGGGGCTTGATCCCAGGACCCCGGGATCATGACCCGAGCTGAAGGCAGACGCTTAACGACCGAGCCACCCAGGTGCCCCTGATTTTTTTCTTAAGCAAAGATATTCATTACAGAATTATTGATAGTAGTGATTTATTGGAAACTACAAATTCAGCAGTAAAACAAGGCTAAGTGATCATTCATGCAAATAAATACTAAGTAGCTATTTAAAATAATGTTTATTTATTTTTTTAAGATTTTACCCATTTATTTGAGAGAGAGAGACAGAGAGAGTGTGCACAAGCAGGGGGAGGGGCAGGCAGAGGGAGAAGCAGGCTCCCTGCCGAGCAGGGAGCCCAATGCAGGACTTGATCCCAGGACCCCGGGATCATGACCTGAGCCGAAGGCAGACGCCTAACCGACTGAGCCACCCAGGCTTCCCTAATGTTTATTTTTTAAAAGCAGAATTTAAAATTGTCTACAGATAAATATTTTTCTTAAAATGCACATATGAAAAGATTAGGAAGAAATAATGGTAAATTGATAACCATGATTATCTGTGAGTAGTGTGAATATGTGAGGTTTTAATTTTTTTTGTTGTTCCTTTCTGTATTTTCAGTAGTAAATAACAGAAAATCCAACTCCAAGTGGCTTAAATAATAAGGAATTTTTTCGGTTAATAGAAGAGGAAGTCCAGAATTAGAATGGGCTCTAGCATTGGTCAAGCAATTCAATGATATATAAAGCCCTAAGTTCTTTCTGCCCTTCCACTCTGCTATGCAATGCCTGCTTTTTCCTGAAATAAAGCTGCTAGTAGCATTTGGCATCCATTTTTCCAATGCCAGAGATATGGTCTGGCTTCCCGTAGTTCTCTTTTAAAAATAAGAAAGGCCTTTATTCCCCCAGAACCTCTTAGGAATACTTTTATCATTGGATCAGATTGATAGGCCTGCCAGTAATGGGCAAGGGAGACAGGATTACCATTAATTAGTTTAATTTCATCAGCTGATAGGGAGTAAATTTTGAGGAGTCAGGGTAATTAATCATTGCTGGTTGCAGAGCACAGACAGATAAGTAAGTGGCATATGGATACACAAATGAGGATGCACAGGAGGCTGTCAGACTGTTCTCCCTCTGGCACAGTGTTGTTTTAGGAATCACTAGCCCTGAGCTTGCTTCTGTTTCTGTCATCGTCTGCGTCATCTCTGTTTTTCTCTTTGTGTTTATTCTGATTCTTTGCTTGTAGTGCTGCTACTGATTACTTCTCTTTTGCTTTCATTTGCCTTTTATGATAAAAACATCTTAAATAGTGTAAATATCTGAATCACACATTTTATATTGTACAGGTTTGTAAAATGATTGACTCTGAAGAATAGAATATCAGAAAATAGTTTGTTTTGTATAAAACTTGGTTTAATATATATATTTTTTAAAGATTTTATTTATTTATTTGACAGAGAGACACAGCGGGAGAGGGAACACAAGCAGGGGGAGTGGGAGAGGGAGAAGCAGGCTTCCCGCTGAGCAGGGAGCCCGATGTGGGGCTCAATCCCAGGACCCTGGGATCATGACCTGAGCCGAAGGCAGATGCTTAATGGCTGAGCCACCCAGGCGCCCCTAAAACTTGGTTTAATATTGCTCAGTAATTTCTCTTGAAATCTGATGTCAGATTGGGCTTCCAGTTAAGATGGTGCAGTAAACTCAAGTTTTGGTCACTCCTGCTCCAGATACAGAGCAATAAAGAATAAAATGTGAGTAGAAAAAATACACACAGCCAACCTGAAGGAAATTGTCTTTAGGCAAATAGACTATTACAGAAAAAGGAAAGGATAATGATTTTTATTTTAAAATAAAATCAGAAAAATCAACATAAGTTCATCTTAGAAATTTGGAAAATATAAGGAATATAAAGAAAACAGGATAAATATCAGCCTTAAGAATTAATGAACTTTAGTTGAAAAATTAAAAATTAAAGTAGTATTTTGAACAAAAGCTTTCACATTTCACTGTGAAATCCTTGGGTGTCTTACTAACCTGTAGTTCAGATTTTCTCAACCTTGGCAGTATTGACATTTTGGGCACGATAATTCTCTATTGTGGGAGATTAACCTATATGTTGTGGGATGCTAATAGCATCCCTAGCCTCTACCTAGTACAAGTTAGTAGTGCCCAGTTGTGACAACCAAACGTCTCCTGATATTGCCATATGTCTCTGGGGTCCAAAATTGTTCCTAGTTGAGAACCACTGCTCTGGTTAAACAGTATGACACTTGGAAGTAGAAGGCAGGAAGCTGATAAATTTAACATGAAGAATTCACACAGAAGTTGGATTAGCAAGCAGAAGACTTCATCTGAATGAGGAATAGTTGAGGGCATTTTGACTGAGAATCTCAGAGTCTGGATTTGGATGCTGTCCCCCAACCACACCCCACCCCTCAGCCTGAGAGGCTTATAATCCTCGCTTGACTCTGGTCTTGAGGATGGTGAGTGCCAACTGTGGAAAGGGTAAATGACTTTCTACTTGGGATTTTTGTGCAAATATATCTGGACTTTTTCACAAACTAGGAACTTCTTATTTGGATTTGTTTACCAGAATTACTTGATGGTTCTGAGAAAATAATATTCTACATGGGGCTACTTAAGTCCTCTTATTTTTCCCTATGGTATGACCTCAGGTGACTTTCTTCTGGCTTTCAGTTGAGGACCCTATCCATCATTGAGGTGAGTGAATTGATTTACTTCATGGGTATATTTATTTTCTTTAAGGAGTTTCCACTGGAGGCCTTTTCCATTTGGGGGTGGCTATAGCCCCAGATGAGTTTTGTCTACAACCTGAGACAATATATTTACTTGTGAGAAACTTGGTCTCAGCTTGAGGTTTGCTTTCAGAGTTTTTTAATAGAAGACTTTTTTTTTTTACTGTGGCAAAATATATGTCACATAAAATTTACCTCTTTAAACATTTTTAAATGTACAATTTAGTGGCATTAATTACATTCACTGTTTTGTACAACCATCACCACTGTCTTTTGTCACCACATACAAAAACTGTATACCCATTAAATAATAACTCTCCATTTCTTCCTCACCTCTAACCCCTGATAACCTCTGTTCTACTTTCTGTTTCTCTGAATTTGCCTCTTTTAGTTATTTCATATAAGCAAAATCATATAGTATTTGCCTTTTTGTGTCTTGCTTATATTCCACTTAGCATAATGTTTTCAAGTTTCATCTGTGTTGTAGCATGTTGTATAGAATTCCATTCCCTTTTAAGGCTGAATAATATTTCATTGTACGTATATACCACATTTTGTTTATCAGTTTGTTGATGGACATTTGGGTTGCTTCCATAGTTTTTTTCTTTTTTAATTAAAAAAAATTTTTTTTTTTTTTAATTTTAGGTAGGCTCCATGCCCAACTTGGGGCTTAAAATCACAACCTTGAGGTTAAGAGTGGCAGGCTCCACTGACTATCCAGCCAGGTGCCCCTCCATAGAATATTTTTAATGTGTCAGTAATTCCTTTTTTTTTTTTTTTTTTTTAAGATTTATTTATTTATTTTGGAGCAGGGAGAGGGGCAGAGGAAGAGAGAATCCCAAGCAGACTCCCCACTGAGACCAGAGCCCGCTGTGGGGCTCGATCCCATGACCCCGAGATCAGACCCCAGTCAAAACCAAGCCCAACCCACTGTGCCACCCAGGCGCCCCATAATGTGTCAGTATTAAAGAATTTAAAGGTTGTGGAGTTCGGGAACGTTACAGATACTCTGGAAATATGTCCTTTTCTATTCTGTGTATAACAGTTTCTTCTACAGATTAACTACAATCTATATATTTGGTTCCCAGTGATGATTTTATAGATAATATGCTTTTGACTTCATTAATACCACTCCCTTTTCCTGTATTTCAGTTCTTGTGTACACAGAATTGTAGAGTTAGAAGGTAATTTAGTTGTTATCTAATTCAGTTTACAATGCACATGAAATTGCTCTCACAGCATCTTGGATAAACAGTTATCTCACTTCACTGTTTCTGCTGTAATACTGAATGACTTTTATTGATTTGCTTTTTGTTTTTTTTTTTTTTTTTTTTTTTTTTTAAAGATTTTATTTATTTATTTGACAGACAGATAGCAAGAGCAGGAACACAAGCAGGGGGAATGGGAGAGGAAGAAGCAGGCTTCCCGCTGAGCAGGGAGCCCGATGCGGGGCTCGATCCCAGGACCCTGGGATCATGACCTGAGCCGAAGGCAAACGCTTAACGACTGAGCCACCCAGGCGCCCCTTGATTTGCTTTTTGAAGAGATAATCTTAATTGTCTCCATATCTTCAGCTCTTTTCTTAGTCTATTGTAATCTGGCTTTTGCCCGACCACTCCACTGATTAAATTGAGCTGAGCATTGGCATGTTTTTTTATTGTGGTAAAATATACAGAACATAAAATTTATCATTTTAACCATTTTTAAGTGTACTGTTTGTGACATTAAGTACATTCACATTGTTCTGCCACTGTCACCACCATCCATCTCCAAACTTTTCCCATCTTCTCAAACTGAAACTTTGTACCCATTAAACAATAACTCCCCATTACTCCTTTCTCCCAGCACCTGGCAATCACCATTCTACTTTCTTTTTCCTTTTTTCTTTTTCTTTTTTTCCAGTTTTATTGCGATATAGCTGACATATAATATTGTATTAATTTTAGGTGTACAACATGATTTTTTTTTTTAAGATTTTATTTATTGGGGCGCCTGGGTGGCTCAGTCGTTAAGTGTCTGCCTTCGGCTCAGGTCATGATCTCAGGGTCCTGGGATCGAGCCCCACGTCGGGCTCCCTGCTCAGTGGGAAGCCTGCTTCTCCCTCTCCCACTCTCCCTGCTTGTGTTCCCTCTCTTGCTGTGTCTCTCTCTGTCAAATAAATAAAATATATTAAAAAAAAGATTTTATTTATTTGAGAGAGAGAATGAAAGAGAGAGAGAGCACAAGAGGGGGGAGGGTCAGAGGGAGAAGCAGACTCCCTGCTGAGCAGGGAGCCCGATGTGGGACTCGATCCTGGGACTCCAGGATCATGACCTGAGCCGAAGGCAGTCGCTTAACCAACTGAGCCACCCAGGCGCCCTACAACATGATTTGATAGATGTGTATTTTGCAAAATGATTACCGCAGTAAGTTTAGTTAACATCTATCTCCTCATATAATTACAAAATTTCTGTGTGTGTGTGTGATGAGAACTTTTAAGAGCTCTTCTCTTAGCAACTTTCAGATATATGGTTACGGTATTGTTTACTTTAGTCACTGTGCTATACATTACATGCCAAAATTTATTTATCTTATAACTGGAAGTTTATACCTTTTGACTCCCCTCATGCATTTGCTCACCCTCCACCCCCACCACTGGCAACCACCAATCTGTTTTCTATGAGTTCGATTTTTTTTTCTTTTATATTACACATATCAGTGAGATCAAAGACAGTTTGTCTTTCTCTATGACTTGACTTATCATAATGTTCTCAAGGTCCATCCGTGTCCTGAATGGCAGGATTTCCTTCTTTTTTTATGGCTGAATAATATTCCATTGTGTGTGTGTGTGTGTGTGTGTGTGTGTATGTGTCACATTTTCTTTATCCAACACTGTTCTACTTTCTGTCTCTATGAATTTGATCTGTCCAGGTATATGTCATATAAGTGGAATCATACAGTATTTGTCCTTTGTTTCTGGCTTATTATAGTTAGCAATAATGCAGTCTTCAGGGTTCATCCGTGTTGTACATGTGTTGGAATTTAATTTCCTCTTTTTTTCTTTTTAAAGATTTTATTTATTTGACAGAGAGAGACACAGCGAGAGAGGGAACACAAGCAGGGGGAGTGGGAGAGGGAGAAGCAGGCTTCCCGCGGAGCAGGGAGCCCGATGCGGGGCTTGATCCCAGGACGCTGGGATCATGACCTGAGCCGAAGGCAGACGCTTAATGACTGAGCCAACCAGGCGCCCCGGAATTTAATTCCTCTTTAAGGCTGAATAATATTCCATTGTATGTATATACCACATTTTGTTTATCCATTCAGTCATTGATTGACATTTGAGTTGATTCACCTTCTGGCTGTTGTCAGTAGTATTGCTATGAACATTGGTGTACAAGCGTCTGTCTGAGTCCCTGTTTTCTTTTTCATTTTCTTTTTCTCTCTCTCTTTTTTTAGAATTCACTTTTTTATTGAACATGTTATAAAAGAGGTTTAGAGGTTTAGTCAAATAGACCAAAGTGCATGTTAGACTCCTCAGGTTCTTCTTTCTATGCTTCACTTTCTTCTCCTCAGCTGAGGCTGCAGTGGTGAAGGGGGCAGGTCTACCACCCTTTCACTACAGATGAGGCTCTGTACATCGTGTGGATGATGGCCAGAGCCTTTGTACACAAGCCTGGTCAGAGGGGTTCAGCATTTACTTTGGCTGTGTTAATGAGAGCGTTGATCTTAACCTCTGTAACCATCACCTCATCATTGTGCAGGAGGAGGGCCCAGGAGATGCAGGTGAAGTGTTGGGCTGGCAGCTGCCGGGCTATTCGCAGGATGAAGTGAGGGCTTTACCCCAACATGGCCTTAGCTTCCTTAGAAGGACTAAGTACTTTACCAGCAAATGCAGAAACAGGCTCCCTGCTTTCATTTCTTTTGGGTATATACTGAGTAGTGGAATTGCGGGATCATATGGTAATTCTGTTTGATTTTTTTTTTTTTTGAGGAACAATGCTGATTTTTAATTTAAGTGGAAGTGCTAGTAAGATCTGTAGATCTTAAGTGCCACCCAACCTCCCCCCTTTTTTTTAAGAGAGAGAGAAAATGCGTGCATGAGGGTGGGGTAGAGGGAGAGGAAGAGAATCTCAAGCAGGCTCCACACCCAGTGTGGAGCCCGACTCAGGGCTCAATCTCACAACCCTGAGATCATGACCTGAGTCGAAACCAAGAGTTGGATGCTTAACTGACTGAGCCACCCGGGTGCCCCTTAAGTGCCCAACTCTTGAATTTTGACAAACATATATATCATGTAATCATTACTCAGAACAAGTTAAACATCTTTATCACCCAGAAAGTTTCCTCATGCCCCTTTCCAATCAATCCTCCCTTCAGTTCTCTAGGGAGAGCCACTCTGATTTCTGGCTCTATGAATTAATTTTGTCTGTGCTTGAAGTTCATACAGGGGGAATCCTATAATATGTACTATTTAGCTTTATGTATCTTTTCCTCATTGTTTTTGAGATTCATCCATGTTGCTGTAATGTATCAGTTGTTTTTAATTTTTTTATTTTTTAAAAGTACTGTCTGATGTTCCATTGTATGACCTGATATATCCGAGTTTATCCATTCTCCTATTGATGAACATTTGTGTTGTTTCCAGTTTTTGACTGTTATGTAAAAGCTTCTGTGAACATTCATTTACATATCTTTTTGTGTGTGGGTGGCATGTGTTTTCATTTCTGGACAGTAAGTACCTAGGGAATGAAATTGCTGGGTCATATAGAAAGTGTATGTTTTAGCTTTATAAGAGACTGCCAGACTGGTTGCTATAAATTCTTTGGTACTGTCAGTCTTTTTCATATTAGACATGCTGGTAAATATGTTATAGTATCTTATTGTGACTTTAATTTGCATTATCTTTATGACTGGTGATGTTGACAACTTTTTTATATACTTGTCATTTCTTTTGTGAAGGAAATATTCAAGGCTTTTGCCTGTTTTTAAATTGGATTATTTGTTTTCTTGTTACTGATTTGTAAGAATTCTGTATTGGGGGTACAGGTTCTTTTGTCTGTTCTATGTATTACGATTTTTCCCCCAGACTGATTCTTACCTATTCACTTTTTTTTTTTTTAAGATTTTATTTATTTATTTGACAGAGAGAGACACAGCGAGAGAGGGAACACAAGCAGGGGGAGTGGGAGAGGGAGAAGCAGGCTTCCCGCTGAGCAGGGAGCCTGATGTGGGGCTCGATCCCAGGACCCTGGCATCATGACCTGAGCTGAAGGCAGATGCTTAACCGACTGAGCCACCCAGACACCCCACCTATTCACTTTCTTAATGCATCTTTTGATGATTTTAATTTTTAGAAGTTTTACTTTTGATGAGGCTGATTTATAAGTTTTTTTCTTTTATGATTAATGCCTTTTATGTCTTGTCTAGAGAATTTTACCCTTAGTCGCAGACTGAGTTGTGTGCCCCCTCCTCTTCTGTACTGGTTTTGTAGAAATTAATTCTTTTGGTGGAGGATGTATTTAATTTGATTCCTGACACTTTTTTTAAATCAATACATAGTATACATTAAAGAAAAGTGCATAAATCCTAATTGTATAGCCCAATAAATTTTCACAAGGTGAATGTATTCATATATCCATTTTGAGTAAGATATAGAACATCATCAGCATCCCTGAGGCCTCCCTCGTGCCCCCTACCAGTCATTAACTACTCCTCGCAAAGGTGGTTACTTACATCTAACTTAGATTATGTAGATCAGTTTTGCTGTGCTTTTGAACTTAATATAAACAGAATCATTCAGTATGTACTTAAAAAATATCTTTTTATATCTTTTTCATTTGTTATATAATATTCCACTGTGAGGCTATACCCTAGTTTATTCAGTTTACTCTTTGTTTATTTTTAAGATTTTATTTATTTATGAGAGAGAGAGAGTGAGCGCACCAGCGGGGAAAGGGGCCGAGGGAGAGGGAGAGGGAGAAGCAGACTCCCTGATGAGCAGGGAGCCGGATGCAGGGCTCGATCCCAGGACCCTGGGATCATGACCTGAGCTGAAGGCAGATGCTTAACCGACTGAGCCACCCAGGTTCCTCTATTCAGTTTACTCTTGATGAACATTTGGGATACTTTAATTTTAAGGTGTTATGCATAATGCCACCATGAAATTATTTGGGTACACGCATGTACCTAAGAGTAGGATTGCTTGGTCAGTGGGAAGGATAGATTTAGGTTCAGTAGATATAAGCAAACAATTTCCAAATATGTTTAATCTCTTGTGTGTGCATGTACACATGTGCATTTGCCCCCATGCTTATATAGGCATAGAAGTTCCTTAAAAATAAAAAGTCCTCTTCTGCTTTTCTTATCATAGAAAAACTTTTAAATCTTATTTAATTTTGTGTTGCTAAGCTATATCTAGTTGACAGCACAAACACATTTTAAAATTGGAAAGTCTTTTATGATTGGGAAGAAGCTTGGTGTAGTTTAATGAGTAACTGTGGAGATTTGGATTATAGCCCTGCCTCATTCATTCATTAGCTGGTGAATGTGAGCAAATCACTTGGCCTCTGGAGTCTTAATTTCCTCATCTGCAATGTTGGAATAGTCCATGAGTTAGTTATAGGACTCACTAGTCTCATAGGACCATTCAGTGGACAAATAGGGGAGAAAAACACTTTGATAGATATATATAAAATATATATAAATAAATTATATATTCTGTATGCTTATAGAATATATCTAAGTAATTCATATAAATATATAAATAATAAAAATTTATAAATACACATGGGAGGATACATACACACCCACACACCCCTAAAAAGGATAAACGTAATTGTTAAATTTTGATTTGAGGAAGTAAAATAGGATATATAGTAAAACCATAATTGATCTTTTTATATGACTTTTTCTTTCTTCCTCATTTATTTTAAGCTCACAAGAAGCAAACAAGTTGGATAGCAAATAATTTAAGAATAATAACTTTTAAAAGCCAGCTTCTGCATTTATCGTGGGGTGGGTACTGACTTGGTCCAGTCTTCTCCTCCTCCTCCATCATCATTTATGAACAGAGTTGATGTTTCTGCTGATCAGGCCTGTTTGCTCCTAGATCCATTCCTCACCCTTCCCTTCTTTGCTGTGAAGAGCTGACCCTTGCAGGCTTCTTTCCTTACCAGGCCCCTGTGTCAGCAGTTTCTGTCTGGGTTAGCAAGTGGGAGGAACTGGAAGGAGATTGGAGGGCAGGAGGAAGAAGAAACCATGGTTTTCCTCTTTCTCTCTGCTTGGGGAAGTTGGAGGAGTGGGTGGTCTCTGGAAGTATCTCTTCTGTTGCTTCTGCCAGTCAGGCCATCTTCTTTTTAGTTTCTTCCTGGTAACTTCAGCCTTGGATACTGGCAGCAACACATTTCCTCAGCTTTTCCTTCCAGGTGGTAATGGCTTTTTGCTCCCATGCTAACCTCTGATTTGCCCCATCATTCCCTGTTGGGCCTCTCATTTCTTTCGTCACCTGTTCACTACATTGAAATCCCTCTGTTTTAAATTCTCAAGTGGTTTCCAAGTTCCCTTGTTAGACCCTGACTGATACAAAGCTCAGATTGATAGTAATAAAAATGTCTTACATTTACATTCGTTTCAAGATTTGTCCTCTTTTTTTAAATTCCGGTATAGTTAACATACGGTGTTATATTAGTTTCAGGCGTATAATATAGTACAATATAGTGATTCAACAATTCCATATATTACTCAGTGCTCATCAAGATAAGTGTACTCTTAATCCCTTTACCTTCTTCCCCCATCCGCCTCCACCTCTCCTCTGGTACCGTCGGTTTGCTCTCTGTAGTTAAGAGTCTGTTTTTGGTTTGTCTTTTTTACCCCCTTTGTTTTGATTCTTAAATTCCTCAAATGAGTGAAATCATATGGTATTTGTCTTTTTCTGAATGACTTATTTCACTTAGCATTATACTTTTTAGATCCATCCATGTTGCTGTAAATGGCAAGATTTCGTTCTTTTTTATGGCTGAGTAATACTCGATCATATATATGTACGTGTGTATGTATACATATATACACACACATACACACACACACATACCTACACATACCACATCTTTATCCATCCATTTATTGATGGACACTTGGGCAGCTTCCATAATTTGGATATTTTATTTTATTTTATTTATTTTTTTAAAAGATTTTATTTATTTATTTGACAGAGAGACAGACACAGTGAGAGAGGGAACACAAGCAGGGGGGAGTGGGAGAGGGAGAAGCAGGCTTCCCGCAGAGCAGGGAGCCCGGTGTGGGGCTCGATCCCAGGACCCTGAGATCATGACCTGAGCCGAAGGCAGACGCTTAACAACTGAGCCACCCAGGTGCCCGTAATTTGGCTATTTTAAATACTGCAATAAACATAGGGTTGCATGTATCTTTTTGAATTAGTGTTTCTGTATTTTGGGGGGTAAATACCTAGTAGTGGAATTATTAGATCATATAGTAATTCTATTCTTAATTTTTTGAGGAATCTCCATACTGTCTTGCACAGTGGCTGCATGTTTGCATTCCTACCAAGAGCTTACAAGGATTCCTGTTTTTCCACATCTTCACCAACACTTGTTGCTTCTTGTGTTGTTGATTCTTACAGATGTGAGGTGATAGCTCATTGTGGTTTTGATTTGCATTTACCTGATGATGAGTGATGTTGAGCATCTTTTCATGTGTCTGTTGGCCATCTGTATGTCTTCTTTGGAAAAATGTCTGTTCATGTCTTCTGCCCATTTTTAAATTGGGTTATTTTTGGGGTGTTGAGTTGTGTAAGGTCTTTATGTATTTTGGATACTAACCCCTTACCAGATATGTCATTTACAAATATCTTCTCCCATTCAGTAGGTTGTCGTGTCTTTTAGTTTTGTTGGTTTCCTTTGCTGTCCAGAAACTCTTTATTTTGATATAGTCTCAGTAGTTTATTTTTACTTTTGTTTCCCTTGCCTCAGGAGATTTGTTGTATTTTTCAATGTCCCAAATAATATATGGAGGTAGAAAAGTGTTATAAGTCCTATTATAATATGAGGAAATTAGCATTTATTGAATGGCCACTTTCAGATTTTTCATAATTTTCCACTGAAAATTATTTTTTAAAGATTTTGCTTATTTACTTGAGAGAGAGAGATCACAAGCAGTGGGGAGGGGTAGAGGGAGAAGCAGACAGGGATCCCTGCCTGATGCGGGCTCAATACCAGGACCCTGGGATCATGGCCTGAGCCGAAGGAAGAACCTTAATGGACTGAGCCAGCCAGGCACCCTCCACTGAAAATTATTGAGGGAAAAATGGAGTCCCAGAGAAGTTAAATAATGTACTGAATCAGGATGGGAATTCTACGTATAAAAACCATGTGCTATGTGCTCATCCTGGAAGAGATCCTTTACCGAAAAATGCTTCATTTATAATGTACTTACAAAAGTGTTAGTCATTTTAGAAAATTTTTCAACTGAAAATTCAAAGCACAATAATTTTCTGCTCAGCCTTCATATATCCAGGATGTTATTCCCTAGCATTAATCAAAGTGTAATATAAAATTTGAGTTAGGGCCATTACTAAGAGAATTTGGCACCTAGGGCAGATTACAAGGGAGAAGAATTCTTGCAATTGTCATGTTTATTTGGTTATGTAATTGTTTCACATAGAAGTCTGGTGCACCCTTAGAGGGGGAAAGAAAGAGGAGAGATGTCACAAAAGAGTAGAATGGGGTCAGGAGAAGAGAAGGGCCAAGGGAGTATGGTTGCCAGGTTGCCAGCCTTTCACCTGTACTGCCTCGATGATGGTGGAGGGGCAGTGTGGGAAGTGGAGATACGGACGAGGTATTTGTACAACAGCTGAAAGGCATCACCTTGCTTCGTCTCATCAGCTGGCTGCCTGATCTCTGTGGTAATAGAGGCTCCCGAAGTGTAGCATCAGAGATGACCACCTTTCTCTGCTGTAAAATAGAGGAGGCTCTACTTTGCCTTTACTAATAGGCCTGTCTTTTTTTTAGAGGATCTTTCGTGTAGGTAATTCTCATAATACTTGTGAAAGCATGTAAGAACCAGTACCCCTGTTTGTAGGGAATTGGAGTGAGCAATGATTAGGAATACAAGAAATTCAATTTACACATTTACAGGTAAATTCTAATTATAGACTCAAGATTTATAGACTCTTTCTAAGGCATCCAGAATTCCCTCATCTTTGAAAAATAAATAAAAATACAGATAATAAAAACAACAGTAACAACAGCTACACTTCTAGGACTTACTATGTGCCAGAAATTGAACCTCTTTATATATATTGTCATTCAGTCCTCCCAACTCTGTGAGGGTATTTTATTCCTTGACTTTCCTATTTAAAAGTGTAATCCCTTACCCTGTACTCCTTGTCCCTCTTCTCTGCTTTTTCTCTGTAGAAAAATATCACTCATATGTTACTTATTTTATTATCATCTATCCCTTCTGCTAGCACTCTCTGACTTCCCCCCAGCCCTGTCCCTACTGATTAAAGGCAGGAGGTCAGTTTTGTTCACTTTTGTATCCTCAGTGCCTAGAACAGTACCTGGCACATAGTAGGTGCTCAGTGAATATTTGTTGAATGAATGAATGAGTCTCTATTTTAATTATACATTTCCCAAGATCATACAGTAATAGGACAGTTATGGGGCATTGAAATGAGTTCTAAAATCTTTGATGAAGCTAAAATTCTCTTAGCATTTAGATAAACTATATCTCCAGGAGTGTGAAATGACCTTAAGTCCTTGGATTTGGTGATGCCTTCCCTTCTTCTAATCCCTAGGTCTTCCTTTCATAAGCCTCTGGGCTCTTAAGCTGCCCTGCAAATTGAATATTTTTTTCTCCATTTTTCATCCAGGAAACAGAAAAAATTACTAATCTTTTATTGTGAGATTTTTAATAGTAGCAAAACCCAAATTTGCATTTTATGAATTTTGTCTACAGCCTAAAGCTGTAGAAGCGGTGATACTTAGTGATATTTTAAACTCAGAGGTTTCAGTGTCTCCTTCTACTCTTTCCCTTCAGAGGGTAGGTGACAGAGCGGTAGGCCCTACAAATGAGACTTGACCCAAGATTACTCAGTAAGCCACTAATCCCAGAACTGCACTTACAGTGTATTTCTTTACCCACTTTACATGCGTGCGGGTGTGCGTACTCACCCCATACCCACACCCACCTCTTAGCTTAGTGATTTGTGTGGCCTTTAATAGGAAATTTAATTCTGGAAGTGGTCAGGCAGAACATGAATGGCTAAGATCTGATGACTGATGGGGCTTGAGGAAAGAGAAGGAAGGAAACAAAAGTCATCAAAGAACCTCACATAGGCCCTTGCTGACTAGAAGAAGGGTGGTCCCACTCAGAGTATGGGTTATTGGAAGATAGTCAATTGCTTAACATTTTACCTTTTTTTTTTTCCTTCCTTCTGGCCTAGAAAACCATACCCATGCTTTCTCTCATAATTGTATCTTATAAATTCCATTGATATTCCCTATTGTGTTCCGGCTCCGCTGGCGCTGGGTCACAGTAAGCTTTTTTCCCTTCCTGTTACTTTATGGACCTGTATGTCTTAGGTTTTCTGGTAATGTATCTTGTATGGTTATAGAACAAATGATTACAAATAATTAGAAATCATTTCCATCTTGTTTCCTGCTGTATTCTTTCTTCTGCATTTTTAAAAGGGAATATTTCAAATATGTATTAAAGTGCATAAAAAAATACGAACCTCCGTATACTCGCTGGCCAGATTTAATAAATAAAAACATTTAGTCATGTATCCTTTAGAGATTTTTATTTTTTTGAGAAATTAAAGCATTAAAGATCTAAAGTCTCTCCGCCCCCCCTGCTTTTTAAGACGGGGGTGTGGAGGGGCAGAGGGGGAGAGAGAATCTTAGGTTCCACACCTAGTGCGGAACCCCATGTGGGGCTGGATCCCGTGACCCTGAGATTATGACCTGAGCCAGAATTAAGAGTCGGATGCTTAACCAGCTGAGCCACACATGTGCCCCTGAAGTCTCCTTTTTAATTTTCCTTTCTCCCCCTTCCTCACCACTGTCCTGAGGTTGGTGTGAACCTTTTTCTTTTTTTTTCCCCACAGAAAAGTAATTTCTTAATGAATTTTTACCCATATTTTTAAACTTTTGAATTCAAAGGAATAGTAACTCATTTTGTGGTTTATCATAAATCGTTTCAGTGACTCCAATAGATTTTTTTGTCATTGTTCCTTCTCATTCTTGGGTAGCAGTATGTTTTACCTTCCTATTGCTAGGACTGTATTTAACTATTTTTGGTCCTCTGATCTATCAGATGGGACATTAACTGTGTTATGTATTTTTTTGTTGGTAATATTCCTGAAATATCCTTTAGAGAGTCATCTTATTCACCTTCAATAACCAGGGAGAGAGAAAGAGAAGAGACGAAGAATGATTTTATTTTTTTCAGGCCATGTTATGATCTGAGAAACTGATGTGATAAGCCACAAAAACTGAGGAGAAGCATATATTCAATGTGTAATAGTAGAACAAGTATCTCTTAGTTTAAAAATCTACACATTTTTGGTGCATGATATTCTTGTGGGCAGCAGCATGAAGAATTTAATGTGATGCTGCAGTATGCTTGTAGTTAAATGTGAGCACAGTGCTTAAGGAGAAAATCTAATAACGACGATGTTGTTTGTTTTGTCAAAATATGCTGCCCAGCTCAAGAGTTTCCGATTTTGGAGAAGCAGAACTGGTTGATACATCTCCACTATATCCGGAAGGATTATGAGGCGTGCAAGGTGAGCAATTGTAATGATGCAGACCATGAGAGGCAGGCTTTGTTAGGCAACTAACAGAGTGTGTCACACAGATTTGTGGCAGTTTAAATCCCACTAATAATGTATGAGTTCCTGTTTCCACACACTTTGTGTATTGGTTAGCTTTTGCCATGCTAATGCTGCTTAACAACCTCAAAATTTCAGTGGCTTCCAACAGCAGACAATTATTTCCCATGGCTCTTCAGACTGGCTGTGGCTTGGCTGGGTCTGACTATAGGCTGGGGTCAGGTTCAGGTGTGTCCCGCGTGTCTTCTCATTTTAAGACCAGGGTGAAGGAGCAGTTGCTGTCTGGTACTTGTTGGTCCTTGGTGGATGGCAAATGTTCAACACAGCATAGTATTTAATTTTTTGATCTCTGGATAGGTGAAAAATGAAATTTCATTAATTCTCTTATTATGGTGAACTTGATCATCATTTGTATATTTAAAAACTTTGTATTTCCTTTTTCTCTATACTGTATCTTTGATACATACTTGCTGACAGACAGTAGTATTAACATGCCAGATGTATCCTTCATATTCTTTTTGGCATTTGGAACTTTGTATGCTTCTAAGGCTGTGGTTTTAAATTTTGAACTGTGGCATTTGTGCCTATGGCAGCACAGAACTAGCAATATTTATTACCAGCATGAATCTTAAAAGGTTTCTTTCTTTCCTTCTATGATATTATCCTTTTCTTGTTTCCCTTTTCCTTTTTTTTTTTTTTTTTAAATGTTTTATTTATTTATTCATGAGAGTCAGAGAGAGAGAGAGAGAGAGGCAGAGGCAGAGGGAGAAGCAGGCTCCCCGCCTAGCAGGGAGCCCGATGCGGGACTCGATCCCAGGACCCTGGGATCATGACCTGAGCCGAAGGCAGACGCTTAACCATCTGAGCCACCCAGGTGCCCTCCCTTTTCCTTTTTTGACAACTTCTTCTGTTTCCTATTTTTGGCTTCTCTTCCTCCTTTATTTCTTAAGAGTTGGGGATGTTCCTAGGTCCTATCCTTGACCATTTTCTCTGTGCATTTCATACATTTCCTCCTGGTCTTCAGACCAAGCTGATACTTACTGATTCTTCACAGGCATTTCACATTCAGCTTTTCGTGTAGCTGAATTTATCTGCTTTCCTCCAAACCTATTCCTTCTCTTGTACCCTATTGCAGGGATAGGTACCATCTGTCTGTGTCAGAATCCCCTGACCCATTGTCCCTAATATATTACAGATAATCATTACGTTCTGGAGAGCCTGTCTACTATCTCTTGAAACTGTCCACTTTCTTCTCTCTCCAGGCCTTAGTTAATTTCCATCATTTTTGTTTAAATAACTGTGAGGATTCTTATACCAATCTTGCCTTCTTTCCATCTGTTTTCAGCAGTGCTCCAAAAATGACTTTTCTATTAAGCAAGTAGAATCAGGTTACTTCCTGCTTAAAACTTACCAAGATTTTCTCGTTGTTCTCAACTTTTTTTTTTTTTTTTTAAGATTTTATTTATTTATTTGACAGAGAGAGACACAGCGAGAGAGGGAACACAAGCAGGGGGAGTGGGAGAGGGAGAAGCAGGCTTCCTGTGGAGCAGAGAGCCCGATGCGGGGCTCGATCCCAGGACCCTGGGATCATGACCTGAGCCGAAGGCAGACGCTTAACGACTGAGCCACCCAGGCACCCCTGCTCTCAACTTTTTTAGCATGGCATTGAAGCCCTTTTCTTCCTGACTCTTAGCCACCTCAGCTTCTCCTCCAACCCCTGCCAACACAGGATTTTAAAACTGTTGATTCCAGAAAGCCTTCCTTGAGTCTCTAAGTTACTCAGGTGCTTGTTCTCTGAACTCCTATCTCATCCTGAGCTTAGCCTGTCACAGGAGGAAGGTAGAGCCTGTATTTTGCTATCAGAGAGCCCCTAGCATCTACAATGATGCCTGGAAATCTTTTCATATTTTCCTTAGCTTGCCTGGATTCTAGATAAGGGTTGGCAAGCTTTTTCTGTAAGGAGCCAGATGGTAAATATTTTGGGCTTTGTAGGCCACAGTCTCTGTTTTATATTCCTCATCTTCTCTTATTTTTTTATAACCCTTTAAAAATATGCAAACTACTCTTAGCTTGGGAGCTTTACAAAAACAGACTGTATGGCTCAGATTTGGCCTGTGGGCCATAGTTTGCTGACCCCTGTTCTATAGTAAGTAACCAGAAGAGAGTTGAGATTTTAAAAAAAATTCCAGACGAACATTATTAATAATTATTTGTATTCTATAGATTTCTTACATATGCTCCTTGCCCATGTCTACCTTTTCTTTTGTTTGTTTTTTAAATTTTTAGTTTAAATTCAATTTAGTTAACATACACTGTATTATTAGTTTCAGGGGTAGAATTTAGTCATTCATCAGTTGCATATAACACTCAGTGCTCATTACATCAAGTGCCCTCCTTAGTGCCCATCACCCAGTTACCCCATCCTCCCACCTTGCTCCCCTCCAGCAACCCTCTGTTTCCTACAGTTAAGAGTCTCTTATGGTTTGCCTCCCTCTCTGTTTTCATCTTATTTTATTTTTCCTTCCCTTCCCCTATGTTCATCTGTTTTTTTTTTTTTTTTTTAAGATTTTATTTATTTGAGAGAGAGCATGAGTGGTGGGGAGGGGCAGAGGTTGAGGGAGAAGCAGACTTCCCACTGAGCAGGAAGTCTGATGCGGGGCTCCATCCCAGGACCCTGGGATCATGACCTAAGCTGAAGGCAGACACCCAACTGACTGAGCCACCCAGGCACCTCATCTGTTTTGTTTCTTAAATTCCACATATAAGTGAAATCATATGGTATTTGTCTTTCTCTGACTGACTTATTTCGCTTAGCATAATACCCTGTAGTTCTCTCCACATTGTTGCAAATGGCAAGATTTCATTCTTTTTGATGACTGAGTACTATTCCATTGTGTATATATACCACATCTTCTTTATCCATTCATCTGTCAGTGAACATCTGGGCTCTTTCCGTAGTTTGGCTATTGTGGACACTGCTGTTATAAACATTGGCGTTCAGATGCCCCTTGGAATCACTATATTTGTATCCTTTGGGTAAATACCTTGTAATGCAATTGCTGGGTCATAGATAGCTCTATTTTGTAACTTTTTGAGGAACCTCCATATTGTCTCCCACAGTAGCTGCATCAGTTTGCATTCCCAGCAGTGTAAGAGGGTTCCCCAACCAACATCTGTTGTTTACTGAGTTGTTAATTTTAGCCATTCTGACCAGTGTGAGCTGGTATCTCATTGTGGTTTTGATTTGTATTTCCCTGATGCTGAGTGAGGTAGAGCATTTTTTCATGTGTCTGTTGACCATTTCGATGTCTTTTTTGGAGAAATGTCTGTTCATGTCTTTTGCCCGTTTCTTGACTAGACTTTTTGTGTTTTGGGTGTTTGGGTAAGTTCTTTATAGATTTTGGATACCAGCCCTTTATCTGATAAGACATTTGCAAATATCTTATCCCATTCCATAGGTTGCCTTTTAGTTTTGTCGATTATTTCCTTTGCTGTGCAAAAGCTTTTTATCCTGATGAAGTCCCGATAGTTCATTTTTGCTTTTGTTTCCCTTGCCTTTGGAGACGTGTCTAGTAAGAAGTTGCTGTGGCCGAGGTCAAAGAGGTTGCTGCCTGTGTTCTCCTCTAGGATTTTGATGGACTCCTGTCTCACAGCCAATGTCTACCTTTTCTTCAAAACACTTCGAGGCTCCGAACTACTACTCAGAAGTATTTTTCTTCCTCTTTTAGGCTGTTATCAAGGAGCAACTTCAGGAGACTCAGGGCTTATGTGAATATGCTATCTATGTCCAAGGTAAGACATGTATTTCTTCTCTTCTTGCTAGAGAAATGAATACTTTGCCTAGGTTCTGAAGGAAGAGCAAACTACCTAAGAAGCACTTTAAGTTCAAATGTTCTACAAAGGTCTTATTCAGTATTATGTTGTTTGAAATCAGAACATAATTCTTGTGCGGGATTTGACATCAGAAATGACAGATTCTGTTAAAAAAATTTGCTGCTGTCCTTCCCCCCCATTCTCTAGTGTCTGGCTAGTGTTTTCAGAGTGCATGTTAGGGTCCCTGTCTCAGGCAGCAGCTTCAAGTCCAGAAGGGGCTTCTGGAAGGGCTCCTTGTAGTCAGGCTAAAAGAGATGAGGAAAGGCTTGACGATTTTTTATAAGGGTGTTAGGATGAAGGGAAGAAACCTAGAGGTATAGAGGGTAAAGCAGAGAATAGATGAAATTTATCAGAAACCAAATATAGGAACTACTGACTGAAATTTTACTCTTTAGCATCTTTAGTTTTTCTAGGAACTTTTCCTTTTGATTCTTTGGTGTAAATGAATGGTTTTGTTTACCACTCATTGGATTGGTAGCCTTCAGATTAATATACAATTTTCTGACATAATTTGTAAGATACTGACACATCTAGGATATCATGGCAAAAAAAAAAATGCTCTTTTATTCCCAATATTACAAGTTCCGGACTCTCAGTGCCTCATAATACTTAAACATGTAAATTCTTCTAAAAATTTAAGCCTGGGAAAAATTACTGATGCAGTTTGGTTGCTATATTGAAAGCCAAGTCCAAAATATTAGTTCATTCGCGGCCAGAATCTCCTTGATTGCACTTTCCCTGTTTGGGTATTCTCTGGAAACCGCTGGATGGAGGCGGTTGGAAGTCTGGATTATCATGATGAATAGAGTGTTTGATGGGGAAGCCCAGGAATGTCCTTATTATGAAGAATTTGTGGGATAATTTTCAAGGCACCTGGTTATCTGCATGGTGGATGCTGGGAATGGAGTAGGTCGGTTTATCTTATTAAAAAAAGTTTTAGATCGTTAACAACTTTGCTACTTGTTTCAGCCTACCTGAGGTCATATCTGATTGTGTTAAAGTTAGAATTATCCAAAGGATTTCTTTGGTATGATTTCTTAACTCCCTCTTCTCCAATTTTTCTGATACCAGACTCTGTTCTCCCCAGAATGTGATGATTTTTTCTGTGTTTCTGTTTCTTGGCAGCATTAATATTTCGCCTGGAAGGAAATATCCAAGAATCCCTAGAACTCTTTCAGACCTGTGCTGTTCTCAGCCCTCAGTGTGCTGATAACCTCAAGCAGGTGGCCAGATCTTTGTGAGTATTTGCTGCCTGCAAGCCCCGGGGCACTCCAGAGAACACTGTAGAAGGCATTCTCAGGCAGAGGCTGCTTCTGGCAGCCTGATCAGCCTGATACATAGAGGGAGAGTTGCTCAATGGGATTCACTTTAAAGAGTGGATTGATTTTGAAATTTGAGAAAATGAGTTAACAATGAGTATTTCAAACATTGTGTAGTGTAGTGTGATGGGGAAAGCCTGATACTGTTTATCATACAAATAGTGACATCTTGTTCCCTCAGTCCCCTAATCTTATTGGCAACCCATAAAATTTCTTTCATCTGCTGTTCCAACACGTAGTATAATACTTGACATAGTAAGTTTTAGTAAGTGTTTGTTGAGTGGATGTCCTGACAGTTCCTGGATATAGTCAACCTCTGTCTTTACGCTGTTAGGTACACTGATAGTTTTTCTACTCCCGAGCCATAAAGTGTCCATGGGGTTCCCATCCCCACTTTCTTACCTACTGTCGTTCATACTTGCACTGTCTTTGCATAGAGGCCCGGATTGCCTTTGCCTCTCTTTTAGAACTGTGATCCAACATCAAGGCAAGAGATTTAGTCTTGGAAGGGAAGGGGATGTCCCTTAAGTAAATGGTGATGATGAATGCTGGCAGCTCTTGCTTAACTGGCATATATATATATATATTTTAGCTTGTTTCTTTTTTGTTCTACATTTGTGGTACATTGCAGAAAATAAATTACAGAAGACTTTCACTAAATTTGGTGTAGAGTGAGACCAAGACCCTGGGACAGCGATTAGTGCAGCCCCTACCAAAAGAGCTTCTGTTATTGATATATGCCAGCCTCATTCGCCAAAACAGCACAGCTGGCTAATAGGGAAGAGGCTTCCAGAATTCTCTCCTGGATGGAATATTAGTCAAATGAGGGACTAGTGGAGTTAGTCCTGTAAAAGCTTTGAGTTAATAATTAAAGAAAATGTATCTCTTCCACAGATTTCTTTTGGGAAAACATAAAGCTGCCATTGAAGTATATAATGAAGCAGCTAAACTTAACCAGAAAGATTGGGTAAGTAGAGAACTTGAAGTTCTTTGTTATTAGTGATGTGCTAATGGTTCCATTTGTCATATGGCTGTCTTTTGTTATTGCTACTGAATACCTACATGCCCAAAATGTCTTTATTTTATCCTCACACTTGATTGATGATTTAACTAAGCATAAGATCAAAGTCATGTTTCCTCATAACTTAGCAGACATTGCTGCCTGGTTTTCGGGCAGTCTCTTACCAGTCTGACTCTTGTTGATAACTCCACTTTCCTCTCTAGAAGCTTTGAGGATTTTCTCATTGGAGTTCTGAAATATCAATCATCGTTGTCTAGAAGTGTTTCTTTTCTTTTTTTCCCCTCATCTGTAGACCCTCAGTTGGCTTTTCTCTAAGGATCCTTGCCCTATTTTGGGTCAGGGAAGTTTTCTTTGAGTAGTTCTTTGATTTTTTTTTTTCTTCTCCTCCATTATCCCTTTGTATCAGTCAGGGATTATAACTGCAATAAAAATTCTGACTAAACATTGGCTTTACCAATTAGGGGTTTATTTTTTCTCACGAAACCGATCCAGGTGAGTAGTTGTCAACATTGACTTGGTGGTCCAAGGATGTCAAGGCTGAGGCTTTTTCTTCATGTTCACAAGTCGTCTGCTGCAGCTCTAAGATCACATCATCATTCCAGGCAGGGAGAAAAAGGAAACAACAAAGAGAAAAAGACATAGCCTATATTAGGGAAGTATAGCTTTCCCAGAAATCCCCAACAGACTGCCACTTGTGTGATATCAACCATCCCCACCCCTTTAAGGAAGGCTGGGACGTGTAGTTTTTACGTTGGACACATTGACACTCTAAACAAAGTTAGGGTCTTTTAGGAAGGACAACAGGGAGAGTGGATATTAAGCAGCGGCATGTGCCACACTGTTTTCCACTGTATTAAACGTGTTCTGTACTTGTTTCCTGTGGCTCTTAACTTGTATCTCACATATTCCCCCTCCTTGCCTTTCTGCTGTACATTAAGGGACATAGCCTCTCCATGTCTCTGACTCTTTAAGTTTTGTTCTGCCTTCCAGAATTACCTTTTCCTTCCTCTCTTTGTTTTGGTTCTTCTTTCTCAGGCTGTTGATTTTTTTTCAAGTAGCTGAGGACTCTTGGAAAGACCTATCTCTATGTGTGAAGGATTCGATTGGTTAGTACAGAGAGCTAGCATGGATTTCCCTGCAGTTCTTACAGCACTATTATTTTTGAGAAGTTTCAGTTTGTTGGTCACTTCTGTAGGTCTGAAGACAGAGATGCCACCAGGTATTTTATAGCTAAAGGCCAAAGTGAAGCCACAGATAACGGAAAATTCATTTACTCTTTCATTCATTTAGTCATTCTTTCAACAAATGAGTGTCTGCTACATGACAGGCACTGGGCTGTGCCTTGGAGATGTGAAGATGGATTGGTGGATTATGGGACAATCAACTAGAATAGGAAATACAGGAAGGAAGAGAAGGCAGTTTTGGGAGAGGAGGATGATAACCAGTCAGAGCTAAATCCTGTCTTTAACATCGTGGACATGATGAGTTTTAGCTTCTGGTAGGGTATCTAAATTGAGATGTGTCCAATGCATGCCTGGATATAGAAGTCTGAAACTCAGGTGTTCTGGGCTAGAGATACCCATTTTGGAGCCAGCAGTATAAAGGTGATGATTAAAACCATGAAATTGGATGAGATCACTCTTCAGTGAGCTGAGGCTGGAACCCAAGAAAAAGTGTGGAAGGCCTGAGCTGAAGAGGAAGAGAGCCTGTAGAGGAAGATAGGGAGGAAGTGGAACAGGAAAGCTCAGAGTCACACAGGGGTTATGAGAGTATCTGTTAGTCCATCCAGTTGGTTGAAAGCGCTCATTCTGCTATTACTGACTCACTTGGGATAGCCATTCCATTGGCGCGAGTAGAGGTGGTCATGCCCTGAACTGCCACTCTGTGTCCTACTTGTTTCTTCAGTTCCTGTGGCCACAGAAGACCTTGTAGCCCTACTTTCTTGGACTCATCAGGGCATCCCACAATGCGGCTGCAGCAGGGGATAATAATTCCTCCTGCTGGTATCTCATTTGACTTTTGGAACAGCTCTGTTCAGTAGGGAGAATTTACCTGTTGACCTGAGAGGGGTGAGAAGCTGAGGATTTGGCTAGCTGGAGTCACTTGCCGAAGGGGGCATAGTGAGGTGGTGGCAGAACCAGAGCTAGGACTCAGGCCTAGACTCTGAGATTCCTCACTTCAGGCCTGTGATTCTTCCACTCTCCGGCTGCCTTTTGCAGGATGTCTGCTGGATTCCCTCATTCTGTGAAAGACACGATTTAACTCTTATTTGTTCTGTTTTCCTTTTCAAATTTCCTTTGTCATCAGTTTGTTTAAGGCCTGTTGCTGCTGCCTTCTCAAGTAATATCTGTGACAAATGATTTTTAAAGAGTTAGGGGTTAGTTAGCTTTAGGGCACTTAAAGGGCAAGCATGGATACATTTCTCCTCTCTAGCTCCCTGTGTACATTGTTATGGATAAAGAAAAGGACACAAGTTTGGAGGCGGGCCTGAGTTCAAGTCCCAGTGCTTTGCAGTGTGTGGACATTATTTGGATTGTGATTTAAGAAAAAAAATTTGTGGGTTTTATGCTTCTTGAACATGACTCAATGTCTGATATAAGCAGTTATTTTTTTTTTTCAGGTATGATAATGGTATTGTAGGTAGTTTAAAAAAAAAAAAAAAAGACCTGTCCTTTAGAAATACATAATAAAACGTTTGTGGATGTTATGCTAGCTGGCATTTTGTCAAGTAGTGGGGTAGATGGGAGTATGGATCGGATGGTTATTGGGACAGAGTGATGAGTCCATGATGTTTCTGTCTACATTTATGTATAGTTGAAATTCTTCTGAAGATTTAGACCTAAAAAAAGAAAAGAAATCCTAGTGCTGACACTTTGTCTCAAGTTAGGCAAACTACTTAACCTCTCTGACCTTCAATTTTCTTCTCTCTCAAATCAGAATTGTTATACCTGTGTTTCAGATTTGCTGGGGAAATTAAAGTAATACATATATGAAAGCCATCTGGCATAGAGCCTGTTGTGAAGTAGGTACTCCATCAATGATCCCTATTTTGTTATTTTAGGAGACTTGGAACACATTTTAAACCATTTGTCTCTGAGCCCTGGGGTCCGTGTTTTGCCAGACAGGGACACTTCTGGGTCTAAATGTGCTTCCACACCTCTCCACTACTAACAGAAAGTCCTCACTGTTTCCATAGAGCACTTCCCTCACCCTTGCTTCCTCCTTTCTCTGAAGCTGCTGCTAGTAAAGGGAGATTCAATATAAGGGAACTTGAGAGATTCTGTAGAACTCAAGGTGAACTAGAACTGGAAAGCTGTTAGTAACCAAGGTAGCCTACTCTGCATTTCTGCTTCAGTTTTTTCTTTTTGTAGGTCAGCCGTTGGCAGACTTTCTGTAAAGGGCCTAGTGAGTATTTTAAGCTTTGTGGCTTCATATAGTCTCTACTGCAGCTACTTAACTCTAAAGTTCTAGTGTGAAAGTTCTGTAGGCAATGTGTAACAAGTCGTCGTGGCTGTGTTCCAGTAAAACTTTATTTACAAGAAAAGCAGAGGATGGATTTGGCCTGTGGGCCAGGGTTTGCAGACTTCAGCAGATTGGCTTCAATGACATGTATTCCGCCTCAGCGGCCTCCAGATGCTGTTGTCGGTCCCCGAGTCCACACCACCTGGTCAAGTCCCAGATTCCTAGGAGAAGGAATCTGGTCGGCGCGCACACACACACACACACACACACTTAGGGGTGGAGCAGGGGCTGTGGGCAATGTCTTCTGAGAGGAGGGCAGGGGGCAGCTCTTAGAGAAGGCAGGCCTGGGGCTGGGTGTGTGCCTCTGAGATCCAGGAAGATCACCTGTTCATTCTGATTTTATCTCTTATAATCTGAGTTTTTAATATTTAAGAGCCCATTTTATAGAATTAAATGTATTTAAGTATGAAATCTAGTAAAAACCTACCTGTAGTGCCACTTAAAATGTAAGCTTTGCTGGACAGTAACAGTCTAGCTGCCTGTCGTGTCATTCTGATAGTAACTGTGGAGTTTACACCCCTGCTGTCTTCTGTGTGTAGGAGATCTGTCACAACGTGGGAGTCTGCTACATTTATCTGAAACAGTTCAGTAAGGTACTGTGTGGGAGTGGTGGTGGCGGTCGCGTGCCGGGCTGGGGGCGCACCGCGGGCTGCTCGCTGCGGAGGTGCTATCCCTCGTGGTGTGTCATTCCTGAGCACTGCTTGTAGAGATCTTGGCAGCAAAAATGGAAAGTGCCATACATTTATCCCTGTATTTATTCTCATTTTTCATCCATCTGCTTTTTTCTTTTTCTTTTCTGATTTTAGCAAGAAAATGACAAACTCTAGAAATATTATGAGGGAATTGCAGTCGAATCGCTTCTCTCCTCTCTTCTCTTCCATCCCCACTGTAATTTTCCAGTATAGAAACAAATGTTCGATAAAACTTAGATATCAAAAAGTGAACCCTTAGGTCTTAAAAGTGTAATCATGACTGTGTGAGCTATTTTATGGTCTGACGGCAACTGATTTTAGTTTTTAAGGTTATTGGAAATGAATTTAAGTTTTAAGTCGATCTGATTTCTGACAGTTACTGTTTTTAACATTATTTTCCATGTAAGAACTTATATTTTTAATGGGTCTCCTTAGGTTTCCTGGGCAGATCTGTAGTGTTATATGCTTGTTTAGCAGAGTTTTCTCCTCAGAGAATATTCCAAGCAAGTACATTTCTATTCATAGGATTATTCTGAGCCACGGGAGAGGTGGGATTGGTCTTTGGTCAGACCTGTACTGAAAAGAAGGAGAATTATATTTTACTGTAAAGCTAACAAATATAATACTTGACATTGATGTAAATACTTGTTGAATCAATGAATGACTTAAAGCCCTTTTGGTCATCGATTAGGATAAAGCTCTTCCAGGGCAAGGAATTTGTTTTGTTAGCTCTAGTATCCCTAGTACCTAGAACAGTAGGTACTCAATGGATACATGTTGAGTGAATAAAGGAGAACAGTGTGTTCATTCATTTATCAAACTATTGCTGAGGAAAATGAGGTCCACTCCGGGGAAGGTTGTGCAGTTCATCAGTGGTGCAGCTGGGATCGAATTCAGGGCAGTGCTCTATTCTGTACTACGGCACTCCTTTGAATTATGAAGTATGAGCCATGGGTATGACTATCACGAAGCAGGAGACACTCAGAAAGGTTAATCATCATGTATAAAAAATTCTCCCACGTGGCTCCAGAGGCAGACACCTCGTGTTGCCAGCTGTCCTGTCATCAAGCAGTTTTGGTATGTTGTAGTGTTTTTGGGTAGTAGGGGCTGTTTGCTGAGATGCCGTGTTCCTGCCTGAGTACAGCAGGAGCTCTGTCTTTACAATAGCCGCAGCAAGCCATTGTCCTTTCGTGGTAGTGACTGGGTTCTCTTTACTCCATCAATCATATTAGGCACAAGACCAGCTGCACAATGCCCTCCATCTTAACAGGCATGATTTGACTTACATAATGCTGGGGAAGATCCACTTGCTGGAGGGAGACTTGGACAAGGCCATCGAAATCTACAAGAAAGCAGTGGAGTAAGTATGTCTGTTTTCTTTAAGGCAATGAGAAAATAAATGGGAGCAGACATAGGAACCCCCAAGCTTAAGACTGATTACGGATTACCGTGACAGATTACTAGTTACATGAGTCAAGCTCAAGCTAAGGTTAGAAGCTCCCAGTGGTTTGCTTACATAAGGAAGACTTGGGTTTCTCACCTATCAGTATGGCTAGTCTAGCCTAGCTGGACAGTTCTGCTCCACAAGATCGATCCGGGATCCAGGTTCTTTATTAACCCACCATTCCTTCAGTTTTGCCTTCACCTGCATAGTTGAAGCTGACTTAATGTGGTATCCATGTTCCAGGCTGTGGTGAGGGGCGGTGGTACAGGAAACTACTGAGTAAGCAGCTCGAAGTAAGGTTTTAATGGTTTAGAAGTTGCACACATCATTCCTGCTCACATCCCATGGTTTGTGAGGTGAAGTGGCCACTAGCCACAAGGGAAGTGGGTACACACTTGCTCAGGAGGAAGGAGAGGATAGATTTTGGAGTCAGCTGGTAGTCTGCCATTGTGGTTTCAAACTTTATAGGAGATCTTGTTTCCGGAGACATTGGAGTCAGAAATCTCCTGATTCACTAATAAACATGTGGCGTTTATTAACATGAGACCGATACCTTGTTTTTTTTTTTTTTTTAAATATCATTAGGGTAGGCCAAACCCCTATTGATAATGGAACGGACTGGCTTTACCAGGATGGTGTTCCAAGTTTCTTCTCCAGGGACACATACTATATTGTCTTTTTTGTATAGGGTCTTGTTTGTTTTAAGTGGGATAGCTATAGCAAAATGTCTCATTTGTTTTGTCACTTAACAGGATGTGTGGCCACAGTGTATTATTCCTGATAATTAGTCTCTGAACTGAACTTAGATTTCTGTTAATTACCTTTGTCTTCTACCACAGCAGTCACTTTTCTGGTTATACCAGTCACAACACTCTTCTGAATTTTCTTCAACCACATTTTGTGTCTAAAAAGACATAAAAATCCCTTGGTTTGGGGCACGTGGGTGGCTAAGTCGGTTAACTCATGATTTCGGCTCAGGTCATGATCTCAGGGTTGTGAGATCAGGCCTCTCGCTGGGCTCCCTGCTCAGCAGGGAGTCTGCTTGAGAGTCTCTCTCTCTCCCCTCTCCCCACTAAAATAAATAAATCTTTAAAAAAATATCCCTTGATTTGTTAAGCTACAAGAGAGTTGTCAGCAAGAGGCTAAGTTTATAGGGACAAGTAGGAAGGAGCCCATGTAGCATATTTTAAGCGTCTATAGTGCTGGGTGGAAGGAAGCCTTCTGCCTTTTAAAGTTGTCTCTTTGAGATTAGCTCACAGAAATCTGGAGGGTGACATTCTTCCAGGACTCATCAAGGACTTAAGTCAGTATAATTCCCGAGGGAAAAAGGGGACAGCTGAACATTTGGAACCTCACTGAGAATGGAGACCATTGTTTATGACCCATTGCTTTGGAGATGGTAGTCATGTTTTGGTGGGGGCCAAGGGGGATGCCACCAAAATCAGGGAAGTTACGTAATTGGTTTGTGGGTGGGACGTGATCAAAGTGGATATTTATTATGGCAGAAAGCGAAGGGCAAATACTCAGTTGAACTGAGTATGCTCTGTTTGGCCAGCTCATGCTTCCTCTGGCTGGGGCTTTGGCCCTTTGGTCTGGTCTCCCCGTAGGTAACCAGTGCCCCACTCGGTCCTTAGAAGCAGGAGACGCTGTTCCTTGCCTTTTGGCATTTTCACTGTTGAATCTGCTGATGATCCTACGGACAGAACATCTCAGCTCAGTGTTGCTTAGGTTTTGTGACAGAGGGAAGGATCAGTGAGGGACTGGGAAAGCAAATCATCTTTTTAAAGATTTTTTTTTTTAATTTATTTATTTGACAGCACAAGTAGGCAGAGTGGCAGGCAGAGGGAAAGGGAGAAGCAGGCTCTCTGCTGAGCAGGGAGCCCGATGCGGGGCTCGATCCCAGGACCCTAGGATCATGACCTGAGCCGAAGGCAGTCGCTTAACCGACTGAGCCACCCAGGCGCCCCAAGCAAATCATCTTTTACTTAAATCAGTGTTTACTTCCCAAAGCCAAAAGCTAATTTTTTCCTTGAGCTGGTTTGTGTCTTACTTCTTTTTTTCGTTTGGCTATTTAGTATGGTTTTTTGTTTAATGTGGAGAGCAGAGCATTAGGGCCGTTGGGATCCTAAACACACAGAAAACTCTGCTGGTACTGTCAGTACAGTGAGGCCAGAAAAACGAAACAAAAAAGCCCTACAAACCTACGAGAGGGAACTGGCTACAACTGTGTGTTTTAGACGGACTTGATTTATGGAGCATCAGTCTTTAATTGTATCTGTATAATCAGGGACAGTCACAGAGAATATTCCATAGGTGGTTCTTAGGACTTTGGCCCTAGGGAAGGGTCCTGACAAAGGAGTCTGGATTCCAAGTCCCAGGGTTGAGAGAACCACTTTTGTTTTGTTTTTGTTTTTTTTAAAGATTTTATTTATTTATTTGATAGAGAGACAGCGAGAGAGGGAACACAAGCAGGGGGAGTGGGAGAGGGAGAAGCAGGCTCCCCACTGAGCAGGGAGCCTGACGCGAGGCTCGATCCCAGGACCCCGGGATCATGACCTGAGCCGAAGGCAGACGCTTAACAACTCAGCCACCCAGGTGCCCCGAGAGGACCACTTTTGGAGGAAATTCCCAGATCACCTTCAGAAATTTTCACGGGGAGTAGGAGGCACAAGAGTGTCTCCAGGTGCAGCACGAGGGTGCGTCAGCGGGCAGGGGTCTCGGTGTCTCATAAACATCTTGTTTCCCTCTGAGCACTCTCTTTGGGTCTCTGTGTTGCAGGTTCTCGCCAGAAAATACGGAACTTCTTACAACTTTAGGACTACTCTACTTACAGGTAATGAGAACTCTACTCATTCATGCACTGATGTTAGAAATGCTTTTGGATTTGTTTGGATTGTCACGTCCCTGCACTTTAACACATTCCACTAAAGGGCATAGGAAGCACATGAACCTTACTGTCTGCATTTGATATTCTTTGTCTGCTAAAGGAATGTAATTTTCTGCATTCGAATCAGGCAAATAAGTCTGTTCGAGGCTACTGCAGTTCTAATTCTTACCCATGTAAGGAAAGGGCAGATATGAGAAATAACTTGGGGGGGCGGGGCTGGCATCGTGTTGTTGTGGGAGAAGCTGTGAGGCAGCGGAGCACTGGCAGGGCTGGGGCCGGGGGCCGTTTCTGTTGCTGCTTCTGCCCAGCCAGGTGCAACGGGAAAGAGCAGGAAGAGCGTTGGCTAGAATGACAAGTCTCCTCTCCCCTCCACGTTTTCCCGCATGTGAATGGCTTTCTTGTAGTGCCTCCACTTCTCTCTACCAGCCTGGCACCCCTGAGGCTGTCTCCCTGCCCGCTCCCCCCAAGCTCCTCAAGTGCCCTGCGCAGCTGGTCCACCAGCTCTGCCTCTCGGGTGGCCTTTCTGTCTCTTTTGTTTTCTGGAGCTTACTCCTGGGCCTTCCTGGGCTTTGGCTTGGAGGCTGGCCCCCGGGGAGTGAGGCTTACCTGCCCATTTCCTGCCGGGGAGGCATCAGTGCGGAGCGTAGGGGCTCCCGGCAGATGGAAACTTTGACCTTCAGGGGACAAATCAACAAATATGGGGATTTTTAGTTTTTTTTTAATCTGGTCTCTTGTAGCTCTTTTTTTTTTTATCATGACAACCAGAAAGCCTGGGTGTTGCTGTTCGGGGCATGGTTGGCCAGACTCCTTAACTGCTGTCTCCCCACTGATGTAATTCTCTGGTTTGCTTTTTCTCCAAGCTCGGTATTTACCAGAAGGCATTTGAACACCTTGGAAATGCACTGACTTATGACCCTACCAACTACAAGGTATCGTACGTAGGCTGTCAAACCCCAGAGCCTTCACACAGACGCTCCCACTGCTGTCAGAGCTGACCTGGTCCTAGAAAGCAGTTTGGATACCTGAGAAATTACCTGCTTCTTAGAAAAATTATAAACAGACATGGCCTTTCTTTTTTGAACATATTGTAAAGTGTTAGCGCTCTGCTGCTTATTTTCTCCAAGTGCACATTTACTGTCACAGGCCTGTCTGTCAGGCAGACAGTGAAATTGTTGTGCTGGTGAAGGTCCATGTGTTACTCAGGAAATGAGCAAGGTCTCTACAACTACTGTCCGAGGAGATTCTGGTGAAGTGACTTCTGGGTTCTTAATGAATTTGCGAGGACAACTCTTGTCCAGATAGGACTCTGGGGCTGAGATCGTGCAGTGGGTGGATGAACATCATGGAGGGAGATGCAGCAGAACGGGCTTTGACAAAGGGTGCGGACCCGGTCCTGTCCCTTCTGTCACAGGAGGTATGGTAGGCTGATCCTGCCAGCTCCTGCCTGGGCGCCTTTCCTCGGAGAAACGAGGGCTGGGCTGCGGAGGCCTCCAGCTGACCCCCCTGGGTGGTGCCAGAAGGAGCTGGACCTTAAGTGGCCAGACAGCAGTTTCTGGGTTGTCAGGAACCCTTGGGGGTACCAAGTAGGGGCCGTGGGGAACAGATGAAAGGCCGCTTTTACTGCAAGGGCATTGACTCTGAGATACTGACTTCGTGGACTAGAAGTAGGAAACAAATGAGTCAGGGCAAGTCACTGACATTTTTTCTTTTTCTGTACTGTGCCAGAGAAAGCCACAGTGGGTGCGGGGACATTCCTCCCAAGCATCTGTCCTGAGAGCTTGAATATATTTTCTGTGGCCCGGAAGAAGTGTGTATGTCCTGTCCCTGCTACACCCAGAACGACCACTTCACTGTGACAGCCTTTGGGGAATGGCTCCATTACTGGCTTTTCATGTCCTGTGTTTTCAGGCCATCTTGGCAGCAGGCAGCATGATGCAGACCCACGGGGACTTTGATGTTGCCCTCACCAAATACAGAGTTGTAGCTTGTGCCGTTCCAGAAAGTCCTCCGCTCTGGAATAACATTGGAATGTGTTTCTTCGGCAAGAAGAAATACGTGGCAGTGAGTGTCTCCCCATCATCCTTGTTTGTGTTCATACAGGCAGTTCCTGGGGCTGCCAGCCTTGCCCCAGCCGCTCATCCGGCGCCCTCTCTCCCCCGCAGGCTATCAGCTGCCTGAAGCGAGCCAACTACTTGGCTCCCTTCGATTGGAAGATTCTGTATAATTTGGGCCTTGTCCACCTGACCATGCAGCAATATGCGTCGGCTTTCCATTTCCTCAGCGCAGCCATCAACCTCCAGCCAAAGATGGGGGAGCTCTACATGCTCTTGGCTGGTAAGAGACATTTGTGGGGAGAGCCCCTCTGTAGTCTGTGATGACGGAAAATGATCTAGAATCTTAGGAGGTCAGTGGTTAAATGTCCTGTAGAAGCCGGTGCCTCGCAGATCCTGTAGGAGCCTAGCTGAGTGTCCTGGAGCTTGAAAAAGAAGACAGTATCTGGTTGCTTCTAGCCTGGGGGCATTTCATTCAGAGACCAACAGGTTAAATCAAGATCATCCCTAGTTCATCTTTTACCAGTTGTTTTCCCTGACTTGACAATTTATTTACATATATATATAGAGAGAGAGAAAAAGAGAGTCCAGCTAAGTTCCAGATACCATTGAGTGTTAAGAGCTTGGGCTTTATTAGGAAGGGTCCTCCTTCCACTGCGTACTGGTTGGATCTCATAGTAGAGAGGGAGGATTACATAATTAAATAACCAATGAATATTAACTATTGGTTTTTTGTCATTACATAATTGGTCTATTATTATTAATGTGAGTATTACTAAAACATTAAAGTACTGACTAATTTCTGGGGGATATTTCTCCACATACTAGACTTACTAAATGTAAGCCTGAAAGCACTTTTCCATATTCTCATTGACAGTGTGGTCTTCAGGTGGGTTTTTTAGAATCATTATTGTGGGGTTCTTACTTATAAGAGGAAGGTTGCAAAAGCAAATTGAATCGTGGTTCACTGGGGGTTGCCTGAATATGGAGCGAGCTCTGTTCTGATGGGGATGCAGGAATGGGAACAGACAGCCCGACTGTAAGGCACGAGCAGCGTTCTGACTTCCCAAAGTAGAGATGGCCTTCACACTGCGTTTTGAAGGCTTGGCTGGAACTCACCGGCACAGTGTGGCCGAGGAGCTGGGAGCAAAGGTGTGCGGCCCGAGCGGCCGTGTGGGCCCTGCCCTGAGTGGCAGTTGTGTGTGGAGCGCAGTGGGGGGGGTGGTCGGGAGAGATGGTCTGGGGCCACCTCACGGACCGCATGAGCGGAATGCCTTTGGATAAAGGACTTTGGTCTTTATCCTAGAGGCCGAGGTTTTCCAACTGTATTCCTAGACCGCTTATGTGTCCGGGGGAAGTGACGCATGGCTGGGGGAGGTGGAGTGGGTCCGGCTTCCAGACAGCTCTGTTTTGCTTTGTTTTATAGAACAGGCTTCCAGAAAGTACTGATTAAAAAGGAGACT
The DNA here is from genome assembly GCF_964656455.1 of Halichoerus grypus. Classification (NCBI taxonomy): domain Eukaryota; kingdom Metazoa; phylum Chordata; class Mammalia; order Carnivora; family Phocidae; genus Halichoerus; species Halichoerus grypus. Next base: position 42,563,816 of record NC_135719.1, on the reverse strand, counting down.
GTGAAACAATGAATCATGGAACACTATATCTAAAACTAATGATGTAATGTATGGGGATTAACATAACAATAAAAAAATTAAAAAAAAAAAAAAGAAACATTACCATAAGAGCCAAAAAAAAAAAAAATAAAATAAAATAAAATAAAAAGGAGACTGTGTTCTGTTGCTAAACAAAAGTTAAAGATCAAGGTTTTGGGTGACAGAGAACCAGTGAGGATTCTGAAGTCAGGTGGTGACATGGTCCGATTTGTTTGTAAGTTAGGGCGACCCCGGCAGCTTTGTGGCAAGTGGATGGAGGCAGATGGGGACTTTGCTGTGGGGATAAAATGGCAGGCCTGAAACAACTTGCACCTGAACAAGGGCGGTGTCCAAAAAGAAAGCGCAAAAAACAGGATTCTGGAGACGCGTCAACTGACTGCCTGTGGGGAGGGGCCGTCCCAGCTGATGATGACACTGGGGCGTCCGGGCTGCGTGACTGCAGGCCGTGGCTTCAGGAGCTGAGAGGGCAAAGGATGGGCTGAGTGAACGGTGGCCTTGAAACGTTCCTTCTGTTTTCTACGCTGGGCTCTCCAGCCGCGGTGCCCACTTTCTTTGTTGCAGTGGCCCTGACCAATCTGGAAGATCCAGAGAACGCCAAGAGAGCCTACGCAGAAGCCGCCCGCCTGGACAAGTAAGCTGCTCTGGCAGGAGTGGTAGCGGGGCGGGCTGGACTCCCCGAAACCGCCAGGTGGCGCCACAGCTCGGGTGTTGCTCTCGGAGGCCTAACCGCGGAAGCCTGCAGGCCTCGGCGCGCCATGGCTCAGCTGGAACTGACGCGGGCTCTTTCCGAGAAAACGTTTCCAGCCCCGAGTTTAGCAGTCGGGAGGCCAGAGAAAGAGATGGCAGTGGGCTTGGGCTGCTGACGGCCATGGGCTGGCTGGAATAGCAGATGGGACTCTGCGCTTGGTTTCAGATAAACTTAACTCTCCTGGGATTCATTCCACCGGCGTCTGCCGGGCAGCAGGCTAGGGACCCCCGTTTTCAAGCCTGCCCGGGGAGGGGGGGCGCTGTTGAGGGCTGGGACGGCAGACTCGCTCCCACCACCTCCTGCTCGGCTGGTTGGGCAGTTGCAGCCGTGATGCTTGTCCAGAGGTCCACACAGTATGTGTTCTCACCTTGCTGTAGAATGGAGAAGTCTCTTAACCAGTTTGTGCCTGGTCGTTTGTGCAACGAGAAGGATCTCTGAATGAGCACGGCTGCAAAGCCGGAGCCCCACAGAATCCCTGTTTGCCACAGGTGTAAGCCTTTAGTAAACCTCAACTACGCGGTGCTGCTGTACAAGCAGGGCGAGAAGGAGGGCGCCCTGGCCCAGTACCAGGAGATGGAGAGGAGCGTCCGCCTGCTCAGGGACAGCGGCTCGCTGGAGTTTGACTCTGAGGTGTGTCCTTTATTAGCTCCCAGGAGGCTGTCTGGGGACTTCTGAGCCAAGCCCAAATAATCTGAATACAGGGTGTCCGAAAGGTTCATGCCTGTTTCAGCTTTGATGTTCCTGGCAGCATGAAATCTTGTCAGTCACCGCCTGAGGAAGAACTTTCCTAGAAGAAAGCAGTAAGGGGAGATTCAGGCTGAGTTATGTTATTGATAGAATACAACTGAGTTGAGGTCTGTGTCTCCTTGCAGCTCCCTCCCACTTCCCCTCTTATGGGAAAGGCAGGAGTTTAGCCCGGTAGCGCACCGACCTTGGATCGTCGGGTTCTGAGACCCTGTATGCACTCCCGTGCCATCCACTGGGGGGGATCTGTATCCTCTGCTCTTGGAGAAGGATTTCCTTGCAATCAATACTTCCTCAAATACTGGTACCGGCAGACACGATTTCAGCTCAACTCCCAGGTGGAAGGCCTAGGGAGAAGTAGGTAGGCTTGTCTCTGCCAGTGATATCTGTGACTTTTTTTCTTCCCATGTGGGCACTAGATGGTAGAGATGGCCCAGAAACTGGGAGCTGCCCTCCAGGTTGGGGAGGCACTGGTCTGGACGAAACCAGTTAAAGATGCCAAGTCAAAGCACCGGACCACTTCAACAAGCAAAGCTGCCGGTGTCCAGCAGCCTCTGGGCTCTAATCAGGCTCTGGGACAGGCGATGTCCTCAGCAGCTGCACACAGGAAGCTCCCCTCAGGTAGGAGGCTCCTCGGGGCTGCAAGCCGCACATGCCAGCAGAGAGGTGACAGCTTTAAGTGAGGCTCAGACTCAGAACACGTCTAAGTAGTGTTTCCTGGAAGGGGAAAAAGCCATATGCTGGCCAAATTGGCACTTGCTTTCTTAAGGCAAGTTGTGCAGTAGGGAACAGCGACTGGGAGGCTTAGGTGAATGGTTAAAACACTGGGGCTTGGGGCGCCTGGGGTGGCTCAGTCGGTTGGGTGTCTGCCTTCGGCTCTGGGATCGAGCCCCAAAACATCGGGCTCCCTGCTCAGCGGGGAGTCTGCTTCTCCCTCTGCCCCTCCCCCTGCTCGTGCTGTCTCTCTCTCACTCTTTCTCTCTCAAATAAATAAAATTATTAAAAAAAAACCCCAAACACTGGGGCTTAACACTATTCAAGGTTAGCAACAGACGACAGTACCTTCTGTTACGATAAAGCAGGGAGAATTCAAGCAAGACTGCGGAAGTCAGCGTGGGGGCAGGGAACTGAGGATTTTTCTCAGTGAGTCTTTGAAGGCAAAGTGGACCAACTATCCCATTGGTTCTAGAAGATACGGGGTTTCTTTTTGAAATTTGACAATAAAAATCATGATTTCTTCCAGAATTGTGGAACTGAGCATTCCCACTATTTGTTTTGTTACTAGGTGCTGGAGGGACATCCCAGCTCACAAAGCCACCATCTCTGCCTCTGGAGCCAGAGCCCACTGCGGAAGCACACCCAGCTGAAGCATCGGCACAAATAAGAGAAAAACAGGAGTAGGATGACCCCGGAGTAGGGGTTTCTTTGGTGAGGATGTAGCAGGTTAGGAAGGGTCACGTGACACAGGCAGCAAAGTGGCCAGTGTGTTCCCTGGGCACCAGGGGACGCAGAAGTGTTACGATGCTCACAAGGAGCCTGCAGCCGTTTCGGCCTCCCGTTAGCCCCGTCAGCCCGGAGATAGGAGAGAGCCCAGACGGGTCCTTTAAGAATTAAGTGCAAGGCTCATGGCTCTGTGTTTGTAGCTCCAAGAGCCAGCAGGGCACACGATGCTGTTTGCTTTTGAAATGACTTTGACCTCCTGGATGACTGACCCCTTCCTTTGTGGAAGGAAAGTCTGAGGCCGACCTCTGCTCAGGAGCCCTGTTACGGTGAAGCCTCGGCTTAGCTGAGGTGACCCTCAGGCTGTGCGGCTTGTCAGCCCCGAAGGCATACACAGATCTTGGATTAGTAATCCAGCTCTAACAGTCTAAATTGAAGGGGAAAAAATGATGAAAAAAACCTCTATAAATCGAGGCCTAGCCTGTTGGATATTCCAGCTGCACCTGTCCAAGGGAATCCCAAACAAGTCCCTCTGTCTTGTTCTTGAGAGATATCAGAGCGTATGCAGAGCCAGATCGTGTCCGTAATGATGAGAAGTAGGAGTGAAGGGCTGGGCTGGTATCGACACCAAGGATGAAAAGGAAAAAAAGAGCTTCTTTTTACTTAAAATAATCAATGATACCCCTGGCCAGATGCTATCAGTACATCATCTATGTGTCCTTTTTAGAATAAAGATTATGTATCATCCCTTTGGGGAAAGTTGTTAGGTGTAAAAAGAAGAGATCACAATAAAACCTTTTTAAAAGAACCTGTGATCACAGTCCTCTCTTACCTGCTTCCAAAACTAGTTTGAAACCAGAGAAGGCACCTCATGGCCAAGTTCCTGCTTAGTGCCCGCATAGCTTCTGCTGCCGCCCCGAGGGATGGGGGCCAGCAGTTTGCATGAGGGCCAGTCCCCATTTTGCACTTAAAGTGCCCTATAATCACCAGAATTTGAAGGTGAGGACAGACCTATTGCCAAACCATATGAAGGAGTTTTTTATATTATGACTGGGTCTGTTTCGACACTGAGGCAGCAGCTAAGTGAGCAGCAAACTCTGCGATTCTGGGGTCTCAGAGATAGACGACAGCGTAGCGGCAGCAGGTCCCTTACCCCGTGGCAGGTGTGTGGCAGACCTGGGGTCTACCCCCTGCGCAACTGAGAAAGCTCACCTCTATCTCGGTGTGGGGTCTAGTGTCCCTGCAACTGGAAGGTCTTGGTGAAAATAAGGGTATAAACTAAGAGGAGGAGGAGAGGGGGCTCTGGGAGAGATTCGGGAGGTCAAGTCAACAGGAGTTGGGGGCTGGAGGTAGCAGGCGAGAACAGACTGTCGCGTGGGCACGTGCTGCTGGGGAGAGTTACACAAACCAGAGAAGAGGGACACTGGGGGACTCAGGTGGAGGGTTGTGGAGTCTAGTTTTAGACGTGTTTATCTTCGAGACATCCAGATGATGATAGTAGACGAACAGCTAGATTTCAGGTGCGAAATCTGGCTTGAAGGTAAAGATGCAGGAGTAACTTAATTTGGGTGATGGCTGAAACCACAGATTTGAAAGGAGTCCCCAGAGGAAAGCTAGGAACAAGAAGCCAGGGGGACCAAAAGCGGGAAACGAGTATTTAAAGGGAGAAGCAGAAGAGCCCACAAAGGAGACAGAAGCAAGTGACCGTGATAGAGACAAACCCAGGAGAGTGGTGTTCGGGGAGGCCAGGGAAGGACAGGCTCAGGAAGGGATTGGTCTCCCCGAGCCCTCCCAACAGAGCAATACTATTATCCCCTCTCTGTAAAGGAGGAAGTGGAGGTTGGGAGAGGTATAATGAGTTTTCCATGGAAAGTGGTGGATCAGGATTTGAACCCAGGTCTGGATGCAGAACTCCTGCTCTTAACTGTTATCCATGCATTCATGACATACCTTTTAATTTTTTTTTTTTTTTTTTGGTATTTCTAACCTACATGGTTCATCTGAGTTTTTTTCAAATTGTCACAGATCTCCAAAAGATTTTCCAATGCATTTACTGAAAAAAATCCACTTATAGTTCAAGCCCACGTTGTTTTTGGGGCACAGCTGTACTAGGTCATACCTGCTCGGTCTTTTGGGCATGTAGATTCGCAGCTTCTCATTCACTCTGGTGAGAAAGGAGCTATTCTAATTTCTAATACAGGAGTTGCTCATGTCCTCACAGTTTTTCACAGAATTAGGAAAATGAGGCAAAGTACATGATCACAGACACAGACGTGGTTTTAGATGGCTTGAACTGAGGCAGGAAAGTGCAAGTATAAACTAGCATATGAGAAAAGTGCCCTTTTTATGGAGTATATTAGTACAAAACTGCATTCCAAAGACAGTAAAGCTTTGGAATGTATGATTATAATCATTTTGTTTTTGAGAAGGAGGGGGGAGGGGCAGAGGGAGAAGGGAGAGAGAGAGAATCTTAAGCAGGCTCCACACCCAGCACGGAGCCGGAGCCAGATGGGGGCTCAATCTCAATGCTGAGATCATGACCTGAGCCAAAATCAAGATTGGATGCTTAGCAGACTGAGCCACCCAGGTGCCCCTATGATCATTTTGTTTTTAAGGAGGAATTGTTATTGTCTGGTAATAGCAGAGTAGCTCATGTTAGACCAAGCCTCCAAAGATAACAAATATAAACAAGTAGCTAAATATAAAATACTAGGTTTAATTTTTTAGAAAAAATGATATGACTGTTCCAAGCAAAAAATTGTGAGGTTTAACACATATAACTAACTAAGGAAGGGGGTACATGGAACTCTAGGCTTGAAAGGTTTTTTTTTTTAAGATTTATTTGAGAGACGGGGTTTGGGGCAGAATCTTTAAGCAGGCTCCCCACTGAGTGTAGAGCACGACATGGGACTCCATCCCACAACCCATGAGATCATGACCTGAGCTGAAACCAAAAGTCGGACACTCAACCGACTGAGCCACCCAGGGGCCCCTAAGATTTTATTTTTTTAAGTAATCTCTGTACCCAACATGGGGCTCAAATGACCCTGAGATCAAAAGTTGCACACTCTTCCGACTGAGCCAGCCAGGCACCTCTGGAAATTAAAATTCTAAAAAATATACAGTTAGTACCCTCCTCCTCTAAAAGGCAGGAAAAGAAGAACCAAGGAATGGGGCACCTGGGTGGCTCTGTCGTTAAACATCTGCCTTCGGCTCAGGTCATGATCCCAGGGTCCTGGGATCGAGCCCCGCATCAGGCTCCCTGCTCTGCGGGAAGCCTGCTTCTCCCTCTCCCGCTCCCCCTGCTTGTGTTCCCTCTCTCGCTATGTCTCTCTGTCAAATAAATAAATAAAATCTTAAAAAAAACCCCAAAAAACCAAGGAACAAAAAAAAGATGGGACAAAGACAAAATAAATAGCAAAATGTTAAATGTGAATCCAGTCATGTCCATAATTACATTAAAATGTGATTAGACTAAAAAAAGTAATTGGACTGTACATTTCAATTAAAAAGTAGAGAAAGGAGGGGCGCCTGGGTGGCTCAGTCATTAAGCATCTGCCTTCAGCTCAGGTCATGATCCCAGGGTCCTGGGATGAGCCCCGCATCGGGCTCCCTGCTCGGCGGGAAGCCTGCTTCTCCCTCTCCCACTCCCCCTGCTTGTGTTCCCTCTCTCGCTGTGTCTCTGTCAAATTAAAAAAAAAAAAAAGGATAAACAAATCTGCCACTGAAAGCAAAAGGATGGAAAAGCTATACCATTCAAGCTACAGGCCTAAATCTGGAGAGCTGTATTAATGTCAGATAAAGTAGACTTCAAAACAAGGAGCATTACCGGAAATAAAGAGGGACATTTCATAATAATAAAATTCAGTAGAAGAAACATAACAAATATGTATGTACCTAACATTATTACTTCAAAATACATGAAGTAAAAATCGATAGAATTAAAGCCACAAACTTGGTTGGATATGTTAGCTCTCCCTCTTTCAGCAATTGTTAGAATTAGTAAGTGTAAGGACATATAAACCACCTCGACTTAATTGACATTTACAGAACACTACAACCAATAACTTTGTTTTTTGGGTTGTTGAGTTTGAGAAGTTCTTTATAGATCTTGGATACCAGCCCTTTATCCACAGTGTCTGCAAATATCTTCTCCCAAAACAAAGAATCCAGTCAAGAAATGGGCAGAAGATATGAACAGACGCTTTTCCAAAGACATACAAATGGCTAACAGATACATTAAAAAATGTTCAACATCACTAGCCATCAGGGAAATACAAATCAAAACCACAATGAGATACCACCTCACACCAGTTAGAATGGCTAAAATTAACAAGACAGGAAACAAGTGTTGGCGAGGATGTGGAGAAAAGGGAACCCTCTTACACTGTTGGTGGGAATGCAAGCTGGTACAGCCACTCTGGAAAACAGTATGGAGGTTCCTCAAGACGTTAAAAATAGAGCTACCCTACGACCCACTGATTGCACTACTGGGTATTTACCGCAAAGATACATATGTAGTGAAAAGAAGGGGCATACGCACCCCAATGTTCATAGCAGCAATGTCCACAATAGCCAAACTGTGGAGGAAGCCAAGATGCCCTTCAACAGATGAATGGATAAAGAAGAGGCGGTTCATATATACAATGGAATATTACTCAGCCACAAGAAAGGATGAATACCCACCATTTGCATTGACATAGATGGAACTGGAGGGTATTATACTAAAAGAAAGAAACCAAGCAGAGAAAGACAAATACCATATGGTTCAACTCATATGTGGAACATAAGGAATAGCATGGAGGACCACAGGGGAAGGGAGGGAAAACTGGGAAGAAATCAGAGAGGGAGATAAACCATGAGAGACTCTGGACTCTGGGAACCAAACAGGGTTACAGAAGGGAAGGGGGATGGGGTAACCGGGTGATGGGTATTAAGCAGGGCACGTGTGGTGATGAGCACTGGGTGTTACGCGCAACTAATGAATCACTGAACACTACATCAAAAACTAATGATGTTTCTAAATCTGGCAGTATATAAAAGGGTTACTATGTATATCATGACCAAGTTGGGGTTATCCCAGTATAATTTTAAATGTAATGAACTCTTGGTTTACTATTTGAAAAGCAAAGTACTTTCACGTGTTAACAAAATAAATGAGAAAAGTCCTATGATTTCAGTAGGATGCAGAAAAAGCAATTTTTAAAAAGCCATCATAAAAACCCGGCAAATCAGGAACAGACGGTAACATCAACTTGACAAAAGGCATCTATGGAAAAAGGTGCAGTGAACATCACATTTAGTAGTAAAACACTCAACACTCTGCCCCTAAGATCAGGACCAAGGCAAGGATGTCCACTTTTATCACTTTTGCTCAACATTATACTAGAGGCTCAGTGCTACAAAGGCAAGAAATAAAAAGGTATAGACAGAACGTCACAAAGGATATGGTTGCTTATGAAGAAAAACCCAAGGAATCCTAAAAATAATAAAGGTACCACAAGGGATAACTGGATCTGGCAAGGTCAGTGTACAAAAATCAATGATACTGGTACATACCACCAAGGAAGAGTTTGAAAATGCAATTCAAAAATCCATTTACAAAACCGTCAAGTACTATCGACGTGGAATACTTAGTAATGAACTCACACATGTAAGCACCTGTACCCTGAAAACTACAAAGCTTTGCTGTGAGAAAAAGACAGAATCACGTGCTGGGAAACTAACTCTTGTTGAGGTAGAAATTCTTTCCAAACAGGTCTACAGATTACTGTCACAAGCCCAACAAGTTTTGGGGTAGAAAGTGACAAGCTGGTTCTAAAATGTGAGGAAGATACAAAGGACTTAGCACATCCAAGGTGATCTTGAACAAAGTTGGAGGACTTACACTCACCACCTCATTTCAAGGCTTGACCAGAATAGTGATTATGTGGTCCTGGCATCGGGACAGACAGACAGATGAGTAAGACAGAACACAGTTCGTAAATAGATAGACCTACGCTTATACAGTCATTTTTGATAAAGGCATGAAAGCACTGCAGTGGGAGAAGGAGTCAGACCTAACACCATCCACAAAAAGTCACTCAAAATGGATTAGAGATCTAAGTGTAAAACCTAAAATTACTGTAAAGTTCCTGGAAGAAAATGAGACTACACGCAGGGCAGTTCAATGCTTCAGACCAGTAAGCCAGGAAGAAAATGAGTATCTGTCTACAGACTGGGAATATATAAAGAACTCCTACAACTCGATAATAAAACTAACCACCCAAATAACAATATATACAAAAGAACCCAGCTGGGGAAAAAAAAAAAAAAAGAGGCAGATTTGGACACTTCACAAAGATACATGAACGGCCAATAAACATGTAAAAAGAATGCTCACTCTTCATCAACAGGGAGATGCAACATTAGACCAGATATCTACTGGTTTCTGGAATACCAGAAATACCACTACTTACCTTTCGAAATGGCTACAATTAAACATGGACACCTCCGGATCTTGGTGCCAATGAGAAGCCACCAGAATTGTCACACATCATCGGTGGGAGTAAAATGGTTCAGCCACTCTGGAGTGATGGGAACGTTCTGTATCTGGGTAGGCATACCAGATGGCACACGTGACATCTGTGGAGCTCCACTGTATGAAAATGTCTACCTACAACACCCCAGAGTGAAATGTTAAATCACTGTGGTAGCTTTTCAAGGTTTTAAAATAGTTCTACTAGAGACCCAGGAAATTGCCAGGTCAGTTTGGTAATAGTAACTGACAATTATTAAGCTTTTAAATACGTGCCGTGTACTGTGCTAAGTATTTTGCACAGCTTTCTCCTTTAATCATCAAGAACCCTAAGGGGAGGGACCATCATGCACCCCATTTTATGGATGAGCAAAGTGAGGCTCAGAACGGGTAGTACGTCCCCGTCATACAATACTTGCCATCTCAACACCCTGCATAGAATGTGAACTTCTTCTGATGAGGGCTCCCCCCCACGCTAGCCAGAATAAAATGCAAATTCAGTCTGCATGATGATGACTGATTTGGGGCCAAATTGTTGTCTCAACAGTGTTTGGTGTGCTGGCGCTTCTCCCCGGGTGTTAAACCATTTCAAGCAAATGTAAGAGTGTTACGAGCATTTGTAGGGAGGCTCATTTCTCACCAGGCCTCCTCTTCTAGTCCAGCGGATTTTCAAACTTCTTATCAAGTCGCACGTGGAAACCTTTGTAAAATACAGCTCCGAGCTCAGGGTGGAGGCCCGCGGCCCCACCTGCATTCATCCTGGCAGCTCACTCCCACAAAGCCTGTCCCAGGTGCTGGAGTCCAAGCTTCCTGCCAAAGCTTAGCTGCCTTCTCGAAAGGGTGGGACGTTTGGAGGGGCCCGTGCACATTCCTAACTCCGTGGAGCTCGTTCAGGCACACGTACAGCTTCACAAGACGGGAAGGAATACCTGCCCTGTGAGCATGATGCATTTTGATACTTCCTGTGTTCACCACCAAATTGACTTAGTGACTATAAATACTTCAACACCCATCTTTTGAAAAACACTGCTCTACGGTACGCGCCGATTACACGTTATTGACGTCACCCATGCAAACTGGAGAACTTGTATGTACTAAGGGGAGGCCAGAGCAGACAGCTCAGGGACAGACTAAGAAAAAGTCCTGTGGAAAACACCTCAGTACTCTCAAAGTCGTCTTGGGTTTACAACAGAAGTGAGGGGTTATTCCAATTCTTCTTTGGAAAACAGAAATCTCTTCTCACTGAAGCCTTTCTAATACAAATAGGCTAGAAGCTTAGTGTTTTTTTTTTTTAAAGAATGCTTTTTTTTTTTTAAGATTTTATTTATTTGACAGAGAGAGAGACAGGAAGAGCAGGAACACAAGCAGGGGGAGTGGGAGAGGGAGGAGTAGGCTTCCCACCGAGCAGGGAGCCCGATGCGGGGCTCGATCCCAGGACCCTGGGACCATGACCTGAGCTGAAGGCAGACGCTTAACGTCTGAGCCACCCAGGCGCCCCGGTGTTTAATTATTTTTAATGGAGCTTGGAGGCAGAGACTGATGAGGTAGCAGCCAGAAATTTCCTTAATAAGCTACTGGCTTAGAATTTCAAGCTCTAGGCTTAAATTCTCTTTGAAGGAGTAATCAAGCCTTTCCTTTTTACCCATAGCAGGGAGGGGGAGGTCATAAGTGAAGAACCCAAGGTAGCTTTGAGGTTCCAGAAGCTGCTATGAGCCAGGTGTGAACTGATGACCCCTGACTCTTGAAGTGGAGCTGCCACGTTTACACCACTCTTCAAACAACGGAGAAGGCTCACTGCACTCTTTCAAACTGCTGTTTTGTGGTGGCTTGGCTACTTAGTACTACTGTCTTCTGTCACCTTAACCCAACAGACAACAGACCTATAGCCTGGGCTCAGCGCGAGGGACTGCCTAACCCAACAGCGGGGAAGACAAGATAAACACCTCAAGAGCACAGTAACATACAACCCACATCCTAGTCAGGATCAGAAATGATTTATACTTTATCTGGCTCCAGAGTGGTGCTGGGAGAAACAAAATCAATCACAAGTAGACTTAGGACTCCTGAAATGTAAATTTTTTTAATATATTTAAAAGCACACAGAAGTCTCTTTGACTTATAAAAAAACAAATACATAACAGGACAGATTTATTCATGATTCTGGGGCTCTGATGAGGTAAAACTCTTTACTGGATGTGGTGTGTGAATGTAAAACAAACATGATCTGTTACACCCGCAGAAGCGTATTCCAGTTGTAAAAGCAAATTCCTTCAAGGATCAGAGTGAACAACGATCGGTCTTCCATTGTGGAAAGCGTACCCAGAGCCGGCGGCTGGGACTGGGCCCAGGCACGGTGGGCTCTGACCAGCCAGCCCACAACCCCGGGCGCCAGGGCAGAAGGTGGAGCCCAGCAGCCCCCGCAGCCCACCCGGCAGGCGAGCCAGGCTTCTGGAAGGCCTCCCGCAAAGGCTGCGCGAGGCTCCCGGCCTGGGCGGTGACTATGAAGCACAGGGGCGATTGTTTTGTCCTGACTTGTGGCTCTGTCTTAAGTTCGAGAGCAGAAGACTCAGAAGGGGTGCTCCTTAAATATTTTCATTTAACACTGAATGGAAATCATGATCCTGCCCACGAGCGCGCAGCAGAGAGAGAGAGCATGAGACCCTGGCGCCGGCGGAAGCGCTTTCTCCAGCCGACGTGCTCTCCACAGCGCAGTCTGGCCTAAGATACCGGACAACGCTGCATAAAATGGGGACATGGGAATCAAGTTTTACCCCTGTAACACACAACATAAAAAAAAACAAAAATCCAGTCTCGTTAGTAGATAGCTAAATTCTGAGGAAAACCTGAAATGTTTTTGTGTAATCGTCAACAGGCTGGAATGTATCTGATACAGTTGAATCTGTTGTTTCTTTGGCTATCTATCTTTCAATTAGATCTAGAAGCTGTTTTGACACGCCTCCATCCTATTTTTCCTGTAATTCTTAAATTGGGTAGCTCTCCTTCAGAAAAATTACTTCCTAGGAGTGAGGGCGGACTTCTGAATAGAAGAGGCCTTCAGCGGAAATGGCATCTCCAAGGCCCACGGTTCGAATGGGATCTTTACACACCAGGACTGGTGTGAAGTGGAAGGATATTCCCTCCCTCTGCCACTCTGCTACCGGCTCGTTGGGGTTGATTACGATCCTCGAGCCCACCTCCGAATGGGAAGTCATGAACTCTTGGGGCGCCCGCAGGGACACGCGGTTGGCGTCTATGGCTTCCGTGGCACAGGCCTGCGTCCCGGCCACGCGCGCTCCTGCGGCCACGGCCGCCAGCTGGTTGGCCCAGTGTCCGTCGACAGTTGCCAGGATGTGGTAGACCAGCGTGTGGAAATGGATCCTGGTGAGGTCTGAGGCTCTGCTTTTACTCCTCCCATGTTCCTTCAAGATCCAAAAGAGGATGTCACTGACCATGCCCACGTCGGGGACGCCATTCCAGGAAGAGAGAGAGGAGTGAGGTCCAGATGCCGCCTGGCTGAGGAAAAGCAGCTCCTGTTCGTTCAGGCCCAGGGAAGTCACCGCAGGAAAGACCTGCTAACAGAAACACAACGGAGGTCTCTTTCCGATGGACACCCAGCTCCTAAGAGACCCGAGGACACAGCCCGTGACTACAGTCCCGGGAAGGCAGGCAGTATGGCGTCTCTCTTCCTTCCCACGAGACTCCCCGCCCCGGAGCACGCGCCGGGGAAGGGACGGTCACAGATGACTGCTTTGGCCATGACACCTCTAGCCGCACCTTTATCACCACTTGGGATAAACCCAGAAAGTGGCAGTGATACTTTGTAGACTCGGTCTTCTGCTATATTCACTCCGACAAAGGGCAGAGGGGCACCTACTTCCTATTTCCGTCCATGGCACCTCGCTTGAGACTTTGCACGCACAGCAGCCCCTCTGCCTACTGGTGGGACCAGGCTCTTGGTTCCCGAACGCCAGCCGGCGCCGTGCCGGTGAGAGAAGGCCCTGTGGCACACAGAGTCCCGTGGTTCCGTGTACACAACCCCAAGAAGCAGGGAGAAAGGTCTCCTGTCAGAGCTAAGCTTTTTAAGCAGCTGTGGGTTAGGGAAGGCCGAGGTGAGTAATAACGGTGTGCAAAGGGTACTGAACAGGAGCTGCTGAGCCGGTTTTAGTCTTAAAGGAGCCACTGTGTCGACCTATCTCTGACCTGGCGGAGCCAGAGAACCACACACACGGTGAATGTGTGAGGGAGAGGAGCCCCTGGAGGGAGGGAGAGTGGAAGGGGTACGTGTGGGTGCATGCGTGTGTGTGTGCGTGCATGCATTTATTATTTAAAAACCGGTGGCCTGTAACCTTTGCACTTCCACGTACGGCATGTGCTGTGCCAGGCCCTGAGCGGGTGGCTTTATTTCATTCAATTCTTACCATAACCCTCTCAGAAGGAGGAATCGCCGCCATTTCCCAGATAAGGGGACTGAGGCTCAGAAAGGTTAAATAGATACACAGAAAATGAAATAAACATGGCTTTTTTAAAAAGTGGAAAGATAACCTTAAAGGAGAAATGCAAATTGAAACCTCTACTGAGAAACACCAAGTGCGAAGCCGACGTAAACCGCGGCGTGTGGGCGGCGCCCGCATGTGGTATTTGGGAACTCACGACAGGCTACTCACTTTTGCTACAAACTTGAAACTGCCCTAAAAAGTAAAGTCTATTAAAACAACCCACAATTATTCTCAAATATTTTTCACCTGTCAGACTGGTCAAAGAATGCGTGTTTCTAATCACGTTCTGGTGGCAAGGACACAAAGAAATGAGCACCTGTAAAGAGTTCTAGCGGGGGTGAGTGGGGACAGCTCCGTGGAGGGCACCTTGGCAACATTACACCCACAAGGGCCTTTTCTGCCTCACCGAGCACTGTGCTTCTGCGAATTCATCAGACATACGTACCTGCTCACGGGGAGATGGAAGTCCTACACCAGGCTCTCTGCCGCACCACCGTGTGGGATAGCAAAGGACAGAAACAAGATGCCCGACACGGTGCAGGGTGAATAACCAACCTGGGGACCCCACATGCTCCCTTTCATCGCCTGGCTGTGAAAAGACAGCATGCTCCCCAGTGATGACGGAGAAAAGGCCTCCAAAATCCAGTCAGTGAGAAGAAGCAAAGTGCAAAACAGTCCACATTCCGTACACGGTGCTATCTTTTGGGGTAAAAAGGGACCAAACATGAAGGATATATCCCCATGTTTGCTTCTTCTTTTTTTTTTTTTTTAAAGATTTTATTTATTTATTTAAGAGAGAGAATGAGATAGAGAGAGAGAGCATGAGAGGGGGGAGGGTCAGAGGGAGAAGCAGACTCCCCGTTGAGCAGGGAGCCTGATGTGGGACTCGATCCTGGGACTCCAGGATCATGACCTGAGCTGTAGGCAGTCGCTTAACCAACTGAGCCACCCAGGTGCCCCCCCATGTTTGCTTCTATTTGTACGTGACTCTGGAGAAATAGGGATGAAACCAAGAAGATTCCTAACAGTGGGTATGGGTGGTGGGAGGGAGACGTCACTGTGTGTCTTGGTATTATTGGGGTTCGAACCATATGAATATATCACCCATTAAAAAGGTTAAATAATAATAAATTAAAAGGTTCCGTAACTTGCCTAAGTTCACAAAGCTAGAGAACGGCAAAGCGGCCATGCCAACCCTGGCTTCCGAAGTCTGTGCTCTGAAGCACCGTACTTCCGGGTCTAATCCCTGCTGCCGACCGGAGGCACGAGTCGAACACCCTGGTGCCTGGTGGTGAGGGAGTGAAGCTCCCCCAAAGTTCCTCTCCTCTGAGCTTCCGGAAGTTCAACTGAAAGCAGCTGAGCTGGGCTGTTTTCCCCTTTGGGTTCTACCACAAAACCCATTCACGTCCAACTTCTCCATTCCAGGAGAAACAGGACCCACAAATCCATCAGGGATGCTGCCGTATTGCTAACCTAGTAGGAGATCCTGTTCCAGAACAGCTCTGGCTCCTTATTTGGATCTTCATGGACCCAGGTCTGAGTGACAGAACATCCACGCCTCAGTGAGCTGGCCCGTGAGCCCCAAGAGCCGGCCCCTCCGGGCAGGTGGGGGAGGGCCACAGAAGGCCACACGTGCTGCCCTGTGGTTACCTGATGCACGATGCTCCTCATGAGCTCCTTGTTGGTCATACTGGCCAGCTCGAGGTGAACAGGAATACCAGTGGGGATGTCAGAAATGGAGGTCACGACCTGCCAAGAGAAGAGCGCAGTGGTGCCATTAGAAACAGAACTCACGCAAGAGGCAAGAAAGGGTCAAGGCCTAGAGGCAGTGCCTCTGGTCACAGCCTTTTTTGCATCATGATGCAAGCTCTAAGCCCCGGGGGTCACCACAGCCTCCAGACGAGGGACGCTCTTGCCGACAGGGAGGCGCCGGGGTCCTACACTCCGGGCACCAAGAACCGCCCGCGCGCTCAGGGAGCAGCCTCTTCCTGGGGGCCTACCCCGGGGAACCGCCGCACAGCTGATGTGAAGAGACGACACACACCACACGGAGGCCGCAGACCACACACCGCGGCGAAGCGCAGGGCGCAGAGGCTCGGGCGAGAGACGTTCTGCCCTGTCCTGCTGGAGCTGCCGCCCGCGGCCGAAGGAGCACCGGGAGGCGCGTCCCCGCGGCGGCTGCCGTCCGTCGTCCCGGGGAGGCCGGGACCGAGGACCAGGCAGCACGAGCTGCAGAGGCCAAGAGCGGCGGGAACCTGAGGGACAATGCCAGCCGAGATCTGTGAAATTCTGTGACAGTGCTATTACCTCCAGGAGCCTCTTCCTCTGGAGCTCCTTGCTCTGTCCCTCCATCATGTGCAATCCAGAGAGGACCACCAGGTCTGGCTGAAACTCCTCCAGGCTGGACACGAACACCTCCAGCATATTCATGGCCCCGTTGGAGAGGTCGTGGGAGAAGATGAATCGGTTGGCATGGGGAGCTTTTAACCGGCCCCACTCCTCCCCTAGAAAAGCCCAGTCAACACAGTGGGAAGAAAAGGAAGAGGCTTTAGGTCTCCTGGCTGTGGGGGCGGGAGGGGGCCTCACTGGAGCCCCGGCTCCGGGCACGCTGGCTTCCGGCTGAGCGCAGCCCGACCACAACGGCCTAGGCCAGCATGGCGCTGCATCCAGGACGGTGGTCAGTAAAGAAACCAATCCACCGGACCCCAACCCCAACCCAACAACACAACAAACACAGCATGGGCGCTCTATGCCTTTGTCAAGGGGCTGCCAGTTAGTCCCAGGAGCGCTCTCCTGCGCACTGAGCTCTCACACACAGGCCGCCTGTGCCCCTTCCCCGTTACAGAGCAGCAGCACGACTTCCCAACACCAGCATCCGGCACACAGCGTGCGCGTCCCTGCACGTGGAACACGCTATCTTTCTCGACGCACCTCCCACCTCACAGCCGGGCCTCGAGCATCTCTCATGCAGCCGGGCCCCCTGGAGGCAAGCTGACTGCAGCCCCTCCTCCCTGCTGCCCGCTGGTGGTTTCCTAGCACTTGATCCAGAAGGTAACAACGTCTGGCTGCTCCAGCCTCCTCTGAGCGAGCTGCTTTGGAACAATGACTGCTCAAGACCAAGTTCAAGCGTTACTTCCTCCCTAAGTGGCTGTGGACTGCTCCAGCCTGAGGTGCACTTTCACTGCTTTGAGCATCCCCAGAGGTTTCCCTGCTCACGGTTTGGGGAGTATCATTTTGCTTTGAGCTAGTTCTTCTACGGTTCTGAACGAGTATTCAAACTTACACCATTACTTAACTTGTCACACATCTGTGCCCCATCTCCCCAAACAGAATGCCAGCTCTTTGAAGGGAACATTGCACGTCTCTTGATTCTCAAAGTACCTGTCACAGGCCCTGTGGAGAGGGCCCACTCAGCATCTGCTCAACTGATCCAAGCCGAGGGAGGCGAGATGCACCCCTGGCTGAGTCTTCTGGTGGGGGGAGCAGTTTGGGATCTGTGCCCACCACAGGAGTGGCTCTCCCCACAGGCCCTGCGTCAGAATCTCCTGGGGAGCTGAGTTTTAGATGTGCAGGTGGTGGGGCCCACCGCTGTGCACGTGGGTGCAGAACTACCCACGCAGACCCCACAGCGGCCAAGCATCTGAGAGGCGTGTGCTATGGCTGGGAGTCCTAAAGCAGGGCAAGAGACAGAGGCCTTCCCCGGGTTCCCCTGGTGAAGCCTCACCACTCTTTCTTCTCCCAAGGCTTGGCAGCAAATCTTGAAACTCAGTCAGTGCAAGGGCCACCTGGGCTCTGTAACTGCTTCAGGCAATTCCTAAATGATCCCTCCTGCCCCCCCAAACCAGCATGGAGGCACTTCCGGAGACTCAGGGGCAAGGATTTAGGAGCTGGGTTTCTATAGCTTTCCCTCCAAGTATTCATCTCATTTACAAAATTAGAATTCATACACTGAAAGCTCGTTTTTCCCTGGTTTCTATCAGTTACTGGACAATCCTTCAGAAAGCTTTTCCCGAAGGCAGACAAACCACAGCAGAGGGTTTCCTCATACTGCAGGCTGATGTGCTAACTGTTGTCAGCAAACCTCTCCCTCCTTCCTACAACAGGCCTCTCCGAACAGAAGCTTGCCTCTCCACGGGGAGTGCACGTGTGCACACAGGGCTTACTCTGGAGTGAGGGTCAAGGTTGGCAGAGCCCATCTTTCCTTTACTGTGAGTTCAGCTTTATTGAATCCATTCCTCTGAAAAACATTTTATATGTGGGTCATTTATATAAAAATCTATGAAAGCAGAAAAAGACATTTCCTATTTACTAAACCCCAACACAATGGTTATGTCGGTTACACCAACACATTCCTTTAATTCCTGGTCCACGTCTTATCATTTGTCCAAAGAAAACACCCAATAATGGCCCACACAGCTGAGTGCAACACTCCGACCCTGTTTTATCTCCAGAAACCCAAAGCAAGGGCGGCCTCCCCTGCGAAGCCTTCCCTAACTCTGCCAACCCCAGCAGATTCAGCTGCTTCCTCCCCTGGGCCATTGTTGGTACCTCTTAAGGATGGGGCACATGATTTTGTAATCATCTGCTCAAGAGCCCATGCCCTGCAGTGAGCTGCGAGCTGAGCGCAGGGCCCGCGCCTTCTGTCACCAGCTCGTCCTGCCTCACACCACCCCTGCATGTAGCGTGTGAACAAATGAATGAGCAAAGAACAAGCGAAGGAGAGGAAAGACTGAGGACTTCGATGGCCTGTGACAACAAAGAATATGGGTATGACTCCAAATCCAACATCTTCCCCACTGACAAGACTCCGCACAAGGGGAGGAATCCACATCAGAATCCTCCCAAGGGCAAGACCTGGGGCTGCCCCTTCCGGAGTGAAGCTGCTGAGAAGCACCGCCTAACTTACCCAGGAGAGCCACACGGCATTCAAAGTAAATGAATTTCCTCAGGGAAAGAGAGGAGAGGCAAAATAAATAGGCCTCTGCAAGGCAAAGATGAGGAGGGAAGTGAAGAGCTGCTCCCTGGCTGTTCCCAGAGGACACAGGACTGACGGAACGGCCTGAGAAGCAAACCGACTGGAACGCAGACAGGGCAAGCCTGGAACCTCGATGCCCCCCTATTCTCACAGAACTTGGACTGCGTTTCTCTGAGCGATCCCTTCTCTCAATTTACCGTCCTGCCCTTCGGCCACTAGGTCAGCAACACCTATGTATGACTCAGTGGGTCCCCGGCCCAAAGCCGGAAAACAAGCTTCTCTGGGCAAGTCCGGCAGGGGAAAAGGAGGAAACCATCGGTGACAAATCCTCTTTGGGAATTTATTCATCTAAATATGAGAGAAGCTGGGGATGGATTTCTGTGAAGACAAGTGATCCGAGGGCTTCTGCCACCAGACTAGCTTCCCTCCAAGGGTCAGTGAAAATGTAACTTCCCATAAAGTTTCATGGGAGGCCCTGCTTTGTACTAACAAAATAAGGCATAGAGAAGAAAAACTAGAGTGTGGGGTTTAGAAACCCCAGGATGGAGACAGTCTCCTTTGAAGATCGGCTGTGCCGTTGCTCACCTCCACACGAGGCAAGCGGTCAAATCCAACAGCACAGTCCGGTTGAGGAGAGCAGTCTCTCCACCCTGCAGTCACCAGGGAAGCTGACAGGAACCAGGAACCAGGAAGGTCCCCAGGTCATGAGGTGAGCACCAGCAGGGTGCAAGGGAGAGGAATCTGGAACTGGCAGCAGCAGCACCTCCACGGCTCATCTTTAGCTCCTCTAGACCCTTCCTGTCAACAGTCTGCTTCATGCCTTTCACTGAAGGAGCTCCCGGTACCTCTGAACCCTTGCCACAACCTTCAGGCAGTAAGAACTATCAGTCTGAGTTTCTGAGAAACTCAAAACTTGTGTATAATTAAATGTGAACCACCTAGTGCAACGTTCTGTCCATAACATCCAGACCTGGCCCTTCCTAACTTCCTGATTCCAAAAAGCACCCAAAAGAGAACCAGAGACAAATAATTCCTTTTTTGCACATGGAGAAAAACATAATTTTCAAGAAGCACTCTAATTCCTATCTCACATTAATTACTCTAGTACGTGAGGTTCTCTTAATCGACTTGGAAGCAGTTCACTGAAGCCTATTAAAGTAGTGCTTTAAGGGACCAATTAGTCTGTTTAGATGCTTGAGCCTTTAACTTGAGTTAATGACGTGTTGAGTCAGAAATTCAAGAGTCTGAGTTCTGAGCAGAGGAAAGAGACAATAGCAAATATGCAGATTAAATAAACAGAGTTAAAATATGTTTAGGTATTGAGGATTCTCTAAGAATCAGAACTGTAGTCTCTGTGACACACAGTCTACTGGGAGTGACGCCGGATGGGCTGGATTTGGACTGATGAACACTGGAATGTTATATAATGGGAAATAATGGAAGTGTTGCTAAATACAAACACTTCCACACCCAAGGGAAAATAAAAGGCTTCAAAGGAAGTTTGCCAGAGGCCTGGAATCAATCCTAACAGCTTGGAACAGTTGGCCAGAAAAGCCTAGGGCAGAATCCAGCACAGTGTTGTATAGATGTCACCTGCCCTTCTCTTTAGTAATAAAGAAAAACTTGGAATATGTGTGTTTAACACATTTTCATTTTTATTCAAGATGCCAGTTTTCCTAGAGCCTAATTTCTCTTGGGGTCAGGTCAGTTCTGTTTGTAGATCTGGGAATTTTCTTCAACGTTGTAATACTCTCTGTTCTTGAGATAATGGCCAGCATCAGCTCAGCAGAACCAAGAGGTCAGGCAATCTTCGTAAGGCAAGACAGGGTCCCGCCAACTTACCCAGATCCGTCCTAGCACAGTCGCACCCCAGTCTGACCCCACAGCCCCTGTACAGTCTCACACCATTACTTACTCATTTCTCTTACCTGCCTGATATTCTAAAATAAGGTGGAACTCATCCGCTTCCTGCAACGACTCTGGTGGAACAAAGACATTATCATCAAGAAGTTCATGCAGCTTTGGACCAACTGGACCGCAAAGAAGAATCTGGAGACAAGACAGAGGAAATCTATTAGGAGATCTGGCCCTTTTCCCATAGAATCTATACAGTAACCAACAGGGACATCCAGGCCACTTCTATTCATTTCAACAAAAAACTGGAATCCAAATCTAATTTTAAAAGCTTTTGGTTTGGAGGTATGTAGTAGAGGGGGCTATTAACCAGGGCTTGGGCCCCTGGAGGGAATGGCCACCGGAAATGAGGGGCTGACAAAAGACCCGAGTCACACCTGTTAGACAGATACCTACGCAGCTGTGGAATCTCATATACTCTGTAAGTGACTGAATATTTGTGTCCTCCTCCAAATTCCTATGTTGAAGCCTAACTGCCGATGTGACAGTATTTGGAGATAGGGCTTTCAGGAGGTAATTAAGGTCAAATGAGGTCATATGGGTGCAGTCCTAATCCAGGAGGATTGGTGGCCTCATAAGAAAAGAAAAAGGGAGAGCTAGATCTCTCTTTCCAACATGCCCACTGAAGAAAGGCCATGTGAGGACACACCAGAAGGTGGCTGCAAGCCAGGAAAGAAGCCCTCACCAGAAACTGGACCCTGTTGGAACCTTGATCTTGGACTTGCCAGCCTCAGAATTGTGACAAAATAAATTTCTGTTGTTGAAGCCGCCCAGCCTATGGCATTTTGTTATTATGGCTGTCGAAGCAAACAAAGACACACCCCACCGCCACTTTCTTTTCTTTACTCTCTCATCCTATGTAGGCAAACAGATAATGGCATGTTGTCTACTCAGAGTTGCCCGATGAAAACAATTCTGTTTGAATTTTACACAGTATAGAAAAGAGCCTCAGAATCACAATATGGCCCTCCAATCAGAGGACCTAATTTGTGGGATCGGGCTCCCTATTATACTTGGCTGTTACGTAAGCAGCATAGCCTTCCAGAGATGGGAATTAAAGAGCACCTCAATTCAGCAAGTTGGGAGGCAGGTGCTCTGAAACTTTCCCTAAACCTTTTCTTCAACTCCAACCTGGGACTCTACCTGGCTATTCCTTCTAGAAGTCATTTCACATCTACTGCTGCTCTGCCAGGCAGGCTCTGGACCCCTCTCACAGCCAAGCCAACGGGCTCAAAACCACCAAACAATGAGGGCTTGGACAGCGACGTAAAGGAAAGTCCCCAGAGATGATCAACACCATGTCAGATTTAATATGCCCCCCCCCCAGAAACTTCAAAAGGCATTTTACTTGCTAATTAACTGCTTGCTTGTACAGCTACAACTTTACTTGTTTTCTCTAATTCCTGGGCAGAACTTCAGCCTCCAAGATGAGAGATCACAGGCCAAATTTACCCTCCTGCCCAAAACAACAAAAACAGACAAAATACATGAAACAATGGTTTTTACAACATTTGGACACAACAACAAAGGACAGTGATCCCTAACAGGAAAAAAACCGAACTGAGTAAGATCTACAAATGCCACATCAAATTACCTTAAAGGATTGTTTCCAGATATACAAAATCTGAAAGACTTCATCATTAGTAGACCTGCACTATAAGAAAGGTTAAAAGAAATCCTTCAGGCACAAGTTAAATGATACCAGATGGAAATAAGGATCTAAACAAAGGAATGAGGAGCACCAAAAATGGTAACTCTGGATAAGTATATAAGATCTTTTTCTTATTATTTAAATCTTTTAAAAAGATAATCAACTGTTTAAAGAGCAATATTAACAACACAGGATGAGGTTTATAATATACACAGAAGTAAACCATATGACAACAACACTAAAGACCAGAGAAGAGAAATGGAAGCACCTATTTATTATAAAGTCCTTAGATTATATATTAGGTATGATATCACTGACAGTAGATCGTGATGGCTAAAAATGTACACTATAAATCTTAAAGCAACCACTAAAATAACAAGGAATTATAGCAAATAAGCCAGAAGATAATCTGAAAGCATAGAAAATAATTCAAAAGAGTGCAGAAAAAGAGGAAAAAGGGAAGATAAAGAGGTGGGACAAACAGAAAACAAAGAGCAAGATGTCAGACTTAAACCTAATCTATTAACAAATACATTAAGTGTAAATGGCCTAAATAGCCCAAGTAAAGGAGACTGTCAAAGTGAATTAAAAAGTAAGCCCCAAATATATGCTGCCTACAAAAAATATATTATTTATTAATTATGAAATCTAAGTCACCATTTTATTTACTTTGCAACAGACTTGTATGTTGTTGTTTTTATCTGGACACATTATTATTATTATTTTTATTTTTATTTATTTTTTATTGAAGTATAGTTGACACACAATGTTACATTAGTTTCAAGTGTACAATATAGTGATGCAACAAGTCTATATGTTATGCTATGCTCACCACAGGTGTAGCTACCAACACTATTACAATACCACTGACTACAATTCCCTCTGCTGTACCTTTCATCCCCATGACTTCTTCATTCCACAACTGGAGTCCTGTACTTCCCACTCCCCTTCACCCATTTTGCCCATCCTCCCACTACCCAAGGAATACATTTTAAATATAAAGACACCAATAGGTTAAAACAGAAAAATGGAAAAAGATATGTCACACTAACACTAATCAAAAGAAAGCTACAATGGCAATTGTAACCAAAACAGATTTCAGAGCAAATATTATGAAATGATTTTCTTTATCCCTGGCAATGATAAAGAGGTCAATTCATGAAGAGGATACAGCGATCATAAATAGTTAGGTATACACTTAATGACAGGGCTTAAAAATATATGAAGCACAAAGTTATAGAACTGTAAGGAATAGATAAATCTATAACTATAGATAAGGATGTTAATACTTGCCTCTCAATAACTGATAAATCAAATAGACACAAAATCAGTAAGAATACAGAAGACCTAAACAACACTACCAACCAACTTGGCCTGACATTTATAAAATATTCCATCCAACAACAGCAGAATATAACTCTCCCTCTTCCTCTGCCCTCCCCCTCCCCCCATTCTCCCTGGCATCCATGCTCTCTCTCTCAGATAAACAAAATCTTAAAAAAACAAACAAAAAAACAAAAAAAACTTTACTAAGATAGACCATATTCTAGGTCACAAAAAAAGTCTCAATAAATTTAACAGGATCAAGAGAAGCATATTCTCTGACCACAATGTAATTAAAATAGAAATCATTAGCAGAGGGCGCCTGGGTGACTCAGTCGATTAACCATCTGCTCAGGTCATGATCCTGGGGTCCTGGGATCGAGTCCCTCATCGGGCTCCCTGCTCTGCAGGGAGTCTGCTTCTCCCTCTGCCCCTCCTCCCACTCATTCTCTCAATCTCTCTCTCTCTCAAATAAATAAAAATCTTAAAAAAAAAAAAAAAAGAAATAATTAGCAGAAAGATATCTGGAAACACCCCCAAGTATTTAGAAAGGAGCTCATACACTTATAAATAGTTCATGGATGGGCTATCAAATAGCCCATCTCAAGAAATCACAGGGTTATTAGAAAGCACTTTGAATGGAATGAAAAAAAACTATAATGTATCAAAATCTGTGGGATGCAGCTAAAGAAGTACTTAAGGGGAAATTTATAGCACTAAACACCTAGATCAGAAAATAAAGTCTCAAATCAATGACCTCAGCTTCTACCTTAAACTAGGAAAAAAAGAGCAAGTTAAACAACATGAACAAAACTAATGAAATACAAAAGAGAAAAATTAATGAAACCTAAAGTTCATTATTTATTGAAAAGATCAGTAAAACTGATTAAACTCTAAGCAAAGAGGAAAAAAAAGAAGATCACAAGGGGAAGTTGCAGAGAGGAAAGATCCTGAGCTCATCTCCTCCCACAGACACACTGAGGCTGCAACAACATATAGAGCAACTCTCTCTGAGAACAACCTTAAGATTAGCAGAACAACTCTTCCACATTAAAGACATAAAGAAAAAGACATACTGAGAAGGGCAGAAGTGACAGAGACACAGTCTGGTCAGGATCCAAACCCCCGGCGTCCTGACCCACAAGTAGGAGGGATATCACAGGTGTGGAGGTCCTCCCTAAGGAGTGAGGGGTTCAAACCATACACTGGGCACCCCCTGCCCTAGGGATCTGCACTGGAAGGAGGAGCCTTTATAATGTCTGGCTTTGAAAATCAGTGGGGCTTAGCTTTACGGGAACAAGAGGGTTATAGTAGACTGACACTTCACTACTAAAGGGCTTACACAGAATCTTACTCATGCCAAGACCCAGTGCAGAGGCAGCAGTTTGAAAAGCACCTGGGCCATAGAAGAGATTTGACTAACTTCAGGATGTGTGCTGAAGGGACAGGGATCTGCAGGAACTTTCTCTGTGAATAGAAGCATTAGCAGGTACCATATTTTGCCCTCCTTCAGCCTAGCTGGCCTGACACTAGGAAACAAAAGTTCTAGCACTTTCTATCTACTTTACCACCACTGCTCACCCTGCTCCTGCATTTTTCTGTAGACCTGCTCTGCCTGACCTGCCCACCCCGGCAGGTACCCCCTCCAAAGTGGTTCTTACCCCACCACACCTGGTGGGCAGCTGGGATCTGCACCTCTCCAAGGTGACTCCTGCCCCAGGAAGGGGCAGGCCAGCCCCAACCACCAGTACCCCTGCAGCAGCCACAGCCTCTGAGCTAGCCAGGCAAACCCAACCACCAACGTGCCTACAGCACTTGCAGCCCAGACACAACAGATGGGTACGTGCGGCCCACACAGGTGACACCCCAGAAGTGCCTCTGCTTGACCAGGGCTGACTGCACTTCTGGGCCCCAAAGGATACCTTCTACACAAGGCCAGCACCTTCAAGACCAGAAGATGTGAATGAACTACCAAATATGTAGGAACAAACAGAGAGACCGACAAAATGAGACAGAGAAATATGTTCCCAAGAAAGACCTCAGAAAAAAGAACTAAATGAAACAGAGAAAAGCAGTCTACCTGATAAAGAGTTCAATGTAATTAATGGTCATAGAGACGTTCACTGAACTTGGGAGTGGATGAACTCAACAAAGAGAAAATATAAAAAGAACTAATCAGAGCTGAGCAATAACTGCAATGAAAAATACACGAGAGGGAATCAACAGCAGACTGGAGGATGCAGAAGAATGGATCAGTGCTCTGGAAGGCCATCCAAGCTGAACAGCAAAAGAAAGCAAAAAGAAAGAAGAAGAAGAAAAAAAATGAGGACAGATTAAGGGAACCTCTGGGACAATATCAGGCAAAATAACATTAGCATTATAGGGATCTCAGAAGAAGAAACAAAGGGACAGAAAACTTATCTGAAGACATAACAGCTGAAAACTTCTCCAACCTGGGGGAGGAAACAGACAGCCAGGTCCAGGAAGCACAGACAGCCCCAAACAAGATGAAGCCAAGCTTAAAAGCAGCAGGAGAAAAACAACTAGTTATGCACCCAGGAACACCTATAAGACTACTGGCTGATTTTTCAGCAGAAACTTTGCAGGCCAGAAAGGAATCCTATGATATATTCAAAGTGCTAAAAGGAAAACACCTACGATCAAAGATACCAAGGATATGGTACCCTGCAGAACTGTCATTCAGAACTGAAAAAGTGATAAAGAGTTTCCCAGACAAACAAAAGTTAAAAGGAGTTCACTACCACTAAACTGACCTTATAAGAAATATTAAAAGACTTTTTTAAGCAGAAATGAAGAGGCTGTAACTAGAAGAAAATTATGAAAGAAAAAATCTCTACTGGTAAAAGCAAACAGATAGTAAAGGTAGTAGATAAGTCACTCATAAAGTTAGTGTGAAGGTTAAAAGACAAGAGTAAAATCAACTAAATCTACAATAACTAGTTAAGAGACACACAAAATTTTAAAAAAATGTAAAATATGATTCCAAATACATAAAACATGGGGTGGAGGGAGTCAAAACATAGTGCTTTTAAAATGTGTCCAACCATCAATTTAAAATAGACTGCTATATGTGGGATGCTATATATGAACCTCATGGTAACTGCAAACCAAAAACCTACAACAGATACACAAAAAATAAAGGAATCCAAGCGCAACACTAAAGAAAGCCATCAAGTCACAAGGCAAGAGAGCAAAAGAACAGAGAATAACTACAAAAACAACCAGAAAACAATTAACAAAATCGCAGTAAGTACATACCTATCCATAATTACTTTAAATGTAAATGCACTAAATGCTCCAATCAAAAGACACAAGGGTGAATGAGTGGATGAAAACACTGGAACTTGCTGCCTACAAGAGACTCACTTTAGACCTAAAGATAAATACAAACCGAAAGTGAAGGGATGAAAAAAGATATTCCATGCAAATGGAAACAAAAAAGCTGGAGGAGCAATATTAAATGAGACACAATAGACTTTAAAACGAAGACTATCATGAGACAAAGAAGGGCATTACATAATGATAAAGAGGTCAATCCCACAAGTGGATTTAAGAACTGTAAATACCTACGCATCCAACATAGGAGACCTAAATATATAAAGCAAATATTAACAGACATAAAGGGAGAAATTGACAGTAATACAATAACAGTGGGAGATTTTAACAGTGGGAGATTTTAACACGCCATTTACATCAACGGATAGATCACCCAGACCAAAAATCAATAAGGAAAGTGGCTTTGAATGACAAATTAGACCAGGTGGACTTAACAGATATATACAGAATATTCCACCTAAAAATAGTGGAATACACATTCTTTTCAAGTGCATATGG
Source organism: Halichoerus grypus (assembly GCF_964656455.1). Lineage (NCBI taxonomy): Eukaryota > Metazoa > Chordata > Mammalia > Carnivora > Phocidae > Halichoerus > Halichoerus grypus. The sequence goes on along the minus strand of NC_135719.1, from coordinate 42,536,114 downwards.
AACATTCTCCAGGATAATTCATATGTTAGGCCACAAAACAAGTCTCAATAAATTTAAGAAGACCAAAATCATATCAAGCATCTTTTTAGACTACAGTGGTATGGTAACTGGAAATCCAAGAAAAAAAAGTGGAAAAAAGCAAACTATGTGGAAACAAAACATGTTATTAAACAACCAATGGGTCAACAAAGAAATCAGAGAAAATTAAAAAAAATACCTTGAGATGAATGAAAATGGAAACACAGTATTTTAAAATCTTTGGGGCACAGCAAAAGCAGTTCTAAGAAGGAAGTTTATAGCAATACAGCCTATGTCAAGAAATAAGAAAAACCTCAAATAAGCAATTTAACCTTGACCTAAAGGAACTAGAAAAAGGATAACAAACAAAACCCAAAGCAGAAGAAAGGAAATGATACCAAAGAGCAGAGCAAAAATAAATGAAATAGAGACTAAAAGAATAGAAAAGATCAATGAAACTAAGGGTTAGTTCTCTGAAAAGACAAAAGTGATACACTTTTAGCCAGAGTCATCAAGAAAAAAAGAGGGGACTGCCTACAAACTAGAAGAAGTGGACTAATTCTAGAAATTTCCAAGAGTGAAACAGGAAGAAACAGAAAGCCTGAACAGACCAATTAAATCAGTAATAAAAAAACTTCCAACAGGGGCGCCTGGGTGGCTCAGTCGTTATGTGTCTGCCTTTGGTTCAGGTCATGATCCCAGGCTCCTGGGATCGAGCCCTGCATCGGGCTCCCTGCTCCGCGGGAAGCCTGCTTCTCCCTCTCCCACTCCCCCTGCTTGTGTTCCCTCTCTCGCTGTGTCTCTGTCAAATAAATAAAATCTTTAAAAAAAAAAAATTCCAACAAACAAAAGTCCAGGATCAGATGACTTCACAGGTGAATTCTACCAAACATTTAAAGAACAGCTATAACCTCTTTCTCAAACTATTAAAAAGAGAGACAGAGAGAAAGGAACATGTCCAAATTAATTCTACCAGGCTAACAGTACCCTGATACCAAAACCAGACAAAGACACTACAAAAACAGAAAATTACAGGTCAATATCACTGATGAACACAGATGCAAAAATCCTCAACAAAATATTAACAAACTGCATTTCAAATACATTAAAAAGATCATTCAGACCTAGCCTCAGCAATCAGACAACAAAAAGAAATAAAAGGCAACCAAATTGGCAAGGAAGAAGTCAAACTGAGGTTTGCTGGGGGAGGTGGGCAGGGGGATGGGCTAAATGGGTGATGGGTATTAGGAAGGCACTTGTGAAGAGCACTGGGTGTTGTACAGAAGTGATGACTCAAAGAATTCTACTACTGAAACTAATATTACACTATATGTTAACTAACTGGAACTTAAATAAAAACTTAAACAGCTAAGAATGATGGATAAAACAAAATGAAAAAAGAAAACAACAACAACAATAAAATTTCAAATGTGCATGTTCTGGCAAGATCGGTAGAAATCCTGACTCTAGAAAAAAGCAAGAATCTAGACATAAAAAAAAATCATCCACCACAACCAAGTGGGATGCAAGAATGGTTTAATTTTGGCAAACTAATCAACGTGATACACCACATTAACAAAATGAAGGCTAAAAATCATATGATCATCAACAGATGCAAAAAAAAAAAAAGCATTTGACAAAATATAAAAACTTTCAACAAAGTGGGTAGAGAGAAAACATAACTCATCATAATTAAGGCCATCATATATGACAAACCCACAGCTAACATCATACTCAATGGATCAGGAACAAGACAAGATCAGGAACAAGAGAAGGAAGCATCTCTTACAACTTTTATTCAACATAGTACTGAAGTCCTAGCCACAGCAATCAGAGAAGAAAAAGAAATAGAAGGCACCTAGACTGTCAAGAAGAACTAAAACAGTCACTATTTGCAGATGACATAATATTGTATTTAGAAAACACCAAAGACTCCACCAAAAAACTATGGGATCTAATAAACGAATTCAGTAAAGTCGCAGTACACAAAGTAAATATACAAAAATCTGTTGCATTCTATATGGTAACAAACTAACAGAAAAAGAAATTAAGAAAAAAAATCCCATTTACAATTGCATTAAAAAGAATAAAATGTTGGTATGCCTGGGTGGCTCAGTCGGTTAAGCGTCTGCCTTCGGCTCAGGTCATAATCCCAGGGTCCTGTATCGGGCTCCCTGCTCAGAGAGGAGCCTACTTCTCCCCCTGCCTGCTGCTTCCCCTGCTTGTGCTCTTTCTCTCTCAAATAAATAAATGTTAAAAAGACACTGATGAAAGAAATCAAAGACACAAATAAATGCAAAGATATACCATACTCATGGATTGGAAAAATTAATATCGTTAAAATGTCCATACAACTCAAAGCAATCTACAGATTCAATGCAATCTCTATCGAAATACCGATAACATGTTTTCACAGAACTAGAACAAATAATACTAAAATTTATATGGAACCAGAAAAGACCCTGAATAGCTAAAGCAATCTTGAGAAAGAATAACAAAGCTGGAGGCTCACACTCCCAGATTTCAGGCTACACTACACAATACTATTTTAAGTGAAACAGTATGGTATTGGCATAAAAAGGTCAATGGAACAAAACAGAGAGCCCAGAAATAAACCCACGGTCAATTAATACATGGTCAATTAATCTATGACAAAGGAGGAAAGAATATACAATAGGGAGAAGACAGTTTCTTCAACAAATTAGTTGAGAAAACTGGACATCTACATGCAAAAGAATGGAATTGGGTCACCTTCTTATATCATATCCAAAAGTAAACTCAAAATGGATTACATTTAGGTCTTTTAAATCTAAGTTCTGAAACCATAAAACTCCTAAAACAGATAGTAAGCTCTTGGACATCAGTCTTAGCAATATTTCTTTTGATTTGTCTCCTCAGTCAAGGGCAACAAAAGCAAAAATAAACAACTGGGACTACATCAATCTAAAAAGTTTTGCATAGCAAGGAAATCATCAACAGACTGAAAAGACAACTTAATGAATGGGAGATATCTGCAAATGATGTATCTGATCAAGGGTTAATATCCAAAATATGTAAGAAACTCATATACCTTACACCAAAAAAACAATCTGACTTAAAAAATGGGCAGAGGACTGGAAGAGACATTTTTCCAAAGAAAACATACAGATGCCCAACAGACACGAAAAGATGCTCAACATCACTAATCATCAGGGAAATGGAACACAAACCAAAACCACAGTGAGAGATCATCTCATGCCTTTCAGAAAGGCCAGTATCAAAAAGACAAATAACAAGCGTTGATGAGTATATAAAGGAACCGATGTGCACCACTGACAGGAATGTAACAATTTGGTGCAACCACTGTGGAAAACAGTAGAGAGGTTCCTCAAAAAATTAAAAATAGAAATACCGTATGATCCAGCACATCTACCTCTGGGTATTTACCCAAAGAAAATGAAAACACTAATTCTAAAAGATACAGTTATGGGATGCCTGGATGGCTCAATTGGGTAAGCATCCAACTCTTGATTTCAGTTCAGGTCTTGATCTCAGGGTCATGAGTTCAAGCCCTTTGTTTGCTGGGCATGGAGCCTTACAAAAAAAAAAAAAGATATATGTACCCCTATGTTCACTGCAGCATTATTTACAACAGCCCAAGATATGGAAGCAGTCTAAATATCCATTGACAGATGAATGGTTAAAGAAGATTTGTTGTATCTATATAATAGAATATCACTCAGCTATAAAAAAGAATGAAACCTTGCCATCTAAAACAACATGGATAGGCCTACAGGATATTGTGCTAAGTGAATCTGATTTTACTTCTACGTGGAATCTGAAAAACAAAACATATGAACAAACAAAACAAAATTCCTAAATAGAACAACTCATGGCTGCCAGAGGGGAGGGAAGGGTGATAGGGCAATGGGCAAAATAGGTAAAGGGAATTAAAGCATACAGACTTCCAGTTAAAAATAAGTCATGGGGATGGAGAGCATAGTAAATATAGTAGAAAATATTATATCTTTGTATGGTTACAGATGATAACTATACTTATCATGGCAATCATTTTGTAATCTATGTAAATGTCAAATCACTACGTTGTACATCTGAAAGTAATATAATATTCTGTGTCAACTGTACTTGAATTAAAAAAAAAAAGGTGAACTTTCTAGAAAAAAAAGACAATATAAATTATCAATATCAAGAATGAGAGATAATATCACTACAGATTCTACAGATCTTAAAAGGATGAGAGTATTACAATTAATTTTATGCCAATAAATTCAACAATTTAGATATGGACAGGTTCCTTGAAAGATAAAACCGTCAAGGCCCACTCAAGAAATACAGAATCTGAATTTCTCTGTATCTATTAAAGAAATCAAATTTATTGTTAAAAACCATCCCACATCAAAACCTCCAGGCCTAGAGGGTTTCGCTGGTGAATACTACAAACATTTAAGGAAGGTATCATACCAATTCTATATAAACTCTTTAAAAAATACTGAAATATTTCCCAACTCATTCTTTAAGGTCAGTATTACCCTGATACCAAAACCAGGCAGACACACAAGGAAAATACAGACCTCATGGAAACTGATGCAAATTTATTTTTATTTTTATTATTTTTTAAAGATTTTATTTATTTATTTGACAGAGAGACAGTGAGAGAGGGAACACAAACAGGGGAAGTGTGACAGGAAGAAACAGGCTTCCCACTGAGGGGCTCGATCCCAGGATCCTGGGATCATGACCTGAGCCGAAGGCAGATGCTTAACGACTGAGCCACTCAGGTGCAAAATTTTGTAAACCGAATCCATCAATATAAAAAAGAAAATACATCTGAACCAGGTGAGGTTTACTCTAAGGATGCAGGTTGGTTTAACATTTGAAAACCAATGTAATTACCACATATCAAACTGAAATACGAAAACCATTCAATATGCATTTTTTCCTCCTCAAACAGCTGGTTCTCTATCTGTATTTCTGGGTATCTCTGGGGTTTTGATTCTGTGCCCCTGACCCATATTTCTATTTTCAGGCTGGTTCCCCCAAACTTGAGGACTATTCATGGTTCCCCCCTCTGTCATCAGTAGCCACATCTATTCTGCACTTGCCAAGTTTGTTTACTCTGGAATCATCTTTGTCAAGTCTATCTTCTTTGTCCTCACATATGGTCTACCTACCACCAAGTGATTCCATCTTATTTCATTTTTTTGAGGGAGAGCGCATGCACATGCATGTGCATGGTGGGAGCAGGGGAGAGGGAGAGAATCTCAAGCAGGCTCCACGCCCAGCACAGAGCCCAACATAGGGCTCCATCCCACGACCCTGAGCGGAAGTCCAGAGTCAGATGCTCAACCAGCTGAGCCACCCAGGCGCCCCTCAAATGATTCCATTTTTAGTAGGCTTTAGATATATCTGTTTCTCCCCTTCTGGCTGCTCTAATCCAAACCTTAATCATTTTACAGTAGGAAAAGAGCAATGACCTCCTTGCTGGCCTCTCCCCTCAAACCTATTCAACTCATAGCAGAGAACCTTCTTACTCACATGTTATTTTGAACACAGCAGTAATTTTTAATTGTTTAAACCAAATGGTTTAAGACTTGAAGACACCCCCCTACTGACCTCCACCTAGAGGCCTTCATTTCCTAACACTCTGGATCTAGGCTCATCAATACCGCCAACTATGTTTTCTCTCATCACTGTGTGTTCCCCAGTCCTAGGTACTGATTCCACAGCCCACATCCTCTCAACTGTCATGTGATATAGTATTTAAGAATGTGGGTGCCAGAGTCCTAGGTTAGAACAGTTCCATTTCTGATTAGCTATGACCGTCTCTCTATGCCTCAAGCTTCATGTGGAAAGCAAGACACTTACAGTACAAACCACAGCACCAACTGGCCTCAGCTGTGGCTAGGACTACCTGAGATAATCTATGTAAAGCACTGTCCCGCACACAGTAAGCCCTGAGGAAGCATTAGCTATTGCTACTGTCCCACTATTACTATATTGCATCCTAACAAGAGACCTAGGGTCTGGCACACAGGTGGTCCATAAGATGAATATTTATTCTTGCTCCCAAAATTATTCAAACACTAGTGAAAGATACAGGTTTTAATCTGGGAATTTGACCTACCTTTAAATCTGAGTTGGTTGCAAATTTCTGTCCAATTAAAGCTGCATTTCCTCCTACATAGTGCTGTAAGATAGTTCAAAGTTATTAGACAGTATTTTAGCAAACCATGTTACCCAAGCTTAGTAATTTTTTAATTTATTGAATTTATAGTCTTTTTTTTCCAAAAAATTTTGAGGCTGCTTTACAACAATGACACACAGATGAGGTTTTAATAAAATCATTAACCACCTAGGTTAAGACACAATGAATTTTAAACAAAGGTGAAAAAAACCAAATATGCTAACCATGAAAATTAGTATAACTGACTTAACTGTAGATCAAATCTGGCCTTGAGCTTTCAGGAAGCCAGAAGAGATAAAGGAAACATGAAAAAATGTGGACAGATCTTATCGTCTGTGCCACAGTCCTACTAAAACGAGTGTATGATTGTGTTACTCTCCTCCTAAAAATCATTCATTAGATACTATAATGAACTAGACTCCAACTTGTAAGTGAGGCACACAGGCCTTTCCTTATCTGCTCCCCACCCCCCTGCTCTCTTCTCTACCCTCCTCTCCTGCGCTTCCCTCCCACGCCATGCCTGCAAGCTCTCTGAGCCTGTCTTCCTGTCTTTGTGCTCTTAGCACATGCTGTTCCTCTCTTCCGGATGCCTGGCCCTTCTCATGCACTGGGAAATCCCCGCTTCCTTCTCAAGAATCAGCTGCATGCACCTCTTGTGCCATGCCTGCTGTCCCCCTTTCCCCACTGCCACCTCAGCCTCCACAGCTGCCCTCCCAGACAGGATTACAGATCCCTCGCTACCCCCATACTCGAGCCTCCGCTAAAGCCCTTGTCCACTTGGGCTACTGTCATCTGGGTACATGACTAGCTCCCTCAGGGCAGGACTGGCTGTCTTCTTATAGTAAGTGCTCAGTGGATGTTTGTTGCTAAATTTTGAGAAAGATGTGTTAGAAAATACAAAGGCTTTCCTGAGAGCAAGTCTAAGTATAATGGGTCCTAACGTAGAACGATGTCTCCTAAACACTGCCTCTTTCAGCTGCAGACCTGTGCTGGAGAGGCAGACGACTCAAGGCTGGTATTCCATGTTGCTGACTAAGGATGGATCCATGTGTTTTGGACACCTGACAAGTAGGAGATAAGGCTGATGCTCCATTATGAAAACTGAGAAGCCTAATCAATACTCTTGCCCAGATGGAATGCCACCATCTCACCTTCCAGTCCTCGGCCATATGCAGAGGCACAGACTAAACAATTCAATTCTAGATTCTAGACACTGCTTTCATCCTAAGCTTCGTGTTGACCAATCTCCAGATTCAGGTGAACAGTAACCGCTTCCTATAGGTAAATTTAAAGCTTTCTGTGATATATAGGCTAAAATTTGGTCTTTTCACATGTTAGCATGAATTTTTATTTGACTATTATGGCCAGAAGAATTTACTAAAAAACTTGGGGAAAAATATTAAGATTCCATGAAGTGGATTTTGATTTTTCATGAAATAGTTATTGACTACTGTTTTATCAATCTGCTTACAGTTTAAGGGAGTTTGAAAAGATACCAAATGAAGTGTTGCCCTCATGGAAGGTAAGGAGAGCATTTTAGGTCTCATAATTTTAAGAAAGAACTTGGACAATCAAAAAGGTAGGTGAAGTCTTTATAGAAAAAACTTTTTTTTTTTTTTTTGCATTATGAAACAAAAAGCAGGATCAAGGCAGAAGAGAATAGAAATTGAATTAGTGGTTCAAATACTATGATCATAAAGACTTTTAGCAGCAGACCTGTCATCATGTTAGAACTATCGAGATTCTTTCATAAGAGATCAGAATCTCACTAGTGAGCTCAGCTATAAAAATGATTGCAGCTGACATTTTAACAGCTTGCTGTCTGCTTTACAAACTCAGCTGGGTAACGCCCGTGCCCACTTCTAATGTTCAAATGGGAAGCTTCAAAAGCAAAAAGAACTTTACCTTGAAAGTTCTCAAAATAAAAGTGGTCATAAAAATGGCCTGTGAAAAGTACCAATTAAAAATGGCATTAAGAGCTCTCCTAGCAAGAACCACATCCAGACTGGGGGTGACTAGCCAAGGGAAGATTTTAGGTGAGTAGGAAGAACTGGGTGGTGGAGAGACACTGAAATAAACAATCAAAATTCAGTCTCAAGAGGCCTGAGGGCATGTGTAGCAGCAGGTATGCTGGGGTGATGGCCTGGGATCTCCAGGCCCAGCACTGCCTCTTACTCCATGTGAACCTCAAGCAAGTATCTGGACCATGTGGGCCCCAAGGCTTTGTTTATGATCACCGTGTGGGCCTGGGGACCCCTAGGTCTGACAGGTTCTACCCTGTAGACCAGGGGTTCTCAAAACAAGGTCCTCAGAACAATAGCATCAATGTAACCAGGAAACTTCCCAGAAGGGAAGTAAATTCTCGAGTCCCCATCCTACAACTACTGAATCAGAAACTTTGGGAGCAGGGCCCAGGAATCTGTTTCAATAGCTGCCCCCCTGACAAATGACTCTGTTTCAGGTCTGAGAACCACTGATCTAGACCAGTGCTTCTCAACCAATGTGATCTTGCTTCTCTCCTCTCCCTAGCCCTGGAAACAACTGACCATGTCTGGAGACATTTTTAACTGTCACAACTAGGGAAGGAGGGGAGTGCTACTGTCTGATCCAGTGGGTAGATGCGAGAAATGCTGCTGAACATCTCACCCTGTGCAGCACAGCCCCTACAACAAAGAATTCTCCAACCCAAAGCATCCGTAATGTTGAGGTAAGGAACGTGGTTCTGGACCACCAGAGCAGAGGCGAGGATCCAGGACTCCCTTGCCCAAAGGGAGCAAAAGCTAAATCTAGTGCTCTGTGTGTTTGGCCTTATTCTCCTGCTCAGGAAGGACTCAGCCATATCACGATTATTCCATGTTATCAGCCACAAGCAATATCCAAACAAGAGTAGGCATCTTTCCTACCTTCAACTTGGGTAATATGAAAAAAGAGCAATTTGCTGGATGAACTAGAACGAAAATTTTAGTAACTATGCTTCATAAATGTTGGCTGAATTGAACTGACTAGAAACAGCGGAGTTAATGGAAGGTTAGATACACAGTTTGACAGAGAGGGAAAACACTGCAGAACTGGATTCCCAACAATCACCCTCCAGAGAGACTGGAGGAAAAGTTGCTTGGTTGCTTTTAGGAACCTTACAAAAAGCTATCTTTCCCACCTTATTATCAGTTTAATATCTGATATGTCCTCTGTCCCACCTTATCTTAAATTTACTGCTGGTGAACCAAACAGACCTGGGCTCCTGGGAGCTCTGATGCAATCTGGGCAATGTCATGAAAAGCTTCCTTATCGCTGAAGAAGCGCTCAGCTGCGGCTCCCTTCCCCATGAAGTGAACGAAAGCTTCTTCCAGATCATTCCTTGAATGCAGAATGGTGTGATCTTTCCCATTCCCAGGACTCCGGCCAAGTGCCTGCAAGAGCTTCACCCCCGAGAGCACTACATCCACACAGGCATTGACTCTGGAAGGAAGGAGGAAAGAGACAGTGTGAAAGAAAAAGCAGAAGCACCAGGGCAGCTACTTTGCATTAACAACAGAGAAATGTTTCCAGGAACTGTACCCAAACAGAAAAACCGAGGAAGCGGATCTGAAATCCGAACTGGGAAATAAATAGCATATGGCGGAAGGAAGATTCCTTTATCTGGACATACGTTCTTAGGATCAGAACATAGGGTTCTTTCCAACAGGATGGCAAACTTTTTTTTTCTTAAAGATTTTATTTATTTATTTGTGAGAGAGTGAGAGAAAAAGAGAGACAGAGAGAGACATGCTGAGCAAGGAGCCCGATATGGGACTTGATCCCAGGACTCTGGGATCATGACCTGAGCTGAAGGCAGACACTTAACCGACTGAGCCGCCGGCATCCCCAGCATGGCAAGCTTTTACGCTAGCTAGAAAGAGAAAACAGGTGCTCAGCATTTCAGAACAAAGCTATCATGATAACACAAATACAGCATTCTGAGAAAATGTTGGCAAAGCCACACTGTATGGATTCCTCCTGGCTTTGTGACTTGGGCAAGTCACTTTAATTTCCAGGTCTCAATTTCCTCATTTATAAAAGGGTGTAATATGGGTGTTTGACTCATAGAGCTGTTTTGAAGATTAAGTTAATATATGCTTAAGAATACTGCTTGGTGCAAAGTAAGCAAAATATAAGTTTTGGTCAAAAGCCAAATATCAGATACCTTCCCTCCAAAGACACATTAGGATGGTGGTAAGATACACTAAATACCTAATGTCTAAATACTCCTGGCTGAAACTCTTCAAGAGTTAAGTGGTGCCTTAAAGACTGAGGACCATCTGCAGTCTGGTAACAATTCATCACTTGGCAGGTGTTCACTGGACCAATCCATGAGACCTTTTTAAAGGGCTTGTAAGAAGCCAATGCTGCACCACCTGGTTGGCTCTACAGAACCAAATTATAAAGCACTGTGGTTGTCTGGCACCGCCTCTCTATGGTGTGCACAGAGAAGTTCTGGTTTATATTTTTAATGTTATTTTGCTAAAAGCCATCCCTTAAAAGAGAAGGGTCAAATAATCTGGGTACCTAGAGGTGGACTTCCTGCCCCCCACCCCACAGTCACCTTTATTCCTGCCTCTGCCTACTGGGGATGTCATTCTTGCCAATGGGGCTAGATGACCACACAGGCAGCTCAAAGCCTCTGAGAAGGTCAAGGCTCACAGCAGGCCAATAAACAGCTCCTGGTGATAAGGATGGCTAAGCTTCCAGCGTAATTCTGAGCAGATTTGAAAGCAGAAAGTATATTCATCAATAAAGAAGGCCCAAAGGATTGGATTCTAGTGTAGAATACAGCTACAATGTTTCCCTTCTAGTCTCTTAAAAAAAAAAAAAAGATCTCTTGATCTGGAAATTAACACATGAATTCATTAATGGTGGTAAATTCTAAAAGGAATGAAATTGGGCAAGGGAGAGGAATTTTATTTTTCACTAGATGGATTTCTGATCTTTATACGCATGTATTACTTTTATAATTAAAAAACAATATAATTTTTTTTTTTTAAGATTTTATTTATTTATTCATTTGACAGAGAGAGACACAGTGAGAAAAGGAACACAAGCAGGGGGAGGGGGAGAGGGAGAAGCAGGCTTCCCGCTGAGCAGGAAGCCCGATGTGGGGCTCGATCCCAGGACCCTGGGACCATGACCTGAGCCGAAGGCAGACGCTTAACAACTGAGCCACCCAGGCGCCCCCATAATTTTTTTTTTTAAAGATTTTATTTATTTATTTGACAGAGAGAGACACAGCGAGAGAGAGAACACAAGCAGGGAGAGTGGGAGAGGGAGAAGCAGGCTCCCCACTGAGCAGGGAGCCCGATGCGGGGCTCGATCCCAGGACCCTGGGATCATGACCTGAGCTGAAGGCATACGCTTAACGACTGAGCCACCCAGGCACCCCAAAAACAATATAATTTTTAACAGGTTCGTATGGAGGCTAGACATCATTGACATCACTCAAGCAAGGTTTACAAAGGCAAGGAAGAGACACATCTCTCCTAGTGACACAAATTGACTGTACCCACATCATAAGAATTCTTTAATTTTTCCCCTATGGATCCCATGCTTTTGAAAAAGATTTTTGCCCACCAAACAGGATTTAAATATTCAAATGTTCTTACTGTTTTAAAACAAAGATACACACATACTCTAAAGGCATAATCTAAGAGTTACTATGCTTTTCTGTGCATAAAACACATTGACATTCATGTGGCAGGTGCTTAATGATGTTTAAAGTACATTCCTTTCACAGCCCTACTGATCATAAACCAAGCATACCTTTTAAACTGGTCTTTAAATTCCACCTCATACAGGGTGTTCCTTAGTTCTTTATTTCTACTGGATGTAATATTAGATGTCTAAAGGGTAGACTCTTAATAGGAATACTCTCCCTGGCTCTCAGATTCAAGTAGGTTCCCGAGTTTCAGACAGTACAAGTTTGGATAGTGAGAGACACCATTTCCACCCAACTGCCCCATCTAGAAAATGTTTCCCAATGGATCTGGGTCCTGAGCCTGGAGAGCAAAAGTTCAGACACTGAGGGATGCCCACATTTGAAAACAGTAGCTTGCACAAACACATCGTCTTCATCTCCAGTAGTATGCTAAGATCCTGAACAGGGTCTGGTTCTTTAAAGATGAGAATGGAGGAAGTTTGCAAAAGTTACAAAACAAAACAAAACCCAAAAACCTCCTATAACCAAAAGGAACAACGTTCGACATATTTTGCAACACAAAACAAAACCCAACAGAACTAATTTTGAGTTAAAAATATGTACCTACCATAGGAATTATTTTCCACCAGCCCACTTCATCATGTCATGAATACCAAGGGAAAAAAATCTTACAAAGGAAAAAATTTTATTCAGTACCTTTTAATAATAAAAAGATCACTAAACATCTACATGCCAGATACCGAACTAAGTACCTCTCCATGTGCTTTCTAGTTATACTTTGACCAGAGCAAGAATCTTCCTCTGCTCTTACCTCAATTCAATAGCATCCAGGAATGTAAACAAGCACATTGCCTATGGTGCTTTATTCTCAGGAATTAAAGGGAGGGAGGCAGGGAGCAAAAGAACCAGAAGACAAAATTATGCTCATTTAACGTTAGGCAGAATTTCACAGTTGAGTAAGAAATGTCTAACAGAGGGGCGCCTGGGTGGCTCAGTCGTTAAGCATCTGCCTTTGGCTCAGGTCATGATCCTGGGGTCCTCTGCTCAGCAGGAAGCCTGCTTCTCCCTCTCCCACTCCCCCTGCTTGTGTTCCCTCTCTCACTGTTCTCTCTCAAATAAACAAAATCTTAAAAAAAAAAATGTATAAAAGATCATAATGTGAGTTTGGAGAAAACGAAGACACAGGTGAAATAACTGGAAAATAAAGCAATGCTGAATGTCCAAACAACAGGAAGGGCTAGAAGGGTAGGGGAGCCTGGGCTTCCAGGCCTACTGCCAAGGCTCTTGAGGGGTGGGGGAAGGGGCACAGTTCCCCTTCTAGACTGCAAGTTCTTTAAAAGCAAGGATGGGGGGCGCCTGGGTGGCTCAGTCGTTAAGCGTCTGCCTTCGGCTCAGGTCATGATCCCAGGGTCCTGGGATCGAGCCCCACATCGGGCTCCCTGCTCGGCGGGAAGCCTGCTTCTCCCTCTCCCACTCCCCCTGCTTGTGTTCCCTCTCTCGCTGTGTCTCTCTCTGTCAAATAAATAAATAAAATCTTTAAAAAAAAAAAAAATAAAAAATAAAAAAAAATAAAAGCAAGGATGGTGGTTCTCATCACCTCCCTTCTGCTTCATTATCTGTAAAATGTTTCCTTAGCTTCTTCCTAGCTTTTTAACACTATACCTGAGATATTGCAATAGGTAATCATAATCACCATAAGATGCAGAACTGCAGAGAAGAGAAATCCAAAGGGGCAGGGGCAGTGGTCCCTGGGCTGAACTCTGGATGGCGCTCTGGACAGAGAAAGAAGCCTGGTATTATGAAGCACTGAATATAAGGCAGGCATTTTCAGACAGGCCACACCAATTTGCAAAACGCGATAAGATAGGGAAGTAGTCACACTGCTTTCAGCTGAGAAAAGTTGAAGCTGGAGGTTGACTACCATTCCACAACTGGAAAAGCCTAAATTCAAACCCAGATTTCTGATACTAAAGCTCTCACAGGGAGCATGCACAAGCAAAGATGTGAATGAAGGGATTAACTTTTTTTCTGGGTACAATAAGAATGTTGATCTAGTTAGAATGGAGAGTTAAACAGAGGAGTAGAGTAAGGTAGGTTTCAAAGGTCAGGGTGAAGCCAGGTACTGGGGAATGAACACTACGTTCATCATTCACCCAATGAGTCTTTGGCACCAGAATCCGATTTTGAAGCAGGGGAGGTGGCACATCTTAGAAAGATATGGTAGTGGGCTCCTATCCTTTATTTCTCTGGGTCCTTTCCACCAGCCCCTTACATGCTGGTGCCTCCCAGAACCCCACCCTTGCCATTTACCTTCTTTTCTTGTTCTCCTCTGGTGTGATCCCATACACTCTCTGACCTCGACCTAACTATTGGCATCTTCAAAGCCTGTAAGCCCGCTCCTCAATATGCTCCTAAACTTCAGCCTGTCAGCTGATAGCTCAGCTTCTGCTACTAACAACCTTAAGTAGGTAGATACAAATATTGTCATCCAGTTTTTACAGAAGCTTATAAGTATTGATTGGCCCAAGGTTACACTGCTGTCAAGTACCAGAGGCACAAGGTAAGCCTGTTTCTGTCTCTGTGTTCACGCCACATTGTTGCTGTAAGGGAGATTAAGAAAAAGGAACAAGACTGTGTTGGAAGATAGGTTAGATTTCAAAGGAGGGGCAGCGTACCTGCTTGTGGGATTTCAAATGAAGCTGGTATTCTGTCATGCCAGCCGGAACACTAATAATGAATACATCTGTTTTCAACAAATGAGGCCGGGACCTTGCTTCACCCATTTCTGCATCCTCAGAACCTAGCACAGACCTGACACATACCCTGTAGTTGCTGATATTTGCTGAACCTGCATAAAGCCAGGGAGGACACTTAAGAAACTGATAGGGAGGGGCGCCTGGGTGGCTCAGTCCGTTAAGCATCTGACTCTTGATTTCAGCTCAGGTCATGATCTCAGGGTCACGAGACCGAGCCCCATGCTGCGCTCTGCACTCAGCGTGGACTCTGCTTGAGATTCTCTCTCTGCCTCCCCCCTACACTCGCGCTTGTGCACTTTCTCTCAAAATAAATAAAATCTTGAAAAAAAAAAAAAAGAACCGAAACAGATAAGGAAGTGGCTGAAAGGGCCTGAACTTGAAAAAAGAGGTAAAAGGAGATGTATCTCAAGAAACGATATGCTGATTTAAAAAAAAGTACTATGAGGTGCCTGGCCGGCTCAGCACATGAAGCATTCGACTCTTGACCTCAGGGTCAAATATGAGGCCCACATTAGATGTAGAGATTACTTAAAATAAATATTAAAAAAAAAATACTAATATTTGCCTGCTCTTTACAGAAGACGCCATGCAATATTACACAATTACTTCGTTTAATCTTCAGGATAACTTTGCTCTACCTTACCCTTGCCCCAGTACTCACAAACACTAGCAGAGTACTTCGTAGAAGGTCTGCTTTTGTATGGTGCTTCTGAGCTGATGGCAAGATATTTAAGTTGAACTGAGACAGGATTTAAAGTTAGTGTGAAGGGAACAATGAGGAATACAAAGAAAGGAGGCACTGTGAGTTGGGAGAACTGTAAATATGCAATGTCACTGAAGTCAGGGGAAGAAAAGAGTTTCAAGAAGGGCAAGTTTAGCTGGTAGAAGAACTGCAGGGAGTTGACAACGAAGACTAAAAAAAGACAGCTGAATTGGAAAATCAACAAGTCACCAGTGAGCTTTGAGAGTAGTTTCAGTAGAGTGGTGGTCTCCCAGACTATGGTATTAAGGAAGGGGAAACAAGAGAGAGAAAGTCGGTAGCTAAAGCACTGAGGTCACTCCTCAGTGACCACGCCACTCACTCAAGAAGTTCAGAGGAAGGCGAATGCCGTCAAATTGGTTGCCGCAAAAACGCAGTCGCCAAAAGAGCTGAAACAGGAATGAAGGAGACTGGCACATGAGGGTGTTAGGCTGCGCGGGATTTGCAAGAGGCTATTAGGCTGGTCCTACCGAAATGAGAGAAGGGCGCAGGGACCAGGCAAGAGGAAAAAGCAGTATGCGGAGTCCTTACAGCAGTGACGAACAGGGCTGGTCCCAGACATCCGACGCTTCTCGCCAAGGAGGCAGCGTGGACACCAGCGCCTAGGAGCCTCCCGGGGGACGTCTGGGAACCCGTTTCCGCGCGGTTCTACCTCCTAGCTCCCCAGCAGCCGGAACTCCGCCAAGGCGGCGCTCGGAGGCCCGGAGCACCCGCACCTCCTGGAGAGACCCAGAGACGCAGGGCCCGCAGGCACTCACCCCACGGCCACGCGGCGCCAACGCCGGGCCGGCAGTACGATGAGCGCGTCCCAGGCGGCCGCCAAGCGGCCCTCAGGGGAGCCGGGTCCCGGGGCCGCGGGCGCCAGCTGTAGCGAGCTCCACAGCGAGCGCAGCGCCGAGCCGGGCAGCTGCGGCTCCAGCAGGAGGACACAGCCCACCGCCAGCGCCAGGAAGCCGGCGTACGCAGAGCCGCGCCACAGCGCCATGGGGACAGTGGCGCTGCAGCCGCCAGCCCGCTCCTTTCCCAGCCCGCGCCTCTTCCGTCTCGGCGTGCGCCAACGTCGACACGCGCCACGTCACGCCGGCGCGCCACGGCCCCCGAGGGGCGGGCTGGGGGCGGGGCTCTGCGCCGCTCCCCGGGCGCCAGTGGCGGAGCTCGGGGGGCGCGGTTGCACGGCCCTGGAGGAGGTGGGACAAAGGCCAGAACGCGAAGCCGGGCCGGGGCGCCTTCCCGGGACTCCAGACGGACCCCCCCAGAAGTGCGAGGGTACGTTTGTTTAACCCGTACGATGGAACGGACGGATTATGAAGAAGCAGGCCAGCCTCACGCTAATCTTTGAGCCGTCAGTGTCCGCATTTGGGCAGCGCCTGCAGTTGCTCGGAGGGGCACCAGTCACGCTCCCCCTCTTTTAATTCGTCCCTCCGCGAGTGTGTCCATCCTCCACCGCTGGCTTAAGTCTTCCTCTTTCACCCCGGGGGAATTAGCTCAGACGGCAGCCGCGCCGCAGCGAGCCCCCTGGGGCACGCGAGGCGGGGGGATTCCGCTTCCTTAGAGGGTAGCCGAGGCCTTCGGCCGCTCGAGGCCTACGCCAAGACGGGAGACCCCGCAGTGATCCCTCTCGCGGGACGACCAGAATCAGGCCTTAAAGTAACCCTCTTGGAGGCGCTGTTCCCTTTAACAATATCAGAAAAACGCACAAATGAACACAGTCTTGTGTTACGGAGTTTATGGACTTGGGTTAAGAAACACTGGTTTCTCCTCTTTTCCGTTGGTGATAGGGCTTCAGCCCAGGCAGGCTCCGTCTTCCTCGTTGTGACCCTTCTGTGTATGAGCGTACGTTAAGAGCAGTGGAGCTAGGCTTGTTACCAGCTCCTCAGCAGCCACCGTGTACCGCCTATTATTCTTCCTTGGCCTATTCCATTTTTTTTTTTTTTTCTAGTTCTGCTGGCTCCTGACCTTGGCTTTGTGTCCGATTTTCCACTGCGCCTGACCTTTGGACTTGGCAATGAAACTTTATTTCCCTAGCTTTGATCTTGGGCAATAGGGTTCATCCCCCCCCCCAGCCCCACATCACACACTTCCCCATCGTGGCCATCTACCTTCCCCTAGCTCACCTCACCCAGTTTACCTGATTATAGCCGCCTTTTCAAAGGAGATGTTGACACAGGAAGAGATTTGGGCTGCCACGTAAAAGACAGAAGCCAAGGAGCCAATGAGATTTGTGTGGAGCCATCAAAGTGTCTTCTCTAGGGTTGCCTTTCCCTTCTCTCTCCTCAGGTAGGCATGTCGAATCAGTTCCTAGAGAAACTGCTCTCTCTCATGGCCCCCAGTGGGCAGGTTTCCCTGCCATCCCAGAGAGACTCAACCAGCGCCTAATTCAAAAGTAGGGAATCCACTGATGCCAAAGAACACTTCTCAATTAATTGTGCCTTGGATAAACCTCATTGGCTACAATACTGCCACTGCACAAAGCTTAGAGAATACTTCTCTCTATCGAGAATTTGGACCAAGAGTCAGGAGTCTGTTGCTAGTTTTTGTTTTTTGTTCTTTTCCTGGACCCACAAGATCACATAGGCTTGAAGGGCAGATAGAGCTAGTTAAATATATTTCCAAGGTGAAGTTTTGGAGGAGCTCAGGAAGCTGAACTATGGGAGGTCTATGGAGCAGACAGGCCTAGAGAAACGGGAATGCTCCACACCAGAGCGATGTGGAGAGAAAGCTACCTGGGGCCTTCCCTTCTGGCTCCCGAGATAGCTGCTGAACTGCCAAAACACTTTCTTTGAACCTAATTCTGCTGCTGCTTTCTAGGCTTGCCAGAACTCCCCCCCCCCCCCCGCCGCCACTCCCTCAGTTTTATTAAGATATAATTGACATATCAATTGACACATCAGTTATAACACTCTATAAGTTTAAGGTGTCCAACATAATGATTTGATACATGTATATGTTGCACAATGATTACCACAGTAAGTTTAGTTAACATCGCTACCTCACAGTGACAAAATTTTTTCTTGTGATAAGAATATTTAAAATCTACTCTCTTAGCAACTTTAAAATATATGATACTAGAACTTTTGATTTAGCCACGGAGACAAAACAGCAGCCACTGGAACAAAGTGGAAGTTTATTTCTCATGTGAAAGTCCGAATGGGGTGTTGGAACTGCAGCAGCAAGCATGGCCCCATCTGCTCATTATCAAGGTTGCTCTGGGGCGCTTGCTGGTTGGTGGCTCAGTGTAGCTTCGTATTGTGGGTGGTGGCAGGGCTGGACAAAGGGCCCAGAGTCTGGACCTCAATTCCTCCTGAGAATAGCAGGAGCTGTAGGAAGAATATCAGCTACACTTGCGGGTCGTGGCAGAATCTGATGTGACTTCTGGTCACATACACAATCCCAGGGGTCTTAATTCCTTCTCACTCCTCATCAGGGGCTCAGGGGCAAGCAGTCAGCTCTTTGGGTACTGCAGTCCCTCTTGAAATACTTCCTTAATGAAAAATAGTCATTTCAGATTCTGATCATTATCTTTTTAGATCTGGAATGCGTTGCAAGCTTACTGTTTTTCTAGAAGTCAGATTTCTGGGGGCAATTATACAAAAGAGCCTGGAGTGGGCAGCCATGGCTCCATTCCCTAGGCTGAACAAAGAGAAAAGATCTGGGCAGGCCTCAAGACACCCCTTACCCCACCCAAATTGCTTCCAGACATGGCCTTTGCTGTTGGTTCTCTCTCCTAGGACCTTGAAATGAGAGAAAAAAGCAATTTGGTTCCAGAAAATTCAGAGACAAATGGAGGCTCCAGTTGTCCTACCCAAGACCCTGACCTGGAAGGCCAGGATGCAGATCCCATATTTATATAAGGAATTAGCAGAATCCTGTCAGTTCCCAAATTAGCCTGAGGCTTTGGCTTTGACATAAACATAAGTCAACAGCACTCCTGTGATCTGAAGGGTTTTAAGGAGCAAGTTTGTTCCCACATTGGAACAGAAACTAAAATGGTACCAAATAGTCCTTATGTAAGCCGGGCTAACCCACTTTTCCACAGTTCCAGGCCTCTGGGGTTTCATCCAAGCTGCTCTCTGAAGTCCACACTGTGTCAAGGCCTTTGCTGATGCCAGGGACACAGCCCACCAAGGCCACACCCAAAGGCCGGAGTCAGCGCACAGCTTTGAAGGTTATAGAAAACTAAGGAGGGGTGCTTGGGTGGCTCAGTCAGTTAAGCCTCCAACCGTGCAACTCTTGGTTTCTGCTCAGGTCATGATCTCAGGATCCTGGGATTGAACCCCTCCCCCCCCCCCCCCACCAGGCAACGAAAGAGAAGGAATAAAGGATTCCAGCATCTGAACAGAGAAAGTTTTATGTCTGCAGCCACAGCCCTGGGCAATCAGACACCCTCCTCCCTCACCTGCCATCAGAAGGGCACTAGAAGATCTAGGAGGATTGCTGAACACGGATTGGGGCAGAGAACTTCTTAGTTTGTGAGGATGTAACAGTGTGGTGGCTGTGGATTTCCACTTTGGGGTTAACTGCTTTGGACTAGGAGGAAGTGCTGAGTGTGGGAAAGTGGGAGGGGCAGAACTGTCTAGGGCTTCTTATGTGGCAGGGGCCTATGAGCTTCATAGGGCAAATGAGTAGGGGGCAGGGTGAAGCATGGCCCTGTCCCACAGTGCTTTCTTGGATGTCCCACACTCCTGGGACAAAGCTCTCACACTGGCCGCTGTAGGCCTTTCACACTCAGGGGCCTCTGGGTTGGTACTCCTCTGCAGGCTGTGTAAGCCAGCTCTGTTGTAGGTCCTGCAGCATGTTACAGCCATCCGATTTGGGTTCTGTCATAGTTACAGTGTACGTTTGGAAGGCAATGGAAAGTTTGCCTTCTAACTGTATTTCCTTCTTGAGTCAAGAACCCTAACAATTCTAGAACCACTTAGCCCCAGAGTTGTTTTCCAAGAAGAAATAAAGGAAAAAATAAAAGGAAGCAATCAACGTTCAACTGGTATGGCATGGCTGGGCTGCTCTAGAGTGGCGAGGGGCCCAGGCTTGTTCCATCTTTTGCTCTGCCGTCCGTAGGGTGACAGCATAGAGAAGAGGGCATGCCATGATAAAATCGGGGTTCTGGAAGAAAGGAGAGTGGGCGAACAGTTGTTGCAAGGCAATCAACACTTTCTACTCCAACGGAAAGAATGTGGGCTTTGATGCCTGGTTTTAAATCTCCACTTCTGCCACCCAGCATCTGTGTATCTCAGGCAAGTCATTTAACCTTTCTGTCCCTCAGTTTCCTTACCTGCAAAATAATTCCCACTGTACCAAAGCGTTGTGAGAAGTAGACATATCTTAAAAGAGCCTAGCACAGTGTCTACACCATGTTGATACATGACAAAAACACTCCCTGCCATGGCCACGGTTGGTTCCTAGGAACTCTCTTTAATTTTCTTCTCAGCCCTGCTGGTCTGGCATTTTCTCACCATAAAGAGGACAGGCATCTTTACATAGATCACTGTGCAGTGACCTTTTCTATTTTCAGCTGTTTTCTATATAATATTCCACTGAATAAAAATACTAGAATTTATTTGCTCAGTGTATAGTGAGTAGAACGTTTGGAATTTTCCCAGGTTTTTACTATTATGTATACTATTGCTCTTTACTATGCTGATGCATATGCATATAATTTCTTCAGGGTGTAAACCAAGAGTGAAATTCCTGGGTCATATGAAACACCTGTCCTCGACTTTACTAGATAAAGTCAGACATCCTTCCAGAGCGGTATGCCAGCTCACCCATATGAGAATTCCTGTTGCTCCACGTACACACCGAAAGGTTCGTAAAGCTTTGCCATTCTGGGGGCACCTGGGTGGCTCAGTCAGTTAAGCATCTGACTCTTGATTTTGACTCAGGTCATGATCTCAGGGTTGTGGAGCCTGCTTAAGATTCTCTCTCTCCCTCTGCCCTGCCCCCCCTTAAAAAAAAGCTTTGCCATTCTGTAGGATGTGTAGTGGTGTCTTATTATGGTCATGACAAAGTTTTTGTTAGTTGCAAATACCTTCTACCCCCTGTCACTTGTCTTTTTATTCTCCTTATAATATCTTTAGTGAATAAAGTTCATAATTTTATTTTTTAAAAAGATTTTATTTATTTATTTGACAGAGAGCAAGCATGAGCAGGGGGAGGGGCAGAGGGAGAAGCAGACTCCCCACTGAGCAGGGAGCCCGATGCGGAGCTCAATCCCAGGACCCTGGGATCATGACCTGAGCTGAAGGCAGACGCTTAACTGACTGAGTGACCCAGGCGCCTCTAAAGTTCATAATTTTAATGCTATTAATAGTTTGTTCCTTTTTCTTGCTGCCTTTTCCTTTATCATCAGTACTTTTTGTTACTTGTTTTTTTATTTTTTGTTATTTATTTATTTATTTGACAGAGATTGAGAGCACAAGTAGGCAGAGCAGCAGGCAGAGGGAGAAGCAGGCTTCCCGCTGAGTAGGGAGCCCGATGTGGGCCTCGATCCCAGGACCCTGGGATCATGACCTGAGCCTAAGGCAGACGCTTAACTGACTGAGCCACCCAGGCGCCC
This sequence comes from Halichoerus grypus, assembly GCF_964656455.1. NCBI lineage: Eukaryota > Metazoa > Chordata > Mammalia > Carnivora > Phocidae > Halichoerus > Halichoerus grypus. The sequence goes on along the minus strand of NC_135719.1, from coordinate 42,514,151 downwards.
TTGTTACTTATTTTTTAAAAAAACTCTTTTCCTACCCAGGGTCATGAAGATATTCTCCTATATTCCCTTCTCAGAGCTGTATGATTTTGCATTTCATGGTTAGGGGTTTAATCCACCTTGGAACTGATTTTTGTGTGTTATGGGAGAGGTACCCAATTGACCCAGTGTATTTTACTGGCTATATCTCAATGACCTGCATTCCCACCTCTGTCCTGTATCTAGTGTTCATATATGTGTGGATCTGTTTCTGGGCCTTTATTCCATGTCATTGGTCTGTGTATCCTCATACCAGTACCTCACTATCTTGATATCTGATAATGTAGGTTCTTACACCCTATTTTTCAAGAGCATCTTGGCTATCCTTGACCCTTTTTCACTCCCATATACATTTTCAAATTGACATATCAAAAACAAACAAACAAACCAGTTAGGATTTTGATCAGTTTCAGTTTGGGAAGGATTGCCATCTTTACAATTGTGAGTTGTCCAATCTAAGACTATGGTAGATCTCTTCATTTATTTAGATCTACCTAAATGTCTCGCAGTAACATACTCAGCTTCAGTGTAGAGGCTTTGCATATCTTTAGCATTGTTTATTTTTAGGCATATAATGTTTCTTAATCCCATTATAGAGGTAAAATTGACATATAGTAACTGCACAATATTTAGAGTGTATGATTTGATAAGTTTACCATATGTATGCATCTTGAAACCATCACTACAATCAAGATAATAAACATACCCATCACTCCCAAAAGACTCCTCATGTCTCTTTGTAATCCTTCCTTCCCGAACATCCCCCCGCCCTACTCTGTACCCAGGCAATCAGTAATTGGCTCTCTGTCACTATACATCAGTTTACACTTCCCAGAATTTTATATAAATGAAATCATACAGTATGTCCTTTTTTTGATCTGGTTTCTTTCACTCAGCATAGCTGTTTTGATATTCACTTAGGCTGTAGTGTGTATCAATAGTTGCTTTAAAAAATTTTTATTTTGAAATAGTTATGTATTCACAGGAAGTTGCAAAAATAGTGCAGAGTTTCCCTGTACCCTTTACCCAGCTTCTTCCCCATGATCTTTGCATGCCTGGCTGCTTTCCATCACTAATATCTCAGTCTGCTCAGAGAGAGCTTCCCTGACCAAACAATATAATCTCATCAGCCTGTGGGTCTCTACCCCCTCTCCCTCTGTTATTTTCTGTCTAGAACTTATTAACAGTGGGTATTTCTCATTTGTTTATTAATTTATTTGTTTATTGTGATCTCATCCTATTAGAATATGAATTCAGTGAAAACAGAGAACTTGTCTGTCCTCGTCAGTGACTAGAATGTGCCCGGCATCAGTAAATAACTATTGAATAATAAAATAATACATCTTCCAGCAAGTGCATAATATGGTTATTGTTCTATTTTACAGATGAGAAACTGGGTTGGGAAAGATAAAGTGACTTGCCCCAAACCACAGAGTTTGTGGTAGTGGTGGAGGGGATATTGGGCACTGAGATTTGAATCTCTGATTTATGAACACACTGAACTCTTTTAAAAAAATTCTGAGACAGGAAGCAGGGCAGAATGAAGCTGGTTGCATCTATGTCCTTCGGTGGCAGTAGCCCTTCTTTATACCATAGACTCAGACCATAGTGCCCAGGCCAGGAACAGCTAACATCCCAAGTGGTCAGCCCTTGGGGTCACTGGCCTCAGCAGCAGTGGCAGGGCCTGCAAGCGCCACTGTGGACTCCCCTACCTCCCAGAAAGAGCAGGCAGTTAATTTTCCCCATCCCCATTCATGCTTATGGGTTGTTGTTGTTGTTTTTTTTCAATGAATTAATCTGACATTTATTTCCAAATCTTTTTTTAAAGAGGCATTACAGTTCAATACCATTTATTGCAAACAGATTTCTTTAAACAAATCAGTCCTGATGTTGAAATTATAATGCATTTTTTTTTTTTTAGTTTTTGGCACTGTTTACTGTTTAGAACAATAGAGAGCAACTTTTTGAATAAAAAGTGGATAATACTTCATTGGAAAAATATAATAAGAAATAGATTTTACTCTTATACTCCAAATCTCCATATTTGTAGTTAAGGTTATATTAAAAAGTTAACTTCCAAAAAGATAACAAGCTTACAAAATCATGATGAAAGTTAACTGGATTTTCTTGAGAAATAAAATTAAAACCAGACAGCACTGCTTACTTTTCAGCAAATTCTGCTTTGCCAAGTTTTGAAAGGAAAAAGCCTAACATAGTTTTCAGTGTTGTCTCCTTGCCTGGGAGAATCTGGAGGACTTGCTGCTTTCTGACAGCCTACTTTATCATCACTGCTCCCAGTCACAACTGAATCTATCAACATGATGGCTTCACAGGCTCGCCATGAACAGCCCAGAGCTCAAACCCCGATTGGAGTAGATAAATCCCCTGCCTCTTTGACGGAGCTGTGGATTTCAGACGTTGCTCTATGTGCTCCAGTCAATATGCATGAAGCTAGTACAAGAAAGGAACCACATCACTTACACCTGAGAACTTTCTGGAACAAAAATCTGGCACATCAGTCAGTTACTTTATCCATTACAATTTGAGTGAGTACCCAGTAGCAATGTTTCTCCCAGAACTTCTGATCTGTGGCCAAATGTATGATCCATCAGTTGGGTCATATTGCAAACTGTGTTATAATCAACACTTTGGAAAATGTACATCACTGTCATAGTCTTCAGAAGCAGCTCTTGGTGACCATGATTCCTGTGGGGTCAGGGAAAAGAAATGTCCCAATAAATCCCGTTTCCTACTTTCTTGATTCAACTTTTTAGGCTGCTTTCTCCTTCCTGGAGTGGGTAAGTGAACCCTGGCCTTTTCTGCTTAAAAAACAGACCATAAAAACAAGACATGTTCAGTGTATATGTATCTTTTAGAAAATACAGAAAGATACAAGTACTTTAAAAAGCACTCTTGATCCACTGATCAATGTTAATTTTTTGATGTACATCTTTGCAGACTTTTTTTTTTTAAGATTTTATTTATTTATTTGAGAGAGAGAGTATAAGCAGAGTACAAGCAGGGGGAAAAGCGGGGAGGAGGGGTGCTGGATCCCAGGACCCTGAGATCATGACCTGAGCTGAAGGCAGAGGCTTAACCAACTGAGCCACCCAGGAGCCCCTGCAGACTTTTTTTTTTTAAATGTGTACATGTAGACACACGTCTTCACAGAAATGTTATTTTATTATTTATATTGTATGGTAACTTTTAAAAAACAATATAGTGAACATTTGGATATATCACCAAAAATTTTTATCCAACATGATTTTTCATGGCTGCTTAGACTATTTATCTAACCTGCAGGTAGAGAGACTGTTGACAAATTTTGGCTGTTACAAACAATGAGGGATGAACAACATTCTCATCGCAGAATCTTTGCCGTTTCTTAACTGTGTCCTTAGGATAGAGTCACACAAGTGGAGCGGCTACATCCAAGGGCACGCCCGATGCAGTTGTCAGGTTTCCCTCTAGTAACCCCATGCCACACGCACCCCTGTCCACACCGCAGCCGACTTAGGAAGGATGCTCCAGACGACTGCTCTGGCTCCGAGGAACCCGGGAGAGAGGGCGCCTAGGGTGCACAGCAAGCCAGTGAGTCTGTGGCCCCACCTAGGCCCTAGAGGGCAAAGAAAGGGGTCCCCCCGCGAAGAGAGAGGAGCACGGGTGAGGGTGGGCCCATGGAGGGAGTCACCACCTCTTTTCCCTGCGCGGCACGGGATCTGTCTTTGACCCTTGGTTTCCTCATATGCGGAATGGGGATGGATTCCCTTGGTGATGGAGATGCGTGGATAGGGCGCCTTCGGGGGTGCACAAAACAGAGCCCCGCCTGCGGGAGCGCCCCGGCTCCTGCAAGGGACCGAGGACCGGAGAGCCAGGCCTGCGCCGGGAGAGCGGCTCGGAGCCCGCAGGGGGCGCCGCGAGCCCACCGCCAGAGCCGCAGCGGCGGGGGGCGGGGCCGCCGAGCCACGGGAGGAGGGATGGAGGAGGGATGGAGGAGGGATGGAGGGAGGGATGGAGGGAGGGAGGGATGGAGGAAGGGAGGGCGGGGGGAGGAGGCTGGAGCCGCGCGGCCAGGGGTTCGCGGGCCCGGACCCTAGCGGGGTCTTCATCTCGGGGGCTTTCTTCTCCCAAGCAGCAAAAACGCCAGCAGCTTTACAGGTCCGCGTTTGCAGGCCTTGGCTTTTTCCCCTCCCCGCTCAGTCCAGCGGCCGCCGGGCAGATCCTGGGTTTCAAGTCTGCTCCAGGGTTTTCAAATCTCCGCGGGGAGGCCGCCGCCTCCAGGGAGCCTTACCGTACTCCCCCAGGGCTCAGGGGGCGTAGCGCCCCGGGTGGCCCCTGGTTCCGAGAGTGTGCGGCCCACTTCCTGCGTTGGGCTTTCTCTGAGGATGGGGGCTTTGCCTGCCTACCGGGACTCCGGCCCTGTATCGCCGCACCCGAAAGCCCCTCTGCCTCCGGCTCCTCGTTCGAAGTGAGGGGGCTACCTCTTCTTCCGGCAGGGCGCAGTCAAGGGTCCGCAGCAAGGGGCCATGCTGCATCCCAACCCTTTAGCCGCTTTGCTGAGGAGCGCCTGTGTCCCATTTGGGGGGTGTGTGTGTGTGGGGGGGAAGGGGTTGTTTCTGCATTTGTGTGGGAGTTTGTGCAGCGGGTCGGCAGGGTGTTTGTGCCTGTGTGACTGGGCGTGGATTTGTGAGAAAGCATCTTCTAAATTAACTAGATGTCTATATAGAGTAAGTGTTCAAGTCGAAATGGAAAGGATTCTAATCCTTGTTACTTGATGATGTAGGTAAAATAGCCAAGAAATCGGGGCGCCTGGGTGGCTCAGTCGTTGTGTCTGCCTTCGGCTCAGGTCATGATCCCAGGGTTCTGGGATCGAGCCCCGCGTCGGGCTCCCTGCTCCACGGGAAGCCTGCTTCTCCCTCTTCTGCTCCCCCTGCTTGTGTTTCCTCTCTCACTGTCTCTTTCTGTCAAATAAATACATAAAATCTTAAAAAAAAAAATAGCCAAGAAATCTCAGGGCTGGGGATTCGTACTATATAAGCAACCATAGGCACCTAACCTTGGGCAAATCTCTTCCTCAACTGGTCTCCATTGCCACTTTGTTAAAAGATAATCGTCTAAAGGGAAAATCCCTCATAAAAATATAAAATGAACATGTGTCAGATTTTAACGGCTTAATGAAGGAATAATATGCTAAAAATCAGTTCAAAGGACAATATAAAGACCAGATACACATACCCGCCAATCAGGAATAATGAAATGAATTGAACTGATACAAACTTGGCTTCTTCCACGGTGGTGGTGGTGGTGGTGGGGGGGATCAATTGCACCTCCAGCGGGCAAAATTTATTTGCACTGCTATGGACACAAATGGTTTGTACTATTTTCAGTTTTCTACAATGCCCAGACTCAAAGACAATGAAAGGTGGAGACTACCGTGAATTGATAGCCTGGAAGGGCACACTAGCCCAGTATTCCAAGGGCACTTTTCTCCCCATTTCAAAAGCCTCTCACACTTTTTCCTGGCAATTTGTACAATAGGGTTGGGTTACATAAAAATGTTTCCAAAGTTTTTAGTAGCGGAACTCTTTTTTTTAGAAAAAGAGTGAAATCATGCAGGAAATCCTAATATATATATATATATTTTAAATCTCAGAGTTAAAATAATTTATTATACAATTAATACATGCTCATTGTAGAATGTCAAGTGGTACAGAAGGTTACTAAATAAAAAATTAGGAGCACCTGGGTGGCTCAGTCGGTTGAGGCTCCCACTCTTGATTTCAGCTCAGGTCATATCTCGGGGTGGTGGGATCAAGCCCTGCCTCTGGCTTTGTGCTGGGCGTGGCACCTGCTTGGGAGTCTCCCTCTGCCCCTCCCCCTTCTCTCTCTCTAAAAAAAAAATGTCTTCCTTCTCTCCTCCCTTCTCCTTCTCCCCTTTCACTTCCAGAGCTACCTACCATAATAGATTTTAGTATACTTAAGGAGACACCCTCTACACATATACAAACATATGGTTTTAAAAACACAAATGGGATAAAAACCATTTGTTCTTCTGTACTTTTTTTTTTTCAATTAAAAATATGCTGTGGACATATTTCCATGTCAATATATAGAGTTCCACCTTATTTTAAATTTAGGCTAAGTAGTATTCCAGGGTATGGATTACCTCAACTTATTTGGCTAGTTCTCTATTAATGGATATTTTTTAGTTTCCATTTTATGGTATTATAAACAAATGCTGCAATGAACTCCCATAATCAGTATTCTGGGGTGGTGATACATCTGTATTTATCTATCAATAAAATTTTAGGAGTGGGATCACTGGGTTTAAGGGCAGGTGCATTTAAACATTTTGACATATATTGCCAAGTTACCTTCCCCAGAAGTTGTAATCATTTCTTTTTTCCCCCCTGCCAAATGGCCTATCTTTACATCTCCACCAACAGTGGGTATCATCAAACTTCTAATTTAAAAAATTTTACATATGATAGAGGGAAATGGCATCTCATAGTTTAATAGTGTACTTTTCTACAATTATCTCTAGCAGTTAAAAATCTTCCCCTTGGTGAGGGGCGCCTGGGTGGCAAAGTCGGTTAAGCTTCTGACTCTTGATTTCTGCTCAGGTCATGATCTCGGGGGTCCTGAGATTGAGCCCCAACATCCTGCTCTGCGCTCAGCGGGCAGGTGGGGAGTCTGCTCAAGGATTCTGCCTCTCCCTCTGTCCTGCCCCCTCCCCTTGTGCTTGAGTGCGCGCTCTCTCTCTCTCAAATAAAATAAATAAATCTTTTAAAAAAAATCTTCCCCTTGGTGAGAAATTGCTTCATCGTTAATGTGACTTCCCTCTGCCGAATAACTCACGTGGCATCATTTGGCATAATTTGGAAAACCCTTGAGCTGGACTGATTCCCTAGGACCTCATTCCAGGAGGCAGAGTCTCTGGAAGTGGGTGGTTGGCCCTGCTCTGTGGCAGTGTGGAGCTTGTGTGTCCTTTGCGTGTGTGTGTGTGCATGATACGTGTTTGAGTGCCAGTGTGTTGGTGCCAAGGAGTGTTCACCTCTCCTTGGCTGTGGGGAGCAGAGACCTCACAAGAGCACAGGCTACCAGGGGATCAATGTAGGCCACAGAGATCTCTCCCAGTTGGGAAAGAAGAGCAGCTGGACCTTCCATGACCTAGTACCATGAATGAGAAAGGGACTGAGGACAGGGGCAACCTCATGCTCTCGGTCTCTCCTGCCCTACTCTGCTTCTGCTGGGGTGCTACTCCCTTCGCAGAACCATAAACTTGCCCGTGGGCCCAGAGCAGCCACCCCAGTCTGACTCTGCAAGCCTTTCAGCGGAAGAGGCCATTGCTGCCTGGAACAGCGACTCAGTTTCTCAAAAAATCAACCACTCAGGGTGACTGGGGGAGAGAAAACAGCCACCAGCAGGGTCTGTTGGCAGGGGCTGAAGTCATGGTTATAAATCTGCTTGGTAACATGCTCCATTGTTTGGGAAGTGGCTGGAAACTTAATTCACTGTCCACCAGCAGGGCCAGCAGTGTGTCTGGAAGAAAGAGCAGGAACTCAGGAGGGAGACAGACATGGGGTCCAAACTGAGCTCTGCCACTCTCTAGCTGTGTGGTCGAGTGCCAGTCACTTGGTTTCTCTGAGCCTCATGCCCTCATCTATAAATCGAGGCTAATGGTTCCCACCTTGTGAACTCAGTGTGAGGATGAAATGAAATAATATATGTAATAATAGATTTTAGTAAGTACAAGTCAACACTCCCCTAAGAGTGACATTTTTTTTTTAAAGACTTTATTTATTTATTTGACAGAGAGAGAAAGAGAGACAGCGAGAGAGGGAACACAAGCAGGGGGAGTGGGAGAGCGAGAAGCAGGCTTCCTGCGGAGCAGGGAGCCCGATGCGGGGCTCGATCCCAGGACCCTGGGATCATAACCTGAGCCGAAGGCAGACGCTTAACGACTGAGCCACCCAGGCGCCCCGAGAGTGACATTTTGATACTCACATCCTTCAGAATGAGGATCTCAAAGAACATCCCCAAACATCAGAATCAGAAAGGGTCCTTCTTCCTTTGCTGTGCCCATTCAATAGCAGCCTGATGTGTCTGGACCCTTGTGAGAATGGCAAGATCTGGCTCTGCCTACCGTCCTGTGCCACTTACTGCTGTACACTTTTTTTTTTTTAAAGATTGTATTTTTAAGTAATCTCTACACCCAACATGGGGCTTGAACTTACAACCTCGAGATCGAGAGTCATATGCTCTACTGACTGAGCCAGCCAGGCACCCTCACTTTTAATTTTAGCCACATCATGCTGCATCATGCCTCGTGCTTTTGTTCACGCAGCTCCATCAGGCTGGAGTGCTTTCCCCACTCCCCTGCACCTGGCAGATGACGACTCACAGCTCACGACACATCAGGGCAAAAGATATATTATTGTATCTGCCATATCTGGCTACTTGTCTGGAATAGAGAGAGTCAGAGTGGACTCCTACCTTATCATACGCAAAAATAAAATTCCAGATGGATTAAGGGCTTAAAATATAAAAAGTAAAATATTGAAAATCTGGCAAGACAAATCAGGATGCAGTACTAGCACATACCTTCCAGAATGGCTAGTGAAAAAGTCAGATGCGATCAAGTATTGGGTGGATATAGAGCAAGGAGATGTCTCTTGCGTTACTGATGAGGGTGTAGTTGGTACAACCACTTTGGAAAACTGGCAGTCTCTATAAAAGCTGAGCATACACATACCCTGCGACCCCAAACTTAAGCTCTTGGGTAAATATACAACAGAAAAGCAGACATAAATTCACCAAAAATATGTACAAGAATGTTCATAGCAGCACTATTTGTAGTAGCCCCAAATTGGAAGCAATACCCAAATGTCCATCAATAATAAAACAAATTTAAAAAATAGTCAAGCAAGTAAAAAAAGTAGTAAAACAAAATAAAGTGTGGTACACTTATATAAAGAAATACTGCTCAGCAACGAGAAAGAATGAACTACATGAACGAATCTCGCAAATATAATGTGAGTTAAAGAAGCTGGACACACAAGAGTACATATGGATGATTCATCTGAATAAAGTTTAAACACTAGCCTATGATGTTAGAAGTCAGGGTAGAGGTTAATTTTTAGGGAGGGTTGTGACTGGAAGGAGCACGAAGGAACTTCTAGGGTGCTGGAGATGTTATGTTTCTTGATCTGGGTCCTGGCTACATGAATGTGTTCACCTTGTGAAAAATCATGGATCCATAAAAATATAGGTACTATTTCATAAGTATGTTGTACTTGACAAAAATTTTGGCAAGGAGGCTTCATATAAAGTAGGGGTTAGAAGACCTTCTCAACCAAGGTTGGAAATCTAGGAGATTAAAAAGTTAGATGTTTTTGCATATATATATATATATATATATATATATATACATATATATATATACATATGTTTAAAGCATTTTTATGGCAAAAGATACTGCAAGCAATGTCAAAAGACAAGCAGTAGATTTGGAAAACAATATTTGTAATGAAAATGATAAACAAAGGTTAGAAGCTGTAATATGCAAAGAGCTATCAATTGATAAGATAAACAACCCAACAGAGAAATAGACAAAATGATACAAACAGGCAATTCAGAGAACAAAAATATCCAACTGTATAGAAAGATGTTCAAATTCATTAGAATTCAGTGGAATGTAAATTAAAGTAATAAAAAGATACTAGTTTGCACCCTCCAGGCTGGCAAAATTAAAAAGAGCTTCTGCATCTATTTTATGTGTGTGTGTGGGGGGAATTGTGCTCTTAATCATTGCTGGTGGAGATGTGAATTATTACAGCCATTTTGGAAATCAATCTGGAAAAATCCATTAAAATTAAAAATACATATGTCCTTTGACCTAGCAATCCCACTCCCGGGAATCTATTCCAGAGAAATAAAGGCATCCACCTAAAGGCCCGTATACAAGGGTGTTTACGCAGCCTGATCGTGGAGGGGCCCACATGATGCATGTTTGTGCAGACATACACATGCATGCACAGCCTGGAAACAAAGCAAATGCCTCTCAGCAGGGAAGTGGTGTAAATGATGGTGCTCTCCCTTAGGGCTCACAGTCCAGAGGCCCTGGGTAAACTGCAATCTTTTCAGTCCACAGGAGGTCTCCATCTGGAGCACTGGATAGGTGGGCAGTTGTGAATGATTAGAAGCCCCATGACTCCCGCCAGTAGCCAGCAGCATTGATTCCAAAGCAGGATTTGGAGGAAGGATCATTTGGGATAGAGGCATTCCTACAGCTCCTCTTGGTGGGGCCTCCAGGATCAAAGAATGGACCCCAACAAGGGAGGGCCATGGGGGTGGCTGTTACAGATATTCAAGGCCTGTCACACCTACAGTGGCTTTTCTAAGCCAAAGCCAGGCAAAAAATCCTACTAATTGAAGGGGATCAATTGCAAATAATTATTTCTCAAAACCCTGTCTCCCTTCTGATGTTTGTGATCAAGTCACATCTCCATCCACCTGCAGCTCTCTGTCTTGAGTGAATTCAAATGTGTAGTGGGAGCACCTGGGTGGCTCAGTCGGTTAAGCAGCTGACTCTTGGTCTCAGCTCAGGTTTCGATCTCAGGGTCGTGAGTTCAAGCCCGAGTCATAAAAAAAAAACAAAACCAAAACTTAAAATGTGGAGCGAACTCCCTAAGCTGCAGTCAGCTGTTGGGCAGTCCTGGCCTAGCTTAGGAAGGCAGCTCTAAACAGGCCTCTACCCTAAATGGAAACCCACATAGTATGTGTGTAAATATTTAAAATTATAAACCAAGCCAATAAACTCTTAGGTAAAAATATTTTATCCTCCTGCCTTAAAAAATATGCCCTTATAAGATCAAAAACAAATTTAAAGAGTGTAACACTATGATTTTTATATGAATAAAAGTAGGCAAGGCAGTAAAGAAGATGGAATTTAATTGTTTTTGCACATAGTTGGATATTCTGTTGATTGGCTGCTGATGTGTAGATGGGTAATAAAACAAAAATATACATAATTCATAAATTATGTATCTTTTTATTAACTTAATTTTTCTTGCCTTCCTTATTGCAAAATTAATTGTTATAATCAAGTTTTTTGCACCATTTATGTTCTATTGCAAATTGGTGCCAAGTTAGACTCTCTTTTTTGAGTCGTAATTCTTAGATACTTTTAAAAATTAATTTCAATTTAGAGAAAGTTTCAGAAAGAAGTGGAATTGTCACAAAAAAATCTTAAACACAATATTTAAATTTGGAAATGAATCATGAATCGTACATATCCTGTTCGAATACTTTAATGGAGTTACATAAGGTTAATTTATCATGACTGCCCCAAATCTTACAAAATATTTTAATTTCACACTATGAATTTCTACCTCTTCTACTGTAAATTTCACCATCTCTTAAAGTAATATCTAGAGTCACGCTAGGATGTGAAGCATTAGCTACACACATGACATCTATAGTTACGTATATACAGATTACAGAGGTAAAGTGTTAATATGGCAAAATGTTCTGCAGCCGCCACGTACGCCCGTCAGTACCCCACTAATTCGTGAGTACCCCCTGGACCATGAGCTGGAGTTCACAGAGAAGCATGAAAATGGACGTGTACCCTCCTGGGAAATGCTACTTCACTCTGTAAGAAACTATTGCATTCATGCTATCTGAGAAAAAGGATTTGACAAGTTAATTAATTTGTCTTTTTTCTTTCTTAAGTGCTTCTGCCACTCAAATCTTCCTCTTACTCTGAAGCAGTGTCTGTCTCTCATGTCGGCAGAAGCACAACCCAGAAACCTTTGTGACTTTCAGACACAGTTGCTTTTTGTGTTGCCTGAGAGGGGCAGAAGATGCGGAGCGGCGTTTGGCGGGGTCCCAAACGGCGTGGTCACCCAAGCTGATGTCTAGGCTTCAGGCTGCACTCTGCCAGGGCTCAGCACCAGCTCCCATGTGCTCCTCGCTTTAGTTCTGGAGTATTCATGATATCTTGGGACCTTCTAAGGCAGGGCTTTGCAAACTTTCTGCAGCGCGGGATCGGTTTTCAATTTTCCCATCCAATACGGACCAGTTCTTTTGTACAAATCCAATAAAAATAAATCACTAGATAAAAAATAAAAAAAATTTTAAAAATAATAAGAAATAAAAAATGATAAAAAATAAAAAATTAAATAAATAAAACAATCTTTTAAAATAAAATAAAAATGAACAAAAATAATCACTAGAAAAATGAAATTCAAAAATCTATACAAAATCCAAGGCTCAAGTTTTAAAGATGGAAAGATATAAAGTTACTCTCTGTTTCTGTGTGTAACTCATCAAGACCCGGTAACAGACCATTTGTGGCCTGGCTCTGGTCCACAGACCACACTTCATGCAGTGCTGCTCAAACTCCCAGAAGCCGGGGTAGGGACACTCTTGCCTCTCAGGGTGGTACCAGAAACCACCAGTCTGAATCCTACCCCACTGTCTTCTTCAGTCCCAGTTTGAGTACCTCCTCCCACCCCAACCCCCAGCCCTGTTGTGTGGCTCTCATATTAGGTCCTCTCTTCTCTCACTATCCTCACACAGCTGCAGATCCCCAAGCTTTCTCCATCTCCACAAGCCTCTGCAGCCCCTGCTTCTCCCCGAGTCATCAGTTTATGATGAGGGACCTTGAAAGACATGCCTAGAGCAGAGGCTTCTGAGCCAAGGGTCGTGCCAAGAGTGTGACGTTGCCTTTGACACAGCCAGGATGTCTCCTGAGCCTGGTGCTCAGCTCCAGAGACTGTTGGGAGAGGAGGTCAGGCTCATCGGCCCCTTGAACTGAGAGGATGTGGCTACTTCTGCAGATGGCAGGTGCATTTCTGGGTTTAAGACAAAGTGCTCACCTGTCCTTCCTCTTAGGGGTTGATGCTGGAATCTGGGGCTGCATTGTTTCAGTGGTCTCTGCTGGAGGCGTCAGGACTCTGCATTCAGGGCAAGTGGTCATGCATGTTGTAGGAAGCAGGAGATGTTTGAACTTGAGGTGTTTATTATGATCAGACCAGAAAGCTGATAGTCAGGCCCCAGACAGGGAGCTGGTGAAAGAAGGCCCATGTGGAGCTGGTCAGAGGAGATGTCTCCCTATGGTGGGCAGAGCAAATGGAAGGGGAAATGCTCTGGGCTTTCTTAGTGGAGGTAGGAACTCCCACCTACCTGGGGTCAGCAGCAATCCCAGAGCTTATAACATGCTTCCAGAAATCCTACAGAGGACAGATACATGCCTCTAAAATCATCCACATTTTTTTTTATCACTTACATATTTTTTTATGACTCAGTTCAAATTTTCTATCTTTGTTATTTCTCCTTCTTACAGATATTTTTGCAACAGACGTAGCTTTATTCATTACAAGCTACTGGTGATTTATTTTTTAAAAGATTGTATTTATTTATTTGAGAGAGAGAGCACAAGCAGGGGGAGGGGCAAAGGGAGAGGGAGAAGCAGACTCCCTGCTGAGCGGGGAGCCCAACGTGGGGCTCAATCCCAGGACCCTGGGATCATGACCTGAGCGGGAGGCAGACGCTTAACCAACTGAGCCACCCTGGTGCCCCGCTACTGGTGATTCATTTAGGCTTTCTCCTTTAATGTTTTAAAATTACAAAAGGAATTCAGAAGTATATAAAATGGAAATCTGTCTTCATCACCCCTACAGTCCTGTGCTCCTCAATCCTCCCAAGAGTTAAGGATTTTTACCAGCTGTTAGCAGTGTGCCCTTGCCAATTCATGCTATGCATTTACAAACACCTGTCTCTTTCATCACTCACCCTGGGGGAAGCAGTGCCATGAGCAACTCGTTGGAGAGGCCCAAGTGGAGAGGAATGGAAGCCTCTGGCCGGCAGCCACATGAGTGAGTTTGGAAGCAGGTCCTCCAGCCCTCACCAAGCCTTCAGATGAGACTGCAGCCCTGGTTGACACCATGACTGCAACCACACGACAGACTCTGAGCAGGACCACCCTGAGGAATTCCTGACTCTCTGAAACTGTGTGAGATAATAAATGTTTGTTGTTTTAAGGTGCTAAGTTTTGGAGTAATGGGTTACACAGCAATATAATTAACATGACTTTCATTTCTCTCTAATTACAGCATCATTTTTTGGTTCCCCTCTATAGCAAAGCTCTTCAAAAGAGTTGTCTATACTCATCACCTCCTTTTCCCTCCCTCCCTCCCCTAATCCTATCCTGGTGTGTTAGCCAATGTCTACTATCTGGGTGACTAGGATGTCACATTGCCCTGTGTAGACCCTAAGATGAGGGTTCACATGTAGCCCATTGTACCTGTTGCAGACCCTAAGATGAAGGTTCACATGCAGATTTATTAAGGAAGAACCCTTAAGAGAAATTGGGAAGGGAGTGGGGGAAGCAGGACAGGGAAGAGGAGGAAGTGGAGCAAGGATGACATTCCAGGCAAAGTCCAAGGCTCCTACTGATCCCGGGCAGCTCTGGAGAAAATTACACCTTAACGTGTAATTTTGGGGCAGCTGGGTGTCACAGTCGGTTAAGCATCTGACTCTTGGTTTTGGCTCAGGTCACGATGTCAGGATTGTGAGATCAAGCCCCATGTGGGGCTTCGTGATCACAGATTCTGCTTGAGATGCTCTCTCCCTCTCCCTCTGCTCCCCTCCCCCACTTTCTCTCTCTCTAAAATAAATAAATAAATCTTAAAAAAAAGATTTAAAATAAAAGTTTGTTCCACCTTGTGGGGCACCTCAGGTGGCTCAGTCGGTTAAACGTCGGACTCTTGATTTTGGCTCGGGTCATGATCTCAGGGTCGTGAGATTGAGCCCCACATCAGGCTCCATGCTGGGTGTTGAGCCTGCTTGGAATTCTCTCTCTCTCCCTCTCCCTCTGCCCTCCTCCCCCCCCCAAATAAATCCAAACAAACAAATAAACAAATAAAAATAAAATAAAATTTGTTCCACCTTGAGGCAAAGAGCTGGACTTTCATACTGCCATACTAGTCAGTCTCTGTGTGGGCTATGGGATACAGGGCCATAAGCTCCCAGATAGTTCTGACTGTCTGCATGTGGCAGGCAAAGCAACTGTAGGAGCCCAAGAGAAATAGTCTAATGATCACAGGAGCAAGCTCTTGGAATAAAAACACCTAGACGGAAGAAGGGCACAGGGAACGATTTAACAGATTTAAGGAGAGCTGGGCAGAGTATAGTCAATATTGGCCCCAGCAGTGCTTCTTCAACTTTAATGTGCATTCAATTCATCAGGGGCTCTTGTTAAAATGCGGACTCTGGCTTCATAAACTTGAGATGGGGTTGAATCCTGCATTTGTAATGAGCTTCCTGGTGATGCTCAAGCTTTGAGTAGCACTGAGCTGCGGTACCATTCATGGGAACTTCATGTTATAGGAACTGATCCTTCCGTGAAAGAACATCAAGTATGTCCTGGTTATCTACAGCTGTGTATCCAACCACCCTCACAACAGAGTGGTCTAAAATACAATTTACTATTCTGTGGGTTGATTGGGCCCAGCTCAGCGGTTCTCATTGGGGGTCTCTCACGGAATTGCAGTCAGAAGTTGGTTGGGGCTGTGGTCTTCTGTGCTGAATGTCCAAGAGGGCTCACTTACTGGGTTGGCAGCTGACACAGGTTTTTGGCAGGGAGCTCAGGAGGAGCGACTGACTATCATGCCTTGGCGTGGCCTCTCCGTGTGGCCTGGGCTTCTCACAGCAATGGTGGTCATTCTAAAACGTACCCAGGATTTGTGTTCATCAGATATGGTAAGACAGGCAGACCTAGAAATGACTGTCATGGAGGAAGACGTTTATACTTACTCTAGATCCCTAGAGACAGGTGGCACAGCTGCCTTGCAAGGCCACATGAAGAAGCACCGGGGTCGGTGGGGAGGCAGAGAGAAGGGAGAGGAGAGCATGAGCATGCCCAGAGCCTTTGCTGGGGCTTTCATGAGAAGGAATGGGTGAGGCAAGGTAGATGTGCTGAGTAAGTTTAGGATTGGATAGTTTGAATAATTTCGGTCTCTGGCTGCAGGGGTGGTCCTTAGTTGCCTGGTACTTGGCCCTGTGGGGACTTAGGACAGGGGGAATATTGGCTTGGTGTGTGAGAATTTCATAAAGCGGATGGTTGGAAGTGCGGGCTGGATAGGTTAGTTTGTATATCAAAGCCACACTCATGAGGGAGGCTCTAGAAATTCGCTAACCCTGGGAAGGGCAGTCTCTCCAGGATCAAATGCCAGAGCATTAAGAAGAGAGAAAATAAGTAAAAATAGTCAATATAGTAGCTGCGTTCTGAAAGGGATCATCCCAAGAGTGACCATTCCAAGAGGCAGGAAGCAGAGGCTAATAAGACAGTGAAAAGCTATGCCCAGAACTGGCATATCACTTCCACTATATTCTTTTGGTTGAAGCGGACATTGGACAACTCAGATACAAGTGGGAAATAAACTCCACCTCCTGATAGGGGTGTGGCAGGGTTACTTCACAGAAGGACACGTGGGATGGGTGAAATTGCTGTGGCCATCTTTGGAAAGTACGATCTGTCAGATGCATATCTTAATTAGTGTAAATATCTATGTAAATATCTGACAACGTCCAAGTTAGCAGATTCTGCAGGCAAAATGCTCCTGAACAAAAATATCTCAATGTATGAAGGCTCTTCATCCCCACCAATCTGAGTAGCAGGAAGTCCAATCCTCCCAATGGGTTACCTTCTGGTATATCCAGTTTCCAGTGATGCAAGTCAGCCTACAAACGACTCCAGGTTCTTGCTCACTGCTGCCCCCTGCTGGCATATCAGACATTCAGTTATTCCCCACCAGCCAGGACTCCAAATTAGTGCTCCCCACCCTCATCCCAGCCTGGGGAAAAATATTGTTCGTTATTTACAACTGTCCACTGCCTTCTAAAGAAGATGGAGCATAAAGACTGTCAAAGAAAGAGTGCAAAATTGGGAAAGAGTGCAAAATTGGAAGCAAGGCAGGAAAGGGTTAAATTGCTCTGCAGAAAGAGCGAAAATCTACAGGGGGTGGTTGGGAACAGAGACTGAAACTTCCCAGGAAGGGTGAGCGGAAGGGGGTGTGGGGGGGGGAGGGCTGGGGTGGGGGAATGGGGAAGTAGTGGGGAGGGTGGGATGTGTTTGGCTCAGAAGAAACTTGAGGGAGAGTGGAGATGTTAAGTTTGCTCTGTGCTCTGCCATGTGACCCTCTACCCCTAGAAACCTCAGAACAAAATGTCTTTCTTACTCTCATGCATTGTGCAGTGGATTTTCTTTGGAGAAGAATGCTGCTGAGTTGACACAAGGTTGGGGAAGGGTGGATCAGAGGCTCCCACTGGGAGAACACCAGGTCCATGTTCAGGGTTCCATGGGGCCCTGGGTACCTCTGCACTGTGGTCTACAGTCTGACCAGTCCCTTCTTTAAGGAAAAGAGCATCTAAAGTGAGGGCACAAAAAGGGCAGAAGGTGAGTTTGGAAGGGGAGGAAGAGACCTGTATGGGTGGGGAATCTGTCTGAGTGTATTGGGAGGGGTGAGGAACAGGGAGGCAGGAGATGATGCTGGTAAGTGGGTTACGGCTCTGGGTAGGGCCTTACTTACCTTCCCCATCAAAGGTTCTCCCAGATATTCTAGTCAAAATCTTAGAGTAATCCAATAAGTCTCCATGCTGCATGTGGCCCAGGCTTGGTTCAGTAGTACATTCAAAGCACTGTGATGGAATGATGGAATTCCTGTAAGCTCCAATCATTCATTAGCTTCCTCCAGCGGGATCTTTGCTTCTATCCCGAAGAAGTCCATCCCTCCTGCAGGGGCAACCGCCACTTTGGGGCTCGGCCGGGGCATTGGACAATCCTTGGCTACTTGGGACAGTTTGTAGGGCATATTCCAGTGGGGGATGAACCAGCAGCGGGGAGAGCAGTGTCCCGTGGGCTGAAGGCAGGCCTTTCCGAACACCTCACTCATCTCTGCCTGTTCTTGCAAAGGTCCCCCAAGAGCTTCCTGGCAAAGACTTTTCACACTTTTTAACTACTTGGCAAGTGGTTTACAAATCCTTCTAAATACCAGTAGATTAGTCTGTGGAAATCCAAAACTTTAGAAAAAATTAATTGAAAGAGCTATTGAATTGAGGAGGTTTTGCCTGAGTAAATATTTTCTCTATGGAATTCTGATCTATTCATTTAGTAATCCTAATTATGGTTTTGCTAATTTGGGCGTCGTTTCAGACAAAGTGCTTTATTCCATCAGGAGCCATCACTAGGTTAAGAGGATTTTGTTTTTCATTTGTCTGTTTCAAAGGAAATTCATTCTTGCAACTACTTTAGCTGTGCCCTGCTTATGTCTACTGCCTTGTTGCTCAAGGCTGACAAGAAAATACCCCTGGCTTTTGTTAGTTCCCATGGCTGGTCCTTTGTATGCTGGCCACGTTCTCTCTCTTCCGGCCCTCCTGGGGACTCACAGCAGAGATACGCAGAGGTGGATGTGCTGCATTTTCCAGGAGTTTCCATTTTCAAAATAATGCCAGACCTTCGGAGCAGAGGTAAAGACCTGTTGGGCCTTGGGGTCTTTGTGTATGCGGTGTCTTCTACTGGAAGCACACTCTCCCCCTTCCTGCAATCACACACAACTGGATAAACATCCTTGCACGTGTCCCTCTGAGCCCCTATGAGAATGCACTTGGGATATACACCCTGGCAAGGGTCTGCTGGGTCACAGGCTGGTGCATCCTGGTCTCACCTCGGCTGTATTGATTTGCAGTGGTTCTCAGGATTTTCTAGATATCACTTCCTATCTCTACTTCGTTTCGGACATGGCAAATACTTCTCATCTATCGTGCCTACTCTGATCTGGCTGCGTCTGGAGAATCACGTTCGGTCCTGGGGGTCATATTTCAAGAGACCCTGACATGGCTGGCACAGAGAAGAGAGACTCACTTTGTGAAACCTGTCACATAGGAGCTGCATCAGTGAGTGGAGCGTGGGGAGATACGCACTTCAGGTGAGATAAGGAAGGTGCCCAGAGCCACCTGCCAATGAGTGGCAGTAAGCACAGGGTCGCATCAGGAGTGTTTAAACAGAAGACAGTTACTTGCCGGGGACACCGCGCACAAGGGCTTCAAGCATTAGATGGCTCTTTCTAACTCAGATTTTTCAGACTTTTCTGAGTTCTCACGTGTTGGACGTTCGAGAAGGAATCACTGAAGAAGAGACACAATTTAAATTCTTTTCGTTCTTGTCCTAGCTCTGGCTGCTATCACAAAAATACCATAGATTGAGTAGCTTAAACGACAATTCGTTTCTCATGGTTCTGGAGGCTGGGAAGTCCGAAACCCACACACCAGCAGATTTGGTGAGGGCCTGCTTCCTGGTTCCGAGACCACCATCTTTTCCCCATGACCTCACAGGGTGGAAGGGGCGAGAGAGCTCTCTGGGGTCTCTTTTAGAAGGTGCTAATCCCATCCATGAGGGTTCCACCCTCACGACCTAGGGTCCCATATCCTAGGGTCCCATATTCTAAGGGTCCCATATCCTAATATCATCTCTTTGGGGGGTAGGATTTCAACATATGAATTTTGGGGGACACGAACTTTCAGCCCATAGCAATTCCCTTTTCTTCTTTTCTTCAGAACTCTCTATATTCTTCATTTTTCATGGTATGGCATGCCCCATGGCCTTGTCCTTTGTAAGAGTCGTGCACCCATATGCACACCAAGACCTGTGCTCAATCATGTTCACACAGACACATGCACATCAACAGACCCACATATACACACACTCACCCACTGACAAGTACACGGGCACATACACACATATTGTAATTAATATTAAACGCCCCACAAAACAGACACGACTACACAGGCGTATCTCGGTGATATTGTGAGTCCAGTTCTAGACCACTGCAATAAGACGAATATAGCAATAAGGTGAGTCGAATGAAGTTTTCGGTTTCTCAGTGCATATAACAGTTATGTTTACACTCTGTTGTGGTTTATTAAGCATGCAATAGCATTATGTCTAAAAAGAATGTACATGCCTTAATTAAAAAATACTTCACTGTTAAAAAAGCTAACCACCATCTGAGCTTTCAGCAAGTTGTAGTCACAGATCACAGATCACCACAACAAATATAATCATAATGAAAAAAGTTTGGAATCTTGTGAGAATTACCCAAATGTGGCCCAGAGACACAAAGTGAGCAAATGCTGTTGGAAAAACGGTGGCAATAGGGGTGCCGTGAACCTTCAATTTGTAAAAACTGCCATATCTGTGCATCTGCCCCCACAGATTGTTTGTGCTACTGAAGTGCGGAGGAACCGGTAAGCACTCAGTCTGAAAGGCTGCACAGTCGCCGATCCTCCTTGGTGTGGAAGCGCCATCTTTGTAGGTGCAATCCTGCCGGCGCATCTGAGGGAAGTGCAGCCCGCATTCTGCAGGGAGTTAAGTGTCCTCCCAGAATCCAGCTCATTCCATAGGTGAGGGGCCCGTGCAGACGCAAGGGGCCCTTGGTAATCAAGGCTGTTCTGCAACCCTTTCCACTCCCAACTTGGTGTCTCCCAGAATAATCCTTAAGCCTTTCCTGACAAGGGCTAAATAAAACCCTGGAATTTGGCCTCTTTCCTCCCAGGAAGCCCACCCACCAGACAAACTGTTCCCTAATGTAGTATCTTGGTCATTGAGCTTCTGGGTCTTATGCCTTCTTTATCCTGGCTTAGAGCTACTTACTTTTCTAAGCACAGGTGGGTGAGAAAGTTCAGGAAGCAGAGTGTCCAGAGAGGGCTGCAGCTCCTGCCAATGGAAGCTGGTTTTGTAGGTGGAGGTAAATTTGGGGGCTAGACTGATTTTTCCCTCCCACCGGCCTCTGGGCCAAGTCAAGCCGCTGAGATGCACCCCATTGAACATTGGGCAAAGGATAATGCCCAGACAATTTATTGAGCAAGAAAAAAAAAAGGAGTATTTGAAAAGATGCTCAAACCACATTAGTAATCAAAGATATGCAAATTAAAACAAAAATGAAAAATTACTTTATACATGTTGTACTGGCAAAAAGAGAAGGTGAGTAATCCAAGTGTTAGGAATGAGGGAATGGTAAAACTGTCATCACTGGGGAGAGTGTTGAACCACCTGACCCCATGCTCACTCTCTGCCTGCAGACACAGAGAGAAGGTGTGGCCACACGTTCCTTCCTGCTGACCTTGGGGCACCTGCCCCAAATACCTAGGAGCTGTGAAGGTCCAGGCCAACCGTGCAGAGAGATGACCCTGCTGATTGCGGAGGAGGGAGAGGGCGTGGCTCATCTTGGCTGGTAGGAGGCTTCCCAAAAGATTGTGACATCTAGGCTAGATGGGCCACTAGAAGCCCTGTCCCAAGTGGTCACCTGCTAAGCGTTGGTCTGAGGAACAGTGGTCACTAGGTGGCTTTGTGTCATTTAAGGTCCACCCAAGCTCCAGCTCTGGCCTATTCTCAGCCCCCTGAGACCTACAGGAGGTGGTTTGATTGCAGGTCCAGATGACACGTTGAGGACCTCTGGTGAGGGGAGAGAACAGGGTCAAGGACGGACCATGCAGGAAGCGCTTCATCTGGGCATGGTCAGAGAGGAAGAAGGAGATCCCGGAGCAGGCGGAGCCTGGGGACACCGACACATAGGCAGGATGAGGGGTGATAAGGGCCACCAAATCTCATGACAGGGATAAAGAAAGACTACAAGAGACCATGAAAAGGTTTTTTTCCCCCTCATGATGTATTATAATAAGGACTAGCCAATATTTAAACATGATCGAGGAGATGAAAAATTCTGATATTGTGAATTGAACATCAAACTAAAATATGTGTGCCTTTAAGTCTGATGTTTATTCAGGAAAAAACCAAGTTTGCCTAAGAACAAAAAGGGTTCCTTAAACCTTCATTTGTTGTTCGTAAAGGCTGTTTTCATTGACTGAGAGATTGTGCCGGCCTTCCTGTGCGCCTACTGATGCCCAAGCAGCCATAAGCTTTACGAAAGGAAGAGCCACTCCCCTTGAAGGGGCATTTCTGACCTCGATAAGATTTGTGTGGGACACAGGACCTTCAGAGTGTTGCTTCGGGTCAGATGTTAGGATTTCAAGGACCAGTGGAAAAGTTTTCTTTCTTTCTTTTTTTTTTTTTAAAGATTTTATTTATTTATTTGACATAGAGAGACACAGCGAGAGAGGGAGCTCAAGCAGGGTGAGTGGGAGAGGGAGAAGCAGACTCCCTGCTGAGCAGGGAGCCTGACGTGGGGCTCGATCCCAGGACCCTGAGATCATGACCTGAGCCGAAGGCAGACGCCTAACAACTGAGCCACCCAGGCGCCCCAATGGAAAAGTTTTCTTAAAAAGAGGTAATACTCGGGGCGCCTGGGTGGCTCAGTCATTAAGCGTCTGCCTTCGGCTCAGGTCATGATCCCAGGGTCCTGGGATCGAGCCCTGCATCGGGCTCCCTGCTCCGTGGGAAGCCTGCTTCTCCCTCTCCCACTCCCCCTGCTTGTGTTCCCTCTCTCGCTGTGCTCTCTCTGTCAAATAAATAAATAAAATCTTAAAAAAAAAAAAAAAAAGAGGCAATACTAGATTAAAATGTATTTTTTTTTCAAGTGGGAACATGAAACAACATTCCATTACCTCATGAAAGACAGGAAGGACATCATCCAAGAATAAAGGACAGCCCTTTGAATAGAACACATTACGATTTAGGTGAGAACCCAGACTGAATCTCCGCTATTGTTCATGTCCTCCTGGAGCAGGATTCGGCATTTGATTACCTCTCCCAGAAGTCAGATAGGACTCCAAAGATCATTAGCGAGTGATGTGACTTTTACTGGTGAGTTGGTGAAACCATGGGATGGAGGATAATCCTATAAACTGCAAAACAGACTAAAGTCAAACACCCCTTGGTCATCTCTGTCCTACCCCCGAAATTCTGGTGCCCAGGTGCCTCACCTCTATCTCATCAGTCCCCATGTTGCCTCTACCCTTCTCTGACTCCTGGAAAGTTTGAGATAGACACTCAAATGCCAATTTATTGCTCTATAATGTTAAAAAGGAGACAGCAGTCCCCAAACGGAGTCACCTGTGCTAAACACCATGTCAGTGAATCAAGACTTAATACCAATCCAATTGCAGGTTCAACCTCCCAGAAATGTAACCTTTAACCAGTCAACGTGGAATTATCTGGTCAGCACTAGTGAGGTAATCCAACTGATAGAGCCTTCTGGTCCCCTTAGGAGGGTGACCTCACCTGAAATTCTTGCCAATAATTCTTGCTAATAATTTCCTTTTTCTGCCCCCTTTCTGCCTTTAAAAGCATTTCATTTTCTACAGCTGGGCAGAGCTCCTTTATTTTTGCTAGATGGGATGTTGCCTGATTCATGAATCCTTGAATAAAGACAATTTGATCTTTAAATTTCTTCAGTAGAATTTTTGTCATTTAACAGATTTGGTGGCCCTGATGGGATCTGAAGTGAACGTTTTTTAAGTTTTAATTCAAATTCCAGTTAGTTAACGTACAGTGTAATATTAGTTTCTGGTGTACAGTATAGTGATTCAACACTTCCATACAACACCCAGTGCTCATCACAAGTGCGCTCCTTAATCCCCATCACCGATTTCCCCCTTGCCCCCACCCTCCTCCCTTCTGTTAATCACCAGTTTGTTCTCTATAGTTAAGAGTCTGTTTCTTGGTTTGCCTCTCTCTCTCTCTCTCTTTTTTTTTGCTTTATTCATTTGTTTTGTTTCTTAAATTCCACATATGAGTGAAATCATATGGTATTTGTGTTTCTCTGACTGACTGATTTCGCTTAGCAAAATACTCTCTACCTCCATCCATGTCATTGCAAATGGCAAGATTTCATTCTTGTTGATGGCTGAATAATATTCCATTGTGTTTATATACCACATCTTCTTTATCCATTCATCAGCTGATGGACCCTTGGGCTGTTTCCATAATTTGGCTATTGGAGATAATGCTGCTGTAAACATCAGGGTGCATGTATCCCCTTGAATTAGTATTTTTGTATTCTTTGGGTAAATACCTAGTAGTACGATTGCTGGATCATAGGGTAGTTCTACTTTTAACTTTTTGAGGAACCTTCATACTGTTTTCCAGAGTGCCTGCACCAGTTTGCATTCCCACCAAAGTTGCAAGAGTGTTCCCCTTTCTCTGCATCCTCACCAACACCTGTTGTTTCTTATGTTGTTTATTTTAGCCATTCTGACAGGTGTGAGGTGATAGCTCATTGTAGTTTTGATTTGTATTTCTCTGATGATCAATGATGTTGAGCATCTTTTCATGTGTTTATTGGCCATCTTTATGTCTTCTGTGGAAAAAGGTCTATTCATGTCTTCTGCCCATTTTTTAATTGGATTACTTGTTTTTTTGGGTGTTGAGTTTTATAAGCTCTTTGTAGATCTTGGATACTAACCCTTTATCAGATATGTCATTTGCAAATATCTTCTCCCATTCCATAGGTTGCATTTTAGTTCT
Source organism: Halichoerus grypus (assembly GCF_964656455.1). NCBI lineage: Eukaryota > Metazoa > Chordata > Mammalia > Carnivora > Phocidae > Halichoerus > Halichoerus grypus. Next base: position 42,489,628 of record NC_135719.1, on the reverse strand, counting down.
GTTGATTGTTTCCTTCACTGTGCAGAAGCTTTTTATTTTGATCAAGTCCCAATAGTTTATTTTTGCTTTTGTTTCCCTTGCCTCAGGAAACATATCTAGAAAGAAGTTGTTATGGTTGATGTCAAAGGGGCTACTGCCTCTGTTCTCCTCTAGGATTCTGATGGTTTCAGGTCTCACATTTAGGTCTTTCATCCATTTTGAATTTATTTTTGTGTATGGTGTAAGAAAGTGGTTCAGTTTCATTCTTTTGCATGTTTCTGTCCAGTTTTCCCAACACCATTTTTTTTTTTTTAAGATTTTATTTATTTATTCATGAGAGACAGAGAGAGAGAGAGAGAGAAGCAGAGGGAGAAGCAGGCTCCCAAGGAGCAGGGAGCCCGATGCAGGACTCGATCCCAGGACCCTGGGATCATGACCTGAGCTGAAGGCAGACACTTAACCGTCTGAGCCACCCAGGCGCCCCTTCCCAACACCATTTTTTGAAGAGACTTTTTTCCCCATTGGATATTCTTTCCTGCTTTGCTGAAGATTAATTGACCATATAGTTGTGGGTTCATTTCTGGGTTTTCTATTCTGTTCTATTGATCTATATGTCTATTGTTGTGCCAGTACCATATTGTTTTGATCACTACAGCTTTGTAATATAATGTTTTTAAAAAGATTTTTATTTTTAAGTAATCTCTACACCCAATGTGGGGCTCAAACTCACAACCCTGAGATCAACAGTTGCATGTCCACCCAGGTGTCCATAATAGAACTGAAGTCTGGAATTGTTTTTGTTTTGTTTTGTTTTGTTTTTAAGATTTTATTTATTTATTTGTCAGATAGAGACATAGCAAGAGAGGGAACACAAGCAGGGGGAGCGGGAGAGGGAGAAGCAGGCTTCCCGCCGAGCAGAGAGCCCAATGTGGGGCTCGATCCCAGGACCCTGCGACCATGACCTGAGCTGAAGGCAGACAATTAATGACTGAGCCACCCAGGCGCCCCTTAAGTCTGGAATTGTGATGCCTCCAGCTTTGTTTTTCTTTTTCAAGGTTGCTTTGGCTATTTGAGATCTTTTGTGGTTCCATAAAAGTTTTAGGATTGTTTGTTCTGGCTCTGCGAAAAATGCTGTTGGTATTTTGATAGGGATTGCATTAAATGTGTAGATTGCTTTGGGTTGTATAGACATTTTAATAATATTTGTTCTTCCAATCCATTAGCATGGAAGGTCTTTCCATTTCTTTGTGTCATCTTCAACATCTTTCATCAGTGTTTTCTAGTTTTCAGAGTACAGGTCTTTCACCTCTTTGATTAGGTTTATCCCTATGTATCTTACTGTTTTTGGTGTAACTGTAAATGATGTATAGAAATGCAACAGATTTCTGTATGTTGATTTTGTATTTGGTGACTTTACTGAATTCGTGTATCAGTTCTAGCAATTTTTGGGTGGTGTCTTTCGGGTTTTCTATATAGTATCATGTCATCTGCAAATAGTGAGAGTTTGACTTCTTCCTTGCCAATTTGGATGCATTTTATTTCTTTTTGTTGTCTGATTGCTGTGGCTAGGACTTCTAGTATTTTGTCAAATAACAGTGGTAAGAGTGGACATCCCTGCCTTCTTCCTGACAGGAATGATGGTATTAGGATGATATTAGTTGTGGGTTTTTCATATATGGCCTTTATCATGTTGAGGTATATTCCCTCTAAATCTATTTTATTAAGAGTTTTTTTTTATCATGAATGGATGTTGTACTTTGTCAAATGCTTTTCCTGCATCTATCGAAATGATTATATGGTTCTTATCCTTTCTTTTATTAATGTGGTGTATCATGTTGATTGATTTGTGAATATTGAACCACTCTTGCAACCCACGAATAAATCTCACTTGATCATGGTGAATGATTTTTTTAAATGTATTCTTGGCTTCGGTTTGCTAGTATTTTATTGAGAATTTTTGCATCCATGTTTGTCAGAGATATTGGCTTGTAGTTGTCTCTTTTAGTAGAGTCTCTATCTGTTTTGGTATCAGACTAATGCCAGCCTCATAGGATGAGTTTGGAAGTTTTCCTTCCTCTTCTATTTTTTGGAATAGTTTGAGAAGAACAGGTATTAATTCTTCTTTAAATGTTTGCTAGAATTTGCCTGTGAAGCCATCTGGCCCTGGACTTTTGTTTGTTGGGAGTTTTTTGATTACTGATTCAATTTCTTTGCTGGTTATTGGTCTGTTCAAATTTTCTATTTCTTCCTGTTTTAGTTTTGGTAATTTATATGTTTCTAGGAATTTATCCATTTCTTCTAGGTTGTCCAATTTGTCAGCATAGTGTTTTTCATAATTTTCTCTCACAATTGCTTGTATGGGATCTGAGGCAAACTTTTGATGATGTTTGGGGACAATGAGAAACACAGGTGTGGTACTGGTGAAGCCCTTTTTCAGTTCATTGTCTTTCTCACTGTTTCTCACTGTTCTTGGTTCTGAGCTCCACTGTCTTTGCCCTGAGCTCCCAATCTAATTGGCTTTCCAGTCCAGGGCTTAGTGAGTCAGCTTGAGTTGATAGACAGTTCCATCTGAAACCTGAGTCCCTAGCTCTTGGTTCAGTCTGCAATTCCTTGGTTATTTGAAGTCACTTTCCTCAGTTCCAGTCTAAAGTTCCCACTTACTGGGGTTTGCTGGCTTAGTCCACACTGGGAATTGCTGGTGGTGTGTACCGCCTTCTCTTGGCCAGTCTGCAGTAGTGTCTCTTGGTTACTGTCGGTATGTTAAGGTGCACATTTGTTTCTCTCACGTTGTGTTGATAAAGACTATTGCTAGTGGGGATCTTGGAAGAAAAAAAAAAAAAGGAAAGGTGCAAAAATTGTTGGGCATAAGTTGAACACTTAAATGTTGTTAGAGGGTGCCTGGGTGGTTCAGTTGGTTGGGCAGCTGCCTTCGGCTCAGGTCATGATCCCAGGGTCCTGGGATCAAGTCCCGCATCAGGCTCCGTGCTCAACGGGGAGTCTGCTTTTCCCTCTGCCCCTCCCTCTGCTCATGTTCTCTTTCTCTCTCTCTCTCTCGCAAAAGTAAATAAATTAATTAAAAAAAAAAAAAACACGCCATTAAGGCACTCACCAGCCACCTAATGTAAAGACTCCCATGTTAAGATACTGGTCACAGAATGGGTTAGATTGACAGTAGGTTACCTGCCAATCTCAAGAAAAATTTTGGGGCAATGAGGTACACCGAAGAGCGCCACACAATCCCCAACCCTGCAGCACATCCCTTTTAGGTATTTGTTTGGCTCCGAGAGACCCCATTTTAGGCCAGAGCTGGCTGACAGGAATGTGGGTTAAATTCCATTCCCACCTCAGGGTCCTCCCAAATTGCTGCTAGCCCTCAGGGAACTAGCCCTCAGTGGCCATTATGAAAAACATTTCAATAAAATAAGATTATTTTAGAAGTGCACTTGAAAGTCACAGTTCTCAAATTATTTTTTAAAGATCTTATTTATTTATTTGAGAAAGAGAGAGAAAGAGAGAAAGAACACGAGCAGAGGGAGGGGCAGAAGGAGAAGCAGGCTCCCCCCCGATCAGGGAGCCTAATTCGGGGCTCCATCCTAGGACCCTGGGATCATGATCTGAGCTGAAGGCAGACGCTTAACCCACTGAGCCACCCAGGCTCCCGTAAAGTCGCAGTTCTCAAATTAAACAAAGAGGATGAGATGCCTACTTTAATTGGCATGCGGAAGACTCCAAAGCCTTCAAAATTCAAAAATAGCTTTATTAAGGATTCACTGCAGAAGACTAGTGAAAAATTAAAGACACGAAACGGGGCACCTGGGTGGCTTAGTCGGTTAAGCATCTGCCTTCGGCTCAGGTCATGATCCCTGGGTCCTGGGATCAAGCCCTGCATCGGGCTCCCTGCTCAGTGGGGAGCCGCTTCTCCCTCTGCCTCTGCGCTCCACCTGCTTGTGTTTCCTCTCTCACAAATAAATAAATAAAATCTTAAAAAAAAAATAAAGACACAAAAAGGTACCTAAAATGAAGAACTGTAAGATGGGCTCAACTGCTTCTCCTCCCTTTCCTCCTTTATTTGAGCACTCATTCTAGCAATCACCAATTTGAACCACCTTTACACCGTAAATAAAAGTCCACCAAGGCCTCACAGACACCCCCATATCTACACTCAAGGGAGAGCCTCCATAGGGACTCCACCCAGAGTTGACAAGACCCTGAGGAATTTTCTGGTAAACCACTACATTATATAGCCAAGGGGAAACAAAAATTAAAATTAATTAAAAAACCTTCTAAATTCAGGTAAATATTGAAGCTTCACTCTACTTTAAACCCCACTCAGAACCTGCAGATGGGAATCTGGAAAAACTGTCAGAAGTCAGCTAAAGGTGAGGATTCTTACCAGAGTCAGCTCTCCCAGATCTCTGTTTAAAATACCCAGGGGAGGGGCGCCTGGGTGGCTCAGTCGTTAAGCGTCTGCCTTCGGCTCAGGTCATGATCCCAGGGTCCTGGGATCGAGCCCCGCATCGGGCTCCCTGCTCGGCGGGAAGCCTCCTTCTCCCTCTCCCACTCCCCCTGCTTGTGTTCCCTCTCTAGCTGTCTCTATGTCTGTCAAATAAATAAATAAAATCTTTAAAAAAAAAAAAAAAAAAATACCCAGGGGAGAGAGAAAAATAAATTATCTTTTGCACCCGCTTTGGGGACCACTCTTACATCCAAGGTGGGGGGGAGGGGGTGAGGATTCAGTACTGCTAGAAATCTTTGCTGTTTGTCCTGGCTGAAAACTGATAAGGTATTTATTTATTATTTATTTTTATTTTTTAAAAGATTTTATTTATTTATTTGACAGAGAGAGACACAGCGAGAGAGGGAACACAAGCAGGGGGAGCAGGAGAGGGAGAAGCAGGCTTCCCGCTGAGCAGGGAGCCTGAAGCGGGGCTCGATCCCAGGACCCTGGGATCATGATCTGAGCCAAAGGCAGATGTTTAACGACTGAGCCACCCAGGCGCCCCTTGACAAGGTATTTAAAAGACATTTTTAAGTAGCTCTGTAGTCAAAAGTTGGCCAAATTGGAAGCTGGTATTCAGAGACTAATAGGAATTTTGTTAGGCTTCCTCCCCTAAGCTAAAATGAAACTATGTGCCCAGGGAGAAAGGAAAACTGGGAGCCTTTGTAAAAGTATTTACTAAAAAAGGTGATGTCATTAGATGGGCCGTACAACCTATGCCATCATTTCAGTTGCAGCTGTTTGAAAGATCGAGAGCAACTGTTCTTATCTCACAAATCTCTGCAAAACTAGAAATGTGGCTTTAGAGGCAATTCAAAGTTCATCTATTCCTTGTCGCCACTCCCCAAACCTCCCCTTTTTATCTCAAGATGCTTGTAAGTATTGGCCTTGGGAAACCAAACTCCTTCTTGGAGGAATTTGCATTCTTTCTACCTGATCCCTGCGAGAACCCTTATCTAGACCAACCCCAATTCCTAAGACTGAAAAAAAGAAGTGGGGTGTGGGGGGGAGGGGAAGAGACAATTTTTTATTTATTAAAAAACAATACAAACTGCTTCACAGCCTCGATGAGATTACTTGTCAAGGATAAATAGAGATCTTAGGGGTCTTCTGCACAAATGTTAGTAGTAAAAAGTTTTAGTCCCAAAACTAAGGTCTCTGCATCTGTATGTTTCATGTGTGTCTATCTATATGTATTGTGGATGTGTGATAGTATTTTCCACCTCCAGATGGTATTGCAAATATTAACTTATGAAAGAGCCCTACTTAATTGGCTTAAAGAAAATCAAGTGCTTATATAAATTAAATTCTCAAAAATGTAATAGAAACTAACCCAAATGAATTTTAGGGAAAATATTTGGTATTAAAGTTAATTTAAAGTTTGTTAGCTTAATTAAAATAGACATATCTTCAGAGTTGTCATCATTAAAAATAATGCAGACATGCAACTTTTATTCTACCTAAGCTTACGAAAGGTCAAATGAGTTCATGTTATCTCTTAGAAAATTTATTAGAAAAAAAAAAAGCTTGGGGCAATGGCTGACTTAGTCTAATGTCTCATGAAGATTTTATGGGTAATCTAAACATATAAAGAACAAGTAAATTAAATAGATGTAAGTAGGGTAAAAAAGGTTTAGGTAGGGCGCCTGGGTGGCTCAGTTGGTTAAGCCACTGCCTTTGGCTCAGGTCATGATCCTGGAGTCCCGGGATCGAGTCCCGCATCGGACTCCCTGCTCAGCAGGGGGTCTGCTTCTCCCTCTGACCCTCCCCCTTCTCATGCTCTATCTCTCTCTATCTCATTCTCTCTCTCAAATAAATAAATAAAATCTTTAAAAAAAAAAAAAGGTTTAGGTAAACTTTTAAAATAGTTTCCTCAAATATTTTTGGTAACCTAAAACCTTAAAGTTTTGCTAAGTTAAGTTAAATGATGAGTTAATTTCAATTCATTGAATATTCAGATCATTTCCAAATAAGATAACATAATGAAACATTAATTACTGAACATAGGCTTATCTACTTTTAACTTCTTATTAAAGAAGAACTGTTGGGGCGCTTGGATGGCACAGTCAGTTGGGTGTCCAACTCTTGGTTTCCACTCAGGTTGTGATCTCAAGGTCGTGGGATCGAGCCCCATGTTGGGCTCTGTGCTCAACACAGAGTCTGTTTGAGATTCTCTCTCCCTCTTCCTCTGTCCCTCCTGCTTGTGCTCTCTCTCTCTCTCTCTCTGAAATAAATAAATAAATATTTAAAAAGAAGAACTGTTGGTAAACACGTGCCATGTTGAAAGATTGTACTGTAAGTGTATGCTTCTAAAAATTATGAAATGCATTCATAGATTTGCCAATCTAAAGAATACTAATGTAACAGTTCACAATTGTTTACTTCTTAGCTTTCACTAGAAATTAAGGTTTCTAAGGGTCATGAATTCTAGCTAATATATGTGGTTACAGCTATTAGAAATCAGAAGGGAAACAACTCTGTATACAAGCAAAGTAGAATCTGTGTTTTGATCAAAGAAGGTACAAAGAATGGAGATACATTTTTGTTGAGAAAAAATAATTTTGTGCTAAAATGACATCAGTTATTTCAAAATAAGAAAGAGGAAAAATATAGGACAAAATTTAAAAGTCATAGAAGGTTTATGGAAAAGAAATCTTCAGAAAGGAATTTTATGTGTAGTCAGGACTGGCTAAGATTAGAATAAATTTAATTAAGTAAATGAGTTTTAATGTGAAAAGTAAGCTGGGGAAAAATAAGAATTTGGATTCTTTCTGTTAAAAGGACAAAGTTTTCTTGGACTATTGTTCTGCTCTTGATAAGAGATTGTGGCTCAGTCGTTAAGTGTCTGTCTTCAGCTCAGGTCATGATCCCAGCGTCCTGGGATCGAGCCCCACCCTTTAAAATTGTCTGCCTACAAAAAAATAATAATAATAAAGTAGTCTGCCTACAAAATAAGGATTCTGTGTTTTGTCAAAATAATTTCTTGTGTTGGTTTTATCAAGTCTTTGATTACTTAAAAAAAGTGGAATCTTCTCTATTAAAGGAGCTAAGGATTTTTAAATTTTATTTCTACTTTTAATTTTAATTTTTAAGAGTTTTTATTTAAATTTCAGTTAGTTAACATACAGTGTAATATTAGTTTCACCTGTACAATATAGTGATTCAACACTTCCATACATCACCTGGTGCTCATCACAGCACATGCACTCCTTAATCTCCATCACCTATTTCACCCATCCCCCTGTCCCCCCTCCTCTGGTAACCATCAGTTTGTTCTCTATAGTTAAGAGTCTGTTTCTTGGTCCCTCTCTCTCTTTTTTTCCCTTTGCTCATTTGTTTTGTTTCTTAAATTCCACATATGAGTGAAATCATATGGTATTTGTCTTTCTCTGACTGACTTATTTCACTTAGCATAACACTCTCTAGCTCCATCCACATTGTTGCAAATAGCAAGATTTCATTCATTTTTGATGGCTGAGTAATATTTCACTGTGTATATATGCCACATTTTCTTTATCCATTCATCAGCTGATGGACATGGGCTGTTTCCATAATTTGGCTATTGTTGATAATGCTGCTATGAACATCAGGGTGCATGTATCCCTTTGAATTAGTATTTTTGTATTCTTTGGGTAAATACCTAATAGTACGATTGCTGGATCACAGGGTAGTTCTATTTTTAACTTTTTGAGGAACCACCATACTGTTTTCCAGAGAGACTGCACCGGTTTGCATTCCCACCCACAGTGTAAGAGGGTTCCCCTTTCTAAGCATTTTTTTAAAAACAGCTATTTAACTTTCTGTATTTGACTGTGAAGTCTTTAATTGTCACTATGGTTAAATGGATAACTAAGTATTGTTTCACAATCTGATACTATTTGACCAAATGTTTTAAAATTTCTTTGATATTTTTGACAGACTTCCCCCAAATCAAATTCTAAATGAAGTCTTTTTGGCCTCAAATTATCTTTAGGACTTTTGAGGGTCCTTGGAACATCTCAAAAGATTTGTTCTTCCTCCTTATAAAAAGGGAGAAATTAATTAGATGTATTTGGTATGTTAAATTACATGATTAGCATTGTTAAATAAAAAGTAATACTACTAAGCCTTCTTTATGTTGTATTTGTATAGATAGACGTTTTTACTATTCCAGATATTGTATAAAATTCTGGAAATCTGATATTGCTCTTATAATGTTATAAGACATAATTCCAGTTATTATCCTAAATTGTTGTGTGTCACAAAAATAACCAAATTTCTCTTTCAATTCCATTATAATGAATTCTCATAAGATCTTTAATAATGGACATTTTTAAAAAGTCTCCTGTAATTTACAGTTATTGTTTACTCTGATACTTTTGCAGAAATGTTCCTACAGAGCGCCTGGGTGGCTCAGATGGTTAAGTGTCTGCCTTCGGCTCAGGTCATGATCCCAGGGTCCTGGGATCGAGTCCCACATCAGGCTCCCTGCTCCTTGGGAGCCTGCTTCTCCCTCTGCCTTTCTCTCTCTCTGTCTTTCATGAATAAATAAAAATTAAAAAAAAAAAAAAAGAAATGTTCCTGCATAAGTGCTTCATTTTTAAGGAGATTCATGGAGTTTTCTGATAACTTTAAGTTATCAGTACAAGTTTCTGATAACAAGTACAGGTTTCTGATAACTTTAAGATCATAACACTGAACTGGGTAAGAATTTTTACAACTGAATGGAAAAACTGGATTCAAGTAGAACAAATATTAATTACATGGGCCTGAATAAACTAAGGAGAATAATTACAACTTTCATGTTTGAAACATTGCTGGTTCTTTAATGTTTTGTTTTTCCATATTTTAGGCAACCTTTTTCTTTTTTTCTCTTAAGCTATCAACAGTTTGGTAAGATATACCTTTGTGAATAAAGATGAAACGTTTGCTTTTTCTCCCTATCTTATCCCTCCAGAACTTGGAAACTCTTGAGTATTCTTTTCATGGCAATAGAGTTATTTACATAAGTTCAGTGGGAATGTGTTCCTCGTGCAACAGGATACAATTATTGTGTTATATTGGTGAAATATTGGCGATGTTATATTGGTGAAATATTGGTTAGTTTTGACTAGAGTGTCATATTTGAGATAGATGTATATAGACTCAGATATGACCAGACAGTTTTAAGGAACTAAGGTTGACTTTACAGAGCCAATAGAGCCCTTGAAAAAATCAGCCTGGTACCTTGATTACAAGGTTCCATCAAAGCAATCTTAAAAAGAGCTTATATGGTCACTCACTATCCTTGCTCCACGCATGTAAATAATCAGGCTAAGTTTAGTACAAATGAACTAATTTTACTGTAATTATCTTCAATGAAAAATGAGGTCAATTGTAGAGAGAAAAAATTATGTTTGCTTCTTTGTCTATATTGGATTCTGATCTTGTTAATTGCCCTATGAGGTTTTGTTGTATACCTGTAAACTGGACTAGATCCTAAATTCATCCAGTTTCCTCAAAAGATCTGGCTACAAATCTCCAAACTAATGTTTCCAATTTTCTTCCACCTTTCTGATTTGAAATCACTAAGAACAAAGTCTCCCCTTCAATCGACTTGAAAGGTACTCTGCCAGGTCCTTCTTACTCCCCAGGTGACAGCCAAACTTCCGGAAATGATCCTTGGATACACAGCTCACTGCTAAAGAAGGCTCTACTTGACATCAGGTTTTGGCACAAATGCTGGAGACCTCCAAATCAAATTGATGAGGAAGAGAAGAGAAGTAGCTGACATTGAGGAGGACTGCTTTCACCCAAGATGCTGGATCAAGACTTCATACTTTAACTAAACATGAAAACCTTTCGGGGCGCCTGGGTGGCTCAGTTGGTTAAGCCACTGCCTTCGGCTCAGGTCATGGTCCTGGAGTCCCGGGATCGAGTCCCGCATCGGGCTCCCTGCTCAGCGGGGAGTCTGCTTCTCCCTCTCCCACTCCCCCCTCTTGTGCTCTCTCACTCTCTCTCTCAAATAAATAAACAAATCTTTAAAAAAAAAAAAAAAAGAAAACCTTTCTTCTTCCCTTTCCTTCCTTTACGCTGGCCTGGAAAGATAATGCCATCTTCTCTATCTCCTGGGCCAGTACTAAGGGGAGGGGATAGGCTTTTCCTCTCAGGCTGCTGGATTTGTGATAAAAAAAAGTTGCTATCTGTCTATTAACAGTGCCATCTTAATGGTTTGTGCCCAACAGGGTTGTCTTTGCCTGTGGTGATTATCATTCTCCTTGGGTCTTTGGATGCCTAGATGGCTGGCATATAACCAGGCAATGTGTCTTCGGTTATCTAATTGTGCCCTTAATTTCCACAAACAAACTGACCCACCTTATTGGTTGACTCCCTTGGATTTACATTGTCAAGTTAGAAAGGAATTCCCAGTAGGCATTCACAACCACACTTTCCTGGTTAGGAATAAATGTAAACAAGAATACTATGAGAAATCTCTCCTTAACTCTTGAGAATATAGCATAATCCTCTGCTAAAATGAAAGCTGCCCCTCCAAAATCCTTAGACACTCTGGCCGAAGTCGTTCTTGATAATAGGATAGCCCTTGATTATCTTTTAGCTGAGCAAGGAGGTGTCAGTGCTGTGGCCCAGACCACCCGCTACACCTGGATTAACACTTCTGGGAAAATTGAAACACAGTGACATAAGACCACTGAGCAAGCCACTTGTCTTGAAAAGGTGATTCCTTCTGTGAGGTCTTTCTTTGACTGATTTGATTGGTTTGGGTCTTGGGGATCATGGCTCTGAAGTGCACTCCAAATACTGGGAGTTACCCAGTTTATAGTAATCATAGTAATCTCCCTGTGTGTTTTATTCTCTCAGAAGCTTTAGATGTATGTTTGCAGCTGCTAACCACCAAGCAAATGATCTCCCTAAGACTGGAACAGCAGAAAAGGAACGAAGAGAATGACCAACTTAAAGACTGTGAACCATGGGCGCCTGGGTGGCTCAGATGGTTAAGCGTCTGCCTTCGGCTCAGGTCATGATCTCAGGGTCCTGGGATCGAGTCCCGCATCGGGCTCCCTGCTCCTTGGGAGCCTGCTTCTCCCTCTGCTTCTCTCTCTCTGTCTCTAATGAATAAATAAATAAAATCTTTAAAAAAAAAAAAAAAAGACTGTGAACCTGAAGTCATGACAGGGATTAAGCAAAAACATCATGACCTGGGACCACCACAAAGAAGATCGACGTAAGCTGCTGGAACCACAGAGCAGTAGCTGAGAGTGATGCAGTGCCTTAAATTCTGATCACATCTCTCAGTTAGGCTGAGAGTCTGATCAAAAGGGAGGAATTGTTAAAAGGGAGATAGCAGGCCCAAATGGAGTCCCTTGTGCTAAATCCCATGTGAGCAAACCAAGACTTAATACCTAACCTAATGGCAGTTTCAACCACTCAGAAATGTGACCTTTAACCAATCAACACAGGTCAGCATTAGTGAGGTGATCTGCCCAATAGACTCCCTCTGTCCCCTCAGGAGGGGGACCTGGCCAGAACAATGCATTCTTTGCTAAAATTTCCTTTTTATGTGTCTTCTTTCCACCTTTAAGAATCTTTCCTTTTCTACACCTCGGCAGAGTTCCTTTCTATTTGCCAGATGGGATGCTGCCTGATTCATGAATCGTTGAATAAACCAATTTGATCTTTAAATTTACTCAGTTGAATTTTTGTTGTTTAACAATAATAAAAATTTGCAGACCTAGGGAGTGAAATAGTTGAAATCTGTAGTCTAGATGTCTCAGCATTCCAGCCTTCTAGGCTGCTCTTTCCATTAAAACAAGGTTTCCATTCCAACAAGCTATGGGAAAAACCGTGCTGTGTCCCTGGGGTGATGGTGTGTGGATGGGGTGGTGGGGAAGGCTGATTCCTCACTCTTTGCTCACTGCTTTTTTCCTTAGGCTCCTGACTTTCCCCCTCTTTCCTAAGGCTACCTCCTGGGATAGGTCCAAAATTCCTGTGAGTTTATTATGCAGTGCAATTTAGCTTCCTCTTTGTCTCATTCTTCTTTCCAAAGCAGCCCTGGGGCCTCTCTGTGCATAATTAAAAGATCCATTAAGGTGTTTTCCTAAACAAAAGAGCAGCTTTTCTCCCTCAGAGGAATTCTATCATCCTTTTTGGACTAGTAGTGAGGACTGCAGTCAGATTTTAAAATAATAACACACACACACACACACACACACACACGCACACGCGAACGCGCGCGCGCGCGAGAGAAGGTATTAGGGCATCTTTACCCTATGGTCCGTGGACAGGTGAAACAAATCCTAACGGGGAGCTGCTGGGGTGAATTTACCAGGACTAAGAAGGCACACGTGGCCAGCACAGTCTCTCTGTCTGCAGGCAGAGTGAACATGGAGTAGGTGAGGGGAGTGTCTGGTGCTTCCATCTCATGATTCGAAGTGTGTCACCTTCAGGACTGGAAATGCTGTTAGTCTGCTGCTCTCAAGCCCGTGCTCATCTTCATGCACAAATGTCCTCAAGACCATGAGCAAGATGCCTTTCTCCCCACACAACCCTCCTGGTCCCTGTGTCCCCTTTTGCAACCCTTTTCTAGTCACCCTTTGGGATTGACCCAAAGGCAGGTGAGTGCCCGGCCCTGGGTGTGGTCCCCTCACGTGTGGGGCATTTTCCACATGTCTTGCGAGGCTGGTCTCGGAGCTTAACTAAGTTGTTGTTGGTGCCTCATCATAGCACCCAAGTGTTGACAACTTGATACCTCTGTTACAGCAAGAGGCATCAGATATGGTTCTAAAAGTTAAAGGAATCAGAGAAATTTTGGAGTTTTAGAAATCTGAGGCATTTATTAAAGTTTGCAGGCAATTAAGTAACCAGCAGCCCTTGCACGTCTCCTCAGACTGGCAGGTTCTAAGATGCTCCTGTAGGGGAGGAAAAATTTTCTTATACCCTCTTAGGTTCTGTGGCTGGCCTAAGAATTAAACTGACATAAGAAAGAATAACAGGAGAGAAGCATATAAATTGACGTAATATTTTTATGTGCATATGGGAATCTTCAGAAGGAAAGTGAAGACCCGAAGAAGACATTAAGCCCCAAAGCTTACATGCCTTTTTATGCAAAGAACGATAAATTGTGGGATGTGACAAGACAAAGGGGTTGGGGCTAGGGCAGTAAATTGTGGGACAGTGAGTGGAATTATATAGGGAAAACTAATGGAAGATAAGGGTTATATTTGCAGGTTTGTTTGCATAGTTCCATTTCAGCGTCAACTCCCAGGCTCTGCTGATAAGAATGTTCTCTTCCTGGTGCAGGAGGGCACCTTTCTCAGGGGAAATTTTATGTCCTGCTTTTAGGTAGAAAGAGGAGGGCAGAGAGAGTGCTTCCTGTATCTGCTGTTTCTCAAGTCCCTTTAACTCAAAATAATTAATATGCCAAAGTGGCATATTTTTGGATGGTACATTCTGAACCCCTTCACTCCTTTTCCTGCCATAAGGGGGAGAATCATGGCCCCAAGCTGGTACCCACCATCCTCAGGGCTGGGGACCTCCCGACTGTGAGAACTTCCTCTCCCTTTGTGCTGGCTACAACACATATCTGCTCTTCTAGGGAAGTCTTCTCTTCCAAGAGGCCTCTTCAGGCTGCTTGAACCTGAGAAAGACATAGTTAGGGATGTTGTTAGTATTGACAAGAGTGTGAATACTTGGGTGATGTCCAGCCAGAGGCTGCTTCTGCCCTGTAAATATGGGAAGACAATGGTAATGGTTAAAGACTTTCAGGACACAATTGCTCAGGACCAGACTGAAGGGGAAATGAGGTTGGTGTGTGAGCAGCATCCCTGGGGAGACTGGTTACCAAGGCTGCAAGGTCATCAGTCCTTGGGGCCTGTCTCAGAGCAACAGGGTGGGGGCTCAGGGTCTACTGAACAAGGGTCCTGAAGGCTAGAGCTGGAGGCGTGGGGAGGGGACTCTTGGAGGGACTGGTTTGTCGCATGAGTCAGTCTTCCCTTCCTTCTTCTACACCAACTGTCTTCATTTATCTAAAAAAGAAGCAGGTGGGGTGAGGGGTGTGGGATTGGGGAGCACCTGAGTCTAGACCCTTTGCCCTTGCTTAACTATACTAGGAGAGGGAAGGTCTCAGCTCTCTGCAGAGCACAAGGATCTGCCCACAGGGGACAATGTTCTTGCCCATTGGCTATTTCAGCTGGAGTTGGTGGTGAGCAGTACCAACCAGGCCCTTGCTTCTGACAGTGTTAAGGTGTCATCATTACTTTTGCAGGCTGAACAGGTATTTGTGTGTAATGGGGCTCCTTCCTTGAATCAAAACAATGTCCATCTCCAGAATTCAGGTGAGGCTAGATATTTTTTTTTTTAAGAATTTATTTATTTATTTGACAGAGAGAGACACAGCGAGAGAGGGAACACAAGCAGGGGGAGTGGGAGAGGGAGAAGCAGGCTTCCCGTGGAGCAGGGAGCCCGATGCGGGACTTGATCCCAGGACCCTGGGATCATGACCTGAGCCGAAGGCAGACGCTTAATGACTGAGCCACCCAGGCGCACTGAGGCTAGATATTTCTCACCACCAGTGGGACAGTGTCCTCTTTCATGTGGACTGTGGTCTTTCAGGAAGAGTCCTTACCAAAGGGAAGAGGTGTCCAAGCCAAAGAGTTTGTCCCGTGGAGGCTTTAAGGGGCAAAGCAGTTCTGGGTCCAGCCTTGCTTCTGTTTCCATCACCCACCCCCATGGGATGTCTCGATGCTAAGGCATGGGAGATGGAATCATGGGGATGGTCAGAACTGCAAAAGTCATTTCTCTAAAATTCTATAAGGCAATGGGGCCCAAGCACCCTGCTCTGGACACCTCTGACAGGGCACAGGGCACAGCATGGGACGAGAGAGATTTGCCCCATTTTTTTGGCTGTGGGGCACCTTTGCATCTAGGGGCAGGATCTGGTTTCACAGTGATGGCTGGGGGACCCAGCAGTACCCAGCAGAAGTGTGTCAGGCAGGCAGTCCCTAAGAGAAGAGGAATAAATCTGCAGCTGTCGTAGAGCAACTGACCAGCTTCATCCATGAGCACATGTGGGTCACCTCCTGGGACTCCCAGAAACACTTGGGGGGATTTAGCAGGCGGTGGGGTCCTGTGTGAGCTAGGGAATTAGAGTGCCTACTGGTTTCTTCCTTTTTAGAGCATGTCAGCAGCCTTGGAGTTATGTGAGAAGGAAAAGAAACCAGGTTTTCTGTTTAAGAAAACAAAACCCCATTTTTGTCCACAGACAGATTCTTCCAAGCAGCTGCTCTCTGAAAGGCTGGGCTTCCAGGTTCCTGCCGCACGTGTGCCCAGGGCTGGGAGGCGGCCTGGCGAGGTTGCTGGTGACGGTGGCATGGGCTGCTGGGGTCCTGGGGCCTGGATGCTGTGTGATCTGACCCTGCACTGCACAGACAGCCTGGCTCAGGCTCACAGGGGTTGGTTACCTCCAGCACTGGCAATTCCTCACAGTGAAAGCACTCTCCAGCGGGTCATTCCGCCTGTGTCTGAGTGGTTTTCTGTTCACAGAATCATTTATTTCTGGTGTCAGGAAGGCCCAGGGCAGCTTTTCCCACTGGCTATAAATGCTCTGAGCACCATCGATTCCTCTGCTCCCATCCATGGAAATCTGCTGGAGCAGCAAGTCTGTGTCTGGGATTCCTAGTGGGGGTGGGGGGAGGGCAAGGGTCAGGGTGGCTTTGGTTCTCTCCGTCTTGGCAGAAGCTGGTGTGGGGGGGGGATGCTGAGGACACTGCGGGCCCCCAGGGAGCAGCCTATTGGTTTGGACACTGTGTTGGAGTTTCCTGGCCTGCAGCTGGGGGAGTGCGGCTAGCTGTACATCAATGCCACCTGACACTTCTCTTGGAGTCTCCCCTACCCCAGGGCCACTGGGCGTGTCACTGGGCATGTCCCTGAGCCTGACTGAGGACTCTTTAGAGCTCATCTTCCTTCAAAGATGTCCCAGATCTCCCTTTCCCCTCCTCCTGGCTTGGGCTGTGTGTGTGTGTGTGTGTGTGTGTGAGATTGGTGTTTGTGTCTCTGTGGGCGTGCTTGCTCATAGGGTGTCGTGCGCGAGCGCCTGTGTCTGAGTGGGAGGTGTGGGACTGGTGTGTACGTGTGCACGAGGGTGTCTGAGTGTGCGCTTCTCTCAGCTCGCCCTTGCTCTTCTTAGTCCATTTCTCCCTGTCATCTGAGGATTTATGGAAAATCTCAGGGAGGAGGCCGTGGGCGTGGAGAGGACCTCGGATATGGGTCTCTTTGCCCTCAGAGCTGCTCTGGAGACAGAGGGGGCAACGTTTCCCAGGCTCTGAGAGCCTCTCCTGAGAGAAAAGCATCAATCTGCTTGTCAGGGGAGAAATGGCTATTTGTCCATGTCTGGAAGGACCCCAGTGGCAGGGCTGGCTCTGAGTCATCACTGCCTCCAGGGCTCAGCACAGGATAGGGGCAGGGGATGTGACAGACTGATGAGCCCAGGGACCAGGTGGGCTGTGCACCCTCGGGGCTGACACTAGTGGTCAGCCCAGTGGGGGGTGGGCTGCAGCCTGAGGAGGTGGAGGGTCAGGAGAGGCGCAAGGGTGGGGTTGGGGGGACTGAGGCAATGGGGCCTGGTCAGATTGTGTCAGCATTGCCTCAACCGGCAGCCGGGGCAAGAGGCTGGGGACAGTGAGTGGGGTTGAAGGTCAAGGGGGGCAGCATTCCCTTTTGATGTACCAAGAAGGGCATGGCAAGCTCAGGATCTAGAGACACTGAGGCCTGACCTTACTTCATGGGGGTCCTGAGGACAAGAGGCCTCAGGGGGGAAGAAGTTTCTGTTAGGAGTTTTTATGGAAGAAGAGACAGTCTCCTCTCTCTTTCCCTGCTCTATTTCTTCTACACCTTTCTTTCAGTGCCTGGGGCAAGTCCTGGCAAGTCTTCCCATCTGGGTCAGTATCTACTGAGTGAATGCCTGAGAGAATTAATGAATTACTAGAGATCAGACCCCTGGGCCTGAGGCATAGTTCTGCCACTGACCACTGGCCAGAGGTTCCTCCATGTGCCTCCGTTTCCACCTGGGCAGTGGCTGGGGCCCTTCATGGTCTGGTTATCTACGGTCCTGTGGCTGGAAAGGCTTTCCCAGGAGCCAGAAGACATACTGTGGTAGGGACACTCTTGTGCATCCTCTTGCCCACCATTCCCTTTCTGTTTGTCAGGAGTCTGTGTCTCTGGCCCCAAGGGTGAGGCTCTGGCGCTCTTGGGTTTCAGGGGACAACCCATTCCTATCATGGCAACCCGGCGTGATGACTCCCAGTGGTGAGTGGACAGGAACCTGTGGCCTCTTGGTTATCCTTCTGGGCTTGCTCTACATCTGGGGGTAAATGGGTAGCAGATGGAGCCTCAGCCAGAGTTTACAGAGCTCACTTGTTAGATGTTGACTGAGCACTTATTCTGGGCCAGAGCCCCTCCTTTAGCCTAGAGGAACCCAGACCACTTGCAGTCTTTTAGACTCCTGGTATATCAAGAAACAAATGTGCTGAATTTGTGTCCTTCTGTAGTTCCATGTTGAATCTGGGCTGGACTTGTGACTTGCTTGGGCAAAGAGAATGCAGCCAAAGGGATATTGTTCTGAGTCTGTTCCTTAAAGGGCCTTTCATGCCACCCTGAGACACCTGTAAAGGAGCCCATGAGAGCTTCCTCAAAGATAAGAAAACTCGTGGAGAAAGAGTGAGGCCCAGGCCACCCTCAGCCATGTCAGGCTTCCCAGCTGAGTGCCAGTCACGTGAGTGAGCTCATCCCGGTTCCTCCATCCCCAGTTGAGACACCAGCTGGCTGCAAGGCATGAGTGAGTCAGCTGAAACCATCCGATGAAGAGACAAATTCTCCAGCTGAGCACAGCCCAGATTGCTGATTTTAAGCCATTAAGTTTGGGGGTAGTTTTTTTTAATGTATCAGAAGCTAATTGAAACAAACATTTGTACATAGGAGTAGAGGTGATACCATAACAAAAATTTAAAACATGTGGGTAGACTTTGGGGCTGAGGGACAGCTGGAAGCTAGAAGGATGCCAAGGACGTGGATGCTGAAAGGGCAGTGAGGAAACTGCTAGTGCAGGCTAGAGAAAGGGCAACCTGTGCTATACTGAGGTGGAATAATTCGTGTGACCTTGGAGAATAGAAAATGTAGCCGATGAACCTGTGGTTCTGGCTAAGATGATTTCCAAGAAGAATATTGAAAGTGTCCATTGGGAAAAAGACAGTCTCTTCAACAGATGGTGTTGGGAGAACTGGTCAGCAACAAGTAAAAGAATGAAACTGGACCACTTTCTTACACCACACACAAAAATAAGTTCAAAATGGATTAAGGACCTAAATGTGAGCCCTGAAACTATAAAAATCCTAGAAGAGAGCACAGGCTGAAATTTCTCTGACATCACCCATAACAACTTCTTACTGGATATGTCTCCTGAGGCAAGGGAAACAAAAGCAAAAACAAACAAAACAAAACAAAAAAACCCCAAGCAAAGCAAAACAAAACAAAAACTACTGGGACTACATCAAAATAAAAAGCTTCTGCACAGCAAAGGAAACCATCAACAAAATGAAAAGACAGCTTACTGAATGGGAGACGATATTTGAAAATGACGTATCTGATAAAGGGTTAGTATCTAAAATATATATAGAACTGATATAACTCAATACCTAAAAAATAATCCAATTTAAAAATGGGCAGAAGACATGAGGAGATATTTCTCTAAAGAAGAAATACAGATGGTCAACAGATATGAAAAGATGCTCAACATCACTCATCATCAGGGAAATGCAAATCAAAACCACAATGAGATGTCACCTCACACCTGTCAGAGTGGCTAAAATCAGCAACACAAGAAACAACAAGTGTCAGAGAGGATGTGGAGAAATAGGAACCCTTATGCACTGTTGGTGGGAGTGCAAACTGCTACAGCAACTGTGGTAAACAGTATGGAGATTTCTCAAGCTAAAAAAGGACCTACCTTACAATCTAGTAATCACACTGCTGGGTATTTACACCCAAAATACAAAAATACTAATTCAAAGGGATACATGCACCCTTATGTTTATTGCAGCATTATCTACAATAGCTAAATTATGGAAACAGCCCAAATGTTCATTGACTGATGAATGGATAAAGAAGATATATATAATGGAATATTACTCAGCCAACAAAAAGAATGAAATCTTGCCACTTGCAGCAACATGGATGGAGCTAGAAAGTATTATGCTAAGTGAAATAAGTCAGTCAGAGAAAGACAAATACCATATAATTTCACTCATATGTGGAATTTAAGAAACAAAACAAATGAGCAAAGGGAAATGAGCAAAGAGAGAGGGGCAAACCAAGAGACAGACTCTTTTTTAAAAAAGATTTTATTTATTTGCGAGAGAGAGAGCAAGCTCGTGCACAAGCAGGTAGAGGGGCAGAGGGAGAGGAAGAGACAGACTCATTGCTGAGTAGGGAGCCCGATGTGGGGCTTAATCCTAGGACCCTGGGACCTGAGCCGAAGGCAGATGCTTAACCGACTGAGCCACCCAGGAGCCCCGAAGAAACAGACTCTTAATCATAGAGAACAAACTGATGGTTAGCAGAGGGGAGGGGGATGGGGGGATGGGTGAAATAGGTATTGGGGATGGAGGGCACTTGTGATGAGCACCGGCTGTTATATGGAAGTGTTGAATCACTATATCATACACCTGAGACTAATATAACACCGTATGTTAACTATGCTGACATTTTAAAAAATTAATAATAATAATAAAAAGAAAGTGCCTGGTGGCTTCTTCTATCAGCACATGCTAAGGTAGCTGTGAGAGAAAGAGGAGCTCAAGGAGGAACTATTCTGTCTCCAAGACGTTGGAGGCAATAGAGAGGTTGCAGGACAATATTTTCAGTAAAAGATTCTCAAAGTAAGAAATGGTCTCAGGGCAAAGAATGAATCAAGATTATGGCTGTAAGACTCTTTGTTTGTATCTCAGAAAGATTTAAGGTGGTGCTTAGTTGATCCCCTCAGCTAGGCAAGAGAGCTTTTAGCACAACCCTGACACCCACTCAGAGTAGAAAGAGGCATAGCTTGGAAAGCATCAATGTGGCTTTTGAAGCACGTAGTGACTCCCAGCCTGATCAAACCCACGCAACTTAAAAGAGAGTTGTCCTGGCAAAAGCACTACTAGCTTGAATTAAAAGGAATAGAAAACAGTGGAATGAAAACTGGTCTATGGGCTTCTGACTCTTCACAGGCAGGAAGCTGGGAGAGAGTGCTACACAGCTGGAAATATGATCCATTAATTATTGAAAAGGAAAGACATCTCAGACGGTGAAGCCTAGAATGTGAAACCAAGAACCAGGGAGAACAATGATTAGGGCACCATTCCTGGGAAGCAGAAAATAGGCCCTAATCGAGGAACTCTCTTTGCTTCTACAATTAGGGGAACTGCTGACATGTGCCCAGTTAGATCTCAAAATTGCCATGGAACAGTGACTACTATGGGCCTCTCATTTACCCCCTTTTTAAATGAAGGTGTCTCTGGGGGGATATCTACACCCTTCTCACCATTTCTCATCTGTTAAGTATGTTGAGGTCAAATAACTTGTCTTTCTGATTCATAGATCTCAGGATCAACATGAGCACTATGCAAGGAACTGCATGTAGGGAGCCGTGTTTACACCTGGATCATTATTATAATGATTTGCCACAATCTGCCCTCCGGCACCCATGATTCACCTCCCTCCCACATGCGAAATCCACTTAACTGTCTCACAAGACCCCCAAATTTTCAACCAGTTACAGCATCAGGTTCCAAGTCCAAGGTCTCATCATCACCTCGAAAGTCTTCCAGCCTCTACTCATTACCGAATTCCAAAGCCATTTGTAACAAATACTAAAGGTGGAATCTTGTAGGTATTTGTTACCCAGCACCACTCTCCCTGACTAAAATATGTTTCAGTTTCCTCGGATTGTTGTAACAAATTACTGCACACTGGTCGTTTACAACAGAAATGCATTCTTTCACAGTTCAGGAGTCCAAAATTCTGTAATCAAGGCATCAGCAGGGCTGGTGCCTTCTGGAGGCTCTGAGGGAGAATTTGTTCCATACTCCTATCCTAGTTTCTGGAGGTGACAAGCAATCTTTGGCACTCCTTGGCTTGGAGCTCCACCACTTTAACTTCTGCCACTATCCACATATGGCTGTCTTCCTCACACGTGTCAGCTGTATCTCTTTATGGCTTTCTTACAAGGACACCAGTCATTGGATTTAGGGCCCACCCTAATCCAGTATGACCTCATTTGAATTAATTACATCTACAAAGACCCTATTTTCAATAAGGTCATGTTCTGAGGTTCTAGGTGGACATGAATTCTGGACACTGTACAGATATTACTTAATTTCTTAACTCCCACAACCTTCTGAAGGACAGATATTCACCACATTCACAAATGCCAAAGCAGAGACAGAGAGGAATGAATTTATAGGTGTACTTCAGAGATATGTTCAGTTCCAGACTACCACAATAAAGCAGATATTACAATAAAGCGAGTCAAATGAACTTTTGGGGTTTCCCAGTGCATATAAAAGTTATGATTACACTATTTTGTAGTCTATTAAGTGTGTGATAGTATTATGTCTAAAAAACAATGTATATACCTTAATTAAAAATACTTTATTACTAAAAATGGTAGCCATCACTTGAGCTTTCAGTGAGTCCATCTTTTTGCTGGTGGAGGGTCTTGCTTGATATCGATGGCTGCTAAATCATCAGGGTGGTGGTGGCTGAAGGCTGGGGTGGCTGTGGCAATTTCTTAAGATAAGACAATGGTGCAATTTGCCACATTGATTGACTCTTCCTTTCACCAACAATTTCTTAGGAGCATGTGATGCTGTTTGATAGCATTTCCCCCATAGTTCCCCCTAGTTGGAGCCCATCTTCTCAAACCCTGCTGCTGCTCTATCAACAAAGCTTATGTCATATTCTAAATCCCTTGTTGTCATTTCAACAGTCTGCACAGCATCTTCACCAGGAGCAGTTTCCATCTCAAGAAACCACCTTCTTTGCTCACCCATAAGAAGCAAATCCTTATCTGTCAAAGTTTTATCGTGAGATTGCTGCAATTCAGTCCCATCTTCAGGCTCCACTTCTAGTTCTCTTGCTATTTCCACCACATCTGCAGTTACTTCCTTCACTCAAGTCTGGAACCCCTCAAAGTCCTCCATGAGGGTTGGACCACTTCTTCCAAACTCCTATTAATGTTGGTATTTTGACCATGAATCAGAAATGTTCTTAATGGCATCTAGAATGGTGAATCCTTTCTAGAAGACTTTCAGTTTACTTTGCCCAGATCTATCAGAGGAATCTCTGTCTAAGGCAGCTATGGCTTTATGAAATGTATTTTCTTTTTTTTTTTAATTTTTTTATTGTTATGTTAATCCCCATACATTACATCATTAGTTTTAGATGTAGTGTTCCACGATTCACTGTTTGTGCATAACACCCAGTGCTCCATGCAGAACGTGCCCTCTTTAATACCCATCACCAGGCTAACCCATCCTCCCACCCTCCTCCCCTCTAGAACCCTCAGTTTGTTTTTCAAAGTCCATCGTCTCTCATGGTTCGTCTACCCCTCCGATTTCCCCCCCTTCATTCTTCCCCTCCTGCTATATTCCTCTTTTTTTTTTTTTTTTTAACATATATTGCATTATTTGTTTCAGAGGTACAGATCTGAGATTCAACAGTCTTGCACAATTCACAGCGCTTACCAGAGCACATACCCTCCCCGTGTCTATCACCCAGTCACCCCATCCCTCCCACCCCACCCCCCACTCCAGCAACCCTCAGTTTGTTTCCTGAGATTAAGAATTCCTCATATCAGTGAGGTCATAAGATACATGTCTTTCTCTGTTTGACTTATTTCGCTCAGCATAATACCCTCCAGTTCTATCCACGTCATTGCAAATGGCAAGATCTCATTCCTTTTGATGGCTGCATAATACTCCATTGTATATATATACCACATCTTCTTTATCCATTCATCTGTCGATGGACATCTTGGCTCTTTCCACAGTTTGGCTATTGTGCACATTGCTGCTATAAACATCGGGGTGCATGTACCCTTTCGGATCCCTACTTTTGTATCTTTGGGGTAAATACCCAGTAGTGCAATTGCTGGATTGTATGGTAGCTCTATTTTCAACTTTTTGAGGAACCTCCATACTGTTTTCCAGAGTGGCTGCACCAGCTTGCATTCCCACCAACAGTGTAGGAGGGCTCCCCTTTCTCCACATCCCCGCCAACATCTGTCATTTCCTGACTTGTCAATTTTAGCCATTCTGACTGGTGTGAGGTGGTATCTCATTGAGGTTTTGATTTGGATTTCCCTGATGCCGAGCGATGTTGAGCACTTTTTCATGAGTCTGTTGGCCATTTGGATGTCTTCTTTGGAAAAATGTCTGTTCATGTCTTCTGCCCATTTCTTGATTGGATCATTTGTTCTTTGGGTGTTGAGTTTGATAAGTTATTTATAGATTTTGGATACTAGCCCTTTATCTGATATGTCATTTGCAAATATCTTCTCCCATTCTGTCAGCTGTCTTTTGGTTTTGTTGACTGTTTCCTTTGCTTTGCAAAGCTTTTTATCTTGATGAAGTCCCAATCGTTCATTTTTGCCCTTGCTTCCCTTGCCTTTGGCGATGTGTCTAGGAAGAAGTTGCTGCGGCTGAGGTCGAAGAGGTTGCTGCCTGTGTTCTCCTTTAGGATGTTGATGGACTCCTGTCTCACATTGAGGTCTTTCATCCATTTTGAATCTATTTTTGTGTGCGGTGTAAGGAAATGGTCCAGTTTCATTCTTCTGCATGTAGCTGTCCAATTTTCCCAACACCATTTGTTGAAGAGACTGTCTTTTTTCCACTGGACATTCTTTCCTGCTTTGTCAAAGATTAGTTGGCCATAGAGTTGAGGGTCCATTTCTGGGCTCTCTATTCTGTTCCATTGATCTATGTGTCTGTTTTTGTGCCAGTACCGTACTGTCTTGATGATGACAGCTTTGTAATAGAGCTGGAAATCCGGAATTGTGATGCTGCCAGCTTTGCTTTTCTTTTTCAACATTCCTCTGGCTATTCGGGGTCTTTTCTGGTTCCATACAAATCTTAGGATTATTTGTTCCATTTCTTTGAAAAAAGTGGATGGTATTTTGATGGGGATTGCGTTGAATGTGTAGATTGCTCTAGGTAGCATTGACATCTTCACAATATTTGTTCTTCCAATCCATGAGCATGGAACGTTTTTCCATTTCTTTGTGTCTTCCTCAATTTCTTTCATGAGTATTTTATAGTTTTCTGAGTACAGATCCTTTGCCTCTTTGGTTAGATTATTCCTAGGTATCTTATGGTTTTGGGTGCAATTGTAAATGGGATCGACTCCTTAATTTCTCTTTCTTCTGTCTTGTTGTTGGTGTATAGGAATGCCACTGACTTCTGTGCATTGATTTTATATCCTGCCACTTTACTGAATTCCTGTATGAGTTCTAGCAGTTTTGGGGTGGAGTCTTTGGGGTTTTCCACATAAAGTATCATATCATCTGCAAAGAGTGAGAGTTTGACTTCTTCTTTGCCGATTCGGATGCCTTTTATTTCTTTTTGTTGTCTGATTGCTGTGGCTAGGACTTCTAATACTATGTTGAATAGCAGTGGTGATAGTGGACATCCCTGCCGCGTTCCTGACCTTAGGGGAAAAGCTCTCAGTTTTTCCCCATTGAGAATGATATTCGCTGGAGGTTTTTCATAGATGGCTTTTATGATATTGAGGTATGTACCCTCTATGCCTATACTCTGAAGAGTTTTGATCAAGAAAGGATGCTGTACTTTGTCAAATGCTTTTTCTGCATCTATTGAGAGGATCATATGATTCTTGTTCTTTCTTTTGTTAATGTATTGTATCACGTTGATTGATTTGCGGATGTTGAACCAACCTTGCAGCCCAGGGATGAATCCCACTTGGTCGTGGTGAATAATCCTTTTAATGTACTGTTGGATCCTATTGGCTAGTATTTTGGGGAGAATTTTTGCATCCATGTTCATCAAGGATATTGGTCTGTAATTCTCCTTTTTGATGGGGTCTTTGTCTGGTTTGGGGATCAAGGTAATGGTGGCCTCATAAAACGAGTTTGGAAGTTTTCCTTCCATTTCTATTTTTTGGAACAGTTTTAGAAGAATAGGTATTAATTCTTCTTTAAATGTTTGGTAGAATTCCCCTGGGAAGCCATCTGGCCCTGGGCTTTTGTTTTTTGGGAGATTTTTGATGACTGCTTCAATTTCCTTAGTGGTTACAGGTCTGCTCAGGTTTTCTATTTCTTCCTGGTTCAGTTTTGGTAGTTGATACATCTCTAGGAATGCATCCATTTCTTCCAGGTTATCTAATTTGCTGGCATAGAGTTGCTCATAATATGTTCTTATAATTGTTTGTATTTCTTTGGTGGTGGTTGTGATCTCTCCTCTTTCATTCATGATTTTGTTGATTTGGGTCATTTCTCTTTTCTTTTTGATAAGTCTGGCCAGGGGTTTATCAATCTTGTTACTTCTTTCAAAGACCCAGCTCCTAGTTTCGTTGATCTGTTCTACTGTTCTTTTGGTTTCTATTTCATTGATTTCTGCTCTGATCTTTATTATTTCTCTTCTCCTGCTGGGTTTAGGCTTTATTTGCTGTTCTTTCTTCAGCTCCTTTAGGTGTAGGGTTAGGTTGTGTACTTGAGACCTTTCTTGTTTCTTGAGAAAGGCTTGTATTGCTATATACTTTCCTCTTAGGACTGCCTTTGCTGCATCCCAAAGATTTTGAATAGTTGTGTTTTCAGTTTCATTGGTTTCCATGAATTTTTTTAATTCTTCTTTAATTTCCTGGTTGACCCATTCATTCTTTAGTAGGATGCTCTTTAGCCTCCATGTATTTGAGTTCTTTATGACTTTCCTCTTGTGATTGAGTTCTAGTTTCAAAGCATTGTGGTCTGAAAATAGGCAGGGAATGATCCCAATCTTTTGGTACCAGTTGAGACCTGATTTATGACCTAGGATGTGATCGATTCTGGAGAATGTTCCATGGGCACTAGAGAAGAATGTGTATTCCGTTGCTTTGGGATGGAATGTTCTGAATATGTCTGTGAAGTCCATTTGGTCCAATGTGTCATTTAGAGTCTTTATTTCCTTGTTGATCTTTTGCTTAGACGATCTGTCCATTTCAGTGAGGGGATGTTAAAGTCCCCCACTATTATTGTATTGTTGTTGATGTGTTTCTTTGCTTTTGTTATTAATTGCCTTATATAATTGGCTGTTCCCATGTTAGGGGCATAGATATTTACAATTGTTAGATCTTCTTGTTGGATAGACCCTTTAAGTAGGATATAGTGTCCTTCCTCATCTCTTATTACAGTCTTTTGTTTAAAATCTAATTTGTCTGATATAAGGATTGCCACACCAGCTTTCTTTTGGTGTCCATTAGCATGGTAAATGGTTTTCCACCCCCTCACTTTCAATCTGGGGGTGTCTGGATCTAAAATGAGTCTCTTGCAGACAGCATATCGATGGGTCTTATTTTTTAATCTAATCTGATAGTCTGTGTCTTTTGATTGGGGCATTTAGCCCATTTACATTCAGGGTAACTATTGAAAGATAGGAATTTAGTGCCATTGTATTGCCTGTAAAGTGACTGTTACTGTATATTGTCTGTGTTCCTTTCTGGTCTATGTTGCTTTTAGGCTCTCTCTTTGCTTAGAGTACCCCTTTCAATATTTCTTGTAGGGCTGGTTTCGTGTTTGCAAATTCCTTTAGTTTTTGTTTGTCCTGGAAGCTTTTTATCTCTCCTTCTATTTTCAATGACAGCCTAGCTTGATATAGTATTCTTGGCTGCATATTTTTCTCATTTAGTGCTCTGAATATATCCTGCCAGTCCTTTCTGGCCTGCCAGGTCTCTGTGGATAGGTCTGTTGCCAGTCTAATGTTTCTACCATTGTAGGTTACATATCTCTTCTCCCAAGCTGCTTTCAGGATTTTCTCTTTGTCTGTGAGACTTGTAAGTTTTACTATTAGATGTCGGGGTGTTGACCTATTTTTATTGATTTTGAGAGGGGTTCTCTGTGCTTCGTGGATTTTAATGCCTGTTTCCTTTCCCAAATTAGGGAAGTTCTCTGCTATAATTTGCTCCATTATACCTTCTGCCCCTCTCTTTCTTCTTCTTCTGGGATCCCAATTATTCTAATGTTGTTTCGTCTTATGGTATCGCTTATCTCTCGAATTCTGCCCTCGTGATCCAATAGTTGTTTATCTCTCTTTATCTCAGCTTCTTTATTTTCCATCATTTGGTCTTCTATATCACTGATTCTCTCTTCTGCCTCATTTATCCTAGCAGTTAGCGCCCCCATATTTGATTGCACCTCATTAATAGCCTTTTTGAATTCGACTTGGTTAGATTTTAGTTCTTTTACTTCTCCAGAAAGGGTTTCTCTAATAACTTCCATGCTTTTTTCAAGCCTAGCTAGTATCTTTAAAGTGATGATTCTGAACTCTAGATCCGACATCGTACTAATGTCCGTATTGAGTAGGTCCCTGGCAGTCGGTACTACCTCTTGTTCTTTTTTGTTGAGGTGATTTTTTCCATCTTGTCATTGTGTCCAGAGGAGAATAGATGAATGAGAGAACAAAATGCTAACCGGGTAACAACGTCCCCAGAAAATACACTCTAAACAAATCAGAAAAGACCTGAAGCAGTGGGAAAAGAAAGGGAAAGAGAGAAAAAAGAAAAAGAAAAAAAAAAAAAGATAAAGATAAAAACAAACAAAAACAGAACAAAACAAAACCAAACAAACAGAATATGATCAAATATGATCAGGCTGGTATATAGATCAGTGCCACACACTAGATTTTGGGTGTATTTTGGTCTGTTAGAAGAAAGTGCCTCCCAAAATTTTAAAGAAAGAAAAACTTATATATGTACAAAAATAAGGGTTGATATGATGAAGGGATGGAATATGACTGTAAAGATGGAAATTATAAAAAAATTTATAAAAGGAATTGATAAGAAGTTGTTTGAAAAAAGAAAGAAGAGGATTTAAAAAAAAAAAAGGGAGAGAATGTGATCAGGCAGGGGAGTAGAAAAAAACCATACACTAGAGATTTAGGGTATAAAATGATCTGTTAGAAGAAACAATCTCAAAATTTTAAAGAGAGAACAACTTATATATATATATGCCAAAAATACAGGTAACTACTATGAAGGGATAGAATATGACTCTAAAAATGAAAAATAAAAATGTTTTTTAAAAAAGGGATTGATAAGATGTTGGTTGAAAAGGGAAAAAGAAAAATTAAAAAAAAAAAAGACAGTTAAAAAAAAAAAAACTTTGAAGGACTACAGAATCATGGTAAAAAAGCCATGGATTCTATGTGCAGTATTCCCCTAGCGCTGGAGTTCTGCCGTTCTCATTGATCGGTACACTTGGTCTTGTCTGGCTGTTCTCGCTGATCTTCTGGGGGAGGGACCTGTTGCCGTGGTTCCCAAATGTCTTTGCCGGAGGCGGAATTGCCTCGCCCTTGCCCGGTCCAGACTAAGTAATCTGCTCGGGTTTGCTCTCGGGAGCTTTTGTTCCCTGCAAGCTTTCCGTACAGCTTTGGAGGCCGAGAGTGAAAATGGCAGCCTCCCAATCTCTGTCCTGGAGGAGCCGAGAACTCGGGGCCCCGCTCCTCAGTGAGCCCCCAGAGAAAAGCAATCACTCCCATCTCCCCGGTCTCCAGCCGCACTCCATGCTCACCCGGCCTGTGACCGCACGTTTCTATCTCTGGCACCCGACCCCGCGCGGAGTCTCCAAACCCCGCAGATCCCTGCGGTGCGCTCCTGCGCCGCTCCTCTCGGGGGAGGGAGGGGAGTCTCCCCGGATCTGCCGCTTGTTGGGTCCCTGCTGGAGGAGCAGTGGCCCGACTGTGCCGCGGATCACGGTTTATGGCAACCCCGAGCTGAGAGCCCGTGCCTCGGCTCCGTCTCTGCAGCTGGCTTCCCTGCTCCGATACCTGGGAGCTCTGCCGCACTCAGGCACCCCCGGTCTTTCTGTGACCCCGAGGGTCCTGAGACCACACTGTCCCACACGGGTTCCACCCCCAGCTTAGCCAACGGAGCGACGTCCCTCAGCGGAGCCGACTTCTAAAAGTTCCGATTTTGTGCTCCACGGCTCTATCACTTGCCAGAAGCGGCCGACGGAGACCCCACCCCCGCCATCTATCCTCCGGAATATCGCCTTGGATTCACTTTTCCGCACGTCCTACCTTCCAGAAAGTGGTCGCTTTTCTGTTCAGAGAGTTGTTGCTATTCTTTTCTTCGATCTCCTGTTGAGTTTGTAGGTGTTCAGAATGGTTTGATCCCTATCCAGCTGAATTCATGAGACCAGACGAAATCCAGGTCTCCTACTCCTCTGCCATCTTGCTCCGCCCGAAATGTATTTTCTTAAACAAGACTTGAAACTCAAAATGATTCCTTGATCCATGGGCTCCAGAATGGCTGTTGTGCTGGCAGGCATGAAGACAACATTCATCTCGTTGTCCATCTCCATCAGAGCTCGTTGTCCACCTCCATCAGACTAGGTGCATTGTCAAAAAGCAGTAATATATATATTTTTAAATTTTATTATGTTATGTTAGTCACCATACAATACATCATTGGTTTTTGATGTGGTGATCCACGATCCATTGTTTTTGTATAACACCCAGTGCTCCATGCAGTACGTGCCCTCCTTAATACCCATCACTGGGCTAACCCATCCCCCCTCCCCCCTCCCCTCTAAAACCCTGTTTGTTTCTCAGAGTCCATAGTCTCTCATGGTTCATCTCTCCCTCCAATTCCCGCCCCCCCATTTTTCCCTTCCTTCTCCTAATGTCCTCCATGTTATTCCTTATGTTCCACAAATAAGTGAAACCATATGATAATTGACTTTCTCTGCTTGACTTATTTCACTTAGCATAATCTCCTCCAGTCCCATCCATGTTGATGTAAAAGTTGGGTATTCATCTTTT
Source organism: Halichoerus grypus (assembly GCF_964656455.1). NCBI lineage: Eukaryota > Metazoa > Chordata > Mammalia > Carnivora > Phocidae > Halichoerus > Halichoerus grypus. The sequence continues at coordinate 42,459,115 of NC_135719.1, read as the reverse complement.
CTGATGGCTGAGTAATATTGCATTGTATATATGGACCACGTCTTCTTTATCCATTCATCTGTTGAAGGGCATCTCGGCTCTTTCCACAGTTTGGCTATTGCAGACATTGCTGCTATGAACATTGGGGTGCATATGGCCCTTCTTTTCACTACATCTGTGTCTTTGGGGTAAATACCCAGTAGTGCAATTGCTGGGTCATAGGGTAGCTCTATTTTTAAATTTTTGAGGAACCTCCACACTGTTTTCCAAAGTGGCTGTACCAGCTTGCATTCCCACCAACAGTGTAAGAGGGTTCCCCTTTCTCCACAACCTCTCCAACATTTGTTGTTTCTTTCCCTGTCCATTCTGGCCATTCTAACTGGTGTAAGGTGGTATCTCAGTGTGGTTTTGATTTGGATTTCCCTGATGGCTAATGATGATGAACATTTTTTCATGTGTCTGTTAGCCATTTGTATGTCTTCTTCAGAGAAGTGTCTTTTCATATCTTCTGCCCACTTTTTGACTTGGTTATTCATTTTTTGGGTGTTGAGTTTGAGAAGTTCTTTATAGATCTTGGATACCAGCCCTTTATCTGTAGTGTCATTTGCAAATATCTTCTCCCATTCTGTGGGTTGCCTCTTTGTTTTGTTGACTGTTTCCTTTGCTGTGCAGAAGCTTTTTGTCTTGATGAAGTCCCAAAAGTTCATTTTTGCTTTTGTTTCACTAGCTTTTGGAGATGTATCTTGAAAGAAGTTGCTGTGGCCGATGTCAAAGAGGTTACTGCCTATGTTCTCCTCTAGGATTTTGATGGATTCCTGTCTCACATTGAGGTCTTTCATCCACTTTGAGTTTGTCTTTTTGAATGGTGTTAGAGAATGGTCGAGTTTCATTCTTCTGCATGTGGTTGTCCAATTTTCCCAGCACCATTTATTGAAGAGACTGTCTTTTTTCCATTGCATGTTTTTTCCTGCTTTGTCAAAGATTATTTGACCATAGAGTTGAGGGTCCATATCTGGGTTCTCTATTCTGTTCCATTGGTCTCTATGTCTGTTTTTGTGCCAGTACCATGCTGTCTTGGTGATCACAGCTTTGTAATATAGATTGAAATCGGGCAACGTGATGCCCCCAGCTTTGTTTTTCTTTTTCAACATCTCCTTGGCGATTCGGGGTCTTTTCTGATTCCATACAAATTTTAGGATTGTTTGTTCCAGCACTTTGAAAAATGTCATTGGAATTTTGATCGGGATGGCATTGAAGGTATAGATTGCTCTGGGTAGCATAGACATTTTAACAATGTTTATTCTTCCGATCCATGAGCATGGAATATTTTTCCATCTTTTTGTGTCTTCTTCAATTTCTTTCATGAGTGTTTTGTAGTTCCTAGAGTATAGATCCTTTACCTCTTTGGTTAGGTTTATTCCGAGGTATCTTATGGTTTTTGGTGCTATTGTAAATGGAATCGTTTCTCTAATTTCTCTTTCTATAGTTGTGTTGTTAGTGTATAAGAAAGCAACTGATTTCTGTGCATTGATTTTGTATCCTGCCACATTACTGAATTGCTTTATGAGTTCTAGTAATTTGGAGGTGGAGTCTTTTGGGTTTTCCACATAAAGTATCATGTCATCTGCAAAAAGAGAGAGTTTGACTTCTTCTTTGCCAATTTGAATACCTTTTATTTCTTTTTGTTGTCTGATTGCTGTTGCTAGGACTTCTAGTACTATGTTGAACAGTAGTGGCGAGAGTGGGCATCCTTGACGTGTTCCTGATCTTAAGGGAAAAGCTCTCAGCTTTTCCCCATTGAGGATGATATTCGCTGTGGGTTTTTCAGAGATGGATTTTATGAACTTGAGGAATGTTCCCTCTACCCCTATACTCTGGAGAGTTTTAATCAGGAAAGGATTTTGTATTTTGTCAAATGCTTTTTCTGCATCAATTGAGAGGACCATATGCTTCTTCTCCCTCCTCTTATTAATGTGTTCTATCACATTGATTGATTTGCGAATGTTGAACCACGCTTGCATCCCGGGGATAAATCCCACTTGGTCGTGGTGGATGATCCTTTTAATGTATTATTGGATCCTATTAGCTAGGATTTTGTTGAGGATTTTGGAATCCATATTCATCAGGGATATCGGTGGGGTCTTTGCCTGGTTTGGGGATTAAGGTAATGCTGGCCTCATAGAATGAGTTTGGAAGTTTTCCTTCTGTTTCTATTTTTTGAAACAGCTTCAGTAGAATAGGTATTATTTCTTCTTTGAATGTTTGGTAGAATTCCCCAGGGAATCCATCAGGCCCTGGACTCTTGTTTTTTGGGAGGTTTTTGATCACTGCTTCAATCTCGTTACTGGTTATTGGCCTATTCAGGTTGTCAATTTCTTCCTGTTTCAGTCTTGGCAGCTTATAGGTTTCCAGGAAGGCCTCCATTTCATCCAGATTGCTCAGTTTATTGGCATATAGTTGTTGATAATAATTTCTAATAATTGTTTCTATTTCCTTGGTGTTAGTCGTGATCTCTCCCCTTTCATTCATAATTTTATTAATTTGGGTCCTTTCTCTCTTCTTTTGGATAAGTCTGGCCAGTGGTTTATCAATCTTATTAATTCTTTCAAAGCACCAACTTCTAGTTTCGTTGATCTGATCTACTGTGTTTCTGGTTTCTAATTCATTGATTTCTGCTCTAATTTTAATCATTTCTCTTCTAATGCGTGGCTTAGGCGTCGTTTGTTGCTTTTTCTCTAGTTCTTTAAGGTGTAGAGTTAGTTGGTGAATTCGGGATTTTTCTATTTTTTTGAGTGAGGCTTGGATGGCTATGTATTTCCCCCTTAGGACCGCCTTTGCAGTATCCCATAGGTTTTGGACTGATGTGTTTTCGTTCTCATTGATTTCCATGAATTGTTTAAGTTCTTCTTTGATTTCCTGGTTGACCCAAACATTCTTGAGCAGAGTGGTCTTTAGCTTCCAAGTGTTTGAATTTCTGCCAAATTTTTTCTTGTGATTGAGTTCCAGTTTTAGAGCATTGTGGTCTGAGAATATGCAGGGAATAATCTCAATCTTTGGTATCGGTTGAGACCTGATTTGTGATCCAGTATATGGTCTATTCTGCAGAAAGTTCCATGTGCGCTCGAGAAGAATGAGTATTCTGTTGTTTTAGGGTGGAATGTTCTGTAAATATCTATGAGGTCCATCTGGTCCAATGTATCATTCAAAGCTCTTGTTTCCTTGTTGATTTTCTGTTAGAGGATCTGTCCATTGCTGAGAGTGGAGTATTGAGGTCTCCTACAATAATGTATTGTTATCAATATGACTCTTTATTTTGGTTAACAGTTGGCTTATGTAGATGGCTGCTCCCATGTTGGGGGCATAGATATTTACAATTGTTAGATCTTCTTGTTGGATAGACCCTTTAAGAATGATATAGTGTCCTTCTGTGTCTCTTACTACAGACTTTAGTTTAAAATCTAATTTGTCTGATATAAGAATTGCTACCCCAGCTTTCTTTTGAGGTCTGCTGGCATGGAAGATGGATCTCCATCCCTTCACTTTCAGTTTGGATGTATCTTTAGGTTCAAAATGAGTCTCTTGTAGACAGCATATGGATGGGTCCTGTCTTTTTATCCAATCTGCAACCCTGTGCCGTTTTATGAGAGCGTTTAGGCCATTCACATTGAGAGTGATTATTGAAAGATATGAATTAATTGTCATGATGTTGCCTGTGAAGACGTTGTTTTTATAGATTGTCCCTATAAATTTCTGTTGTATATCACTCTTGGGGTCTTTCTCCTTTTATAGAACCCCCCTTAATATTTCTTGCAGGGCCGGCTTAGTGGTCACATATTCTTTCAGCTTCTGCCGGTCGTGGAAGTTCTGCATCTCTCCATCCATTCTAAATGAAAGCCTTGCTGGATAAAGTATTCTTGGCTGCATGTTCTTTTCATTTAGTACCTTGAATATGTCTTGCCAGGCCTTTCTGGCTTGCCAGGTTTCTGTGGATAGGTCTGACGTTATTCTGATATTCCTCCCTCTGTACGTAAGGAATCTCTTCCCCCTAACTGCCTTAAGATGGTTTCCTTGGTTCTAAGATTTGCAAGTTTTACTATTACATGCCGGGGTGTTGCCCTGTTTTCCTTGATCTTAGGAGGGGTCCTCTCTGCCTCTAGGACTCGAATGTTTGTTTCATTCCACAGATTAGGGAAGTTCTCAGCTACGATTTGCTCAAATACATCTTCCAGTCCTCTCTCTCTCTCCACCCCCTCTGGGATTCCAATTATTCTGACATTGGAACGCTTCATGGTGTCACTTATTTCTCTGATTCTATTTTCATGGATTCTGAATTGTTTTTCCCTGGCCTCCTCTTTTCCCTTTTTATCTATTATATTGTCTTCCAGGTTGCTTATTCGCTCTTCTGCCTCAGTTACCCTAGCTGTTAGATTATCTAGATTGGATTGGATCTCATTGATAGCATTTTTAAGTTCTGCCAATTCACCTTTTATTTCTGCCCTTAGAGACTCTATGTTGCCATTAATTGATTTCTCCATTCTAGCCATTGTCTTCACAATTGCTAGCCTGAATTCCATCTCCGACATCTTGGTTATATCTGCATCCATTTGTAAATCTGCAGCATAAGTCATAATCTCTGAGTTTTTTTTATTTTGGGGGCTCCTCCTCCTAGTCATTCTGTTGATGGGTGTTTGAGGGAATGTATAGAGTCGAAATTATTGACCAGAACCCAAGCAAGATGCACCTGTTTTCTTGGGACCTTAGGGTTGCTGGCCTCTTGTTTTCCCAGCCTGTCTTCTGGGGGAGGGGTCTGCCGCGCTGTTACTCAGGCAACCCTGTTGGGCGGAGTTGCCCTGCACCCCTGTGGCGGGGGATGGGCTCAATGGGAATCAGTCTTTGTTCTCTGGCGCCTTTCCCTGGCGGCTTTCCGCGTCTCTTCCGTGAGTCAGAGCAGAAGAGACCGTTTCCAACCCTCTGCCTCAGAGCAGAGAGACCGCAGTCTGTTCTTCAGTGAGCTCTCCAGGCCACACCGTTTCCGTTTCTGTCCGTGCTGCTATAAACTGCAGCGTCCTGGGTTGTGCGCCCCTCCGCAGCGCTCCCAGTCTTGCCTCCAGGTCGGGCCCGTCTCTGCCCTTTGTGCTTCTAAAACCTCCAGCCGCTCCCAGTTCGTGCGCGACCCCACCGCTCCGGGATTCCGCCCCCGGGGCTGCAGTTTGCAGGTGGACCCCGCCGCTTGGGGTTTCCACCCCGGGGGCTGCCCTAAAGTCCTTTCCCCACCGCTACCGGTCTGCAAGTCTGTGCCCCGTCTGCAGCGCGCAAGGCTGTCACTCACCGGCGGCGTAGGATCCCCACGGCCAGGCACCCTCCCGCTGCCAATTATCCTCGATATCTGCCCGCGGAATCACGGCTCCCCGCTTAGTACTTCAAAACCACCGCCTGTGATATTCTGTTTGTAGAGATCCAGATCTTCTTACATCTCAGGCTGGTTTTGTGGGTGTTCAGAGTGGTCTGATAGATATCCAGCTCAATTCCGGGGACCAGTTGAAATAGGGTCCCCTACTCCTCCGCCATCTTGCCCCCCTGAAAGAGCAGTTATTTTGAAAGGAATCTCTCTGAGCAGTAGGTCTCAGTAGTGGGCTTAAAATATTCAGTAAACCATGTTGTAAAAAGATGCGCTGTCATCCAGACTTTGCTGTTCCATTTATAGAACCAGGCAAAGTAGCTTTACCATAATTCTGAAGGGCCCTAGGATTTTTGGAATGCTAAATGAGCATTGACTTCAACTTCAAGTCACCAGCTGCATTAGCCCCTAATAGGAGAGCCAGCCTGTCCTTTGAAGCTTTGAGGCCAGGCATTGACTTCTCCTCTTTAGCTATGAAAGTCTGACATGGCATCTTCTCCTAATAGAAGGCTGTTTCATCTACATTGAAAATCTGTTGTTTAGTGTAGCCACCTTCATTATTATCTGCTTCATTATTATCTGTTATAACTTGGTGCTTCACCTTGCACTTTTATGTCATGGAGACGGCTTCTTCCCTTACGCCTCCTGAACCAACCTGTGCTGGCTTCAGACTTTTCTTCTGCGGCTTCCTCACCTCTCTCAGCCTTCACAGAATTAAAGAGAGTTAGGGCCTTGCTCTGGATTAGGCTTTGGCTTAAGGGAATGTTGTGGCTGGTTTGATCTTCTATCCAGGCTGCTAAAACTTTCTCCATATCAGCAAGAAGACTGTTTTGCTTTTAAATCATTCATGTGTTCACTGGAGTAGGAGTAGCACTGTTAATTTCTTTCAAGAACTTTTCCTTTGCATTCACAGCCTGGCTGACTTGTTTGGTGCAAGAGGCCTAGCTTTCAGCTTATCCCCGCTTTCAACATGCCTTCCTCACTAAACTTAATCAATTCTAGCTTTTGATTCAAAGTGAGAGACATGTAACTCTTTCATGTGAACACTTAGAGGCCATTGTAGCGTTATTACTTGGCCTAATTTCAATATTGTTGTGCCTCAGCGAATAGGGAGACCTGTGGAGAGAGAGAGTCAGGGGAATTGCCAGAGGGTGGAGCCCTCAGAACACACACATTTACTGATTATGTTTGCCCTCATATGGGCACAGTTCATGGTGCCCTAAAACAATTACAATAGAAACATCAAAGATTCTTGATCACAGATCAGCATAACAAATGTAATAATAATGAAAAAGTTTGAAATATTGCAAAAATTGCCAAAACGTGACACAGAAGCATGAAGGGAGTAAATGCTGTTGGAAAAATGACGCCAATAGTCTTGCTCAATGCAGGGTTGTCACAAATCTTCAATTTGTAAAAAACAATATCTGAGAAGTTCAATAACGTGAGGCACAATAAAATGAGGGATGCCTGTATTTCAAAAGACTACAAATAACATCTGGTACCATTCTCCACCCAAGGCTATGTTACCCTTCATGGCATTCATTGTGGTCTTCCATCTCTTACTGGGCTCTTTCAGTGGGATGGTCCCCAGTCACTCCAACTAAAAATTCAACCTCTCATGCACCCTGACATTTTACATCCCATGTTTCTGCTTTATTTTCTCTCTAGCACTCTTTGCCATTTACCAAGCCTTACATTTTGCTTATTTATCTTATTTTTTGTCCTCCCCACTAGAATAATTTCTGTGAAAAGAAGCATTTTTGTTCATTTTGTTCATTTCTATAACCCCAGTGCCTAGAATAGTATCTGGCACATAGGTGCACAGTAAAAATGTGTTCAATAGCTGAATGCATGCATGAGTGAAGGAATTCCAGATAGGTAGGGATCTAGCGGCTATGGACAGGGAGCTCTTTCCTTCATCGGGCCAATTTGCCCTTCTAAGACACTTAGCAGATCATTAGATGAGGCAGTGTCAGGGCTCAAAGTCCTCACTCAGAGCCCCCTGGGTCTGTTTGGTAATTTTAGACTCTTGGGAGATAATTGGGATGGTTGGTTAGCTAGGAGTCAGGAATAAGAGTCGGGATGCTCTGGGGCTGCCACTGACCTGTGGGGTCATCTTGAGAACTTTGTTCCATGTCTCCCTGGGCCCCCTTGCTCCCTGACCTCGGCCTCCTTCACTTGTCAGGAAAGCAGTTGCTTTCTCTCCTGGCCTCTATCTCCTCTGTCTGGGCTGTGGGGAATTAAAGAAGGAAAGTCTCAACATCACTTTGAACTCTATTGAGGAGGGTGCCAGCTAAGCCGAGGACGTTATTAGTAAAAAAGACAATTCCTTTGAAAATGGAAATTGCCACATCACACAATCTCCCAACCAGGGGGTGGAATTAATGAGGAATTTGCTCAAGATTCACAACGCCAAAATGATCTTCCAGGTGGCCAAAGGACATTTACACTTCAATCAGAAATCCCTTTGTAGAATGTAAGAGGGGAGGGTTTAATTTTCTGAGATCACAAATGGCCATCCCCTTCCAGAGAAGAAGAGAGCCCATGATAAAGACCTCCTCGTATCTGCGAACTCTCCAGCTAATTAGAAAACTGAATCTAATTTCACGGATTTCAGCTCTTATTAATTTATTCTGAGCTTGTTGGTAATGAAGCTGTGTGTTTGCTTCTTAAGAAGAAAACATCAGAGAGGAAAAGAATGGGTGTGAGGCTGAAATATTTATTCCCTCACCGCCATTCTGTTAATTGAGGAAATAATGTATGATTTAATATATATTACAGCATTACCAAGGCATCACTTTCTTTAGCCACTGAAAGAGCCCTGTGTGGTTAGCCCATAATGGGGAGCCTATTTTAACATGACTAAAACACAAACTTCCTGGGGTCACTGAACCACAGGTCAGAAGAGCACCTTTGGTGTCAATCAGTATGGGTGTAATTGTTTCCAGACACTCGGTCTGATCATGGTCACCCATCCCCTTGTCAGCACACACGTTTTCCTGGAATGAATGGCAGGTTTTCCTTGGGAGCGAAAGTTCCAGCCATGGCTGATGTTGAGGACTCTAACATCTACCTCTTCTGAAACAATGGTTGAGGTGCGCCGGGCTCTGGAATTTCACACTTCTGTCTCCAGCGAGACCACACTGCCTACTGTTGTCTGTATACCTGGACTGTTTCTGGAACTGAACTTTTCTCATCTCCAGGTCAACGTCTCCATTTTGCTTCAGTTAATGCCAAGTTTATCCAGATATTGTTGATACTAGCCTGCTTCAGAATTCTGCATTTATTTGAACACGTACCTACCTTTACTAATCTCTACTATGTAACTCTGAGCAGTTACTACTCTGAGTAATACCCGAGCACCTAAAAGAGCTTTGTCCTGGGATGACTGCGGAGGTTTATGGAGGAAGACTCAGGCTAGTCTCCAGTGCCTGAAGTTTCCTATCAGGCTGGTTAATAAGATAGACATGTGGGAATAGTACAGAATATGCCACTTCTTTTTAAAGCCCGCATTATGATCACAAATACATAATTATTTATAATAATTCTTTGTTTAAGGGGCGCCTGGGTGGCTCAGTCAGTTAAGCGACTGACTCTTGATTTTGGTTCAGGTCATGATCTCGGGGTCATGACATCAAGCCCCACATTGGGCTCTAGGATAAGCAGTGAGTCTGCTTGGGATTCTCTCCCTCTGCCCCTCCCCCCTCTCACGGGCGTGCACGTGGGTGTGCTCTCTCGCTCTCTCAAATAAATAAATAAAATCTTAAAAAAATTCTTTGTTTAAGATTGTCTTCCATAGATTCTAAAATTCTTATCTGTCTTGTTTAAAGTACAGTTGCCTGGAACATGGGAGATACCGAATAAATATTTGCTGAATGTTACAGGAAAAGTTACCAAGTAGAAATGAGAAAAGGTGAGGATCTGTAGCTGACCCTGTTGGCCACTTCCTAGTCATTTATTTACTCCCTCTTTCTTTTTTCTCAGCCTTGGTGGATGCTGTAAGCTATCTCATCCACCTCCCATTCCAACTGCTATAAACAACATTTCCCAGAATGCTTGCAGCGGGGTTCTGCAGGTGGTTCAGATCCTGCTGGGTAAGACCTGGATATGGAGAAGAGCAGGGGGCAGTGGAGGGTGGTGGTGCAGGGGCTACTGCGCAAAAGCTGACTGCATCTCCTGATGCAGCACTTTGTGTTTTCTGAGAGGGGCCATGGTCAATCAGTTCTCATGTGCTTTTCCAGAACTTGCCACTGCCCCAGTAAGTTAGATTACATTTCCCCTCTCCTTGAAGCTGGGTGGGACTTTGTGACTGCTTCAAGGGATAGAATATGATAGAAGCAACACTACATGGCTGAGACTGGGTCATGAAAGGAGATACGACTTCCATCTGGTTTCTATCTCTTTCTCTGCCTCTTTCTCTCCATCTCTCCATCTCTCTCTCTCTCTCTCTCTCTTTCTCTCAGCACTTGCCCTTGGAATGCAGACTCTATGGTATGAGGAAGCCCTGGCCACGTGGAGAGGCCACAATGGGACAAGAGGGGATGTCTGCAGGGGAACTTTTGGGAAAGGTTTCCTCACTTTTAATAAATAGCCCTAGGGAGAGATGGTTTCTCTTCTTCACCCAGCTGTGATGCATGGAAGCTTCTGTGGCCATCTTGTTATTGGTGAACACATAGAGAGGGGCAGTTCACAGAAAACCACAGAGAGAAAAGTTGGAGTGTGGAAGTACCTGCCTGGAGTCCTGTCTTCCCATCTCTGGACTCCCTTACATGCTAAAGCTACTCTGAGTTGAGGATTTCTGTTACTTGTAGCTGAAAGCATCCCAACTGATTTAGGATTTGTTCCTTGATGGTTGTAGTTAATTCCTGCCCTCTTTGTGCATTCTGGGGCCCAGAAACACAGAAAGTCCGGTGGGTCAGTGGGGGTAGAGCTGTGCCCTGGAAGTCAAATCTACAACTGGGGTTTGCATACATTTTCTAGAAGTCTTCATAATTTCAGCAGGACCTATTTTGTCCTTTCTCCTGAGATAACCTCTGTGAGCTGAGCCTCCTTTGTACTTTAGAGATCATTCCCTGGGATTGAGAAGTAAAGAAGAAGGCAGGGAAGGGGATGACAGAACAAAAAAACCTCACTAAAAACAAAATGAAACGAAAACCTTACATTTCCCAGCCTAGTTCTGGCCAATAAGACATAAATGAAAGGTTTCTAAGAAATTTTTGCTTTCCTTTCTTCCTGCCTAGATCATGATGACTAGAGCTGCAGCAGCCATTTTGTGACCATGAGGGAAAGGCCAAGAGAAGAGACTGCAGATCTGATATCTTTGAACCACTAATACAATACCACTACCTATCTCTGTGGTTGTGGCGGGGGGGAAATAAAAATAAACTCTTACACATTTAAGTTCTATCTCTGTTATTGTTGACTGAATCCAAGTTCTAAATGATAAAGCCCTTTTGCCTGCAGCCTGGGGCTGGGGCAGGTAGCTGAGGACATGAGTGTTTAATATCTTCCTTCTGTCTCTCTCTCTCTCCTATTTTCCCTTCATCTCTCCTCTCTTCCATTTCTTCCTTCCCTATTGGGCCTGTACTATGCACCAAACTCTGGGCCATGCACTCACTGGGAGAGGGGAGTGAAACTTTGGGCAGCCTTAGGGAGAGCCTGCCACCTGCTCTGTGCAGTGATCTTATCCCTAGAGATAAGCCTGGGTCTCAGAGGTGCTTTCTAAAACTCCCATCTCTGTATGTGGATTCTTTCTTCTTAGGGAGACAAGAGGTGGAGAGGAAGAGGATAAATCTCTAAATCAGACAGACTTGGGTTTGAATCCCAGATCTGCCACCTGTTGGGTGTGAGATCTCAGGTAAATCACTGAGCACAAGTATGAGCTCTTCTGTGCAATGAGTTGTTGCAGGGATTAAATGACACGGCAGTAGCTCGCTTGTGGTGGGTGCTTACTCTGAGCCAAATGAGGCTCAAATGAGAGTTACATTAATAAGAAGAAGGAGGAGGGACTAGATATTGAGTAGACTTCTGGCAGTCTCTGCCAAGAATGAGAAAATAGGACCTAATTCCCGATTTCCTGTTGAACCAGAGCAGTCCTCCCAGATCTGAGGATAGCTTGCATGCTCTCTTAGGCTCAGCTTTGCTGTGGGAGTGAGAAGCTTCCCCTGTCTTTGCCCCTCCCCCAGCCATGACTCAGGAGAAGCTATCCTCACTCAGTGAGTGTGCTCAGGGCCCCATGATTCCAGCAAGATGGTTGGAGAATATCCATGTGTCTGAAGACAGCTGGACCACAGCCTCCTCACTCTGGCTGCACACCTGTTAGAAACTATAGTTAGAACAGTAAATCTTGGGGGCAAGGAAGAGAGAGAAGCCAAAGGAGAAAAGAAAAAAAAGGAAAGACACAGTCCAGAAAAGTGGGATGTTACTTCTGTGCAGCAAAGCCAGTGTTCTCTGGGCTGGTCCTTAAGGAGAATGAATGACCTGTGGATGCTCATGGGGGCCAGCTTGGAATTATAGCTGGCATGGTTTGGGGAGCTGTAAACTCTGCCTGTGCTGGCACAAAGGCCTGTTCTGAGAAGCCCTGAAAAAGCCCTCTATAACTGGGGCTCCTGAACCTTTCGATTGTGACATCCACAGGCAGGATACATAGCTTTGTGCTCTCCCTTGCCCTCGAGTTGCCATTAGGGGAAAAAACTCAAGCAAAGGAAGAAATAAAACAAGTTGAATTTATTATGTTGCTAGCAATAGAAATGATTCACTTTTAGTTACTTTAGAAAAATGTGAACATGCCTAATAGATTTTTCTACTATAAACAATTTCCTAAAAACTGAAAAATAACTCCATTTTATTTTACTTAGTAACATAGCCCATATTCACAAGCAGCCCTTCACACATGACATGTTCCTCCATAAACAATAGGGATGGGAGTGATTCATATCTGAACACCAAACTTCTGTGGTCTTGGAGCCTATTATAGGAAAATTATAAGTTAAAAATTATTGATGCAAATCTGGATCACTATAGACTGTGAAATTAACCTAACAACCCACAAAAAGCTAAGTGGATAATGTTCAAAAGCTGTACTAAAAGAGACTTTTGTAATAAAAATAGCAAGGCCATCAGTAATGAAAAAACACAGTCAGTTCAGGGTAACACTGATGTACTGACCACACATCCTTCTGAAAATTGTGAAATTCTAACCATCTGCAAGTGTGCATGCAGGGGAAGAGTTTGATAACATTGCTCAGTGTTGCATGGCAGCCAGACTTCTTAGTAAAGGACACAGTCAGAGTCCTGGGTCATTTCAGTTTATGAATAGCACTTTTTACCAAACTTCCCTGACTCACTCACTAGGTTACTAGTAAGTAACTCTTAGTTGTTCCAAAATACGAGAGTCTATAGAAAGAAGCATGAGTCACTTGACTGTAGGAATTGAAGAAAGACTTTGCATTCTTGGGTCACCCTGGCCCATTGGGGGAGCCCCTGTGGCCTGGCAGGGAGCCTCAGGCCACTTGTGGAAACTCTGCTTTAACAAGCAAGTCTCGCCTACTGGAAGGCATTTCTCTGGCAAGGGTCTCTTTCCTGTGTGGTGCAGTATCACCAAAATTTTCCTCTCCACTAGAGTATGGACTTCCATGAGCACACAAACAGGCTGCAGTGACTCCCACCTTAGAACTTACCTCCCCCTTGACCTACAGCTTCTGCCGCGGCTACACAATTCCCTCCTTGCTGCTGCAACAAAACTCCTCAAAAGAGTTGTCTATATCAGTTTCCCTGGTTCTTCTGCCATCGCTCCTGAACTATTCCAAGAGCCTTCTGTCCCCATCATTTCACTGAGACAGCCTTCGACAAGGTTGGCAGTGACTTCCATAATGGGTGCCCCTATCATTCTTGTTAGCGTTATCAGTAGGGGAATCAACTCTCTATATGTCTGGAACTTTCTCAGATTTTAAAAAGGAAAGTCCCACATGCCAGGAACCACCTCAGTCCTGGGTAAATCCAGATGGTAAGTTGTCCTAAATTGATGATTTCCATGTTACCCAAATCCACTGATGAATTCTTAGTCCTCTTCTTGGTTGACCTCACAGCAACCTTTAAAAAAAAAAACAGCTTCGTTGAGATTTAATTTGCATATAATGAATGGCACATTTTGGAAATGTATAAATTAACAAGTTTTGACATATTTATACATCCATGAAACCATCATAACACTTAAGATAATGAACGTATCCATCACTCCCAAAAGTTTCTTTGTGCCCATTTGCAATCCTCCTCTCCTGCCTCTCACACCTGCCCTCCACCCCCAAGCTACAAATGTATTAGTTATTTATTGTTGTGTAACAAATAACCCTACCACTCACCAGCTTAAAACAACAATTTATCATCTCTCATTTTCTGCAGGTCAGGAATCTGGGCACAGTTTGCCTGAGTGCCTCTGCCAAAAGGTCTCTCCCAAGGTTGTAACCAATGTGTTGTCCAGGGCTGTGGTCTCATCTGACAGCTGGACCAGGGGAAGATCCACATCCAAGCTCACTTACATGGTTTTGGCAGCATTCAGTTCCTCATAAGCTGTTGAACCAGAGACTTCAGATTCTTATTAGCTCTTGTCTGGAGGCCTCACTGAGTTCCTTGCCGTATGTCCTCTCCTTAGGGCAGCTCAACATGGCAGCTGATTTCATGAGAGAGAGAGAGAGAGGCAGAGAGAGAGAGAGAGACAGAGAGAGACAGAGAGCATGGTAGAGAAAGTAAGCAAGCTGGAAGTTACCATCTCTTTATAACCTAATCTCAGAAGTGAAATCTCATCATTTTTGCTATATTTTATTCATTTATAGTGAGTCACTAGGTCTAGCCTATTCTCAAGGGGAAGGAATTACACAAGGGTGTAAATACTAGGATGCAGCAATCACAGGGAGCCATTTAGAGACTGCCTATCATACAAGGCAATCATTGATCTCCTTTCTGTCACTATAGGTTAGTTTGCATTTTCTAGGATTTTATGTAAATAAGAAATCTTTCAACTTTCACTCAGCATAATTATGTTGAGATTCATGTATGTTGCATCTATCAACAGTCCTTTTTTTTTTTTTATTACTGAGGAGTATTCCATTGTGTGGATATACCACAATTTGTTTATTCATTCACATGTTGATGGACATTTGAGTAATTTAGTTTTTGGCTATTACAAATAAATTTGTTATGAACATTTATCTGTAAGCCTTTGTATAGAGATATGCTTTCATTCTCTTGAGTGACTATTTAGAATTGAAAAGGCTGGAACATTTGGTAGCTACATATTTACCTTTTAAAAAAATAACAAACTCTTTACACAAAGTGGTTGCACTATTTTACAATCCCACTGGCAATCCTTGGTATAGGCAGTCTTTTTTACTTTAGCAATTTAAATAGCTGTGTAGTGATATCTTACTGTGGTTTTAAGTTGCACTTACCTAATGATTAATGATGTTGAAAATCTTTTTGTGGCTATTTGCTCTCCATATGTATTCTTTGGTGAAGTGTTTTTTCAATTCTTTTGCCTCTTTTTGGTTAGGTTGTTTGTTTTCTTATTATTTAGTTTTGAGAGCTCTTTGTGTATTCCAAACGCATGTCCTTAGCAGGTACATGATTTGAAGATATTTTCTTTCAGTCTGTGGTTTACCTGTTATTCTTTTAACAGCATCTTCAAAGAGCAGAAATTTTGATGAAGTCCAATTTATCAATTTTTCTTTTACAGATTGTACCTTTGGTGTCATACCTAAAAAATTTTCGCCTAATCTAAGGTCACTAAGATTTTATCCTATGTTTTCTTCTAGAAGTTTTATAGTTTTAGTGTTTATATTTTGATCCAGGATTCATTTTGAGTTAATTTTGTAAATGAAGTTCATGTTCTTGCAAATACAGAGCCAGTTGGTCCTGTATCATTTCCTCCATTGAATTGCCTTTGTACCATTGCTAGCTTCTACCTTTTTGTTTCAGTGATTTATTTGTCTGTCTTTACAGCAATACTTATCTTGATAACTATATAGTAAGTCTTAAAATTAGTCAGTGTTAGTCCTCCCATTTCTTTCTTTTCTTACAAATTTGTTCGGCTCTTCTAGATCTGTTGTATTTCAATATGAATTTTAGAACCAGCTTGTCAATTTCTATAAAAAATGCTGCTGGTATTTTGATTGGGATTGCATTGAATCTATAAAAAATTTTGGGAAAAATTAATGCCTTATTGAATCAACCAACTCATGAGCACAGTGTATCTCTCCATTTTTTTTAGGTCTTCTTTAAATTTTTCAGCAATGTTTTGTAGTTTCAGTGTTTAGGTCTCTTACATCTTTTGTCAGATTTTTTCCCTAAGTATTTCATATTTGGTTATGCTACTGTAAATGGTATTTTCAACTTCTGTTTGATCATTGCTGGTATCTAGAAATATAATTGATTTTGGTATATTGATCGTGTATCCTGTAACTTTGCAAACTTACTTATTGATTCTAATAGCTTTTTTTTGGGGTAATTCCATTAGATTTTCTACATAGGAGATCACATCATCTGTGAATAAAGGCTGGGTGCCCTTTGCTTCTTTTCTTTGCCTAAATTGCCCTGGCTAGAACCTCCAATATAATGATGAGAAGTATTAAGAACAGGAAGCCTTGCCTTCTTGTTCTTAGGGGGAGAGCATTCTGTCTATTTTGTCTGATATAAGTATTAGTATATTAGTTTTCTTTTCACTTCCATTTGCCTGATCAATATTTTCCCATCCTTTCACTTTCAATCTGCATGTGTTTGTAGGTCTGATATGAGTCTCTTGTAGACAGCATATAGATGGGTCTTGTTTTCTTTATCCATTTTGTCACCATTAAATGATATTAGCTGTAGGTTTTCCATAGATCTTTTTTTTATCAAGTTGAAGACCTCTCTTCTCCAATTTGCTGAAAGTTTTTTTTTTTTAATTTTAATTCCAGTATAGTTAACATACAGCGTTAAATTAGCTTCAGGGGTACAATACAGCGATTCAACAATTCTATACATTACTCAGACTCATGATAAGTGTACTCTTTACTCCTCTTCACCTGTTTCATCCATCCCCCCACCCCCCTCCCCTCTGGTAATTATCAGACTGTTCTCTATAGTTTAGAGTCTGTTTTTTGGTTTGTCTCTTTTTTTCTTTGTTTGGTTGTGTTGTTTCTTAAATTCCACATATGAGTGAAATCACTTGGTATTTGTCTTTCTCTGAGTTACTTGACTTAGCTTTATACTCTCTAGCTCCAACATGTTGTTGCCAATGGCAAGATTTCATTCTTTTTTATGGCTGAATAATATTTCACTGTATACATATACACCACATCTTCTTTATCCATCCATCTATCGATGGACACTTGGGATGCTTCCACAATTTTAAATAATTTTGCAATAAACATAGGGGTGCATATATCTTTTTGAATTAGTGTTTCTGTATTTTGGGGTAAATACCCAGTAGTGGAATTACTAGATCATATGGTAATTCTATTTTTAATTTTTTGAGGAACCTCCATACTTCTTCCATAGTGGCTGCACTAGTTTGCATTCCCATCAATAGTGCTAGAGGGTTCCTTTTTCTCCACATCCTTGTAAAAACTTGTTGTTTCTTGTGTTTTTGATTTTAGCCATTCTGACAGGTGTGAGGGGATAGCTCATTGTGGTTTTAATTTGCATTTCCCTGATGATGAGTGATGTTGAGCATCTTTTCAGGTGTCTGTTGGCCATCTGTATGTCTTTGGAGAAATGTCTATTCATGTCTTCCGCCCACTTTTTAATTACATTATTTGGTTTTTTGGTGTTGAATTGTATAAGTTCTTTATAAATTTTGGATACTAACCCTTTATCAGGTATGTCATTTGCAAATATCTTTGCCCATTCTATAGGTTATCTTTTAGTTTTATTGGTTGTTTCTTTTTCTGTGCAGAAGTTTTTATTTTGATGTAGTCCCAGTAGTTTATTTTTGTTTTTGTTTCTCTTGCCTCAGGAGACATAGCTTGAAAAATATTGCTATGGCCAATGTCAGAGAAGTTACTGTCTGTGCTCTCTCCTAGGATTTTTATGGTTTCAAGTCTCAAATTTAGGTCTTTAATCCATTTTGAGTTAATTTTTGTGTATGGTGTAAGAAAGTGGTCCAGTTTCATTCTTTTGCATGTAGCCATCCAATTTTTCCAATACCATTTGTTGAAGAGACTTTCCCTTTGCATATACTTGCCTCCCTTGTCCAGGATTAATTGACTATATAATTGTGGGTTTATTTCTGGGCTCTCTATTCTGTTCTGTTAATCTATGTGTCTATTTTTGTGCCAGTACCATAATGTTTTGATTACTAGAGCTTTGTAGTTTATCCTGAAATCTGGGCTTGTGATACCTCCAGTTTTGTTCTTCTTTTTCAAGATTCAGGGTCTTTTGTGGTTCCATACAAATGTTAGTATTACTTGTTCTAGTTCTGTGAGAAATGCTGTTGGTATTTTGATAGGAATTGCATTAACTCTGTGGATTGCTCTGGGTAGTAGGGACATTTTAATGATATTTGTTCTTCCAATTCATGGGCATGGAATATCTTTCCATTTGTCTGTGTCATCTTCAATTTCTTTCATCAGTGTTTTATGGTTTTCAGATATAGGTCTTTCATTTCCTTGGTTAAGTTTATTCCTAGGTAGCTTATTATTTTTGGTGCAATTATAAATGGGATTGTTTTCTTAAATCTCTTTCTACTACTTCATTGTTAGTGTATAGAAATGCAATGGGTTTATGTATATTGATTTGGTATCCTGCGACCTTACTGAATTTATCTATCTGTTCTGGTAGTTTTTTTGGTGGAGTCTTTGGGTTTTCTATATATAGTATCATGTCATCTGCAAATAGCACAAGTTTTACTTCTTCCTTATCAATTTGGATGGCTTTTGTTTTCTTGACAGATTGCTGTGGCTAAGACTTCAGTACTATTTTGAATAAAATAGTGACAGTGGACATCCTTGTCTTGTTCCTGATTTTAGGGGAAAACCTCTCAGTTTTTTACCATTGAGTATGATGTTAGCTGTGGGTTTTTCATAGGTAGCCTTTATTATGTTGAGGTATGTTCCCTCTCAACATACTTTGTTGAGGGTTTTTTTTTTCATGAATGGATGTTGTTATTTGTCAAATGCTTTTTCTGCATCTATTGAAATGACCATATGGTTTTTATTCTTTCTCTTGTTGATGTGTATCACATATTGATTTGCAAATATTGAACCATCCTTGAAATCCAGGAATAAATTCCACTTTATCATGGTAGTGATTTTTTTTAAAAGATTTTATTTATTTATTTATTTATTTATTTATTTATTTATTTCCCAGAGACAGAGAGAGATAGCGAGAGCAGGAACATAAGCAGGGGGAGTGGGAGAGGGAGAAGCAGGCTTCCCGCCGAGCAGGGAGCCTGATGTGGGGCTTGATCCCAGGACCCTGGGATCATGACCTGAGCCGAAGGCAGACACTTAAAGACTGAGCCACCCAGGTACCCCTCATGGTAGTGATTTTTAAAATATATTGTTGGATTCAGTTTGCTAATATTTTGTTGAGGATTTTTGTATCTGTTTTCATCAGAGATATTGGCTTGTAGTTTTCTTTTTTTGTGGTGTCTTTATTTGGTTTTGGTATCACGGTAATGCTGGCCTTGTAGAATGAATTTGGAAGTTTCCCTTCCTCTTCTATTTTATGGAATAGTTTGAGAAGAATAGGTGTTAACTTTTCTTTAAATATTTGGTAGAATTCACCCGTGAAGCCATCTGGTCCCAGACTTTTGTTTTTGGGAGTTTTTTGATTGCTGATTCAATTTCCTTGCCAGTAATTGATTTGTTCAAAGTTTCTATTTCTTTCTGCTTTAGTTTTGGTAGGTTATAGGTTTCTAGGAATTTATCCATTTCTTCTAGTTTTTCCAGTTTATTGGCATGCAATTTTTCATAATATTCTCTTATAATCTTTTGTATTTCTGTGGTATCAGTTGTTATTTTTCCTCTTTCATTTCTGATTTTGTTTGTTTAAGTTCTCTTTTTCTCTCTCTGTCTCATATAAGTCTGGCTAAAGGCTTATCAGTTTTGTCGATCTTTTCAAAGAACCAGCTCCTGGTTTCATTGCTCTGTTCTAATTTGTTTTGTTTTGTTTTTAGTTTCTATTTCATTTATTTCTCCTCTAATCTTTATTTAGTATGTGTGTATGTATTTATTTATTTATTTAAAATAGGCTCCACACTGGGTGTGGAGTTCAGTGTGGGGCTTGGACTCATGACCCTGAGATCAAGACATGAGCTGAGATCAATGGTTGCTTAAACTGAGCCACCAGGCAACCCTACTCTAATCTTTATTATTTCCTTCCCTCTGCTGGTATTGCATTTTGTTTCTTCATCTTCTAGCTCCTTTAGGTGTAATGTTAGGTTGTTTATTTGAGATTTTTGTTGCTTCTTGAGATAAGCCTGTTTTGCTATAAACTTCCCTCTTAGAACTGCTTTTGCTGCATCCCAAAATCTTAGGACTGTTGTGTTTTCATTTTCATTTGTCTCCATATGTTTTTTGATTTCCTCTTTGATTTCTTGGTTGACTCATTCATTGTTTAGTAGCATGTTATTTAATCTCCATGTATTTGTGTTATTTCCAGATTTTTTCTTGTGGTTGATTTCTAGTTTCATAGCATTGTGGTTGGAAAAGATGCATGGTATGACATCATTCTTTTTCAATTTGTTGAGACTTGTTTTGTGGTTTAACATGTGATCTATTCTGGAGAATGTTCCAAGTGCACTTGAAAAGTGTGTATTCTCCTGTTTTAGAATGGAATATTCTGAATATATTTGTTAGATCCATCTGGTCCAGTGTGTCATTCAAAGTCATTGTTTCCTTGTTGATTCTCTGTTTGAATGATCTATCCACTGATGTAAGTAACGTGTTAAAGTCCCCTGCTATTATTGTATTGCTATCAATTACTTTCTTTATGTTTGTTATTAGCTGATTTGTGTATTTAGTTGCTCCCATGTTGGGTGCACAAATATTTGCAATTGTTATGCCTTCTTGGATTGTTCCCTTTATGGTTATATAGTGTCCTTCTTTGTCTCTTGTTACAGTCTTTGTTTTAAAGTCTATTTTGTCTGATATAAGTATTAGTATATAAGTATTAGTTTTCTTTTCACTTCCATTTGCCTGATCAATATTTTCCCATCCTTTCACTTTCAATCTGCACGTGTTTGTAGGTCTGATATGAGTCTCTTGTAGACAGCATATAGATGGGTCTTGTTTTCTTTATCCATTTTGTCACCCTATGTCTTTTGATTGGAGCATTTAGTC
The DNA here is from genome assembly GCF_964656455.1 of Halichoerus grypus. Lineage (NCBI taxonomy): Eukaryota > Metazoa > Chordata > Mammalia > Carnivora > Phocidae > Halichoerus > Halichoerus grypus. Next base: position 42,438,418 of record NC_135719.1, on the reverse strand, counting down.
CATTCATAGTCAAAGCAATTATCAATAGGTATGTACTTATTGTCGTTTTGTAACTTGTTTTATGGTTGTTTTTGTAGTTCTTCTCTGCTCCTTTCTTCTCTTGCTCTCTTCTCTCACAGTTTGCTGGCTTTCTTTAGTGATACACTTGGATTCCTGTCTTTTTAATTTTTTTTACATATCTGTAACTGATTTTTGATTTGTAGTTACCATCAGGTTTATATATGACATCTTATGCATATAGCAATCTATATTAAGTTGATGGTTGTGTAAGTTTGAACCCCATCCTTATTCTTCTCCCTGCCAGGTTTTAGGTATATGGTGTCATACTTTATATCCTTTTATTTTGTGAATTCCTCAACTTATTTTTATAGATATACTTAATTTTACTGTGCTTGTGTTTCCTACTTTTCTTACTCGTACTTATGGTCTTTCCTTTTCACTCAAACAACCCCTTCAACATTTCTTTTAGAGCTGACTTAGTGGTTATGAATTCCTTTAACTTTTGTTTGTGAAATTCTTTATCTCTCCTTCTATTTGGAATGATAGCCTTGCTGGATAGAATATTCTTGGTTGCAGAGTATTCTTTCTTTCACTACATTGAATATATCATGCCACTCTCTTCTGGCCTGCAAAGTTTCTGCTGAAAAATCAGCTGATCATCTTATGGGTTTCCCTTGTATGTAACCATTTTCTGTTGCTGCCTTAAAAAAAAAAAAGATTTATTTATTATTTTAAGAGAGAGGAGAGAGTGGGGAGAGGGACAAAGAGAGAGAGAATCTCAAGCATACTCCCTGCTGGGCATGGGGCCCAACGCAGGGCTTGATCTCATGACCCTGAGATCATCACCTGAACTGAAATCAAGAGTCAGACACTTAACTGATTGAGCCACCCAGGTGCCCCCTTTTGCTGCTTTATTTATTTATTTATTTATTTATTTATTTATTTATTTATTTATTTGTAGTTTTTAAAGATTCTATTTATTTATTTGAGAGAGAGAGAGCATGAGCAGGGGTGGTGCAGAGGGAGAGGGAGAAGCAGACTCTCCGCTGAGCAGGGAGCCTGACATGGGGCTTGATCCCAGGACCCCAGGATCATGACCTAAGCTGAAGGCAGACACCTAACTGACTGAGCCGCCCAGGTGCCCCTCTTTTGCTGCTTTTAAGATTCTATCTTTATCACTACTTTTTGCCATTTTAATTACTATGTGTCTTGGTGTGGACTTCCTTGGGTTGATTTTGTTGGGAGATTTTTGTACCTCTTGGATCTGGATTCCTGTTTTCTTCCCCAGATTCAGAAAATTTTCAGCTATTCTTTCTTTCTTTCTTTCTTTTTTTTTTTTAAGATTTTATTTATTTATTTGACAGAGAGAGACACAGTGAGAAAGGGAACACAAGCAGGGGGAGTGGGAGAGGGAGAAGCAGGCTTCCCGCTGAGCAGGGAGCTGGATGCAGGGCTCAATCCCAGGACCCTGGGATCATGACCTGAGTCGAAGGCAGACGCTTAGTAACTGAGCCACCCAGGCGCCCCAGCTATTATTTCTTCAAATAAAATTTCTGCCACCTTTTCTCGCTCTTCTCCTTCTGGGATCCCTATAATGAGAATGTTATTAGGCTTGATGGTGTCGTTGAGTTCCCTAAATCTATTTTCATTTTTCTTATTTTTTTCTCTCTCCTGTTCAGCTTGATTGCTTTCCATTACTCTGTCCTCCACGTTGTTGATTTGTTCTTCTGCTTCCTCTAATCTACTAGTTATTCCATTTAGTGTATTTTTAATTTCAGTTACTGAGTTCTTCATCTCTCACTGGTTCTTTTTTTTAATGTTTTCTATCTCTTTGTTGAGGTTCTCACTGAGGTCCTCCACTCTTTTCTCAAGTCCAGTGAGTATCCGTATGACCATTACTTTAAATTCTCTATCCGGTGTATTACTTATCTCTGTTTTGTTTAGCTTTCTTGCTGTGATTTTTGTCTTTTTTTCATTTAAGACATATTCCTCTGTTTCCTCAGTTTGTCCAACTCTCTGCATCTGTTTCAATGTGTTGGAAAAGTCAGCAATGTTTTCTGCTCTTGAAAGTAGTGGCCTTTTGAAGAAGAGGTCTTGCAGTGTCCTGCAGTGCAGTGTCCCCTGTTCACCAGAACCTGGTGGTTCAGGAGTGTCTCTTATGTGTGTAGTATGCATCCTGCTATTGTGGCTGAGCCAATTTTGACTTCAGTCCAGGCATCTGCAATGGCTCTTTTTCGCCTGTTGTGGGCAGGGTTTGGTCCCTATGTTGTTAGTGGGCCAGTCTGGGGTCTGTGGCATCCCTTCCTCCCTCCTGCAGACAGTCCTATGGATTCACCCTTCCTACCCTCTTCAATGTGGCCTCTTCACTACCTTTAGCTGTGGAGAGTCTGTTCTGCTAGTCTTCAGGTCCTTTTCTGTTTTATTTACTCTAATGTGGGTGTTATCTTGTATCTGTGGGACAAGGTGAGCTTAGGATCTTCCGATTCCACCATCTTCCCCAGAAGTCTTCTGGCAGGTTTGTTTTTTAATCATAAAATGATACTGGATCTTGTCAAATGCTTTTTATGCATCTATTGAGATGATTATATGCTTTTTCATTTTTGTTAATATGACTTATATAACATCTAAAAAACATGGTATGAGAAAGGAAAATTATAGGCCAATATCACCTGGATAATAAAGTAGAAATCCCAAAGAAGATAGTAGCAAACAAAATTTTATAATAGGTAAAAAAGATAATGCATCATGATCAAATTGGATTTATCCCAGGAATGCAAGATTGACTTAATATTAGAAATCCTATTAATGGGGGCAGAAAGAGATTCATTTTTGTATTCCCATTTCATTTTTGTTTTGATTTTTAGAGATTAATTTTAAAATGAATTTTTATCTTATAATTATAAAAATATTTATGTGGTTCCAAAGTCAAATCTATAAATCAAGGTACGTTCAGAGAAGTCCAGATTCTGTCCTTGTCCCCTCCACTACTTTCCCTCCCTTATTTTTTAGGTAATCACTAAAAAATTGTGGTTTATCTTTCCATTAAAATATAATTGTCTCCCACTCCTTTTTAGATGAATGGTAGCATACTATACACACTTTTACCATCTTACTTTATTTACTTAAAAATATATCTTCAACACTTCTGTGTAGTAGTATATATAAATATTCCTTATTTCTTTTTACAGCTGCATATAATTCCATATAGGTATACTATAGTTTATTCAACAATCTCCTTGAGTTGAGTTGAGTGAGTTGGGGGCTTTTGCACTTACAAGTAGTTCTGTAATGAATAACCTTGCACTTGTGTCTTTTTTTTTTTTTTTTCCTTCCCATTTTATCTTTGGGATATATTCCTAGAAGTAGGATTGGTGGGTCAAAGAGTAAATGCATAGAGACTTATGTCAAATTTCATTCCTTAGGGATTATACAATTTTGCATTCCCAACACCAAAGAATGAAAATCTCCATTTCTCAGAGCTTCACTAACAGAGTATGCTGTCAAAATTTTAGATTTTTGCCAGTCTAGTAGGTGAGAATGAAATCTCAGTTTACATTTCTCTTATGAGCAAGATCAAGGATCTTTTCATATGTTTAATAGCCATTTGCATTTCTTTTCTATTAATGGTGTGTTCATATCTCTTGCTTGTTTTTCTATATTATTTTCTACATACATTTCTGTCTAAATCGTGGCCTTCTCTATTTTAGAAAAAAAGTGTTTTAAAGATTTTATTTATTTGAGAGAGAGAGAGTGAGAGAGAGAGCACAAGCAGGGAGAATGGCAGGCAGAGGGAGAAGCAGGCTCCCCACTGAGCAGGGAGCCCGACATGGGACTCGATCCCAGGACTCTGGGATCATGACCTGAGCTGAAGGCAGATGCTTAACCGACTGAGCCACCCAGGTGCCCTATTTTAGAAAAATTTTAAAATATTAGGGATATTAACTCTTTAGAATATAAGTTGGAAATATTTCCCTCAGTGTGTTGGTTCAGACTTTTTTCCTAACACAAGAAGTCCAGAGGTAGGTGGTTGCCATCATTGGCTCAGTGGCCTGACAATGTCAGTGCCAGCCTTTCTGAGATTCTCTAGGCATTTCTCGTAGAGTCACATTATGACTGTGTTAAAGGCAGGTAGGACCAGGAAGAGATGGCTCCAGAGACATATGTCCCTTTTATTAGGAAGGTGAAAGTTTTCTCAGAAGTCCCCAACAGATTTGCATTCATTTAATTAGCCAAAACTAGGTTATACACCTCTCACCCCCAGCTTCAGAGAAAGCTGGGAAGGAAAATATCTCATTTTTCTAGCCTCTGGAGTGGAGTTGGGCAAGGAGAGGGAGACTGGAATGCACGTTCAGTTACCCAACCAACTACCATGGACAGGAATGAGCAAGTTTAGGTCAAATGGAAGACTCATCTTTTCTCCCATTCTGTGACATGTCTATGAGCTAGTAGTGGGGCTCACAACTCCAAAAGGAAATTCAGTCTTGTGTCCACGAAAAGGTTGGTATGGAAACCAGGTTATAGTGGACCAAGGAGCTGAGGAAACAGGGCAAGGGAGAATAGATTGGTGTTTAGAGAAGTTTGACTATGGAGAATGGAGGAAGTATCAGGTTAGCTCAAGAAGACCTGGGTCCGAGGATGACCAGAGATGATGTGCTTTATTTTAAAGATTTTATTTATTTATTCGAGAGAAAGAGAGAGAGAGAGCAGGTTGGAGAGGGAGAGAGAATCTGAAGCAGACTCCATGCTGATCGCAGAGCCCAATGCGGGGCTTGATCTCACAACCAAAAGATCGTGACCTGCGCCAAAACCAAGAGTTGGACGTTTAACCAACTGAGCCACCCAGATGCCCCAGAGATAATGTGCTTTAAAATATGGAAGAGTCTTGAAGGAAGACTTTGATGAAACATGGAAAGGTAGTAATTAATAAAGGGAGGTTCTGGAAGGGATAGGATGGTATGAGGACAGTGACAGGTGTACAGGTGTGTTTGTGGTGGGAGGAAAGGTAGCTGTTCCTCTGAGATTGGGAGCAAGAGAGTGCAAAGCATCTGGAGCAATTTATATGAATTATATGCAGATCCTGCCCTTAAGAAAGTCACAGTCTGAAAGGGAGATGAGACCTGATGTCTTCAGGAATACTTGGCTTCAAGATAAAGAAACTCACTCAAAAGTTTAAGTCAAAGGCCACTGTGAAATAATAGAAAATATACATATTGGTCTCTGCCCCTGCTTCCTGGCACAGAGCTCCTAAAACCCTAGCAATTTCCTAAGTGATAAGGCACTGGGAGCAACTTTTGTTCTGATATGTGGTCTTTGATCCCAGTTCCTGACACAGAGCTCCTGAATCCCTTGGAATTGCTCAGGTGATAGGCACATCTTTTGTTCTAATGAGGTAATGCTTGATTGGTTCCTGGATGGGGGTTGGTCATCAGAAAGACCATTATTAGAAGCTTGGAGCTTTCAGCCCCACCCCCCATCCTCTGAGAAGGGGAGAGGGGCTGGAGATTGAGTTAATGATTGATCACACCTACTCCACATCATTTCCATGGGGACAGAAGTTCCTGTGCTTGGGGTCCTTGTGGACTTTGCCCTATATATCTCTTCATCTGTATCTGTTTTCATATCATTTTATTATATAATAAATTGGTAAGTGTTTCCTTGAGTTCTGTGAGCTGTTCTAGCAAATGATTAACCCAAGAAGGAGGTCATAGGAAACCCAGATCTATAGCCGGTTGGTCAGGAGCAACAGGTGAGAATGTAGCTTCATGAGTGGCATCTGAGGTGGAGGCAGCAGCTGTCTTGGCCCTTAGCCTCTGGAGCCTGAGCTAACTTAGCTTAGAGTCAGAACTGAATTGACTCAGATACCCAGCTGGTGTCACAGAGACTTGCTTGGTGTGGACTCCCTCCCCCCGAATCTGGTGTCATAGTGTTGTGAGTGTGGTAATGGTGTGAAAGTGTAGAGGCAAAACAGAGGAGTGTTTTTCCTATTCAGCCTGTTTATTAGAAAGATATAAAGGAATATCAAGGAAACCCAACTGTGTGGTTTTTAAAAATTGAGAAATATATTTCTCATACTATAAAATTCACCTATTTGAAATTCAGTGGATTTTAGCATATTCACTGAATTGTGCAACTATCACCATGATCTAATTTTAGAACATTTTCAACACTCAAAAAGAAATCCTAGATGAGTTAGCAGTCATGTCCCATTCCCACTACTTCCCGACCCCCCACTGGCCCTAGGCAACCACTGATCTACCCTCTATCTGTTTATTCTGTATATTTCATATAAATGAAGACATACAGTGTGTAGTGTTTCACATCTGGCTTCTTTCACTTAGCATAATGAAAGATTTCAAGGTTTATCTATGTGATAGCATATATCAGTACCTCATTCTTTTTTATTCCTGAATAATGTTCCATTGTATGGATACGCCACATTTAATTTATCTATTCATCAATTGATGGTTTTTTTTGACCTTTTGCTACCGCGAATAATGCTGCTATGAAGATTTGCACATGTTTTTGTGTGGTTATGTTTCATTTCCTTTAGGTATATACCTCGGAAAAGAATTGTTGAATCATATGGTGTAAGGTGGGTGTAAGGTGGTATCTTGTTGGGGTTTTGATTTGCATGCTTATTGGCACATAAGAGTGAGGGAGTGGGTGAATTGTGTACCCCCCAAATTAATATGTTGAAGCCCTAACCCCCAATGTGATGATACTATGGAGACGGGGTATTTGGGAGATAAGGTCATAAGGGTGGATTTCTCATGATGGGATTAGTGCCCTTATAAGAAGAGACACCTGAGAATTTGCTCTCTTGCTCTCTCTGTGAGGACACAGAAAAAAAAAAAAAAAATCAGCTGTCTGCAAGCCAGAGAGAAGGTTCTAATTGGGAGCCAAGTCAGCTAGCTCCTTGATCTTAGACTTTCCAGCCTCCAGAATGAGGAGATATGAGTGTGTGTTGTTGGAGCTAACCAGTTTGTGATATTGTGTTGGGGCAGCCCAAGCTGACTAATACACTACCTAAGAAACGATTGTCTAGCCCGAGGTCAAAAAAATTTACTACTATGTTTTCTTCTAAGAGTATTATAGTTTTAGCTCTCTCTCTCTTTTTTTAAAGATTTATTTATTTATTTTAGGGGGGAGGGGCAGAGGGAGAAGGAGAGAGAATCTCAAGCAGACTCCATCCTGAGCATCAAGCCCATCTCAGGGCTCGATCTCAGAACCCTAAAATGAGGGCTGTGAGATCCAGAGCCAAGCCGAAACCAAGAGTCAGAGGCTTAACCAACTGCGCCACCCAGGAGCTCCAGCTTTCTCTCTCACATGTAGGATGATGATCCATTTTGAGAATTTAGTTGGCTCTGCATGCATTAGGGGTCCACCTGCAGGAATTAGCTGTGGCCAGGGAGGTGAAGTCTCACGGTCTGCAGAATTGTCTTTTCTGGGGCTGTAGGCAGAGCTGGAACACTAAGAAGAGGATTCTCCCAGAAGCAGCCTCTGAGGCCAGTATTTGAGAGCAAGTGATTTATTAAATGCTCCAAGGAGAAATCAGTGAGGGAGTGGGGGAAGCAGTATCAGAAGGGGAAGAAGCCAATGAAAGGGGGGAATTTCAGTTGAAGTCCGAACCTCTGCTTGACCCCTTGGGGAGCCCTGGAATATAAATTGCATCTGAGAGTTTGCAGCTCTTTGCAGGCAAGAGAGGTGGGCTTTGTAACCTTGTACTAGCCAGTCACTGCTGGAGGGTGGGAGGGGATGGGAAGTAAATCCCCTGACCTGGAACTCAGGATATGTGGATTTGTGTGTAGCAGCTCCAGGAGCCCAAGGGCAAGCGTCCAAAGAAGGTCGCAGCTGCAAACAATTAGTACCAAAGTACATAGAAGCTGAGGGTGGGCACGCTGCATGGGGAGAGGGGATGCGGGACTGAGGGCATCCTCCACCTGACATGGCATGAGATAGAGCATAATACATGACATCAGAGACATGCAGATAAAAGTGCTGGGGGGTTATGGGGAGAAGTGGTTTTCTTCTCTTTTTTGCTCTGTTGTATGATGAGAATTTTATTGTGACTTCCAGAGAGGTAGAAGTGCCCTTAAGAGGGTGCAAGGGTCCCCTGAAGGTAGATAGCAACCATCCTTTTGAGACAGTACCGGAACTCTTCTGATTACCAAGTGGGCTCTCAACTCTGGTGTTTCTTACAGGCACATTGTGTCCTGGTTACCTGCTGGCTCCGAGGCCGCATTCCCACCCCACGCAGATGGAACCTGCTGCTTGCTGGCGAGTCTGGGGTAGACCCTATCGATGCCTGGTGTCTGTCTCCGCCCAGCCCCCAGGTATCGAGTGCAAGCCCTACCACTTTTCACCTTTCCAAATGGTATCCCTTCCCTGCCACGCCCCAAATAACAAGGCTGTCCTAGCTCTTTAAGAAGCTCATGTCTAAATCTAATCCTGGTGGATGATGGGTAGATGGAGCGATACAGTTAACGAGTCTCTGATGTGGACAATTATAACCTCGAATACAGCCTGGCTTAGTTCTCTCCCACTCACGTGCACAGACTGATTCAGTAACACACACCCACTCACAATTATACTACTGTGTCTGAGAAAATACCCTACCCAGACCTCACAGGAAACAGACCCGAGCTGTGCGCATGCATGCACACACATGCACGCCGACGCCCACGGGCCCTCACACGCTCTCAGAAATGTTTACCATAGTAGATGTGTTCGGCGTGTCTTCCCAGACAACACCCCTTTTTAGAAAGGACCTGCCCATGTACCTGTTGAGGTGGGTCAAGGTGGCTATGTTCGCAGCAGGTGATCCTGCCCCTTCCCCCGCCAGGTATGGCTATTTGCACCAGATGGCCACTTGCCCTCGGGTTCCATAAGTACAAGTGCTTTTAGGGATTCTTGGATGGTGAGAAGCAAAACCAACTTAGGAATCAGGGATATCTGCGGAACAGGACGGCAGGACAGACAGACGGGCTTTGTGAGGGACTAGCACTGAGACTGGAAGGCATCTTTGACTCAGGCAACTTGCCTTCCCTTCCTTTTTTTCTTCGGGACAGGGAAGGTTTTTCATCTCTCATCTGCTTCTCTTTTCTCTCTGGCTGAGATACCTGTACTCAAATCACTTGAGCATTTATTAAAATGCAGAGCCCTGAATCTCTGGGACTAGAGCCAAGGAAACTACGTTATTAACAAACGCCCCAGGTGATCCTTTGGCTTGCAAAAGTTTGAGAACCACCGTGCTAAGGTGCTGCATAATTCAAACACTGATGTACCTTTAAGACAAGTCCTTCTGTTTATACCACCAACAACTAACTAAAATGCACATGCCTGCCCCAATCCCCAATTTCTTGGACTGAGAAGCCGACTGACGCAGCATGAGTCAGATGGAGCTGTGGCTGTCAGTGAGGGGGGCCGTAGGGTCCAATCAGAAGGTACAGACTGACAGGCTGGGGAAACTGACCAATTTGTCTGTTGCAGCGGTTCCCAATTCTTTATAATTAATTCCCTTTCACCTCAGTGGGCTTGGGTGGGCTATTTGTACGCAAATGACTCCTAAGGCACAAGTCCTCAGAAACACTCAGGCACACATGCTCATTGCACACACACACACACACACACATACACACGTGCACATCAGCTGACAAGTACACACTCATCATCAAGGGCACTGTGGGAGAGGTTTGTTCTGGTAATGATCTCTTTGCAGCTCAGCAAGACTATAAAAAAGGTGGGGGACCTTTATTAATTATATATCTTACATTCAGTGAAACATAATATTTAATTTAAATAATTGCAGGAGGCGGCTTTGATACTTTGATTTGCTTCCCAGAACACAGGGTTCTTCTCCCTCCCTGGCCTGCTGAGCTGAAGTCTCATGATGAAAGACCAACCTGGTTCTGTCCCTTTCCCAGGATTTTTGTCCTAAAAAATGATGAGCTGCTTCCCTGATGTAGTGTAAAACCAGCATCACAGCCATTTCCCTGGCTTTGAAAAGGAAATGCCCAGGGAAAATACTCATTCTATCTTTTCTAAACAGCAGATTGGAGAGATGGTGCTTACTTAGAACAGGCTGCCTGGAGGAGGCAGGTGTTCTAGGCAGATGGCCCCACGAGTGTGTTAATGCTTAATCCCCCTCTCCCCAGACTGGCCATGTTTCCTGATCTTGGCCACACCTTCTTTTGCCCTGGGCACTGTCCATCTCCGCAGGCTCTCAGTAATCCAAAGACAAACCATCTTCTGCTGGCCTTGCTCTCAGCAGGGTCTCCAGAGCTGAAAGGTTGGCGACCTGGTGATAACCCCCAAACACTGTAACACTACAAGCCCAGCTACAAAACTCAAACCCTGACAAATCAGGCTAGGAACTCCTCTTTTGACAAAAGCTTCCAGAGTTCAGGTGACCAGAGGGCTCATGCCAACATCTGACTGGAAGAAGGGATCTCGGGATCCTTGCTGAGCTGGGAGCTTCCAAGGCAACGCATCCAGGCCAGCTGGCTGGGCACATCCCTGGAGTTGCCTCTCTCTCCTTCCTGGAAGACAAGAGACTTGACACTGAATATAGGTCAAGTTTGTGTCCAAGATTCTTTTCCTTTTTTTCTAAGACAATGTCTGGGAAGTAGCTGGGCTGGGAGCGGTTTGGAACAGGGAGGAGGGAACCTAACATTGTCAGAGACAGTGGCTGGTGGACCGACATCGTTGCATTTGACCCTCACCAGTCTTCTGAACTAGGGAGGCTTAGCCCCACTTTACAGATAAGAAAATGGGGACTCTGAGGAGTCACTTGCTAAGGTCATCCACTTGGTAAGAGGCAGAGGCAGGATTTTAAGTTACACTGTCTGGTTCCAGAGTGCCTCCCTTTTCCACTGTAGCTGCTATTGGAGAGAGGTAAGATGAGGGTTCTCCTCACCTGGGCTGGTTCCCCCAACTTCTCGGGGCTCATGGCAGTAGAGGAGGGGCCCAGGTAGGGCCCATGGGCTCTTCAGCTTCACCAGTGAGCTGCCACAGGACCAGGACACTGTATCTCATCCATTGATTCCATCTCTCTCCTGTGTCTTCATCTTCTCTCTTTGCCAAACACCCTCCAATCAGTCTGATGTTAAAATAACAATGACAAAAAAAAAAAAAAAAATGAAACCTCCTTGACCTTCATAGCTGCCAGCCATCATTTTATCTCTATGGCTGATGTACCTCCCTTCTCAGCTGAGCTCCTCCAAAAAGTTACCCTCGTATCATGTCTCCACTTCCTTGCTGTCCTCTCTTTGTCCCAGTCCAATCTGGCCTCCTCTCCCTGCTCCGCTAAAAGGGCCCCACTATGGCCCCTAATTACCTTCTTGCCGCTAAATTCATTAGACAGTTTCCATTCTCATATTATTTGGCTTCTCAGCAGCCTTGACCTTTTGGCCTCTCAGTCTTCTTAATACCTTCTTTTTCTTTTTTTTCCCACAACAATGCATTCTCTGGATTTTCCTCCAGCCTCTTAGCTACTCTTTGTCCACCTCTTTTTCGGGCTCCTTCTCCTCCATCTAGCCTTTAAATGTCCAGGTTTTTCAGGGCTCAGCATCAGCCTCTACCCTTCTGGTTCCACATCTGCTCTCTGATCGCACCCACATCCATGGCTTAAATACCTCGATCCAGTTGTCTATGTAAAGCCCTGGCAAATGTTTGTGAAGCAGGCCAGATAGTAAATATTTTAGGCTTTGTGGGCTAAATGGTGTCTGTTCCGACTCCTCAACTCTGCCATTACAGTGCAGACTCAACCATAGACAATATGACAACAAGTGGGCATGGCCATGTTCCAGTAAAACTTGGTTTATGGACACTGAAATTAAATTTTATACAATTCTCATGTTAGGAAATACTATTCTACTTTTGATTTTTGCCAATCATTTAAAAATGTAAAAACCAGATGTGGTCGGTGGACTATAGTTGGTGGCCCCCTGGTCTATCTGTTGGTTCACATGAATGTCTGGTGGACATCTCACACCAGCATGTCCACAGTGTAACTCTGAACTTCCACCTCTAGATCTCAGTGTCCCCAGCTCAGTGAAGGACAACTTCAAGCTCACAATTGCTTGTGCAAGAAATCAGAGAGTCATCCTTGATGGATCCGTTTTCTCACTCCTCTCTGCTGTCAATGTCCAACTACCAGGTCTCTTTCCTAAATACATGCAGAGAATAATATTGTGAAATGTCTGCTCAATCTTTTCTCAAATGTCATCTTCCCCATAAGGTCTAGCTTGATGCCCTCTCTCCATCCTTGAGCCCTTTACCCTGTTTTTCCTCCTTCTCCTTTTCCATTTGTCACTTGCAAATGTACTGTGGAATTACTACATATTACTGCTATTGTTTCTGGCCTGTCTCTCCCGGTTAGAATGCCAACTCTCTAAGGGCAGGGATTTTTGTCTATTTTGTCCCAAACACCTAGGGCAGTGTCCAGAGGAGGGACTCAACTAACATGTGATGCTGAGGTGTAGATTTCTTCATGGGGAAGGACTGGCTGAGACAAAAGAAGTCATTGCTATTCATAAACGGGTGTCTTCAAAGAAGGGTTTCTTGACCCTAGCCGCACATAGAACCATCTGGGAGCTTTAAGGATCCTGCTATCCAGGCTAAGCCCCAGCAGACCAATTAAATCAGCAGTTCCTGGAATGGGAACCTTTCAGGTCCCTACAGAATGCAGCCAAGGTTAAGAACCGCTGTTTTAAAGCAACCGGAATTATAATGGCCATAAAAGCAAATTTTTCATTTACGAAAGTCAGGCTTTGTGGTGGAGAAAAAAGCATGCGTGGGCTCTGAAGATCCTGAGCTCAGAGAACTGGGTGTTTGAGCAGGGAAGAAAGTAGATTGCAGCACAGAAGGAGAGGAAACTTCAGCAGTGTTGGGGGCTGGTAGCTCAGTCCCCGAGTCATGGCTCACACTGTGGAGAGGCTTGGGGATATAAAGTTGGGAGAAAACTTTTTCTTAACCCCTTAACTTTTTATTTGGAAATTGTTTCAGATTTATAGAAAACTTGAAGAGCAAATAAAGCACAGGCATTTCCCACATATCCTTCACCCAGCTTCCCCTAATGTTATCATGCTACAGGACCATAATACAACGAGAGAAACCAAAAAATAAAACCTTGATAAAATATTGTTAAGTAATCTACAGGCTTTAGATGAATTTCACTATGTTTCTCAATGATGTCCCAATCCAGGAGGCCACACTGCATTTAGTGGTCAGGTAGTCTCCAATCTGGCACAATTTCTCAGTCTGTCTTTGTCTTTCATGATGTTTACACTTTTTTTTTTTTTTAAAGATTTTATTTATTTGACAGAGAGAGACACAGCGAGAGAGGGAACACAAGCAGGGGGAGTGGGAGAAGGAGAAGCAGGCTTCCCACCGAGCAGGGAGCCCGATGCGGGGCTCGATCCCAGGACCCTGGGACCATGACCTGAGCCGAAGGCAGACGCTTAACGACTGAGCCACCCAGGCGCCCCTACACTTTTTTTTTTTTAAGATTTTATTTATTTATTTGACAGAGAGAGACACAGCGAGAGAGGGAACACAAGCAGGGGGAGTGGGAGAGGGAGAAGCAGGCTTCCCGCGGAGCAGGGAGCCCGATGCGGGGCTCGATCCCAGGACCCTGGGACCATGACCTGAGCCGAAGGCAGACGCTTAATGACTGAGCCACCCAGGCACCCCTGATGTTTACACTTTTGAAAAATACTCATCACTTGAATCTGTAGAATGTCCCTCAGTTTGAGTTTTTCTGTTGTTTTCTTATGATTGGACAGAGATTATGCATTTTGGGCAAGAATACAACAGAAGTGATGTGCCCTTCTCACTGCATCTTATCGGGGGTAAGTACTGCCAATCTGTCTTATTAGTGGTGGATGTTACTCTTGATCACTTGAGTAAGGTGGTGTCTACAGGTTTTGGTGGAGGAGTCTTTCGTCTCATTTCTTCTAAAACTTTGTGAACGTAACCAGTGGAACATTTAGGTAGAAAGAACCTGGATTGGGCTCTCATTCCACCTCCCCTAGAGATTCCTTCACTTCCAGTGGTTTTTGAAGGGGATAAGCAAATGTTCCTGCCCCCTGGAGAGGGACCGAGCAGGTGTCTGATGATGGAGAGTTCAGATGGCTGCTAGGGAACCCTGGAGCAGAAGCCGTGGGAAGGACAGTTCCAGGCCAGTGCAGGGTGGAGTTGGCATCAGTCTCAGAGGATTGAAGGGGCCGGCCATAGCAAAAATGGGTGGACAGTCAAAAGGGAATAGACGACCATACAAATCTTCCTCTACTTATGATGGGGTTACCTCCTAATAAATCCAATGTAAGTTGAAAATATTATGTCAAAAATGCATTTGATACACCTAACCTACGAGGCATCACAGTGTAGCCTAGCCTACTGTAAACATGCCCAGAACACTTAGAGTAGCTTACAGTTGGGCAAAAGCATCTAACACAAAGCCCATTTTATAATACAGTGTTGAATATCTCATGTAATTTGTTGAAAGTGAAAAACAGAAAAACAATGATTGTATGGTTAGAGAATGGTTGCAAGTGTATCAGTTGTTGACACTCGTGATGGCGAGGCCGACCAGGAGCTGTGGGCTCGATGCCCAGCACCACGAGAGAGTATGGTCCTGCTTATTGCTAGCCTGGGAAATGATCCAAATTCAAAATTCAAAGTATGGTTTCTACTGAATGCGTATTGTTTTTGCACCATGATAAGGTCAAAAATTGCTAAGTCAAACCATCATAAGTCAGAGACTGTCTGTACACTTAATCTCCTGGGGAAGTGGACATGTCACACGAATGGACAGTGTTACAGGAATGGATTGGGGGCCAACACTGACGCCCAGACAGGCCTCTTTGCTCTGCAGTGCTCAGCAAGAACCAGAGGACAACATATAGACCAGGAGTCTCTTCCCTGGTTCCATAATGTTTTCCAAACCATGCTAGCTCTCATGTTTTTCCTTCATGTCTCTTTCACTATTGTCATTACATGGTGATATGAATCATTGTTTGATGATTATTTGCTATTTAAACTGTAAGGTCTATGAGGGCAGGAACCACATCTGTGTCCCTAGAGCCTAAAACAGTGCCTGGCACACAGAAGTGGATATTTATTGAGTGAATGAAAACATGAACAAATGGGAGTCATACCTTTGGTCCTGGTCTGAGGGGTTGGAACAGGATTCTAGACACAGAATCTGCTTGCATTGCCCACCAAGATGCTGTAGGAAGGAGGGAAGTCCTCCTCCTCGGGTACCCTTAGGACAAGGGATCACACATCTTTTTGCTCAGTTTTGCTGATTTGCATGTGTCTGGGCTTGTCTCCATATAACTAGGCAATGCATGGGATTGGTCAGCCTAGGACACAGGTGTGTGGGGTTGGCTCCTTGTCACACTGAAACCTGCTGGCACCTCAGGATCCTCCACTCTTGGCTCTCTTGACACCCAAAGGGACCTTGTCCTGGCCAGGGGCTCTCCCAGCTCTCTTCCCATCCCCACCCTGTCCTTCCCATTGGCCATAGGACTTCCACCCCAACTCCCTCCAACAGAGGCCCCTGGCTTCCTGTCTCTGGACCCATAAAAAGTTACTTTGGTCTCAATCAATAGGCTGTCTCTTTAACGAGGGAGATGCTGGTTTGCAGAATGGAGCTTCCAGGCTGGGGCGGGGACAGAGCCGGTCCCCACAGACAGCTTTGCTTTTCCAGATGATGCATTAAGCTGCATCAGCAGATTCTGCTTTTTATGAGGACATGTATGACTCCCTAAAGAAACCTTACAGAGAGGGTATGGGGAGAGAGGAGAGCAGGGAGAAGAGTGAAGGAACGTAATTCTCAAAGTTCAGAGAGCACTGCTCAGATTCTGTCCTCTCTGCCATCTTCCTGTCCCTTCAAGTGCACCAGTGGTGCTGGGTACCTAAGACATCCACTGGCACGGTGTGAACACACAGGCTCCCCCAGGTGCAGAACACACACAAACTTACACTCACCACCATCATCCTTTGGCCTGCTGTGCTCTTCAGCCTTTCTCATCTCTGATCACCCCACTCGCTCCTGCCCTACCCCCCTTTAGCCCACATTTCAATCATCCCTTCCTCGGGGAGCCCCTGGCTCAGACCCCTGGTGCAATGCTCTCAGAGCACCCTATGCCATGCCCCAGGCCCCTTTTGGTGTTTTCTGTAGTGGAATTCGACGTTCATTTGTGTGTTTCTTTAATTAATATGTGCCTCACCTACCAGACTGTAATTTTCAAGTGACAGTCACAGTTTTGTTCTATCCTCTGTACTTAGCACGTTGCCTGGTATGAAGCAGGTCGTCATTAAATAATTGCTGAATGAATTACAGGTTTTTCCCTGCTCTCTGAATGTAGAGTTCCTATTAACACTTGTGTAAGCCGAAACGGTGTAATATAAAGAAGCCATGACCATTAATTTATAGGGAAACATTTTTGAGCATTCCCAGACTCCAAAAGTAGTCTCTCTTCGGCTTTTCTGATACCTGAGGCCACAGCTTGCTAATGGATGCACAAAATAAATTGAGATAAAGCATAGACGCTCCCAGATACAGTTCAGAGCTCTGTTGGGGGGAGGGGAATGCTGGGGAAGGGGCGCGGCGGTGGCGAGGGGGGAGCACTGGCATACTTGGGGCCCACGCTGACTCCCTGCAAAACAAACACCAAACACTATTTTTTATTTTTGCCTTTTTTCATAACAGTGGAAATCCTCTTTGGACTTTCTTCCGTTCGTGAAAGCAGGTGCGGATGTAGGTTTTTCATAAACGCGAAGTAGCGTAAACTGAACTTTCAAAAAGTGGAGGACACCTGTAAGGGTTGCGGCGGGCAGCTTCTAAAACTGCCCCCCAGGACCCCCTACCTCCCAGCAGTTGTCCCTTTGTGTAGCACCCCCCCCCCCCCGAGCGGGGGCTGTCTAGTGACTCACTTCCAATGAATAGAATATGGTGGAAGTGATGGATGTCACTTCTGAGATGAGCTTATAAAAGACTGTAACTCTCATCTCTCTGTCTCTCTGACTTTCTTCTCTCTCTCTGGTCTTGACTTGCTTGTTCTGATGAAGCCAGCTGCCATGCTGTGAGCTGCTCTATGGGGAGGCCCGTGTGGCAAGGACCTGTGGGTGGCCTCCAGGTGACAAATGGTGAGGAGCCGAGGCCCTCAGTCCACCAACTGGCAAAGAGCGGACCCCTGCCAACAGCCAGGGAGTCAGGCCTTGAGGTGGTTGTAGACTGGCTGACACCTTGATTATCACTTTGTGGAGGACTTGGAGCCAGAGAACCCAACTAAGCCATGCCCAGATTCCTGACCCATAGTAACTGGGAGATGATGAATGTTGTTCATTTAAGTCACCAAGTTTTGGGGTCATTATGCAGCATTGTTATGTACAGGTGACTAATATAACCAACGGATGACCGAGAAACACAACAGCAATCCCTAGTCCATCGTGCTCTGAAGCGTGCCCTCCTCAGAGCCTCCCCTCCACATGCACACCTACCTGAGCCCTGAGAGGCACTTCCCCTTTCTCTCCCTTTGCTACCATACAACCCCATTCAGGGGACATCTGTTCAGTGATTCTCCTGTGTGAAGCCAGAGCTCCAGGCCCACTAGGAAACCACCCCCGGCCCTGCCACAGAGCCTGTCGTCCTTACCGACCCCCTGCCCAGCTCTACGTCACAGCTGAGGCCAGAGTTCCCGCTTGTCCGACAAACTTGTGAGAGCGGCTTGGGGTGAAGGTGGAGGCTGGCTCCAGCCTGAGGGGAGTAGCGGGAGATGGGCAATTGCAGGGGAGGTTGTCCCTCGCACACCCCCCACTGCCCGCCTCTGCCCCACACAAGGCCTGCCTGTGCTCCCGCCCCTCTCCTGCCACCAAGGAGGCAAGAAAAGGGAGCTGTTCTCAGCCTGGAGCCCCCCACCAGGCAGCAGTGGGCGGCGGCGGCGCACACTCCCTCCCAGGCTGGCAGCTGGCTGGGTGGCAAGAACATGGTGGTCCCTAACAGACAGGAAATCCCCTTTCTCCTCACTTGCTGTGTCCCAGCCTCCTGGAGGCTCTGGAGGAAAGCCTGCCCTAGCCCTGGACTCACAGGATCCTTCCCTGGGAGTCACTTCTGGGAGTGGGATCACTGTTTGCAAGTGTCAATGGAAAATGCTCACGTTTCTGGTACTAGACAGGGGGCTGATATTTTACAGGCCTCTAATCCAGGCAGATTTGCTGGCAATAGCAAGAATATCGTTCACTGATTGGCAAGAAGGGATCTAGAAAGCCCTCATTTCCTGCTCCTCTCTCCTGACCATCCTACCATTGACTCAGAGGCTCCTGCCTTGCTCTGGGGCTAACGAAGTTATTCGGAGTCCACTGCTGATTTCCTTGGGAAGGATGGTTGAGGAACATTGGCAGGCATTTATGTCTTGCTTTCTCAGAACTTATTCTCTTCTCGGCCCTGCTTCTTTGGGCAAAATATAGGGAGAATGAAGGCTTTCTGTCAGGGAAAATGAGCCACACAGGCAGGCGCTGAAGAACTGAGTCCTCTGGAGGGACCGTCTGTAGGGATCCTCAGGGCCCTCCGAGGCCATTTGTGTTAGACGTCAGGCTTTGGGCAAGGCCAGCAGCCCTCAAGTTATGCTTCCCATAGACAGAGCCAGGTAAGCACTCTCAGCTGCTGATCCTGCCTGTCACCTCTGAGGAGCCTGCTGCTTCAGTCCCCAGAGAGTGGGGGCGGGTGTGCAATCTGAGAGGCTCTCACCGGCCCCATTACAGTCATAGGCACTGACTGGAGAGAATTGCAGGGGGTGCTGGAGTCTTGATTGAGAAGTAAAGTTGAGGGGCATCTGAGTGGCTCAGGTGGTTAAGTATATGACTCTTGATCTCAGCTCAGGTCTTGGTCTCAGGGTCATGGGGTCAAGCCCCGTGTTTAAAAAAAGGAAAAAAAAAAAAGAAAAGTCGAAAGGGCTTTAGAATTATTATTGGTGAATCTTGCCATGTGTCCCAGAGGCCTACACCCTGTACCCTGTAAAACGCTCTGTCTGTGTGTGCTTGTATATAATGGCAATAAAAATGGGGACTCCTACCTGGCAAGTCTTCATGGGCAAAGGAATTGAAAATTTCTCCTAATGCAACTCGTCCATCCAACCATCCATCCATTCATCCATCCATCCATCCATCCATCCATGCCTTATCTACTTATTTACTATCTCTCATCAATGGCCAAGTGGCCCTGTGTATCAAGGAACTCATGATCTAGTTCAGGAGCCCCAAATCACAAATGGTGGCAGTGGGGCAGGTCTCTGGTTAGTATCAGATAGGGGCTGCATGAATGATCTGTGCCCAAACCCATGCCCTTTATACCTATTTTCCAACCTCCCAAGGACTTCCAGGTCCTAGACCTTCCACTTTGAGCCACTCTGTCAGCCTCTTCCTGTCTTCCCTTCCCATTTCTCCAGCTTTCTAGGAGCCTCTACTCTGTTGTCCTGCAGTCCTGAAAAACCCCAGTTCCATTTGGGCTCAACCATTTACCTTCCTCGTGCCTGCACTGACACTGAGCACATTCTTTTGTGCGCTGGGGCCACTATACACACATGGTCTTCAGCCAGTTGGTCCCTTCACACGTCTAGTAATTCCTTCATGTTTCTGTAGAGCCTTATGCTTCCTGTTGTCCACACAGGCCATCCCAGTCTTGTCCTCAAACCTCCAATCCCACTGTACCCCTGTCTGTTGTGTCTGAACCTCCATCAGCAATCCCTCTGCTGCCACTTCACAGCTAAAATCCCCCCATCTTCCTGTCATCCCGCCTCAGACCTGTCTGAACGTGCACCTGTGTATCCCTCCTACACTCCAGTTAGGGGGTCTGTGCCCTAGACTCCAGTCCCTCCAGTCCCTCTCAACTTCCCAGGGACTATTCCTCCCCTCCCTCGTTTACAGCTGCAACCTTTACCTCCCCATCAGCTTCTTGCCATCAACATTTAAGTATGCTCATGTCTTTGTTGCCTTTAAAAAAAGCCTTTGTTGACACCACTGTGTCCTCTCCGTCATCCCGTCTCTTATCTTGTTCACAACCAAATTTCTTTTTTTTTTAAAAAGATTTTATTTATTTATTTATTTGAGAGAGAGAATGAGAGAGAGAGAGAGAGCATGAGAGGGGGGAGGATCGGAGGGAGAAGCAGACTCCCCGCTGAGCAGGGAGCCTGATGTGGGACTCGATCCTGGGACTCCAGGATCATGACCTGAGCCGAAGGCAGTCACTTAACCAACTGAGCCACCCAGGCGCCCCCACAACCAAATTTCCTGAGTGTTTCCTACATTCATATACCATATTCCTTGCTTACTCCTCAACACTTGGTCATCAAACTTCTGCCCTCTCTTGTCCACTGAGACTGCTTTCCTCAAGATCACCAAGGATGTTCTGGTGCCAAACCCAGTGGACACTTCCCATTTGTTTTTCATTTGCTCTCTCAGCACCACCTGACAACGTTGACCACTCCCTTCTTACGAGTCTTGCTCCCTTGGCTTCCATGACCTTGCTCTCCCATTTTCTTTCCATCTCTCTGGCCACTCCTCTTCAGTCATCATCTTCTTCTTCTTCAAAGATTTTATTTATTTATTTGAGAGAGAGAGTGCACAAGTGGGGGAAAGGGCAGAGGGAGAGGGAGAAGAAGACTCCCTGCTGAGCAGGGAGTCTGACATAGGGCTTGATCTCACGACCCTGAGAGTCATGACCTAAGCTGAAATCAGGAATCATCCTCAACTGACTGAGCCACCCAGTCACCCTGGCCTCTTCAGTTTTCTTTAATGCTTTCTCTGACTGTTGCTCAAGTGTTCCTGCTCTCTGGAACTCTGTCCTACTCCCTCTTGTTAGGCTATATATTTTAGCATCTAATCTGTTCTGTTATTATTGAATCTTGATGACATTTATATAGTGAGGACTTTTGGTTGCTAATGATAGAAGCTCAATTCACACTAGCTCAAGCAAAAATAGAGAAATTTTTGGCTAGCGTAATAGGCAACTTTAGAGGTGGCATTGACTTCATACATTTCTTGATCTAGGGACTCAGATGATGTTGTCAGACCTCTCTTTCTCCGTGTTCTCTCCTGCTTCTGTTTGTCTGTTGGCCTCATTCTCTTCTATTGCAGACAGAATTTCTTATGCAGGGGGGTTGGGGGCAGAGGAGTGGATGTAGACAGCCCAAGATAACCTAGATCACCACTCAGGATGAAAGAAAGAACTTCCATCTCCCAATATTGTTATTTCATTCCCAGGAAAGGGGTCTGGTTAATCCAATTGGAGTCACATGCCTACTTAGTCGACTACTCAGTGAGTTTGGGGTGGTAGTGGTGATCTGTAATTGCCAGTCCCCCAGGACAACAATGAATTGTAGAACTATAGCTTTCTAAAGGAAAAGTAAGGTATTATAACCAGGAGAAGAGAGAGGAGTACAGAATAGACAAGACAGATATTCACTGTAATTTATTCTTCCAGTCTAGGTCTTTCTCCTGTGCCTCAGTTTTAGCCATGTGATAGATATCTCTGCTTAGATGTCTCAAACTCAGCAAGTCTTTGCATGAATATCCTAGGAAATATATCCTGAGTCAAAATGTATATGATAAGGCTTTATTAGGGAGCATACTTCCAGGGTAGAAAAGAGAGAGAGAAAAAAGGTAAATGAGGAAGGGAAAGAAGGAAGCAAATATCAGGCGGTGTGTTACCAAGTGTTGTGGGTTGATCTGTGTCCCTCAGAAAGATTTGGTGAAGTCCTAACCCCCAGTACCTGTGAATGTGACCTTATTTGGAAATAAGTTCTTTGTAGATGCAGGTACTTAAGGGAAAGTTTTACTGGAATAGGGTAGGCCTTAAATCCAATTTGTTTGGGGTCCTTATGAAAAAAGGAAAGGACACACAGAGACACAGCCATAGAGGGTGGAAGGGCATGTGAAGACAGAGGCAGAGATTGTAGTGATGCTGCCACAGGCCCAGGAGTACTTGGGGCCACAAGCTGCTAGAAGAGGCAAGGAAGGACTCTCTCCTAGAGCCTTCAGGGTAGCACAGCCCTCTGTGCTCATTTCAGACTTCTGGCCTCTAGAACTCTGAGAGAATTGACCTGTTGTTTTAAGCCGCCTAGGCACTTTATTATGGGGAAGTACTACACCAAACTAGCCACAGCTTCATTAAAAAATGCAGCCAGTTGGGGCACCTGGTTGGCACAGTTCATTGGGCATCCGACTCTTAGTTTCAGCTCAGATTGTGATCTCAGGATTGTGAGATTGAGCCCAGCGTTAGGCTCCACGCTCAGTGGGGAGTCTGCTTGAGATTCTCTCTCTGCCTCTCCATCTGCCCCTCCCCCCACTCGTTCTTCCCCCCCCCCCGAATATATAAATAAATATTCATTTTTTAAAAATGCAGCCAGTTGCTTGGGCACATGGAATGTCTTCTAGACAGGACTTATAGAAGAACCATGCCTAGGAACACACCTTTGGGGTAGGAGACCTAGAAATCCAGTGGTTTCTTCCTTTCTCCTATACTTCATGGGTCAGGCCTGCTTCATGAGTATTAACTCTCATGCATTTCTGGGTTGTGTTAATTGGCTCCTCCAGGCATCCACTGGAGAAGCCAGACCACAAGCTTCTAGCTTGGTGTTTCAGTTAAGCCTAAAATTGATCAGAGAAGCCATAGCTTGGAATGGGTCCAACCAAGTTCAAGAAAGCCTGGAGCTTGAAGGATTATTGATATAGACAAAGTGGGATGAAGCAGGGAAACTTCAGTACATCATGGTATACAAGGAACTGGAGACGGTGCATCACTGGGAACCTGCTGGACAAGCTGCAGGACCTGGGTGGAACAGAATTAACCATTGGTGACAGCTGCCTGAGGAACATGTAGAGAAGATGCTGGTGGTGTGGCTACTCAAGTCCACCACCTGTCTACCACATAAGGAGCCAGTGCCCTTGCTATGGTTGCATGAGAAGCAGTTCAAAGAGCTAAAGAGGATTGCTCCAAGACCAGCATGATTTGGGATAAGGCAAGTGGGCACCAGTGACTGTAGCTGGGCAGTCCCCATTGGACAGGTGACTAAGGCCTGGGGGAGCAGGTGGGGATGAGCAAATCTTGGGGTGTGTACATAACAGGATCTGGAATAATGTCCAAACTGCATTAATTATCATCCCTCTCCAAACCCAAGCCTGCTATTTCTATGCTTCCTGATTCAATAACCTGAGCCAGAAACTGTAGAGTTGTCCTTGACTTTTTCTTTCTCCCATGTTCAATCCATTGCCAAGTGCAGTCAGTTCTGCCTCCAAGATATCTCTAGATTCTGACCACTTCTTTCCATTTCTATTACCAAAGTACTCTTTCAGGCTACCATTTTCTCTAGCTTGGATATTGCAATAGTCTCCAAATGGGCTCCTTACCTTTTGTCTTGTCTATCTCCAAAATGTGCCCCTCCCTGCAGCCAGCATGATCTTCCTGAAACACAAATCTAAACCAAGTTACACCCATGCAGACACTTCTTCAAAGGCTCTTCATTGATCTTAGGATAGAGATCAAACACAAGGGCCCTGCATGCCCTGGCTCCACTGAATCCTCTTGTTTCTTGTCCTGTTGCTTTCTCTCTTGCATGCAGCCACTCTGAATTTCTCTTAGCCTTTCTACCATGCTATGCTCTCACTTCATCTCTCCATTCATTCATCCCACAAGTGTCTGGTGAGTGCTTACTAGGTCTCAGCACTGTTATAGCCCCCAGAATATAGCAAGGATGCTCTTACTCTTGAGCTTTTGCACGTGCTGTCCCTCCTGCCTCACATGTTCTCTATGGCAGACCATGGGGATTGGCCCCTCAAGAACTTTTCTCTTGTCTTCATGTGAGAGAGCTTGGAAAATGAAAGGACTTTTCTCAGTCTTCCTTGTAGGTAGAGGTCACATACAGTTCTGGCCAATGAGATCAAGGCAGAAGTCTATCCCAAAGGACATCCTTTCCTAAATAAAAATTCTCATTAAGAGCCTTTTGCCTTTCCCTCTTCTTTTCACCTAGAACGTGGATGTAAAACCTAGGGCTACAGCAGCCGTGGTGAAACTCGGAGGAGGCAAGAATGAGGAGAGTGGCCTCCATGCTAAGGAGAGTGAGTAGAAATAGGGAAAGAACCTAATGCTGAGGCCACTAGGCACGGCCATGTAGGTTGTACATTGCACAACTCTAGGGGGCACCATTGTCATAGACTGTGGTATCGTTAAGCTGCTGCACTGGTCCTGGCTCTGGTCTAATCTCCAAAGGGAGGGGAGTGGAGGGAAGGACAGGACGCTCTGAATTCCGTAAATTATGAATTTCCCCAAATCTCTCCTGCAACAAACTGTTTCCATAACCCTTTGTGACTAGGCTTTTGAAACTCAGAGACTGAGAACTGACTCCATCCTTTGCTTTATTAGCCTCTCCCTAAGGCAATGAATGGTGACTTGCTTAGTTCAGATGGGGAAAGAAATCTGGACTGAAGGAAAGAATGAGGAAGGGGTAGAATTCATTGGTTAATATTTCAAACCATTACCCTGCAACAAGTGTACACAAGAGAGGTCTGTGCCATCTCTGATCTCTTCTTCCTCGGCCTGCCCCAGACCTTAGCCTTCATCTAAAGGCTTTTCCATTTACCGGCAAGATGGAAACAAACATTCATGTTCCATAGACTCTTCTGCCCAGTCTGTAGCTTCAAGCAGATTATAAATAGACTCCCCTCTTGCCAGGGAGGCAAGATGACCCACCCAGGCCAGCTGACCAGGCTCTAAGAAAGCATCTGCATTTGTTTATTAAAGTTTTTCATATGCTAAAAAATATAGTTTTGGGGGACGCCTGGGTGGCTCAGTCGGTTAAGCCTCTGCCTTTGGCTCAGGTCATGATCGATCCCAGAGTCCTGGGATCAAGCCCCACGTCAGGCTCCCTGCTGAGCAGGGAGTCCGCTTCTCCCTCTCCTTCTGCCCCTCCCCCCCACTCGAGCTTGCTCTCTCAAATAAATAAATAAAATGTTAAAAATATATGTAATTTGGGGAGATGTTTGGAAATATGAAATCTTTCCACAAGGGGCTGGCCGGGAGCCAGGGGACCCTGCAGGGACTGCTCCACGGGCTGCTTCTGTGCACCCTCCTCCTTGTGTCTGCTGGGCATCCAGGTCCCACTGACCTGCTCTCTGGAGGGGTCTACCAGTCTCCCTGGCTGAATGCCAACCCTACAGGATGCAGAGCAATCTGTGGATACTATTAAGGACCAAATCCTTAGTCAGAGACAGCATCTGCCCCCAGGAGAACTGAGCTTGTCCCACGGTGTTGACTAGTCAACACTACTGCTTCTCCCCCAACATGTGGAGGGCTGGGGGAGCCTGTGACTGGGCTGGCTTCCTCCCTAGCTCTTGGGCTTTCAGGCCTTGGGCTGCGCCATCACCTCTCAAATTCTTAGTGATCACACTTAGTGATCAAGAGAAAGGAACAAGGTCAAGGTGGCACCTTTCTGGGTATTTTTGACTAGGTGAATAAGAACCTCAAATTATACTAGCCACCTAAATATCTTCTTCACCAACCAAGGGAGACCTGGTGACTAGAAAGTACTAATCAGTCCTTTCAGGGTTGTTTATTTCAAGAGCCTAAACTTTGCCTCCCTCTCCACTCCTCTTTGCACTTTCCACCCTCCCAGGATCCACTGCCGCCCTCATTTTACATCCTAGTTCTTGTCCTTTTTCCAGCTTCACTATAAGTAACACCACTAATGTTTTACTATAAAAAAATCACTAGATACATTTTGCCGTAATAAAAACATCACTATATTAGTGATCCTCAAACTTTGGTGTGCTTGGGAGTTGCTTCATGGCAACCTGGTGGTGGCCTGAGCCGCACCCTCAGATGTTCTGATCTGGGACGTTCTCCTTCCAGGCCATGGACAGCTAAGGATTCAAAGATCCTTGGCTTACATGCTCGGACATTCTGATCTGCGTCTAGGGTGGATCTGAACATCTCCATCTTTAACAAGCCGTATTTTGAACAAACTCCCCAGGCAACTGAAGTAGCTCACTGTCTATGCTCAGGATGATCAATCAGTGGTGCAGCCTGCCCTCCCTCCTTGGGGGGGGAGTATTTTAACTTTTTGTTAATCTTGTTGTGCTCGCTTTCCTTCATACATTAGAAGCACCTTTGATTTAGACCAAGTCCAATTCCATATTTGGTACAGATCTTACTCTACAGATAATTTTCAATAAATACTTATGACCCGAGTCACTCTTGTTTGAAATTAGACTTTCAAGTCTGAATTAAATTGCTGCTGGGTACAAGTTCAGTTCAAAAGGATAAATATATATTTTGTTTTTGCATACATGGTGAAAGCACAAATATGCTGGTGTGATCTCCATGGATGATGGTCAGTTTTGGGTTTTTTGTTGTTGTTGTTGTTATTGTTGTTTTCTTAATGTTTTTTAAAAAAGATTTTTATTTATTTATTTGAGATAGAGATAGAGAGCATGAGCGGGGGGAGGTGGGGCAGAGGGAGAGGGAGAAGCAGACTCCCCGCTGAGCAGGGAGCCAGATGCAGGACTCGATTCAGGACCCTGGGATCACGACCTGAGCTGGAGGCAGACGCTTAACTGACTGAGCCACCCTGGCGCCCCGATGGTCAGTTTTTGTTCATTCAACATTAATTAAGCAGGAACATAAAGCTGTATAATGACCAAACACCTTAACAAGTCCTGCGTGCTGTGTGCTTCAGGTCCTGTGTGTTCGGACACTCACTTGTATCCCCAGTCTCGTTTTGCAACCACAGGAACTCCCAGCCCTGCACCAGTCACACCTGACTTCTTCCAGGCCCTTGAACTTGCTAAGTTACTTTCACCACTGGGTCTTTGTTGATGTTATTCCCTCTGCCTGGGATACCCTTTCCTCCTCTTTTGAGTTAATTCCTACCATCATCTTCGGCACTCAGCTCAAAGGATACCACATCCTCAGGAAAATTTCTCTGGTCTCTCAGACTCGGGTTAGGTTGGGTTTCCACATTTAAGATGTCTTAGTTGTGTGTACTTCTCCTTGGCTGCTCTTATGTGCCTAATGCATACCAGGCTCTTGGTAAATATTTATTGAATGAATGGTTGCATGTAAGCTGAGGATCTTTGAATCCTTGGGTTGTTCATGGCGTAGTAGGGGAAACAGATGTGTGAAGTGATCATTATAATAGGTGCTGTAATAGAGGAACATACAAGATTCGCTGAAGAAAGAAAAGAGCATAGATAGTTTGATCAGTATCACCTGTGCAGTTGGGCCAGGAAAGATGTTTTTTTAAATTTTTTAAATTAACATATAATGTATTATTTGTTTCAGGGGTACAGGTCTGTAATTCATCGGTCTTACACAATTCACAGTGCTCACCATAACACATGCCCTCCCCAGTGTCCATCACCCAGCCACCCCATCCCTCCCATCACCCACCACTCCAGCAACCCTCAGTTTGTTTCCTGAGATTAAGAGTCTCTTATGGTTTGTCTCCCTTCTTGGTTTCGTCTTGTTTCATTTTTCCCTCCCTTGCCCTATGATCCTCTGTCTTGTTTCTCAAATTCCTTATACCAGTGAGATCATATGATAATTGTCTTTCTCTGATTGACTTATTTCGCTTAGCATAATACCCTCTAGTTCCATCCACGTCGTTGCAACTGGTAAGATTTCGGTTTTTTGATGGCTGCATAATATATATATATATATATATATATATATATATATATATATATATATCCCACATCTTCTTTATCCATTCATCTGTTGATGGACATCTAGGCTCTTTCCATAGTTTGGCTATTGTGGACATTGCTGCTATAAACATCGGGGTGTACGTACCCCTTCAGATCACTACCTTTGTATCTTTGGGGTAAATACCCAGTAGTGCAATTGCTGGGTCGTAGGGTAGCTCTATTTCCAACTTTCTGAGGAACCTCTGTGCTGTTTTCCAGAGTGGCTAAACCAGCTTGCGTTCCCACCAACAGTGTAGGAGGGTTCCTCTTTCTCCACATCCTTGCCAACATCTGTCATTTCCTGACTTGTTAATTTTAGCCATTCTGACTGGTGTGAGGTGGTATCTCATTGAGGTTTTGATTTGTATTTCCCTGATGCCGAGTGATGTTGAGCACTTTTTCATGTGTCTGTTAGCCATTTGTATGTCTTCTTTGAAGAAATGTCTGTTCATGTCTTGGTCCAGGAAAGATCTTATAAAGAAGGTGATTCTTGAGATGGATTTGGGGGAACTAGGAATTTTCCAGGCATATGAAAGGGCATTCCTGGCTAGAAAACATTGTGAAGATTGGCAAAGGGGGTGAAATATAGTGATGTCGTGGGGTGGCCTTTAATAGTTTACTGCACCTGGAGGGATGGGTTTGGGCTCAGTGGCAGAACTCCACACAATGCCATTTGGGGGCCAGATTCTACTTTGTAATGGATTGAATTGTGGCACCCCAAAAGATGTCCAAGTCCTAATTCATTATATCTGTGAATGTGACCTTATTTGGAAAATGGACCTTTGCAGATGTCACTGAGTTAAGGAGGTAGAGATAAGATCATCTTGGAGTAACTGGGTGGACCCTAAATCCAATGACAAGTGTCCTTATAAGAAGAGGAGAAGACACAGGGGAGAAAGCCATGTGAAGATAGAGGCAGCCACAAGCCAAGGAATGTCAAGGATTACTGACAGCCATCAAAAGCCAGAAGAGAGGCTTGGAACCAATTCTCCCTCAGAGCCTCCAGAAGGCACCAGCCCTGCTGACATCTTGATCTTGAATTTCTGGCCTCCACAACCATGAGAAAAGAAATTTCTGTTGTTTTCAGCCACCCAACTGATGATAAATTCTTATGGCAGCCACAGGTTACTAACACACACCTGCAGGTGCCCAGCCTAAATCCAGCATGGCTTTGTGACTGGCAACTTGGGTCACTGCAATCTAGAGAGGGGCTCTAATGAGTGTTCGCTTCAAGGTCCAGCTTTTAGTTGCTTAACACAGAGGAAACCACAGCCATAATAGACATGTGCTTCTACACAACCAATTGGCTGCCTAAAAGGGGCAACCTTCTCAGGATGAAGAAAGGGCAGTCTTTTTGGCTGGGAAGAATTTTCTGGAATCCCTTTGTCAGTAGCTCCTTATTCTGACTGGGTGAGATCCTGGGGGGCTGGCATCATTCTCTTCATGAATTTGGAGGCCTTTATAAAGATAAGCATTTGCTTGAGTGGCTTCCATGATCTTTTCAGCAGAGAGAGAGAGAGAGAAATGGGGTGTTGTTGGTAACGTTTTATGCCAAGAATTAAAACAATGTTTTTCCTGTCCACCAACCATCTTGCCCGAAGCACATTTCGGGAAGCTCCCACGATGCACCTTTTTGTTCTTTTTTTCTTTTCTTTTTACTTTTTAGAAACATAAGATTTGTTTAATCTTTGTAATTAACTAGACATGCGGGGTTTACATGTGTTGGGGGGTGGTAAGCAGAATAAAGGCTCTCCAAAGATGTCTATGTCCTAATTCCTGGAAACTGTGAATATGGTAGGTGACATGGAGAAAGAGAATTAAGGTAGCAGATGGAATTAGAGGTGCTAATCAGTTGACCTTAAAACAGGGAGATGATACTGGGTTATCCAGGTGAGCCCATTGTAATCACAAGGGTCCTTGTATGAGAAAGAAGGAGGCAGAAGAGTCAGAATCTGAGTGATGTGTGAGTAAGATGTTTCAACCAGCAAAATACTGGCTTTGAAGACAGAAGGGTTATGATGTGAAACCAAAAAATGTAGGTGGCCTCTAAAAGCTGAAAAAGGAAAAAAAAGAAAAAGCTTATTAGCCCTAGAGCCTCTAGAAAGGAAGGCGGCTCTGCCAACACCTTGATTTTAGCCGAACGAGATCCGTCTCAGACTGTACTATAGTGGATTTGTGTTGTAAGTCACTAAGCTTCTGGTCATTTGTCACGGGAGCCATAGAAACTAACGTTGTTGGGTAGGGGAGATTGGGAAGGGGAAGGTTGGGAGGAATTCCCTTCTGTTTTTCCAACACGGCTACCCCAAGGGGAATTGATGCGACACAGGCCTGAGCTACCATCAGTGGCAGCGGCCGAAGAAGGCGACACAGTGGCAACAGTCCCCTGACCCATGACTCTACTGTCAAGAAAACTGACAGGGCCCCCGCCCCGGCTTCCCTGGAGCGTGACTGTCTCAGGCTTTTCGATTGCAGCAGAATCCCATGGGGTTCCAGGCTGGGAAGGGCCACGTCCAAGCTTGTGTGGCTGCAAAGTGTGAGGATACATAGGATTCCCCAGCTTCGGAGGAGGGCATGGCTCTGCCCGCCACGCCGACCTAATGAAATCTTCCGTCGGCTGTGGTGTCTGGGTCCTCTGGCAAAGGGCCCTGAGGCTTCACTGTGTCTGCTTCTCTCTCTCTCATCTCTCTCTCTCTTTTTCCCCCACAAAAAATTCCTTTATTTCTAAAGATTATGCAGATTTAAAGCGAACTCATTCTACCTTCATCAAGTCACACTTGTCGTATTTGAGCTGTGTGGAACCAGAATTTACTACCTTCTACAACAATATGTGGTCCTATTGCCTCTGAACTATTACAACAGAAATTCCAATAGCCAGAGCATTTGCTGTGTTCTAGGGGCATGTGAAGTGTTTTATTTAGACCATTTTTTAGGATTCTGTTTCAAAGGTTTTGCACGTGGCATTCAAGCTTATTTTAATGAATACAGTCTAGTCTTCCTCCCAGGCCTAATGAGACATCCTGGAGCACCTGCCTTGACTGGCCCACATGCCCCCCCACCCTGCCCCCGTCCCATGCCTTCCCCTCCCCCACCCCCACTCCCCAGGGAGATTCGGAGAAGTGGCTGAACCTGTAGCTATTCCAGGCATGCCCTTGTGCGTCACTTGTCCCGACACTTTCATCTTCATCTTCTCAAATGTCCCTCGGAGCGCTGGCTTCCAGCCTCCTGGCTTGGAATTTGTGAGACCAGTGCTGCCTGAATCGAAACTTGTCAGGGATGGCTTTGCCTGCCTGGCCTCAGAGCATCACGAGCAAAAACAAGAGAGGAAGGGGTTGTGGGCCTGGGCAGAGTCAGGAGGGCCGTGAACCACTATCACTGGGTTTGTGCTAGCACCTCCCCAGTCCTGAAGGAAACCGAGGGCGACCTGTGGTCTGTTCTGAGAACTTCCCAGTGATCTGCTTAAGTGTGTGGGCTCTGGGTCCAAATTATTATTCCACCACTCACTAGCTCTGTGACCTTGAACAAACTGCTTAGCTTTTCTGAGCTTCCATCTTCCCATGTGTATACATATAAAATAGTAAGCAGACAATAAGCATTAGATATAATGGAAATATTTTTTTCCTCTTTTTTATTAAATTTTTTATTTAAATTCAATTTAATTAACATATACTGTATTATTAGCTCCAGAGGTAGAATTTAGTGATTCATCAGTTGCATATAACACTCAGTGCTTACATCAAGTGCCCTTCTTAATGCCCATTATCCAGTTACCCATCCCCCACCCAGTTCCCCTCCAGCAACCCTCAGTTTGTTTCCTATAGTTAAGAGTCTCTTATGGGTTGCCTCCCTCTCTGTTTTCATCTTATTTTATTTTTCCTTCTCTTCCCCTATGCTCATCTGTTTTGTTTCTTAAATTGCATGTATAAGTGAAATCATATGGTATTTGTCTTTCTCTGACCGACTTATTTCGCTTAGCATAATACCCTCTTGTTCTATCCACATAGTTGCAAATGGCAAGATTTCTATCCAAAATCTATAAAGAACTTATCAAACTCAATACCCAAAAAACCAAAAAATCCAGTCAAGAAATGGGCAGAAGACACGAACAGACGTTTCTCCAAAGAAGATATACAAATGGCCAACAGACACATGAAAAAATGATATTATTATTAATTACTATTATGTTATTTCTATTATTTTCAGGTGGATCCTTCACCTTCAAAAGTCATGAATCCCAAAGTACTCTCCAGTGATATTTCCCAACCATCTCAGGCCCTCCTTTTCTAGTTCTTCTTATCTGTTGGTCTGTCTCTCTAATAGTTTTATTAAAGTATAATTGACTTCATATTAAAGTGTACAATTTGATCTATTCTGACATATGTGTACAATTGGGAAACAATCACTACAATCAAGATGATAAAAATATCCATTGTACCCAAAAGTTCCCTGTGGCAATCCCTCCCGACTCCTCCTCCCTGACTTGTATCCCCTGTTCCCAGTCCTCAGGCAACCTCTCTCAATATAGTTTATATTTTGTAGAATTTTATGTAAATAGAATCATGCAATATGTATTCTTTTTTGGTCTGGCTTATTTCACTTGGCATAATTATTTTAAGATTCATCCATGTTGTTGCATGTATCAACGGTTCATTCCTTTTTATTGCTGAGAACTAACTTATTGCATTAATATATCATAATTTGTTTATCCACTTACTCATTGATGGACATTTGGGTCATTTCCACTTTTTGGCTTGTTCAAATAAAGTTGTTATGAACAACATTCATGTCCAAGTCTTTGTATGAACATATGCTTTCATTTATTTTGGGTAAACATATAGGAGTGGAACAGATAAGTCATATGGTAGATATAAGTTTAACATTTTAAGGAACTGCCAGGCTGTTTTCTGAGTGGTTGTATGATTAACATCCCTCCTAGCAGTGTATGAGACTTCCAATTGCTTTACTTCGTCGCCAATGCTTGGGATGATCAGTCGGTTTTAATTATAGATATTCCAGTGGGGTTAGTGGTTTTCATTTGAATTTCCCTGACAATTAGTGATTAATGATGTTGAACATGTTTTCTTATACCAACTTATATTTTCTTTGGTGAATTATCTCTTCAAATCTCTTTTCTATTTTAAAAATTGGGTTGTATGTTTTCTCATTACTGAGTTTTGAAGTTCTTTATATATTATAGTTACAAATCTTTATCTGATATTTTTCTCTGAAAATATTGTCTCCAAGTCTGTGGCTTGTTTTTCATTTCTCTTCACAATGTCTATCAAAGAACAAAAGTTCTTAGTTTTGATGATGTCCAATTTATCAATTTTATCTTTTTATGGATTGTGCTTATTACATTGTATCAAAGATGCCTTTGCCTAAACCAAGTTCACAAAAACTTTCTTCAAGGTTTTATTCTAGAAGTTTTATAGTTTTCAGTTTCATGTAGATTTATGATCAATTTTTAGTTCATTCTGTAGATAGCGTGAGGTAAGGATTGAAGTGTTTGTTTTGTTTTTGTTTTTGTTTGCATATGGATATTCAGTTGTTTGAGATCACTGTTAAAAAGCCCATCATTTCCACACTGAATTGTCTTTGCACCTTTCTTGAATATCAATTGGCTCTATATGTTATGGATCTATTTATGGACTCTATGCTGCTCCATTGATTTGTCATCTTTACACCAACACCTTGATCACTTACTGTAGCTTTAGAAATCTTGATATCTGTTAGTGTAAGTTCTCCAACTTCTTCTCTTTTAAAGTTGTTTTAGCTATTCCAAGTCCTTTGACTCACATGAATTTTAAATAAGTACATCGGTTTCTGCAAAAAGTCCTTTTGGGAGGGGCGCCTGGGTGGCTCAGTCGTTAAGCGTCTGCCTTCGGCTCAGGTCATGATCCCAGGGTCCTGGGATCGAGCCCCGCATCGGGCTCTCTGCTCTGTGGGAAGCCTGCTTCTCCCTCTCCCACTCCCCCTGCTTGTGTTCCCTCTCTCACTGTGTCTCTCTCTGTCAAATAAATAAATAAAATCTTTAAAAAAAAAAAAAAAAAGTCCTTTTGGGACTCTGACTGAGATTGTGTTGAGTCTGTAGATCCATTTGGGGAGAGTAGATATCTTAACAAGATTAAGTTATCCAAGCTATGATCACAATTATTCATATATTTGGGTTATCTTTAATTTCTTTAATCAGAGTTTTGTAATTTTCAATGAACAGAGCTTATATGTCTTTTATCAGATTTATTCCTCAGTAATTTATATTTTTTGATGCTATTGGGAATGGTA
The DNA here is from genome assembly GCF_964656455.1 of Halichoerus grypus. Taxonomy (NCBI): domain Eukaryota; kingdom Metazoa; phylum Chordata; class Mammalia; order Carnivora; family Phocidae; genus Halichoerus; species Halichoerus grypus. The sequence continues at coordinate 42,404,398 of NC_135719.1, read as the reverse complement.
TAGGTCTTTACATTTCAATTTCTTTCTTTCTTTTTTTTTTAGATTTTATTTATTTATTTGACAGAGAGAGACACAGCGAGAGAGGGAACATAAGCGGGAGGAGTGGGAGAGGGAGAAGCAGGCTTCCCGCAGAGCAGGGAGCCTGATGTGGGGCTTGATCCCAGGACCCTGGGATCATGACCTGAGCTGAAGGCAGATGCTTAACAACTGAGCCATCCAGGTGCCCCTACATTTCAATTTCTGTTTCTTCATTGGTATTATAATGAAATAGATTGAAGGCATCCAAATTGGAAAGGAAGAAGTAAAACTGTCACTATTTACAGATAACATGAAATTATATACAGAAAACCCTAAAGACTCCACCAAAAACTATTAAAACTAACAAATTCAGTAAAATTGCAGAATACAAAATTGATACACAAAAATCTGTTGCATTTCTATATACTAATAATGAACTATCAGAAAGAGAAAAATAAGGGGAAAAAGTTCCATTTCAACTGCATTAAAGAGAATAAAATACTGGGGCACCTGGGTGGCTCAGATGGTTAAGCCTCTGCCTTCGGCTCAGGTCGTGATCCCAGGGTCCTGGGATCAAGCCCTACATTGGGCTCCCTGCTCAGTGGAGAGCCTGCTTCTCCCTCTCCCTCTACACCTCCCCCTGCTCATGCTCTTTCTCTCTCTCTATCTGTCTTAAATGAATAAATAAAAAAAATCTTAAAAAAAAAAGAATAAAATACCTAGGAATAAATTTAACCAAGGAGGCGAAAGACCTGTCCAGTGAAAACCCTGAGACATCAATGCAAGAAATTGAAGAAGACACAAATAAATGGAAAGGTATTCTATGTTCATGGATTGGAAGAATTAATATTGTTAAAATTTCCATAATACCCAAAGCAGTATACAGATTCAATGCAATCCCTATTAAAATACAGCCCCATTTTTCACAGAAATAGAATAAACAATCCTAAAATTTGTATGGAACCACAAAATACCCTGAATAGCCAAAGCAATCTTGAGAAAGAAGAACAAGGCTGGAAGAACCACATTCCCTGATTTCAAACTATATTACAAAACTATATTATACAAACTATAATACAAACTATATTAATCAAAACAGTATGGTATTGGCATAAAAACTGACACATATATTAATGGAATAGAATAGAAAGCCATGCATATATGGTCAATCAATTTACAACAAAGAAGGCAAGAATATCTGATGGGGAAAGGACAGTTTCTTCGACAGATGGTCCTGGGAAAACTGTACAGTCACATGCAAAAGAATGAAACTGGACCACTATCTTACACCACACACAAAAACTAATTCAAAATGGATTAAAGAGTTGAACGTAAGACCTGAAACTATAAAACTACTAGAAGAAAAAACATAGGTGGTATGCTCCTTGACACTGGTCTTGGTGAGGATTTTTTCGATTTGACACCAAAAGCAAAAGCAACAAAAGCAATTATAAATAAGTGGAACTACATCAAGCTAAAAAGTTTCCACATAGTAAAAGAAACCATCAACAAAATGAGATGAATGGGAAAAAATATTTGCAAATCATGTATCTGGTAAGGGGTTAATATAAAAAATATATAAAGAAACTCATACAACTCAATAGCCAAAACAACAACAACAACAACAAAACCCACCAACCCACAACAATATGATTAAAAAATGGGCAGAGAATCTGAATGGACATTTTCCAAAGAAGACACATAGATGGCCAAGAGACACATGAAAAGATGCTCAGCATCACTAATCATCAGGGAAATGCAAATCAAAACCACAAGAAAATATCATCTCACACCTGTTAAAATGGCTATTATCAAAAAGACAAGAAATAGCAAGTATTGGTTAGGATGTAGAGAAAAGGGAACACTTGTGCACTGTTGGTGGGAATGTAAGTCGGTACAGCCAGTGTGGAAAACAGTATGGAACTTCCTCAAAAAATAAAAAATAGAACTACCATATGATGTAGCAATTCCAGTTCTGGGTATTTAAAAAAAAAAAAAAAGCAAACCACTAACTTGAACAGATATATGCATCCTCATGTTCATTGCAGCATTATTTTCAATAGCCAAGATACAGAAATAACCTAAGTGTTTATTGATGGATGAAAATGTGGTATATGTTCACAATGGAGGATTATTCAGCCATAAAAAGAAGGAAATCCTGCCATTTGTGACAGCATGGATGGACCTTGAGGGCATTATGCTAAGTGAAATAAGTCAGAGAAAGACAAATACTGTATGATCTCACGTAGATGTAGAATGGAAAGAAAGAAAGAAAGGAAGAAAGGAAGAAAGAAAGAAAGGGAGGAAGGGAGGAAGGGAGGAAGGAAGGAAGGAAGCAAGGAAGGAAAGAAAGAAAGAAAGAAAGAAAGAAAGAAAGAAAGAAAGAAAGAAAGAAAGAAAAAGAAAGAAAGAGAAAGAAAGAAAGAAAGAAAGAAAGAAAGAAAGAAAGAAAGAAAGAAAGAAAGAAAGAAAGAAAGAAAGAGATACAGAGAACAGATTGGTGGTTGCCAGAGGTAAGGGGTGGGGACTGGGCAAAATAGGTGAAGGTCAAAAGGTTCAAACATCCAATTATAAAATGTCATGGGGATGTAATGTGACTATAGTTAACAATACTGCATTGCATATTTGAAAGTGGCTAAGACAGTAGATCTTAAAACTTCTCATCACAAGAAAAAAAGTTTTTATAACTATGGTGATGGATGTTAAATAGACTTATTGTGGTGATCATTTTACAGTGTCTACAAATAAGAAATCACATTATACACCTGAAATTAATACAGTGTTATATGTCAATTATACCTCATTAAAAAGATTTATTTCCATTTACTGATTTTTGCCCTGCAACACTGTTAAATTCATTTCTTTGTTCTAGTGACTTTTGTATATTGCATAGGATTTTCTATATAAATGACTATGTTGTCTGCAAATAGTCTTTTTTCTTTTTCAATCTGTGCACCTTTTATTTCTTTTTATTGTCTTATTTCACTGACTAGAATCTCCAGTACGATGTTGAATGTAAGTGATGCGAGATGACATCTTAGTTTTTTCTGATTTTAGGGGGGACGTATTCAGTCTTTCACCATTAAGTATGATGTTGCCTGTAGGTTTTTATTGGTATCCTCTACTGGGTTGAGAAACTTCTATTCCTAGTTTTCTGAAAGGTTTTGTCAGGAATGGATGTTGGGTTTTGCCAAGTATTTTTTCTGCATCTACAGAATGACATATTTCATTCAATGGTTATTATTATTATTATTATTTAGAGAGAGAGAGAGCATGAGCATAAGAGGCAGAGGGAGAAGGAGAGAGAGAATCCCAAGCACGCTCTATGCCCAGCACAGAGCCCGATGCGAGGCTCAATCTCATGACCCTGAGATCAAGACCTGAGCCTAAATCCAGAGTTGGAATGCCAGTTGACTGAGCCACCCAGGCACCCCTCATTCAATGGTTTTTAAATGTTCAACAAATATTACATTATTGGGATAAACCCCACTGCGTTGTGATGTATATATGTCTCATATATTGCTAGATCCAATTTCCTATAATTTTGTTTTTTATTAGTGTTTATTAGGAGCATGGGTTTGTAGTTCTCTTTTCTTCTAAAGTCTGTCTGATTTTGGTATCAGTGTAATAATACCTTTCTCATAGAATGAGTTGGAAAGTATTCCCTCCTCTTTAATATTCTGGAAGAGTTTGTGTAGAATTGGCATTATTTCTTTTTTAAAGGTTTGATAGAATTAACCAATAAATCCATCTAAGCCTAGAATTTGTTTTGTCTGGGGGGAATGTTTTTAACTACAAATGAAATTTCTTTAATACTTACAGGGCTACTCAGATTAATGGTCTCTTATTCTTATAATGTCTTTAGAATCAGTAGTAATGATTTTCTCTCATTCCTGGTACTGGCAATTTGTGTATTTTATTATTTTTTCTTGATCAGATTGGCTTGGGGGTTATCAATTTTATTGGTCTTTTTAATAAATATTAAGCTTTTGGTTTCAATGATTTTTCTCTATTGTTTTTTCTGTTACTGATTTCATTGACTTCTGCTTTCTTTGGGTTCATCTTGCTCTTCTTTTAGTTTCTTAAGGTGGAAGCTCAGGTCATTAACTTGAGATCCTTTTCTAATATAAGCAGTTAGTGCTATACATTTCACTCTAAGTATCACTTAAACTACATCCCATAAATTTTAATACGTTGTGTTTTTATTTTCATTCAGTTCAAAATACTTCCTAATTCCTCTTGATTTCTTCTTTGGCCTGTGAGCTATTTAGAAGTGTATTATTTAGTTGCAAGTATTTGTATATCTTTCCAGAGATATTGCTGTTATTGTTTCTAATTTAATTCCATTGTGATCAGAGAATATACTTCGTATGAATTGGCTCCTTTTAAAATGATTGAAACTTGTTTTATGACTGAGAATATATTCTTTTTTGGTAAGTGTTCTTATGCACTTGAGAAGAATGTCTATGCTGCTGTTGTTGTGTGGAATGTTCTATAAATATCAATTAAGTCAAGTTTTTTGATAGAGTTTTCCAGGTCTTCTATGTTTTAGAGATCACTTTTCTATTCTTTGTATTAATTACTGAGACAGGAGTGTTGAGATCTCCAACTATAATTATGAATTTGTCTATCATTGTAGTTCTATCCGTTTTTGCTTCATGCCTTTTGAAATTCTGTTATTAGGTGCATAAATATTTAGACTTACTATGGCTCTTGGTTAACTGACCCCTTTATCAATATGAAATGATATTATTATCCCTGGATATATTCATTCTTTGAAATCTACTTTGGTCTTAATATAGCTACCCCAGATTTCTTTCGATTAGTGTTAGAATGTGTAGTGGGTTGAATAGTGTCTTCCCCAAATTCATGTCTACCTGGAACCCAAGCAGGCTCTTGGGTTATGAATATGAACTTATTTGGAATAAGGTCTTTGCAGATGCAAGTCGTGATCATACTGGATTAGAGCGTGCCATAAATCCAATGAGAGTGTCCTTATGAGAGACAGAAAGGGATGCACAAATACACAGGGGAGATTGGAGGGATGCTGCCGCAAGCCAAGGAACACCAGGAGCCACCAGAAGCTGGAGGAAAGGAAGGATTCTTCATTAGAGCCTTCAGAGGGATCATGGTCCTGCCAACACCTTGATTCCAGACTTCTAACCTTCAGAATTGTTATTTTCAGTCATCAAGTTCACATTGACTTGTTATGTTAGCCCTAGGAATCTAATGCAGCATGGTTTAGCTTTTACCATTCCTTTCCTTTTGGTCTGTGTGTCTTTGCATTTAAAGTGGGTTTCTTGATGGCAGCCTGTAGTTGGATTTTGCTTTATTTATCCAATTGATAATCTCTGTCATTTTCTGAAGGAGTTTAGACCATACATATTAATGTGATTTTTAAAAATATGGTTGGGTTTAAATCTAATATTTTGTTACTTGCTTTCTGTATTCTTTTCCTGCCTTCTTTGGAATTGTCTATTTTTTTTTTTAAGATTTATTTATTTATTTATTTGACAGAGAGAGACAGTGAGAGAGGGAACACAAGCAGGGGGAGTGGGAGAGGGAGAGGGAGAAGCAGGCTTCCCACGGAGCAGGGAGCCCGATGCGGGGCTCGATCCCAGGACCCTGGGATCATGACCTGAGCCGAAGGCAGACACTTAATGACTGAGCCACCCAGGCGCCCCATGGAATTGTCTATTTTTTATCATTTCATTTTATGCCCTTCTAGATTTATTAGTTATACTGTTTTAAGCAACCAATTTTAACATGTCTTGATTTTTTTCCTCCATGTTTCCTGCACTTGGAGTTTGTTGAACTTTTTGCATGTGTGAATATATGATTTTCATCAAGTTTGGAAATTTGCCAGCCATTATTCCTTCAACATTTTTTTTTGTCCTCTCCTCCTTTGGGGATTTCAATTACCTGTGTATTTGGCTTCTTGAAGTTGTCCCACAGCTCGCTGGCGCTCTGTTGATTTTTTTAGTAGTTTTTTCTCTCAGTACTTTATTTTGGAGAGTTGCTATCGCTGTGTCCTCAAGTTCATTATTCTTTTCTCTGTGATGTCTCATCCCATCGGGTTTATTTTTCATCTCAGATATTGTAGCTTTTATCTCTAGGCATATGATGTGAGTCTTTTTTATATCCCCCATGTCTCTACTAAACACGCTCCATCTTTCCTTAAGCTTTTTGAATTTATGATATGCAGTTTTAATAACTGTTTGACTACCCTTGTCTATTAGTTCTATCATCTGTGTCATTTCTGGGTCAGTTTTGTTTGGTTGGTTCTTTCCTCATTATGTCTTATTCTCCTACTACTAGATGTCAGACATTGTGTATTTTACCTTGTTGGGTGCTAGATGTTTTTTCTTCCCATAAAATTCTTGAGCTGTATTCTGCGATGCAGCTAAGTTACTAGGAAACAGTTTAATGTTTTTCAGGTCTTACTTTTAAGCCTTATTACACTGAACCAGAACAGAATTTATTCTAGGGCTAATCCTGCCTCACAAATTAGGCAAAACCCTTTCTGGTGCTTTACCTGGGGCCTCATGAATTCTGAGGTTTTCCAACCCGTCTCTTAAAGACAAAAAACATTTCCAGCCTTGTGTGAGCTCCAGGAATTTTCCCCTCTAACCTTTTCTCTTCCCTTGGTCTGAGGTTGCTTCTTCACATGTATGTTCTGATTAGAACTTAGCCAAAGGAAGACTAAAGAGAACTCTTCTGCAGATCTCTAGAGCTCTCTGTTGATGTATGGCCTTCTAGTTTCCAGTCACTGGCCTATGAATTCTAGCCACTGGGGCATCCCACCTCCATCTCCTCATCTCAGGACACTGCTCAGCTCTGCCTGGGCTCCACCTGCCTGCAGTGTGGCCTGGGATCTCTCTGGGAAATTAGGTGGGGCAATCTTAGAACTTACCTCATTTGTTTCTCATCTCACAGGGATCATTGTCCTTCCCTTTTTGATATCCAGTATCTCGGAAACTGCTGTTTCATATATCTTGTTTGGGTTTTTCTTAGTTGTTTTAGGTCAGAAGGTAGCTGGCAGCCGAAGTCATTCCCATGCTTCCTTCTATATCCATTCTCCATTCTTTCCTATGCCCCCTCAAACCCTGCCATTGCCAAGAAATTCCATCTATGCAGAAATTTCCTTTAGATCGACAGAAGGTAATGTGGTCAGCAGTTAGGTGCATGCCCTTGGAGTCAAACACATAGGGTTCAGATCTTGGCTCTGCCAGTTCCTTGTGTAATGTTGGCCAAATTATTTCACCAATTAGAGCCTCAGTTTCTTTATGTGAAGAAAGTACAAATGATACCTAGCTATAGGGTTGTTGTGAGGATTAAATAAAGAAATGCAAAAAAAAAAAAAAAGTGACTAGCACCAGGCTCAATGACGGGCTACATAACCAAACAGATACAAGCGGGATTAGTTTTTTAAATTGCCTTGAATTTCTTCATTGTCTACACCAGCTCTGTTCTTGGGGACAATCTTATCATTACTCTTGAAGTCTCAAGGAAGGGGGTATGACCAGTTCTAAATTTCTTGCACCAACAGAGGGGAGCAATCATGTGGAGAACTTCCAATAGCACATACCAGAAACATCATGGACATTTGGCTGCATGAAACATTATAATGATCTTTTCTTTGTGGCAGATTGACTTTACTAATTAGGTTGGGTTTGAGCCAATGTTAAATACAGTTTGCATGTACAGAACGCACACCAATTGGCAGAAATTGGGGACTCGGAAACATTTTAGGTATCAGGACAAGCCAGCTATGATTAAAGCTTTGCTTCAGATAATCCTTTCTCTCTCCCCTGGCCTCCATTTTTATGAGTTCTTTAAATATTAAGGATATTAACCCTTTATCACAGCGAATAAATCCTTCCCATTTGTTATTCAGTTCTGTTTTTAATTTCTAATCTGTTTTAAACAGAATTTAGGAATTTTTATGCAGTTAAACTATGGATTTTTCCTTTTGCAATTTCTTCTACTGCTTTTACACCTAGAAAAACCCCATCCAGGGATTGAATAAACATTCATCTTTATATTCGTCCAGTTTTTTTTTTAACACTTTATTTCTTATTCTAACTGGAATTTATTTTGATTTTGATGTGTGGTATAGGTGTGAAGGTGTTATATTTGAGATAATTAATGCTAGCTGCTACAACTGTCAAGCCTTGAAATCTCAATGCCTTAACACAACAAAGCCTTAATTCTCACTGATGTCAAGCCCAGTGATGGTCAGGTGACGCTGTGGAGCGGTGGTCCTCCAAGCAGCATCTCAGGGTCCCAGCCTGCTTCTGCCTGCAATTCCACCATCTCAAAGTCTTTTGCTTCCAGTTGGGGACTCTCATAGAGTATTTGGTGTGCTCTAACTGCTTCTGCTTCAAGATCAAATTAGATTTTTCAAATAACTAATTACATGGTGCCATTTACTGATCACATATGAAGTGTTCTGTGTGTACTATCCATGGTCTGCACTGCTTGTTTTGTTCTAGGAGGCACTGTATAGATTTTTGTTGCAAACTAGCTTTACAATATGATTTAACATCCCCTAAGGTGAACCCCTTCCTCGTTATTTTCCTTTTTCAAAGTTTTCTTGGCTATGACATAATAGATCATATTATATATTACATATGATATATTGGTTCTATTAGCATATGAGCTTTATTGGCACCTCAGAAACTTCACCCATCCCTGGGGGTTCAATTAACCACTCAGGTAAAGATGTCTACTATGGATTGAAATTCATATGTTGAAGCCTTAATGTGATTTGGATGTGGGGCTTTGGGGAAGCAATTGGGTTATGAAGGTAGAACCCTCATGGGATTCTATAGGATCAGTGTCCTTATAAGAAGAGGAAGAGAGCTATCCCCTGCTATCTCCACCATGTGAGGATACAGGGGGAAGGTGGTTACCTACAAGCCAGGAAGTGGACCCTCATCTGACACCCATTCTGCCAATTCACTGAGCATGGTCCTCCCAGCCTCCAGAACTGTGAGAAATAAATGTTTGTTGTTTAAGCCCCCCAGTCTATGGTATTTTTGTTATAGCAGCCCCAACCGAGTATGATGATATCTAAATCCCTGTCTCCATGTTTTACTCCTTTCCCAAACTCCAGGCCCACAATTCTAGATGCCTGATATACAACCAGAAATACCCAGAGATCTGGCTAGCCCCTCTGGTGGGAGTGAGATCATATAGCAGCTAATGGCTGATTTAGGTTTTTTATTTTTTGGTTTTTGGGTTTTTTTTGAGTCAGAGGTAGAGGGAAGTTGGGAGAAAGAGAAGAACTGATGCTTTCATATACTGGCCCATCTCCACACAGAACCTGGAGAAGTAACAGGAAAGGAGTGATCATTCCAGGGCTCCCTTACTCGGGAGGGCTTCCCCATTTGGGGAGATCTTTAGCAAGTCACTTCAGCTCCTCATGAGCCTACGCTTTCCTCCCTGTGGCCGGGGTTGAGGGGGCAGGAGGAGACAGAGTGCAACAAGGGTCTCGTGTACCAGCTCAAAGGAACAGCTCAGAGGTCACCACCAGCTGCCAGCAAGAGGGCCTTCAAAAAGGTGCTCTTGCATGGTTTCAACAGTAATAAGAGTAATTGCTCCCAGTTTTTGAGCACCCACTATGTGCTGGGCATGTTTGCACATTAATTCATTCAACATTTACAGCTACCTGACGAGCTAACCAATGTTCCTCTAGTATATAAATGAGGAGACTCAGATTCTGAAATGTCAAGTGACTTATCCAAGGCCACCAAGCTCATAAGGAGCAGAACCAGGATTTAAACCCAGGTCAGTTGACTCCAAAGTCTGACTCCATCTACTCAGCTATGCTGTATCTGCCATCTTTCAACATAGCAGGGAAATCCAGACTACTCAAAAGCTTGTGAACAGAATTGAAAATTGTCTTGAAAATAGTTGTAGCTGTATGGGAGGGGTGATGGCCCATCTTAATGGTGGACTGGAGGGATAATTTTATGTAATTTAATTCTTCATGTATAAGAATAATGATGTGTGTGATGAATTAGGAATCAATTGGCTAGAATAACCAAAACCAAGTTTCCAGGCATTAGACAATTGTTTGTATTTGCTCTTCTCTTTGATGGATAGACCAGCTATTAAGAAAGAGGGCTTTTTTTTCTTTTTTTTTTTTTTTAAAGATTTCATTTATTTACTTGACAGAGAGAGACACAGCGAGAGAGGGAACACAAGCAGGGGGAGAGGGAGAGGGAGTAGCAGGCTTCCCGCGGAGCAGGGAGCCTGATGCGGGGCTCAATCCCAGGACCCTAGGACCATGACCTGAGCCGAAGGCAGACACCCAACGACTAAGCCACCCAGGCACCCCAAGAAAGAGGGCTTTATATTCTTTTCTAACATACAACACAGAGGAACTGGTTAAGAAATCTTAATGTGCCTTGAGCTGAAGTTGGGCTGAGAGCTAAAGTGTGGACCAGGGTAGAGACCTTCTAGATGACTGAAAGGCCAAGTAAGAAGAGAAAATGTTTTATCTGTGTCAAAAGAAACCATTTGTGTTCTGAGGAGACCCCTCTTCCATGGCATTCAACCTTCAGAGCATTAGGCCTTTAAATACAGAAAAGCAGTCATCCTAATTGGCATGCAATGGTCATGACCACATTCTTTTAGCTTAAAGACTGTCCTGTTCCATGATGGGTTATTCTGACCAGTTTGGATAACGAAGAAGAAAGAACTCTTATTCATAGAGCACACTGTAAAAGAAATGCTTGGGACACAGAGTGGAATGGGTTTAGCCCTGGCCATACTCCCTCTGGTGCCCATTGTAACAAACCCAAGTCTCCCACATACTTAAGGAGAGTCTCAGACAAAAGGAAAACTTAGCATGTTTGGGATTTGCTGAGCACAAGACTATTCTTCAGTATTTAGGGCATAAGAAACAATTATGCATTTTGCCTAGTATGCCTGTTCCCTTAATGATTGCATCCATGTGTATTTTAGGAGAACTTCAGTCTTCTGTTTCTTATTCATTTACACTTTACACTTCAAAAGATTGTTTTGTAAGAGCTACTCAATGCACAAGAAGTCTCATGAGTTTTTCTTCTAAATGAGCCAGCAACTTTCCAAGAACCAGGAAGCTACAAGTTGCCAAGAATAAATAAATGAACTCCAGAAGGTTCAAGTTTGGTTTAAAACTCTGTAAGGTTTTAAGTAGGTTCCATATCTGGCTTAACTCCACGTCCCCATCTAAGACATAAACCACAGGAGGGAATACTATTCCTGGCATGCAACTTTTTTCCCAAGCATTGAATTTAATGATTAATTAGAAAATCTTAGCAGAATAGTTATAATGCAATGATGTAAGGAAGACTAGGGTATGGTGGAATAGCTCTTGCCTGAAAGTTAGGCAGACCTGGACTTGATTCTGCTACAAAATTTTCTGGACAAAGTAAATCTTGTCTCTCTGCCTCAGTTTCCTTATCTATGAAATGAAGAAACAACAGCAAATGATCTTTAAGCTTCCGTGATGAATGTTGAAAATGACCCCTTGTCCAATCTGTGGAAGCAAGTAGTCTGGGTCTTCAGTATTGTTGATCAAGATTGGAATTAATTGATTGTGTTCTTGTCCAACTCTGAAGGTTTAAAAAAAAAAAAATGAAAGTAGGCTAGTGATAGACCTGTTCAAAGAAAAGATGTGTGGGTAGAGAAAAAGGAAGGGGGATGTCTTCATCATTAAGGTTGCTCTAACAAGATACCGTAGACTGGGGGCTTAAGCCACGAACATTGATTTCTCACCATTCTAGAGGCTGGAAGTCCGAGATCCAGGGGTGGTCCAGTGATGGTGAGGGCCCGCTTCCTGGCTTGTAGACAGCTGCCTTTTCACTCTATCTTGGCATGGTTGAGAGAGAGCTCTTATCTCTTCAGTCCCTTACAAGGGCACCGATGCCCTCATGGGGGCTCCATCCCCACGACCTCATCCAAACCCAATGACCTTTCAACGGTTCCATCTCCAAACATACCACACTGGAGATTAGGGCCTTCACATTGAGGTTGTGGGGCATAAACATCCAGCCCGTCGCTGGGGGTGTAACAGATGTGATGGGTGTCAGATCCTCTGGACCAGGCCAGCGCACCCGTGTCCTAGCTGCTGTGGGTGCTAGCTGCGGCTAGTGCACACCTGTACTCCCCCTGGAGGCTTGTCCTTGGCTGATTGAAGCTGGAGCTGTGGGAGGTTACAAGTCCTGCCCTCAGGATGCATCTTGGCCACTGACTGACTGATGGACGAGTCTAACAGTCCAGCTCCTGTGTCTCTAGGTCCCTGATGCTACGGGGCTCCGCATGGACCAGGCTGTGGCTAGACATCCCCTGACATCTTTGCTGAGCTTCTTCCTCTGACCTCTCCTGCTTCTCTCACTCCTCTCTAGGTTTCTCCTGGGAGCACTGCCTCACTATATCACTTGCCAGAGAATCTCCATCTCAGGCTCTGCTTCTAGGGACCTGCCCTCAAATGAGGGGAAGAAGACAAATGAGCTGTGTAAGTAACTCTTGTGAGTGTTACAAGAACCATGCCTGCCTCACATGTCCTGGGCCTGGCACGGGCGAGGTCATGATGGAAAGAGCAGAGGTGCAGGGCACCAGAGACCCCTGAGATACAGAGCTCTGTGGCCTTGGTAGGAGTTTTGCCCAGCCAGCCAGCCAGCCAGCCAGCCGTCATTCAAAGAGAGTTATGACAGTGATGGCTCTGGGCCTGTAAGCAGCTCAAGTCAGGTCAATTCAGTTCATGCTATAACTTGACCAAGCTGGGCCTTGTGTCTGCTGAGGCCCCGGCAGCAGGCTGAGAAGGGGAGGGATGGCATCATAGCAGGGGATGGGCAGCATCTGCTCTGCCCAGGAGATGTATGACCACAGGACTAGGTGATTTGAAAAGGAGGAACAATAACATTCATCTTGAAGATCAGAGAAGACTTTCTGAAGGAGATGGCGTTTATTCCAGACCCTGATGGATGTCTCTGATTTGAAAATGTGAAGACATGTGGGGGAGAGCTTTCTAGGTGGGAAAAAGAGTCTTATCTCAATAAGCATGCTCTTTTTATGTTGTTGTTGTTGTTTTTTCCTCCCATGAAACTATACCAAAGTAAAATTTCAACCTTGGGTGTGATTCACAGGTTTGAGACTCCATATGGGGAATTGAAACTAAGATCCCCTGGGACTTAGAGCCCCAGGATCTGTTTTCCTTTGGTGGAAGCTATCTGTCCCTTGTGAATGCTCTCAAATACCCTCCAGCATGTACTCCCTTTTCTATAGTCCCACGTGACGGCATACATGACCGTAGGGGACTCTTTCAGGGAGGGCAACAGTCCTCAGTCCCCAGGGGGAAGCCAGAGCGATGCTAAGTGAAGGGGAGGGATTGTGAAAGCTCCCAAAAGATACAGACCCAGGCTGAGCAAAGGGCAAGAGAGAATAGCATGTGCCTGAAAGTCAGGGAACTCTCTGGGGAGACAAGAAAGCGAAGACGAGACAGCAGCTGGTGGCAGGCATCAGCAGATGGTCTGCCTCGCTGCCGGAGATGGAACAGCAGTCGTAGACAAAGACGCCATCCTGGAGAGAGGACAGCCACACTGGCCCTTCTGCAGGAGTCCTGGGCCAAGCTGGGAAGAGAAGCCTCGCGCCTTCTGCCAGGAAGTGGGATAAAGGAGGGGTAGTGGCGTTCTGCAGCTTTCATCTCCAGGAGAGCCGGGAAGCAAAGATGGATGGATGGAGGGTGTTGAGAATCCTAATTGCTTTCTGTCAAGGTCAAGAAAGGTGCCCGTTGTACTAGAAGCCCTCAGGTTGTCTTACAGGAGACGTGGGAGTGGAAATGAGCAACCAGGGGCCAGTTGGAGCCACAAAGGAGAGGGGGCTGGAGGGAGCCTAAGTCCATTGGGCTGAAACGTTAAGGAGCCTTATGTTAGCATTTCTTTCAACGTGTGTAGTCCCATCCTCAGCATGTGAGATACTCTTCTGACTTTATGATATTATAGAATTTTTATACAGTGAATTCTTTGCTTTGTGATTTCTCTTAGTGTTCCTAGGTTGAGAAAAACAATCCCTTCAAGAGGTTTGATTTCATGTCCTCCCAAGTTTTCTACAATTTGAAAACTTGACTCTTTAAAATCCCTGCAATTAATTTTGGTGCACAGAGTGAGGTGTGGACCTCATTTAAAAAATATTCTGTAACTCTCTCATTGAGAAGAAAAGAAAATTAATGTTTCTTTTTTTTTTTTTTTTTGCTCCTTTTTTTTTTTTATTATGTTCAGTTAGCCACTGTAGAGTACATCATTAGTTTTTGACCATTATGGTAGTATTAAGAAAATATAAAACCTTTGACAGAAGGAAAAAAAAATTGTGTTCTCACCACCCAGAAATAACCGTTTTTGGTACATTCTCTTTTGTTCTTTTGTTGTCTGTATTTTACTGAGTGTAATCATATGATACATGTAAAATTATATAGGCTGATTTTTTAAATTGCAACTATTTTGATAATAAATACAATAAATACTCATTAGAGGAAGTTTAGAGAATACATAAATTTATGAAGCAGAAAATGATATTCAGTTTCGTATATTTTCTTGTAGTAATAACATAATTTTTGAAACTGTATTTTTATGAGTTTTTTTTAAAGATTTATTTATTTATTTATTTATTTGAGAGAGAGAGTGCAGGGGTTGGGGGAGGAAGGGCAGAGGGAGAGAGAGAATTTCAAGCAGACTCCCAGCTGATCAAGGAGCCCTATGCAGGGCTCGATCTCATGACCCTGAGATCATGACCTGAACTGAAACAAGAGTCAGACACTTAACTGAGTGAATCACCCAGGGGCCTCTACTTTTATGTTTCTTAAATCACTGATGCCATACGGTATATGCTGGACTCTAAGCACTGTGAACAGGCTCCAGATGGGACACCATACAAAGAGGGACATTGGAAATATATTCACATATTCACCTAATCTATGTCTCATGTATGTTTATATCTACGGAACCTGTGGTTTATTAGTCTTTCCCGAATAACATACCCAATACTCAGGTTGCTCAATATGATTTTTTAAACTACATTAGTAATATTTTATTTCTTAAGGTGGATACATAGTACTTGTTGTATTACCGTTTCGTTAATTTAAAATTGGGGGCCATCAAAATGTGTTTAATTTCTTTTTAACTTTTTATCTGGCAATAATTTCAAATTTATAAAAATAGAATGAGGAGTGCCCATTTACCCAAATTTACTTACTGTTAACATTTTAAACCTGTTTGCTTTATCATGTTCTCTCTCTCCCCTTTCTCTCTCTCTCTCTCTGCCTAATTTTTTCCGGACCCATTTGATGGAAAACTATGTATTCATCATGGTCCATTACCCCTGAATACTTTGGTATTTCCTAAGAATAGGGATATTCTCTTACATAAATACAATACAGTTATCAACTTCATACATGTATAACTACACTGATAAAATCATCTTATCTCATATACTGTTTGTGTTCTAATTATGTCAGTTGGTCTAATAATGTCCTTGATGGTATGTTTCCCCTCCAGCACAGAATCCAGTCTAGGGTCCAGTATTGCCTTTAGTTATCACATCTCTTTAGCCTCTTTTAATATAGAAATTTTCCACTGCCTCTCTTTGATTTTCATGATACTGACATTTTTAAGAATACAGTCCCTTTCACCTGTCTTTTTAACCAAAATGTTTCCCATTTATACAATGTTCATTATTGATTAAACTGTGGCTGTGCCTTCATGACCAGAATACTGTATTGGAGAGTTGGAGATGTATCCTTTTTAGGGTATCTCATTTGGAAGTATGTAATGTTCACCTGTCCATCAGAGCCACTGTTAATTTTATTTTTTTAATTTTAAAATGTTTTTATTTAAGGTCTAGTTAGTGAAATACAGTGTAATATTAGTTTCAGGTGTACAATATAGTGATTCAACACTTCCATATTTCACCTGGTGCTCATCTCGACAAGTGCACTCCTTAATCCCCATCATCTACGTCACCCATCCTCCCCCACCTCCTCTCTGATAACCATAAGTTCTCTATAGTTAAGAGTCTGTTTCTTAGTTTGCCTCTTTTTTTTTCACTTTGCTCATCTTTTTTGTTTCTTAAATTACACATATGAGTGAAATTATTGGTATTTGTCTTTCTCTGAGTTATTTCACTTAGTTTAGTACTCTCTAGCTCCATCCATGTCATTGCAAATGGCAAGAGTTTGTTCTTTTTTATGGCTGAGTAAAATTCCATCATATATATGTATGTGTGTGTGTATGTATATATATACACACACACACACATACACACACACATACATACACACACCACATCTTTATCCATTCTTCAGCTGATGGACACTTGGGCTGTTTCCATAATTTAGCTATTGTAGATAATGTTACTATAAACATTGTGGTGCATGTATCCCTTTGAATTAGTATTTTTGTATTCTTTGTGTAAATACCCAGTAGTGCAGTTGCTGGATTGTAGAGTAGCTCTATTTTCAACTTTTTGAGGAACCTCCATACTGTTTTCCAGAGTGGCTGCACGAGCTTGCATTCCCACCAACAGTGTAGAAGGGTTCGCCTTTCTCTGCATCCTCTCCAACACCTGTTGTTTCTTCTGTTGTTGATTTTAGCCGTTCTGACAGGTGTGAGGTGATATTTCATTGTAGTTTTGATTTGCATTTCCCTGATGGTAAGTGATGATGAACATCTTTTCATGTGTGTGTTGGCCATCGGTATGTCTTCTTTGGAAAAATGTCTGTTCATGTCTTCTGCCCATTTTTAATTGGATTATTTGTTTTTTGGGGGTGTTGAGTTTGATAAGTTCTTTATACATTTTGGATACTAACCCTTTATCAGATACGTCTTTTGCAAATATCTTCTCTCATTCAATGGGTTGCCTTTTTGTTTTGTTGATGATTTTCTTTCTTTTTATTTTGATGTAGTCCCAATAGTTTATTTTTGCTTTTGTTTCCTTTGCCTCAGGAGACATAGCTAGTAAGAAGTTGCCAGGCCAATGTCAAAGAAGTTACTGCCTATGTTCTCTTCTAGGATTTTGATGGTTTCATGTCTCACATTTAGGTCTTTCATCCATTTTGAATTTATTTTTGTGTATGGTGTAAGAAAGTGGTCCAGTTTCATTCTTTTGCATGTGGCTGTCCAGTTTTCCCAACACCATTTGTTAAAGAGACTGTCTTTTTCCCATTGGATATTCTTTCCTGCTTTGTTGAAGATTAATTGACCATAATTGTGGGTTCATTTCTGGGTTTTCTATTCTGTTCCATTGATCTATGTGTCTGTTTCTGTGCCAGTACCATATTGTTTTGATCACTACAGCTTTGTAATAAAACTTGAAGTCCAGAATTGTGATGCCTCCAGCTTTGCTTTTCTTTTTCAAGGTTGCTTTGGCTATTCGGGGTCTTCTGTGGTTCCATACAAATTTTAGGATTGTTTGTTCCAGCTCTGTGAAAAATGCTGTTGGTATTTTGATAGGGATTGCATTAAATGTGTAGATTGCTTTGGGTAGCATAGACATTTTAATAATATTTGTTCTTTCAGTCCATGAGCATGGGATATCTATCCATTTCTTTGTGTCATCCTCAATTTCTCTCATCAGTGTTTTCTAGTTTTCAGAGTACAGGTCTTTCACCTCTTTGGTTACGTTTATTCCTAGGTATCTTATTGTTTTGGGGCTGCTGTTAATTTTAATCACTCTCAAAGGTGTTGCCCAATTTCTCTCACTATAGAATCCATCCCTTTTTGCCCCCTTCCTTGCATTAATAAGCAGCCTATAGATAGACATTTTAAGACCATATAATATCTTGCTTCTCATCAAAACTTCCCCTGGAATTAGCATCCATTGACAATTCTGGCCTGACCCAATCTTTGATGTAATGATGAATACAAAGTGATGATTTTCCAATTCTAGCACTCCCCCCACATGTCCCAGTTGGGCATTCTTCCTGAACCTCCCTACCCCTTCCCCCATTTATGTATTTATTATTTATCAATTTTCAGTATAGGCTGACACACTTTTTTTTTCATATGGTTTATAACACATTGCTGTATTTTGGTTTTCAGATTGTCCCAGACAGGGCCAGTGGGGCCCCTACAAGCTGCTTAGTTTTTTGTGTGTATTATTTTCATGAATCCAACCCCAAATCCTCCGTCCGTTCTCTAAATCTGCTCATGATATCTCCAGATGCATCAGACATGATTTCAGTTTCATTTTCTTGAGGTATCTGTCCCTGTAGCCTTCTGACTTGCTTCAGTTTGGGCTGGTTACAACACAGATGTGGATGTTGGCTTCTCTTCCCCATCACCTTGGGGGGGGTTCCCTCATCTCTCTCTCTCTTGAATTCCCTGGTCCCTGATTCCCATTTCTTTCTATATTTAGTCCTATGTTTTGATGAATTACAACCTCAGGTAGTTTTCTTTAAAAAAAAAACAAAACAAAAGCAAAAACGTGCAGTACATTTTGTGAGACCTGGCAAATCTGAAAATGTCTTTATTATACCCTCACTATTAATTGACAATTTGACCTGATTTAGAATTCTAGGTAAGATACAGTTCACCTTCAGATTTTGAAGGAATCATTCTTTGTCTTCTAGCTGCTCTTATGGTCAAGAAGTCCAAAGCAATTCTGACTTTTGATCACTTGTATAAAAACTTTCCCCATCTCTCTGGAAACATCTCTTTTTCATTTTTAGTTTCTAAAATTTCATCATGATGTCTTCTTTTAATTTTTCCTATAATCTTCCACCATTTCTACTCAGTTTTTAAAATTTTTGCTATTGTATTTTTAATTTACAAGAGCACTTTTATTCTCTGAATATTTCTTTTACTATAGCAAACTTTCTCACTTTATAGAGGTAATATAATTTTTGAAGAAAAATATCTCAGGAAATTAATGGTAAGTTTTTAAAAAAATTTTTTTTTTTTAAATCCATACACAGTCTGTGTTTTTCAACTTGCATCTTCTGTTTCCCTTGGCCTCTGTCTCTTATATGAAATGCTTTTCTCAAAGGTTCAGTGATCTTTGGCCATCTGCTGAATTAAAAAAAACTTTGTTGAGATATAATTTGTATTTTAACTCCATTGCTATAATTTACATACAATAAATATATCAATTTTAATATCAAGTTCAATACATTTTGGCATTTATACATAATTGACAAGTATACACCCATATAACCATCACCAAAATCAAGCACAGTTTTATCACCCCGGCACCCCTCTAGAGTCACTCTTTCCCTGACTCCAGCCCCAGACAACCACTGATCTGCTTTATGCCAGTATAGATTAGCTTTGCTTGCTCTAGAACACTACATAAATGGTGTCATTTGTAATATTTTTGAGATTCATCAATGATATGTGGATCTGTAGTTCAGTTTCCTTTTTCTTGTCTTGTCTTTTCTTTTTTTTTTAATATGTGCCCTCCTTAATACCCAACACTGGGCTATCCCATCTCCCCACCCCCCTCCGCTCTAGAACCCTCAGTTTGTTTCTCAGAGTCCATAGTCTCTCATCGTTCATCTCCCCCTCCGACTTCTCCCCCTTCATTTTCCCCTTCCTACTAACTTCTTTTTTATTTTTTTAACATATAATGTATTATTTGTTTCAGAGGTACAGGTCTGTGATTCAACAGTCTTACACAATTCACAGTGCTCACCATAGCACATACCCTCCCCAATGTCTATCACCCAGCCACCCCATCCCTCCCACCCCCACCACTCCAGCAACCTTCAGTTTGTTTCCTGAGATTAAAAATTCCTCATATCAGTGAGATCATATGATTTCAGTTTCCTTTTTATTGCTGAACAGTATTCCATTAATTACAATTAATTAATTGATGGAATGAATGTATTTCCATTACATTAATATGCCACAATTTGTTCATTCATTTAGAGATGGACATTTGGTTTGTTTCCATTTTGGAGCTAATAAACCTAAAGCTGTTTTAAACATTCGTGTACAACTGATTGTATGGACATAGGTTTTCATTTCTGTTGGGCAAACACCAAGTTGTGGAATTGCTGGGTTTTATGGTAAATGTATTCTTAACTTTCTAAAAAAAAAACAAAACTATTTTCCAAGGTGATTGTACAATTTTTACATTCCTGTCAGGAATGCAAGTTTCAATTGCTCTGTGTCTTTACCAGCACTTGGTATTAACAGTCTTTTTAATTTTAGTCATTCTAGTGGTTGTGTAGTGTTACCTCTTTGGTTTTGATTTGCATTTCCTTGGTAATTAATGATGTTGTGCTGTTTGCTTAAGGAGCAGGGCACTAGAAAGGTGATTGGACATTCAGGCAAGTGGGAAAGTCTTGTCCACTGAGGCTTCACTGAATAGTGATCCTTATGGGTTGTTTTGCAGAGAATCCTGTTATCAGTTTCTTAGGTATTTTTCTCTTGGACTGGTTAGATTCCCCATAGGATTTTTTCCCAATCACCTGCCAGAAGCATGTATGGTTTCTAGGATTCTGAAATCCAAGTGTGAGAAGAGAGCTGGATGCTTCAACTTCCAGTGTGTGATTCCTGTCTTCAATCCTGTCAGGTGTCTCTTAGCCCAGAGAACCTGTTTTGCACTCTCCAGAGAAGGAAGCTACAGTTTTCTGCAGAGTAAGGGAGGGGTTATTCCCTAGTTGAGCTGAGTGGATCGGGGCATTGGGGGTCTAATTTCTCCTTTAGCTTTCACCTACTTTCCTCTTTTCCAATCTACCTTTGCTCCTACTTCCAGAGGTATCCTGTGTTGCCAATTTCTGAGCCGTTGGGGCATGGTGTAGTGTGATTGATTAGCTCTTTAGCTACTCAGATTCCTTGGTTATGAAAATGATTGCTATGCCACTTCATGCAGCTCCACCTTGTAAAGGGAAAAGATAAAGAATGTGGTTAGTAACTCTCCTAGCAGAGGATACCAGCAGCATTGAGGATACCAGCCCTGTTAGTAAGTGCTGGGCTGGAAGAGAGCTGTGATTGTTGAAGTCACCAAATGGGGCAAGTTGCAGAGAAATGGCAAAATGCGAGTTCAGACACAGCTGCAGCACGAAGAAAACCCACCAAGGACATACTTTGGGGTCTGTCTTTGCCTGGGCTATGAGATGTCCCTGAATACATGCCGTTCAACTGAATTCAGGCTCCAAACTAAGTCAAAAAACCCTTGCCAATCACTTAATGCCACTATTTCCACATTGTTGTTTTTTAAAAATTAATAGACTTAAATTTTTTGTTGTAGAGAGAGAGAGGTGGTGGGGGGATGCAGAGGGAGAGAGAGAGAGAGAATCTTAAGCAGGCTTCATGCCCAGCATGGAGCCTGACGCGGGGCGCAATCTCATGACCTTGGGATCATGACCTGAGCCAAAATCAAGAGTTGACTGCTTAACTGACTGAGCCACCCAAGTCTTGGGGGATTTACAGAAAAATTAAGTGGGTAGTACACAGTTTCCCTCACCTCCCAACTCCAATTTCTCCAATTATTAACATCTTGCATTAGTGTGGTACCCTTGCCACAATTGATGAACTAGTATTAATACATTATTAACTAAAGGCCATAGTTTACATTAGGGCTGATTTTGGTGTTATACATTCTATTGGTTTTGACAAATGTATGATGCTCTGCATCCACCACTGCTATCAGAGAATAGTTTTCACTGCCCTAAAAATCCTCTGTGGTCTGTCTGTTCATCCCTCCCCACCAGCCTCCCCAAACTCTGGCAACCACTGATCTTTTTACTGTCTCCATAGTTTTCTCTTTTCCAGAATGTCAAGGCTACACTAGGTAGCTTTTGCAGATTGGCTTCTTTCACTTAGTAATATTCTTTTAAGCTTCCTCTTTGTCTTTATGTGGCTTAATAGCTCATTTCTTGCATGCTGCCTACTTTATCCATTAGGGCCCTTTGCATATTAATCACAGCTGTTCTAAATTCCCAGTCTGGTAATGCCAACATCCCTGCATGTCTCGTTCTGACCCTTGCTCTGTCTCTTCAAATTGTGTTTTTTGTCTTTTAGTGTATGCCTTATATATTTTTTTTCTGGATAGCCAGAGAAGAACATATACCAAAAGCCTGGGGTGGGAGGGAGTGTGGTGGGCTTGAGGACACTATAGAAAGTCGATGTGGCTGGAGTCTGGAGGGGAGAAACAAGAGGTGAAGTTGTTCGTAATTGCCTAAGCGGAGTTGGGGCTCTATAAATGTTTTTGTTTAATGGGTGAAAGAAAGCAGTTGTAGCTGGTCTGCGAGGAAGTTCCTGATAGTGGGTGTGGGGCTGCCCTCAGCTCTCTCTCATCCTCACATTGTACCAGGGTCTAGACTGAGGATGCGGGAACCATGCTCAGCCAGCCAGGAGATGAGGAAATGGGTCAAAGGCCGAGAGGGGCTAAAGGAGGGACCAGCAACATGTGGCTGAGGGCAAAAGGAAAGAGAGGCCACATGGATGCAAAGAGGCCAGGAAAGGTTTCATGGGGAGACAGCTTTAGAGGCAGGTCTGGGGGAGTGAGGGGAGAAGGTATCCCAGCAAGCAGTGAGGTATGAAGCAAGGCTTCTGAATGGAACAGTGTGAACGAAAGTTCCGGGGAAGATGGCTCAGGTGTGGAGGTCTGTCTGGGCTACAGGGCCACGTGTGTACACGTGATGTGGACGAGGCATTTCAGTGGCACAGGGGGCCTGGGAGAATGTGCCTCCAGACTAGACGTGCCCCCTTCTCGGAGCCCATCATGAGGAAGCCAGGGTCAGCCTTCCCATCCAGAGCCCTGGGGTCAACTGCTTTTCATATTCAAGCATTGGGTAAAAGGCAGCTGCGTTAAAGCCTTGGTTTCTGGAAGGTGAAGAAAATGGCCAGAGCTGGGAAAGCTCCAAATCTTGCAATGCAGGTTTCCCCTCCCATTGATTCCCAGGGAACTTGAGAAAGAATTTGCCCCACCTCATGGCTCAAGATCTCATCGGACCTGAGACCTAATAGAAAGCTCTTCCTCCAAAGCCCTACGGCACCAGAACACGGGAAAAGAGAAACCATTCGTTTTGATAAAACATCTGTGTCTTTTGATTAAAACATCTGTGTCTACAGAGCCAGGGTCATTCATTCAACAAACAATCCCGTGTGACTTCTCCGTGCCATGCCCACGGGCTGGCATCAGCCAGTTCAGCTACCGCTTCTCGATGCTGAGAAGTGCCCAAAATAGCCCCATCTGGGACAAGAGACGTCCCAGCGAGCAGTCTCTGAGGAAGTGGTTTGGCTTCTCTGAGCACCCAGGAGTCTTTGGCTTTCACTCCCAGGAGGAGACAACATCTGGGAGGTGGGGAGTGAGGCTTCCTCGGAGCCCAGGAAGCCACGAGGCTGCAGCTCCCCAGGAATAGGCAGAACTGCACAAACTCAAATGAATTCGGAGTGGAAATCGAGCAGTTCAAGTTGGCTTGCACACTACAATAAAGATCTGCAAACACTCAGCTCTGTATTGAACCCAAGGCAGGGTGATTAATTCATTATTCACTTCCCAGCCTGGAAGGGAAAGCGTGTCTACCCGGGGGCCAGCAATGGATGAGCATGGTCATAAATCACGCCATTTCCGAGACTCAAAATGAGAAAATCAGCTGGCTGGAGGGGGGACACTCTGTAGGCAGCGGTGGCGGCCGGAGGACTGGCCTGTCCAGGCGGGTCAGTCTTCTCTCTGGAGACTCACCAGTTGGCCGGTCACTCAGCTTTTCAGCCAAGGCGGCCAGCCTCTCGGCCACCCGGCTTGGCGCTTCCTGGCCAGACCACAAAGAAACAAACTCCACTCCACCCAGGAGGGGTGCTCCTGTGACCTGAGGTGGCCTCTCCCCAAAGTAGACAAAGTACTAGGAAGAGCACTGGGATCTGTCCAAAAGGCCTCTGTGGTCCAGTTGGGATAAACCACCGCCTGCTCTCTTCCTGGGGCTGTTCTGAGTTCCAGGTCCTTCTGCCCCAGCCAGAGGGCCTGGCTTATTGATGTCTACTCAGCATCCTCCAGCCAGGGTCCCTGGATGTCATCAGCTGCCAACCCTGAGCCATGGCCTTTATCCTCCAATCTCGCCTGCCTTTGGGGCAGAGCCCTTGGGGGAGACTGAAATTTCACAGAGTTGAAATTTACCATCCAGGGCGCCTGGGTGGCTCAGTTGGTTAAGCGACTGCCTTCGGCTCAGGTCATGATCCTGGAGTCCCTGGATCGAGTCCCGCATCGGGCTCCCTGCTCGGCAGGGAGTCTGCTTCTCCCTCTGACCCTCCCCCCTCTCATGTGCTGTCTCTCTCATTCTCTCTCTCTCAAATAAATAAATACAATCTTTAAAAAAAAAAAAAAAAAGAAATTTACCATCCAGTGCAGGACAGAGCCTGTCAGATGGCTTTGGGGCCCCTATTGGAAAATGAGGTAACGCTGCAAAGATTTGACAGTTCGTTCTCTTCCAGCTGAAATACCCTGTTTCTTCAACCGTTCCTCATTTTTCAAGATGTCCAGACCCCTCCATGTCCCGGCAGGAGGACTATTGAACTGTTTCCCACTTTACATTTCCTCTTAAATCTCCAAACTCCCCAGACGGGAGGCAGTGTCTCCCGGGTGTTATCACGAGTGGCAATAAGGCTAAGGCTTCTGAGCCGGGTGCTTTGCCCGTCTTCTCTCACTTCACTCTCTTAACAACGAGGCGAATAGTTATTAACTCTAGGGTATAGATGAGGAAATTGAGTCCTAAGGAGGCAAAATGGCTGTCAGGATCCAGCCCTTGGTTGGCCTGCCTCCAGAGATTGTACTTCGAACCTTTCTGATAGGTGGTCTCGCTTGCCCAGAGCCTAGTGGGTTTATTAGCTAGAACATGAGGGACATCTGTTTCAGAGACTGCCAGGCTTGAGGGTTTTCTTCCCTGGAGACAAGCTGAGCTTTGAGAGACTGGGCAAAGCCCTTTAATCTCGACAAAATGCAGCATCAAAAATAAAATAAAATAAAACCAAAAAATTAAAAAAAAATTTTTTTAAAAAGCTTTATCTGCACCGATTTCTACCCTCTGCGTGAGCAGAGCAACTTTTCCAGAAAAGGGAGAGGAATCCTTATTTCTCTCATTCTTCTTTCCAGGATGGATAGTATGGCCCAGGAAGCGATCTGTTCACAACTTCCTTTTGCCTTATTTGGGACACAAAAGAGACCAATGCTCCCTAAATCTATTTATAGAGCAAAAGAGCAAGCAAACTGGATTCCTTAACAAAAGGGTCTCTAACCAGAAGATTAGTGTATAATACTCATTCTCCTCAGAGCTCCCGGACAGATAGATTACAAAAAAGAGTGTGGTGACTCAGCCTTCCTTGCCCAAGAACAATGGGCATAATCTATTAATACCTTCCCTTCTCCTAAGAAAAGAAAAAAATGTTACATGGCCAGAGCTGGGGGTTGAGGCTTTAGTTTGGGGAGTTTACCAGGCATTGCCCATAACAACACTAAACGTGTATTAACAAAGCTCCAAGTGAATATTTACAGAGGCATCTTCTGATTGTACTCGCCTGTGGGTGTATTTGACATGATGGTTAAGGAGAGATGACTGGGGATTGGGCAGCTGCTTACACAGGGTTCTCTCAACCTGGGATGAATTGGGTGACCTGAATTGGCAGCCACGTGGGCTCTGTAGGGCCTGCTTCCTGATCACACCACGCCAGGCAGCCATCAAGCCAACTTGAGAGATGGTGCAAGGGGTTCAGCCTCTAGACTGTTCTGGTAACCTCAAGGAAGTTATTATAATTACTCACAGCCTGCCCACTGGGCTGGGGCTACTCCAAATGAGCAGGAATATGGAAGCAGAACACCAGCTGGGCCTGCCAACTATCCACTAGGATCAGCATGGGATTGGGTGGGTGAGAGCTGTCTATTTTGGGCAAGGGCATGGAGACTGAGGAAAGTCTGGAAAAAATTATCTGTGGCTCAGTCCCAGGTGCAAGTATCTACAACTGCCTGAACTCAGGACATTGTGTATGTGTTTCAGATTCGTCACCTGGCGTGAATTTACCAACTAGATGTTATGAAAATTAGCTGTTGAATATGCTGAGCGGTTTAGCACACTTCTATTATGCAAACTAAGTGAGCTCACCAATAGGTACCAACCTAAATATGTGCCAATTTTCCTTCAAAATTCAAATTGTACCCCCCAAAAAGTATGTAAAACTCAATTAAACTGCAAACCAGAGGTAAAAATATTCAAACTTGGTGTGTTTCTGAGTGGAAACTTATATGAAATATAGAAGAATTTAAACGATAATTTAGCGAGGCATTAATTTATATATAGCAAAATGCACAAATCTTAACAGTGGAGCTTGATGACATCTTGTGTACGTGTGACTTTGAGTATATGGCCACTGCCCAGAACAAGAGAGAGAACATTTCCTTGCCCCAGAAAAATCCTTTATGCACCTTCCCAGTCAGTCCCTACTCCCAGATCAGAACTGTTCATATTCTTTCACCAAATTTTAATTTTTGCCTGTTCTTGAATTTCATATAAATGGAATCATACCTATGCGTTCCCTGCTTTCTTCTGCTCCCTGTAATGTTTTTTAGAGTAGTTCATGTTGTTTCTACTGCTGAGGAGTAATCCATTGTCTGTATATAACCAAATATTTTTATTCACCTGTTGATAGACCCTTGTGCTTTTTCCAGTGTTTGGCTATTAAGAATGAAACCGGTATGAACTTTTTTGTTCATATTTTTACACAGGTCTTTCTGTATAAAAATATACTGGTTTCTCTAGGGTATATACCTAGGAATAGGACTCTCTTAGAATCTGCCAAGTGACACACTGTAAGTTTAAAAATAACCAGTAGTAGAGTGAAATAAAAGTCAAAGTCTTAAAATTTGCTAATTCACAAAATATTTAAAAATAAATAAAATAAGGGGAATCATCCAAAATTCAAACTGCTTTATAGAGATAGAGTGATTTTATCCTTAAGAGCCACAGATGGGCTCTTAAGATATAAATTTTCAACAGTTGGGACTTTAAGCCGAATTGACTTTAGGCAAATTGGTCTTAAGCAAATTGGCTCAAAGGCTCCGTATAGACTCTGTTTTTTAAATTTAATTTTATTATGTTATGTTAATCACCATACATTACATCGTTAGTTTTTGATGTAGTGTTCCATGATTCATTGTTTGCGTATAACACCCAGTGCTCCATTCAATACGTGCCCTCTTTAATACCCATCACTGGGCTAACCCATCCCTCCACTCCCCTCCCCTCTAGAACCCTCAGTTTGTTTCTCAGAGTCCATAGTCTCTCGTGGTTCGTCTCCCCCTCCGATTCCCCCCGCCTTCATTTTTCCCTTCCTACTATCTTCTTCTTCTTTTTTTTTTAAACATATAATGTATTATTTGTTTCAGAGGTACAGGTCTGTGATTCAACAGTCCTACACAATCCACAGCGCTTACCATAGCCCACACCCTCCCCAATGTCCATCACCCAGCCACCCTATCCCTCCCACCCCCCCACCACTCCAGCAACCCTCAGTTTGTTTCCTGAGATTAAGAATTCCTCATATCAGTGAGATCATATGATACTTGTCTTTCTCTGATTGACTTATTTCGCTCAGCATAATACCCTCTAGTTCCATCCACGTCGTCGCAAATGGCAAGATTTCAGGGTTTTTTGATGGCTGCATAATATTCCATTGTATATATATACCACATCTTCTTTATCCATTAATCTGTTGAAAGACATCTTGGCTCTTTCCACAGTTTGGCTATTGTGGACATTGCTGCTATAAACATTGGGGTGCAGGTACCCCTTCGGATCACTACATTTGTATCTTTGGGGTAAATACCCAGTAGTGCAATTCCTGGGTCATAGGGTAGCTCCATTTTCAACTTTTTGAGGAACTTCCATACATATAGACTCTTGTCAAGACAGGTCTCCTCCATTCTGTCTTGGTGTAACTGAATTTTAAGCAATGCAGATTTGACATTCATCCCTGGGAGATTTCATACTGGTGGGAAGTACACATATATTTATGCACGTGGATAGATGGGATTAGGGTGTTGGAGCAAGTAGACACTCGGTAGAAGGCGGGGAAGGAATTCCCGGCCCTGTTCACAGAGCTCTGGGGGGACTGATAATGGGCCATGAGCTGGCAGGATGCCCAGGGAATTAAAACCTGGATGAGCCAGGGCAGGGTCCTAAGCCGGGGAAGGTCTTCATGGAGCTTAAGTGCGGTAGTGGGTTTTGCCTGGCAATGTTGGGGCCCGTTTGTGGGGAGGATCTGGGATGTCATTACACTGAAGGAGGAGAATAAGGAGGAGGCTGCCCCTGGGGGCGGTGGCACAGAGGACTACGGTGTCAGGGGGTTGTGCGAGTTAGCATTTGACTGAGAGAGTAAAAAGACTGTGCTTGAATCAGCCCTCAGCCGTCTTTGTCCTGTTGAGATATTCCAACTATCACTGCCAAAATAGTGTCAGCAGATAGGACCGCAAATTTAAAAAAATTTTCAGTCATTCACATATGTTCACTATCTCTTTTGCCTTGGTGTATTCCACACTTTTGATATAATTGGCTTGTAGGTCATCTTCCAAGTTATTAATAAAAAATATTAACCTGGAAAGAACCAGAACAAATCCCAGTGGTCTGCCTCCAGACACTTGCCTCCAGGGGGACAGGGATTTATTAATCAACACTCCTTGAGAACAACCATCCAACCAACTATAAATCTACCTCCTCGTCCCCACTGACTCATTTCCACCTTTGCACAAAAGATTCATGAGGGATTTAGTAAAGGGCCTCACAGAAATAAGACACCAAGTCTATGACGCCTCCCCCCCCCCCGCCCCACTAATCTAATAATTCACATGAAAAAGAAACGAGATTAGACTCAGTGAGTCCACACTAGTTCCTGGCCAACATCACTTTCTTTTTAAAATTCTCAGAAAACCATCTGTTTAATAATCCTTTCTAGACTTTAGTTGGTACTGGTGGTGCTCGTCAGTCAAATGGTAAATTTCATCTATCACTCTATTTTAAAATCGGGACATTTCTCAATATCATCCTTTTGGCTGCTCTCTCCAGTTTTCTAGGATGTCTCAAAGATTTTACAGATGACCCGTGTGGTCGTGTGGGAGGTCATCTGTCTGGACCAGCTGACTTAAACTCAGTAACAATGCAAGCGTGGTAGTATATTTGGTGTAAGTGAATTTCGGGCGTGTAAGCTGAAAACAACTTTATTTTACCTCCATTTGTTCCTTTAAAGTTAATTCAGTGAGCCATGTCCTTTTGATGTTTGTGGATGGAAATTCATCAATCCCGTGACTTTTCTCATCACTCAGGATAAATAAAATTCTATAATCACCTTAAGTCACCAAATACAGTCTTTGTTTAGGTATTAGAAATCGACTCCCAGATAAGGATCAGAACTTAAGCTTTGTTTAAAGTTAAATCTTCCGAATCAGCCTGAGCCTACTGCAGGCAGAAAGCTTGTGGCTGGTGAAAGTGCGTTGGGTTTCTTCTTTTTTTTTTAACTTTTTCCACCGGACCTCAGCTGCAGACCTGGACTTGTGAATCCTCTGGGGCGGGGCAGTAGGAAAGCGTGTTCTTAGCTGCCATGTTTGTAAAATGGCTCTTCACTCTCTGGGCCTGCCAAGTGTTTCAAGCCTTCTCATTTTTTAGATTTTTTTTGAGGCAGGTATCAAATTCCAATTTCCCGTGTCCCATCCTCAGCCTCTGCTCCCCACCTGCTCTCCTTTGAAGGGTCTCCCTGTCTCTGTGTCTCTCAGTGAAGGGGAAGTACCCCACAGATGCAAATCCTTCCCTCCAAAGACCTCTTCCTCCCCACGGGCACCTGGATGGCTGAGTTGGTTGAGCTACCAACTCTTGATTTCGGATCAGGGGATCAAGTCATGATCTCAGGGTCCTGAGATTGAGCCTGGAGTCTGGCTCTGTGCTCACTGGGGAGTCTGCTTAAGATTCTCTCCCTCTCCCTCCGCTCCTCCCCGCACACACGCACACACACTCTCCTGCTCTCAAATAATAAATAAATAAAATCTTTTTTTTTTTTTAAAGGCCTCTTCCTCCCCAATCCTCTCCCTTCTCGACCCTCAGTGCTCTCACTGTGGCTTTCAAGGGTCCCAGAGAAATCCAAGCAGGTCAGAGACACTGTGCAATGTTTGAACAATGGCCTCCTTTGGAATGTAACTTTTGTCTTCACATCTCAGGCAGAAGGGACAGAGTCCAATTCGCATATTTGGTTAAGGTAGCTTTCTACTATGTGCTCTCCAATCTTGACCTTCCATTTCCTCTGGTTACATGGCGTTTCTTCCTGATAGGGAGACAAATGAAAATAGTAGTTAAGAACGTCTGCATTCTCTCTGAAGCCTCCCCTGGTTACACACCATCTTCCTCAAGCACAGGGATTTTCCTCCTTTTTGAAGCATATGCTTTTAAAAACCACAACCAGTAGGCCATTCAATTAATTTATAATGAATAATATAATGGTACATAGATCTAAATATTCATGTTCTTTTTATTACTTCCTAATGATAAAATTGAAGTAGGAGTGGGCAGGGAAAAATCTAACATTTATTGATCACTTACTACATGCTCATCACTTTATAGTCATGATCTTGTTAAGTAATCACAATAGCCACGGGAGGTAAATATTTTTATTCCCATTATATAGATGAGGGAACTCAGGGAGAGAGTCAAGTAACTTGTGTAAAGTCCGCAGCTAGCCAGGGATGTGCTTTCTCTATGACATCTCTGAATTCCAAATTGCTGTCGTAAGATAAATTGGTGAACTTGGTAAAATAACAAATAAGATTCAAATATTTTTATAAACAAACAAACAGAAAAGCTGTCTCTCTGGTGGGGGATACATAGAAGAAACTAGAAATCACCAGCTATAAATACCTAAAGACTTGATATATATTTTTATAATATTTTACTTAGGAATATATATGGAATAGTTTTATAAAATGAAAGTAATACCATATCCTCTGCTCTGAATCCTAATTCTTAAACTTGCTATACCGTGAACATTTCCCATCCCCAATAAAATTCTTTGAAAATCATTTTTAATGGCTTCCTATTAGCTCAAGGTATGGGTACACATGACTTACTTGACCTCCTTCCCTTATTGTCGAACATTGAGATTATTTCCATTTGTTACCACTTTGGGTAACACCATAATGTGCACCAGCGTGCATAAATCTGTGTTTGAGTTTCTGACAATTATTGGAAGAAGAGTTGCTAGATCAAAGGGTATGGACCTTTTAAAGGCTCTTCATACAAATTGCCATATGCTTTCTAGAAAGGTCTGTAGCAGATGGGCTTATCTTAATGGACAGTGTTATCATCACACTCCATCAGTTAAAGACCCATTTCCACACCAGGGCCAGCCAACGGAACCAGAACATTTATGCAGGCTGGTCAGATTATCCTCTCTTCTGGACAATGTCACAGACATAAAACAAAAGTGTTTTTACCAAATCTCCATTTGGAGGGAGTGGAAGGAGAGATGTATATTTACATATTTGTAGTCAGGGTTCTCCTGGAAGGTGGCATGCTCCTCTGATCCAGCCTGCATTTGGTTCATTGCCCTATAACACAGCCCTGCTTCGGCCAGGCGGCCATAAAGCCACAGAACGGGGCAGCTTTGTGCTCCCAGTCACATTCTGGTCACACCTTCCTGCACATAAGTCCAGGGCTCCCCCATGAAGCCAGATTGTCGCCCAAGAATCCCCAGCAACAAGCTGATAAACAGATCTTCAGGCAGGCTTGCTTTGCATTGATTATAGGTTGAATTGTCCTAGTTTTGTTTTCAAGTGGCAAACTTTATTCAGAGCTTGCTCCAAACCCTGTCCATTTCCTAACCCAAAACCACACTTTGAAGACAGAAAAGCAACAGAGAGCAATATATAGTAAATATACTGTAGCAATATACTGTAGCAATACAGTAAAGATACATTTAAATGACCATATTTTAATAATCTGTCCCCTCCTAATTTCAAAAGCAGTCCATGTTTAAAGCAGAAACCTTAGAGAACCCAGGAAAGCAGGCAGAGAAGGATGCGGAGTGACCAGCATGCACGTGGCCGGCCTGGCAGATGGGGGGTGTACAAGTCTTGGTGGACATCTGTGCGGGGTCAGCAGGGATGATGTTCAGCTCCGCAGATGTCGGCTGGATGTACAACAAAGCCTGCGAACTGGTAAGAACTCTCCCGCTAGACACTACATAAGCCCAAGAACTTAGTTCCAACACCAGGGAGAAGGGGAGGGGAAGCCTCCTGAAATGATCAAGACAGAAACCGTAAGTGCAGTAGAATGGAGCTTGATACGCAAGTTCAGTCCATTTGTACAAAGACAACGAACACCAGAGTCAGCTTTGTGTCCTCTTTCTAGTTCCCTTTGGCTTCTCATGTTCTGACTTCAGGGGTACCCCACTGCCAACCTCTTTGCTGGTGCCTCGGCCGGGTCCTGGCCTGGTGCCTGAGAGGGTTTGAGGGACAGAACTACCATCTTTGGGGCTGCCCATAGGAGCTAGCCCTGCAAATCACCATGGAAACTGAAGATCACTGTGATGGTTCATGCTGGGCGTGGATAAAGAGTGTTCCCAGGTGAAGGCTGGGGTAAGCCACACTTACAAGAATGTAACTCTGCCATCTCTGAGGACTTTCGTCCCTTAATTCTCCTCGCTGGAACTGGGGGGACTAAATCTCTGAAAGCAGCAGGTGGATGGAAAACAAGACAACGAAACAAAATAAACAGCCCCATAGGGCCATGATCCCTGGCAGGGATGCACCAGAAGGAAAGGAATCTGGTTTCCCAAAGCCATGATGCTGGACCCGGCTCTTGGTCCCACAGGGGCCCAAAGAGCCACCTGGCACAGTTGCCTTTCTCTTGGGGTCCTTCTGTTTGCACTCTTGCATCCTTGGCAACATTTCAGGGGGACTCCAGGGTGGGACTACATCCTAACTGTCAAGACGATGCAGCATCCGAGAGAGTCAGCGAGGCAAGCTGGAGTCCCTGGAGGCCTCCGAGAGTGGAACACATGTACCAGCATTGTCACTGCTGTGCCGTGTGTAGTGATAAAGAACTTGAAACATCCGATCCATAGGAAAACCGCTCAGATTACGGCACATTTGTACAAAGGAGCGCTATCTGACCTTAGAAAATATATAGACTTGTGTAAATCAAAAGAGAAAATGAACATGTTCATAATATATTTTTAGTGGAAAAAGGTTTAAAATGGTATGTAGAGTATGATCTTATTTTTAATATGTATTCATATATATTATATATTTAATATAGATTTTAAGTAATATATTTTTCTTCATTACATCTAGAAAATCAACATAAAGTGGGCTAACAGCACTTTTTTCTTTCTATATTTTTCTGTGTGTTTAAAAAGATTATGCTATATGTGCATTGCTTTAATTAAAAAAATGATAACCCTTGTTGATGGATATGGTGCTAAAACCTGTCGTGGCCGCCACGGAGGCGTGCCACTTAGATCTCCCTTCCAGAAAGAACTTGATATCCCTATGAGGAGTGCAGGAAGCTAGCTGCCTCTGACTGAAGTGCTTTGAGGATTCACAGCTGCACGTGCCCCAAGCTGGTGCTCTTCCCCAGGAAAGTCCCCCCACAATGACTGAGCATAGCCGGGGGGACGGATTCCTGCCCTTTCTGTCCCATGTAGAAGTCCTCTTGGGCACTCTTGGTGCTGGAGCTCCCCACTGGGCTGACAGCTTTCTCAAAGCTGGTCCGCAGGCTGGGGCCCTTCCCACCTGCTGCTTCCTCCGCCCCTCTCATTCCACGGGTGTCACACCTGCTTGGCAATTTGAAGTCTTTCCTGCCTCCTCCTGCTTCCTCTCCCCCTGCATTCTTCACAGGCATCCTCCCAAGAATCTCTTATAATTCTAACTCTATTGCTGTTTGCTTCCTGGAGGACCCAACACAATGCCTCTGTGTTCCCAAACACAATATAAGGAACTTGGACTTGGTTGTTAACATTCTTTTCATGGAAATACTCTCCTCTCCACCCTCTGCAAAGAATTATCCCAGATGACTTCCCAAGCGGGCTCCAAAATGTGAGATGTCTTTTTCTAGGATTTTCTCCTTCTGATTGTTGTTGCCTGAAATCTGTTCCCTCTCGGCCCACCTCTCAGCCCCTCTGCGGCTGATTCAGAAAGGCCACCCGTGTGCAGGTCAATGTCCATGACCTATATTATCACTAGAATAAGGAAGGCCAGCTAGCAAGAATGAAGATCTAACACCCATGGATCCTTGCATGCCTCAAAGCAGTAACTGCAGAAAAAGGTGGCCAACGCCACGGTTGCTAAGACTTTGGAGCCAGGGTGCGCTCTGGTCCATTCTTCAAGCCTGGTTCATTCTTCCCAGATCAGGTAGCTCCTGATAAACCGACCTGCTCTTCCCAGCACACAAGGCTCAGGTGCCCTCTGGTACCCTACACGGCATGCCAGTCTCTTGTAGAGCCCATGGTAGGTGCATGCCACAGCTTGGGAGGCCACACGGAGTTGGTAGAAGGTGGTCCTCCCAGTCATCCTCAGAACTTGGGCCTTAAAGAGCCTGAGGATCCCAGTGTCAGCACAACACAAGGAACTGAGAGACAAGCAAAACTGGGAGCAGACAATCATAGCACATTCGAGGGAGGCTGGTAAGCGTTAAATCAAGAATCAGAACACAATCAGATCTATAACCCAGTGTGAATGTGAGATGAAGAACACCTAATTAATATCCATTTACCCTCCCAAGAAGGCTGACGTCCGTCCGCCGTGGCACTTCCTGCTGTGGGCGGAGAAGCGTTTGCCCCCCCGGGTCAGTGTCCCGGGGCCTGGCTGCACCAACAGTGTGCTCACAGAACGGGCCGTGCACATGATTTGGAGACAGTGGCCCTGAGGGGACAAACTTCATGCTGTTTTTCCAAACCACACAAGAGAATCTGTGAACTACCCAGTGTCTTTGTCAGAGACTTCCTTTCTGCTTCCACCAGCCAGAATTGGTTTCTTCTGCTTGCTAACTAGGAACCTGGCTGATATGCATATATAACGCAGAGTATTTTTGTATATGTTAAATTAGCATGGAGAAAACCAGGTTAACAATGAAGTTTAACAACTAGGTAATGAACACATGTTGCCTGGGAAGGGGTGAGGTGAAACTGGAGAGGAGAGCACAAGGAAGGAGGCAAGCACACATAGAACAAGGGGAAAAAATAGTAAGACTGCGCAAAGGAAAATCTCAGCACATGTTATAATATGATCCCGTGTTTGTGTCCACGTAGTGAGTATATTCACATACCGGTTGTAATTCAGATCCTCGGAAAAGGACATTTCCCAGGATTACAACCAGGCCCGAGTATTTTTCAGAGCTTCTCGGGAAATGCTGATGAGCAGACAGAGTTGATAAATGTTTATTTACCTGTGTGATCTTAGACCACCTACTCAGCATCAGGCCAGAAGTTTATTTAAAAATTCATGTTCCTGGACTCCACTGTAGACCTCCTGAGTCAGAATCTGCAGTGGAGAATATTTTCTGCCTAGAGTGAGGGAGCTCAGCTTCCTGTGGCCACAGAACCAGAGTCCTGGGGTCTAGAGCAAACCACAGGGCTCCTTGGCGCCAGGCCAGCTCTGGTGCGGTGGGCCCCATCTTTTCAAAGATCTGCTTTTCAAATCTCTAATGACTGTTTAACCCAGCAGTTCCACTTCTTGGAACTTATCCTAAGGAAATAACCACATGATGTGAAAGGATGTATGAGGAAGAATGTTCATCACAACCGTTGTTTAATTAATGAACATTTGGAAACAACCCAAATATCAATCAATAGGGGAGTAATTAAAATAATTATGACACATTCAGACAGTGGAAGGCTATGTAGCCATTAAAATTGTGAGGTAGATCTCTATACGCAGAAATGGAAATACATCTGCAATATAGTGCATGTGGGGAAAAAATCAGATGGCAAAGGAACAGGGATCTCTCACACACAGCAGATGGCAGTCACATGTATGGCATAGCTGTGTGTCATGCATAATCTTGGGGATACTTCCTTTTACGCCCAAGAAAACAGATCTGAATGCCGTTATGGAGAATCTTCAATTTTATTTTTTACACACACATATAAATATTTACTTTTTATTATGAAAGATTTCAAACATAAATAAAAGTAGAGTGAGCATATATCAAACTAAAAGGCTTCTGCACAGCAAAGGAAACCTGCAACAAAATGAAAGGGTGACTTTTGCAATGGGAGAAGATATTTGCAAATCATATATCCATTAAAGGCTTAATATCCCGCCAAATGAAGAAGTCATACCACTCCATAGCAACAAAAAGTCTGATTTAAAAAATGGGCAGAAGGGCGCCTGGGTGGCTCAGTCAGTTGAGCGTGTGACTCATGATTTAGGCTCAGGTGATGATCTCATGGGTTGTGGGGTCAAGCCCCGAGTCTAGCTCCTCGCTTGGTGGGCAGTCTGCTTGAGATTCTCTCTCTCCCTCTGCCCCTCCCCCTTGCTTGCACGTGCTTTCTCTCTCAAATAAATAAATAAATCTTTTTAAAAATGGGCAGAAGAATTGAATAGGCATTTTTTCCAAAGAAAGCAAAGGGCCAACAGGTACATGAAAAAGTAAGTGTTCAATATCACTTTGATTTGATTTGCAAATCAAAACCACAAAATCACATCACACCTGTTGACATTATTGATCTGTTGGCCTCAAGTCTTGTCATATTATTTTATATTTTAAGTATATCTTTTAGAAATATAATATTTGTCTTTCTGGCTTATTGTATATGGTATCTTCTGTATTGAAGGGTGTATCTTCTGAATTTAGGCAAGTTTGTATTTTTGTTCTATGATGGTTCCCTTTAAACCAATTCGGAAATTTACCCTCTGAGTCTCTTCCTTTCCTGCCTATTGTCTATTGGCTCCACCCCGCCATGAGCAAGACTGAAATTATCTAGAAACTTCCTCTTTCTGCAGGCCATCTCCTCAGCATCTAATTTGAGGTGATACCCCTTTCCTCTCAGTTGAAATCCATAAGACAATCTGCAAGCTTATTGAACTTTTCATATGCTTTCCCCATCTCCCCACCGCCCCACCCCCCAATCTGGGGCAGAGGTATTCTGTTTCCATTGTTAGAAAGTAAAGCCATTCGTACTATTCTTTCTTCCTAAGAACCATCATTTAGTCTTAATTCTGCCGGGAATTATATCCTCAGTGCTCACCACTAGCCTTCATGCTGATACCTCTCTAGTCACTTTGGTTTTTTGAAACTCATTCTCTAGCAGATTCCTCAGGAAGGACTCGTGGGACAATATTGCCTAAGTTTTTTGTGTGTTCGTAACAGAGCATCTGTGCCTTTATAGTTGACGGTCAGTTTGCTAGAAAATTCTCATCTCACAGTTTCTTTCCTTGAGTAAATATGTGGTTTCAGTGTCCTCTGGCATAAAGTGTTGTGTCCAAAGTCTGATGGCAATCTGATTTTCTTTCCCTTATAAGTGACTTGGTCTTCCTGGCAATTTTTTTTTCTTTTTCTTTGAAGTCCGCTAGTTTTACTAGAATATTGGCTGTTGTAGGTTGATTTTCCCAGATACGAAAGTACCTTTCACTGTAAAGTTCTATTCAGAAAAGAAAAATTTAGTTTAAATGTTTTTGTATTTGTTTTATTCTGTTGCTTTGGTTTTCATTTTCAGGGTTTTTTTTTGTTTTTTTTTAAAGATTTTATTTATTTATTTGACAGGGAAAGACACAGCAAGAGAGGGAACACAGCAGGGGGAGTGGGAGAGGGAGAAGCAGGCTTCCAGCTGAGCAGGGAGCCCGATCCCTGGCTCGATCCCAAGACCCCGGGACCATGACCTGAGCCGAAGGCAGATGCTTAACGACTGAGCCACCCAGGCACTCCCATTTTCAGGGTTTCTATTCCACATGCTTTGGTTCATCTTTTCCATGCGTGTGTACATGAGCGCACACGTGTGCATGTGTGTGTATGTGTGTGCACGTGTGTGTGCGTGCATGTGTGTGTACCATTTTCTCTTGAATCACTTTTCACTTCTCTCTTTTATTTAAAAATTTATTTTTATCCTTTGCAACTGGTGTTCTTTCATATTTAAGTTCTGTGGTGGTTTTAAAACGTGGCCACAGAGAGACACGAGAAACACTTTCAGGAGAGGGAATTGTTCTATATCCTGACTGTGCTGCTGGTTATAAGACTGTATATAATTACTTAAGTCGTCAAACTGCACAATTTTAATGAATGGATTTTATGCAAATTACACTTTAACAAAGCTGAGAAAAATAGACCCAAATTCCTTGACACTCCTTCCAACAAGAGATAGAATCTACGTCCCCTCCCTTTACATCTGGGTGGGCCTGGGACAGCTTTGACTAATACAGCAGGGCCAAAGTGATGCTATGTGACATCCAAAGCTAGGTCAGAAAAGGCCAAGTTGGTCTGCCTTGGTCTTTGGAACACTCACTCTTAGTAACTTGAGCCTCTATGTATGAAGCCTGACTAACCTAAGAATGCTATGCCCATAGGCCACCTGTCTGCACTCCGGTCCCCAGGCCTAGCTGCCCTGCGGCCATCCAAGCCCAAGCACCAGACATGTAACTGAAGAAACCACCTTAGATGTAGACCTCCTACTCCCAGCTGCCTCCACAGACAGCCATTCAGGTCATCCCAGCTAAGGCTGGGACCCACAAGCCCGTACATTGGTTGCTTTGTTCCATGAAATTTGGAGGGAATTCATTATGTAGCAGTAGATAGTTGGAACACATCCCTTCTGTTTTAATCTTCATTTACCAAATTATGCTTTCTTCTTTCTTATTCTTTTCTGAGTTCTGTCACTTCTTTTTCCAATCTTTCTTTTCTCAATTACCTCAATTCTTAGTTTATCTAAGCTTATTAGAATCTAATCTTATTAGTGTTGCTCTTTTATAACATAATTTTTCTTAATTTATTTCCGTTCATTTAATATATTAGGTTACAAGTTTTATCTCCTTTGCAGGCATGTCTTTCTAGCAGGCCTTCATTATCTCCAGAGACAGTATTCTGCCCCTTATTTTCCTTTCTCTTGTAGTGACTTGGCATGGGATTTACTCACGATCATTTGCTGTTGCTCACTTTAATGAGAAGAATTTTTTGTACTTTTAGGAGGGAAAGGTAGGCTGGGATAACTGTCCCAGATTCCCTACCCTGGAAGTTTTCCTCCCACAACTTTCAAAGAATGATTAGATATGTATATGTCTCTCCAAGTATTTTCTGAGTTGTGTCATTACTGCTCTTCTCTCCCATCTTTATCTGAATCTTCTCTCTCTCTCTCTTTTTTGGTCCCTGTGATGCTCAGTTTAAATTCTGCTCCCAGCAGGTACTTTTCAGCACAGAACTTTACCCTACAACAAAGTTTGGTTAGTTTAGAAATGTTCAGAAAGCCCAGAGTATACCAGCTCCTTCTGCCTCCTGGGACCTCCTTGCCCTCACCTGCAAGTGGGAGCCTTTGAAACTCCCTCCAGCCTTCGGCTGGCGTTCCCAGGTTGGGCTCCCAAAATTCCCAAAGCCAATTTGGGGTTCTCTGGCTCTCAGGGCTACTGGAGTCCATTCGCTCTTCTCCCCTTCCTCTCATGATTTGCCAAAATCATATGGCCTTGTAGCTTGTACCCACCTTCTCATACTTTGGAGTCTGTTATGATACCTCATCACCTAGTTTTGTTGTAGATCAGTGGTTCTTAAACTTTAGAAGTGGCATCACCAGAGTCGCCTGGAGGGCTTGTTAAAGCACAGGTGCAGAGATCTAGGGTGGGCCTAGATCCGCACATCCAGCACGTCCTCAGGTGGTCCGGACATTTCTGGTTTGGAGATCCCACTTTCAGAACCACTGTTATCGATGTTTGTGAGCCTTCTGTTTTGCTATCCTCACCGTTCTGTCTGTTTTTATGGAGGTGATTGAGGAGTTCAAAAATTATGCTGCTGCCAATTTGCAAAACAATGCCACATATAGCGTTAACCATATGGCCCAGCAGTTCTACTTCTGGGTTATATGCCCAAGAGAGAAGAAAACACGTGTCTGCACAAAAATTGATACGTGAACCCTTATAGCAGCATTATTCATAATAGCTAAAAGGTGGAAACTACCCAACTGCGCATTAACAGATGAATGGCTAAACAAAACGTGGTATATACATACAAGGG
Organism: Halichoerus grypus; assembly: GCF_964656455.1. Taxonomy (NCBI): domain Eukaryota; kingdom Metazoa; phylum Chordata; class Mammalia; order Carnivora; family Phocidae; genus Halichoerus; species Halichoerus grypus. Next base: position 42,364,215 of record NC_135719.1, on the reverse strand, counting down.
AATATTATTTAGCCTTAAAAAGGAAGGAAATGCTAACTCATTCTACAACATGGAGGAACTTTGAAGACATCATGCTGAGTGAAATGAGCCAGACACAAAAGAACAAATATAATATAACTCCATTTCTACAAAATGTCCAGAATAGGCAAGTCTATAGAGACAGAAAAGAGATTAGTGGCTGCCTCGGGCTAGGGAGTGTGGGGGGAAATGGAGAGTGACCGCTAGTGGGTATGGCGTTTCATTTTGGGGCGAAGAAAGTGTTCTCAATCCATTGTGGTAATAGTTGCGCAATCCCTTGAATCACGTCGTATAGCCTGTGACTTCTATCTCAATGAGGGATAAAAAAGCAACCATGTTACCAGGACTGCCAGAAGCCTCTTCCATCTTAAAATATGAATTATTCACAAATGTTGGCGCTTCCATTCACGGCGAGTTGCTTGTGACGCCCCCTGCAAGGGCTCACAGCTTGGCAGTCTGTGGAGGGTGCTGTGATGAAGCGGGTGGCTGAGTGCACCCTGGGGAAGGCTTTGTGGCTCCAGAGCATTGCTCCCAGTGTAAGCTGTGGGGATGTAAAGTGGGGTTTGCCCTGATAAAGCCAGGCGTCTGGCCTCAGAACAAAGCCTCTGTGCTCTGGGAATCCCGGCCCCTCCCTGGCCCTCCCTGCAGCCCACCGCTGGTTGCCTCTGCCATGAATGGAAGCAGACACCTTCATCCCTGCTTCTTCTTCCCCTCTGCAGACTCCTTCCCAGCCCTTCCCTTGGTTCCAAGGGCCGTCAGGGTCACCCTCCCTTTCCCCAAATCCCCCACCCCCTGCCCCGCCAAGACTCATTCTGCTTTCCATCTTGTCAGACAACAAAGACACTGGAGGAATTTATTTATACCTCCAGCCAGCTAATGAGACAATTCAATGAAAAGCAGCCCCAGCTCGCTGGAGCCTCCTCAGGCCTTTGATGGCCTCTTCTGTGTTCCAATTCCCAGCATTTACTCTACATATAAATTTTCCACGGTGAATAGGCACCATTCTTCCGGGAAACACATTTGTTCCCCTGGCTATTTTATTTCAATCTCTTGTTTTGCTTTTTATTATTATTGTTAAACTGTAATTAATTCTTCTATCATCTTCTCTTTAGCGTACAATACCTAATGCAGCGTGAAGTGTCTTCACTCACCCCCAGCTACACACCTCTTCTGGAGAAAAAGGAAGCCTCTGACATTTTAAAAACACCCAAGCTCCTAGATCTTTGCCTCTACAGAACTGGAATGGGGGGTGGGGGGAGGACGGTTTCCGCAGGCAGACTTGAAATGGTTTCATGGTCAAGTGACCGTGGATTTCAATTTAGCTGGGGTAGTTCTGATTTTTAGCAGACAGACACTTGAAGGGTTAGAAGAGTCACGGGGGAAGCCTGAGTGAAAAGCCAAAATGCACTTTAAAGTGTGGCCCCGGTCTTGCTGTTCGAATTTGGAACCACCGTTCTCCTTCCATCTCTTGAGGACCTTTGCTGCATCGTGTTCCCTCCAGCTTCTTGCAGAATCCCCTCGAAGTCAGCCTCTGTTGAAGGCTTACCAGAACCAGGGACATGTATGTAGGTGTGCATACCTCGGTGGTAGTGTACGTAGTGCCCTAAATGGTGGCCCTCAGATGTGTCTGTGTCCTCCCTGATCCCCAGAACCTGCAACTGTGACCTGATTTGGGAAAAAAAAAAAAAGGTTTTTGCAGATGTTATTAAAAATCTTGAGATGAGGAGATCATCCTGGATTGTCTGGCTGAACCCTAAATCCAATGACAAGTGTCCTTCTAACAGACCCCCCCAAAGAGAGAGACAGAGAAGCAGGTGATGGGAAGCCAAGGATTGGAGTGACGTGGCTACAAGCCCAGGAGCGCCAAGGATGGCTAAGGATGGCCGGGCAGCCACCAGCCACCGGTAGCTGGAAGAGGCAAGGGATGGATTCTCTCCTAGAGTCTCCACAGGGACGGGGGTCCTGCCGACACCTTGATTTTAGACTTCCCACTTCCAGAACTATGAGAGAATACATTTCTGTTGTTTTTAAGTCACCACGTTTGTGGTAATTTGTTACAGCAGCCAAAGGAAACTGATACTGCATCCGTGGTTTGCCAACTCTCAATGAGTAGAAAACACAGAAGAAAAAGATCGGGAGAATACCAAGTCACAAAACCCTCCAACATCAGGCTGTCTCCTTCAGATGGTGACAAGCTAAGTTGTCAGATCAGATGAGGCTGTCCGCATAACTCAAGCCTAAAGCCTGTATTGGACGCAAGAAATGAATTCCTACAACTCAGACCTTGCCAGCCCATGATTTCGCTTTTCAGGAACATTGTTTCTCATATGCACACATGATGTGACATGTAGTTGCTCAGCTGTGACTTTGTGCTTACCCACAAGATTCCTCCAGCCAAAGCATTTCTAAGTTTGAGGTTTCTATATTTCATCCCCCCCACCCCATTTTTTTACATTTCTTTTAATGGCCGGGAAGAACACGTTGATGAGTAGTTAGAGAAATGTCCTAGAATCACAGGTCTGCGTGGATTCTTTCTGGGAAGTCATGTTGTTTGTGAGGTGATGGCCTTGTCTTGCTCTCAGAAAGTGGTCTGTCCCAGCAGGCCAGGCCACTAGCTGGGTGTCCCATTCCACCACCTTAGCATCATTCATTCATTCATTCAAAGAAATGTTTGTTTTTGAATATTGTAATTTTTCTCATCAGCTGGTGATACCTTGTCGGCATCCATTTTTCTCCCTCACTCTAGTGGTTCAAGCAACTTCTGGTCATTCTCCCTATAAGCTTCTCCTCAGTTCACTTGCCTCCCGCTGCCAACCCCTCTTGTAACATCCAATACATTTCCTTGTCCTGCCCCCAGGATGTAAGCTGAGCTAGTTTGGGTCCATATTCTTCACTCTCAGTAGAAACTGCCTACACAGGACCTGGCCTACAGGAGGTCCTCATAAACAACCTGTGGAGCTAAAGGCAAAATTTGCAGACAGTTCTAGCCACATATAGTACCACTTTGTTATGCTTTGATTTTATCTTGTGGGAAAATGTTTGAAGATTTATATTTAAATTGTTCCTATTATTTTTAAATAACTTCCTCTGGCAGCTTACAGAGTGAGTTTTCATCCTAAATGACTAACTATGTATGCCTGTTTGACCTGTTGTAGTTGTGTGTGTGTGTGTGTGTGTGTTTGCATGCGCACGCGTGCATCTGTGTGTGTTTGCACACAAAATCCCTCTGGTAACAGAAAGTTTATTTTTCTTCTTCCCATAACTCAAAGTCCACTGGCTGAATGAATTTAACTTAAATTACCTCTCCTGACCCAAATAAATAAATAAAAAAAATATCAACAGGATAAATTATGGCCTAAATGTTATTTCTTGTCTCCCAAAAGCGAAAAGGTGAGTATAATTGAGTTTGCTGCTCAAATCACAGCCCTGGCTCTTGGCAACACCCTAAAATAACACTTTCCACCTCAGTTCTGTAGCCCAAACACAGCACCAGCCAGGCTCCGCTCCTCCACTGATGAAAGGTTTTCGTTTCTGGCAGGGCACGCCGTAAACCGAGGCCCACGGCAGTGAACAAGAGGTGGTGTGGAATTTACAAAGCTCAGAGGGGCAATCTACATCCATTTGTGGTGATTAATATCTCCTGCCTTTGGGTTGCAGGCCAGCCTTCAATTACAAACAGAAATAGAACCTGGCTCTTTGTAGAGCAGCCCCCCAAGTACCTGTGGAGGGGCCTGTCCCTGGAAAGGAAGGCCCGGTAAAAATCAGAAAAGAAGAAGAAGAGCTGAAACCCACCTCTGTGAGCATTCCTGGGCACGTCTTGTGTCTTCCAGGCCGCCCCTGCTGGGCACCTTACAACATGAAAGGAATGACCCAAGAAGGTGGGGATATGAGGAATGAAAAAGACTTACTGAATTTCTTCTTTAGTTTTCTGTGTTTATTTTTATGGAAAAAAAAAAATCCCAGGGTTCTGCAGGAAATTACCTCGGTCCTCCCCCAACCCAGCCGTCTCTCTTCACTGAATTCAGAAACTTACCAGCTAGGCCAGGCCCACATGGGGTTCTTCTGCTTCCAGTTGGGGCTGAGGCTGATATCAACAATGCCACGGCCAGTTAAGGGGAGAACAGGACCATCGTGAACAGAAGTTTTCAAATTTTTATGTTTGTTGTGGGCATGTGAAAAATAGCACAAGTTCCAAATCACGCCAACAGCCCATCCTCATTTCCCCAACTTTTCCTCTCCCTTTGGGTTAGTATGTGTACTTTAGCTGGGGCAGAAGAGTCGATAGTACTCTTAAAAAAGGCCTTGGTGGGAGATCCTAGTCCAGATCCGACCAGAACTCACTGGTGAGGGATGATCCCTGCTCCTGGATATCGGGGCAGACATTAATCATTGTCCCTACTCCTCCATGTCCATTCCCCACTTTCTCACCCACCAGGTTGTATGTACCAGGTTCTGGGGTTACAAGAGGGGATAAGACAGGCAAACCCCTTACCCCCATGGACTTTGTCTCCTAGTTAGGGAGACACACGCTGAACATATCAATCAATCATTTCGGGTGGTTCTAAGTAACATAAAAAAAAGAAAGAAAGAAACAGGTTAATGTAATATGGAGTAGCTAGGAGCTGAGCTAAGTGTTTTTAGGTCAATGAGGAAAGGTCTCTCCAAGAAAGTGATATTTAGGCTTGGGAGCTCCATGATAATATAGATATAGCCTCAAGATAACACAGAGCTAGTCTTGAGAGGTCATGTGCTAGGCATAAAGCAAGAACCGTCTGGTGTCTGGGTCTGTTGCCAGGCAGTCGAGTAGAAGAGGAAGGCAAAGAGGTATGGCTTTCATCCTACAAAGCTGCCACCCCCAGCTCCCTCAGCTGCAGACATCGATTCCACTGATAACCTGCAGGTGATTTAACAGCCCATTCCAGAGCCAGGCCTGCGCTGGGCGTTCGGACCACCACCCGTGGTTCCATCAGCCGTGCTCGCCCCGTGGCCCCTGGTGCATGCAGTCCTGCAGAAAAAGCAGCAGTGGTAGCCATGCGTGGCCTTGGCACGGAGCCACAGTTCTCTACCCCCTTCCCACGGCAGTCCAGTGAGGAAGAAAGTCACTACCTGGCAAACTGTCTACACCCAGTCATAACCCAGTGTGCTACGTGCAGGGGTAGATGAACTGAGGGCCCAGCAGGGCTGGGGCTGCAAGGGGAAGGGTGTGAAGGAGGCTTCCGAGAGAAGCTGACACTCCCGTTCAACTTCAGTCCTGACCGTTGGTCCTCCTTTCCAGCATTAACGTGGGCTCTACTTGACAATTACTCTGGTCCAGCACCAGGTTGGCCTGCTATGGTGAGTATACCACTGAATCTGACCAGCTCTGGGAGGCCCATTCCCTCCACCCCCTCCGGGGCTGCACTTAAGAGGTGTTCTCACAGTTGTCCCCCAAACCCAAGGGAGAACGTTGGAGAGTCCTCCCTGGGTCAGGCACCAGTTCTGGGCCTTCCACGCTGCACAAACACAGGCCCCCCCCAGCCTGGCCCAGTCCCACACTGGGCTGTTGTTCCTATTTCCTGCCTGGCGTCCTGCTGGATTCACATCCAGCATGAAGCCCAGCCCACAGCCTGCAGCTCAACGGGCCCCGAGAAAACATCCCTGAGCTAGTCATTCTAGGCTGGGCGCGGCTGGGCTGGGGCACCCAGGATGGCTCAGTCCCGTGGGCCTCAGGGAGGCAAAGTGCCCACTTGATCCTTTGTGCTGACCGCAGGGCCTGATCACGACTGAAACTCCGTAGTCGGCGTTGGGGCAACCCTCTCCCGGGAGTTACCGTCCCGGAGGAAGCCAGGAACTGCTGACCAGGGACCATGAGCCTTTGTCCACGCTGCGAGTTTCGGTCTCCACAAGTGAGCAGCAGGAAACTCTTAAATCCAAAGGGCTACTGGGCTTGTGTTCTTCTGTGAAGAAGAAAGAGGTGGTTCTGTACTCCCCTCCAGAATCAAGCCAGAGGGGTCAGGTCTGAGTCTGAGGAAGGACACTGGGGCTCAGCACAGAAATCTAGCATGGGGCAGAGGGGTGTGACCCCCACATTTCCCTGCCTCCCTTCAGTCCTATCTGCTCAGGGGTGACTCCCTTCTGCACAGGGGTTCCAGATGCCCACAAAGCACAATTCACTACCTCCCTACCGATGAGCACGTAGGTGGTTTACTAAAGGAACGTTCCTGTTTCTGAACGATGCTGGCATAAACACATCTAAAAGATGGTTTGTTATCAATAAAAAAGCAACTTGTAGAACAACACATACATAAATGAACTTCTAAATTTTGCACATGAGTGAAAACCATATATATTTCCACACGCACGTCAACACGTTGAGAAAGGCCGGGAAGGCAACACCTGAAAGAGCAGTGGTCCTCTCCCCAGGAGGAGCAGGCCTGCGGGAGGGCGTAGAAAGTGTGGTCTGTGTGGTTTGAATGTTTTACAGCAAGGATGTTTTCAGGTGCTTCTTAGGTAAATTTTTAAAAAACCAAACATTTCAAAATAACTCCCTGTTCTTTGTGTTGCTAGGTGTGTCAGCCCAGGATGGCTGGCCAGGGTGGATGGCTCTCTTGATTAGGGCATTCCACAGTGGGCTCTTTGGTTCTAAACAAGATTGTCTAAATGGAAGAACATTGAAACCAAAGAGGGCTAGATTACTCTGAAAAGATCACCCGTTTTGTCCTGGCAACCAGGCAGAGAGAGTCTCCAAGGCCCTGGAATGGGAGAAAGATCTAGAAAGGGGAGAGTAAGAGAGAGCAGGCCCAAGGAATGGCAGGTGTTGGGGCCTGATGAAAGGACTGGTCAATGGGACAGCCCTATGGTGGGTATGGTCCAGGTCTTTAAGATCCCAGGGGCCTAAAATTCTACTTGCTTCCTGCTCAGCACTATCCTACAGACCCCTTAGCTATCCCCAAAGCTTTAGGGAAAAAGTCAGCTACGTGCAGAACCTTATGACAGTGGAGCTTTAGAAAAATAAAAGAGAATGCAAAATCATTACTCGAAGGACGGGTGACAAGGGAAGATCAAGATTTCAGAGGGGTCACGAATTTGAGGTGAGGTAACCAGGAGAACGTGAAGCATCTTGGGATCCCTCATAAATCCTGGGAAGGTACGTGGGATGGAGGCTTGAGCAAGTTTAATTGGCCACTAGAGTAGCGGTGATTCCAAAAACTGAAGATCCTGAGACTGAGTTAATATAAGTAAAAACACGCTAATTGATTTTTTTTTTTAATCAGAAACCTATAAAGAAGCAAAAATTGCCAGCATAGCATGTCCATCCATTTGGTGTAATACATTCACGCATTAAAGAGTAAACCCACGCACTGCCCAGTCCGATGCTCCCCTCTGCCACTGTATCTGATGGCCCAGCTTTTAGAGTGATGTGGTCCATGGAGTCAGAAGCCCAGAGATCCATAAACCATCCAGACATCTAATAGTGCTTTAAAAGGGGCCCTGAACACTGGCGGTTAAGTGGCCGGTAATGGCTGAGCTGGGTACAGAGGGGGAGGAGAGAGGGCTCTGGGCTGCAGGGGAAAGTGAAGTAGCAAGTGTAAGGAGAATTTTTACAGCGGCTGTAAAAACAAGCCCCATGCACACACAGCTAAATTCCGAGTTGGTCAAATAAACTCGGGCCCCTTGTGGTTCATGCTGCCAGCCTTGGCTTCAGTTCTGGCAGCTACTGTCTCAGAGACCCAGTAAAAACGCTTCGAGAGAGAAAGGCACCACCATCTCATTGTGGAGTCGGCACAGAGATGGCTCTCGAAGGGCTCCCTGTAACCAGGAGTTACGGGCAGCCGGCAGTCCTCCTGGTCAATAGGCTCCTGGCAGGTGATTATTACTATTCAGCACCAGCCTTTGGTTCCTGGGAGGCAAACAATGGTTTAGGCTTCTGAGGGAGGGTCACGCTTTGCAGACATGGAAGGGAACGTCTGTATTTGCAAAATGCTATGATTTAGGTTGCTGACCCTGCAGCCCATTCCCATAGGAACTCCAAATGGAAATGCTCACCCATCAGTACTCCCTAAATTCCCAGCTCTCAACCAGTCACTGGTGACAAATGGAAATTTCCTGCCCCAGCACTGCGCTGGAAAGGTCAGAGCACACTTACTGGCTTCACTGAAACTCCCAGTTCAGACGTACCGGGGAAGGAAGGCCGGACCCAGGCTGATAAATGTTCAACCACCAGCTTTTTAGCAGACAAAAGCCCTGATTTGTAGCATTTGCTGATTGCCATGGACCAAAGACTCCCACCGGCTGCCAAATCACATCTCTGGATGGCGCTGGGAAGAAATGTTCAGTAGCACGCCATGCTCTGTAATAGATGGAAATAACCCCAAGAACATAGATAATAGTAAAATGGAAGAGAATTAGGAAGTGATATTTTTTTGAGTATTTATGACCTTTGTCTTTGATATAGTTTATTTAATTGTAAGGTTATATAATTTTTTAAAAGATTTTTATTCATCCATTTGCGAGAGAGAGTGTGGCGGGGGGGAGGGGCAGAGGGGAGGGACAAGCAGACTCCCTGCTGAGCGTGGAGCCTGACGTGGAGCTCGATCTCAGGACCCTGAGATCATGACCTGAGCCAAAACCAAGAGTTGGACACTCAACTGACAGAGACAGCCAGGCGCCCCTTATATAATTTTTAATAATCACTGTGTAACAACTGGTTTGCAAAATTCCTGAATATTTAGCAATTGACTCTCATGAACTAGTGTGTGAGCTAGCTCTAGCATCCTATGGGCTGTGCTCTGGGGCCTTCTTGCTTTGGGCTCTGGATCTGATTTCTTTCTATACATTTCCTCCAGGCTTCTCTCTTCTCTCCTCCTCACTTTCTCTGGGCTTTTTCTCCCCCACTTCCCCCTATTTGTTGAGCACTGAGCCCCTGTGCTGAGCATGGTGCTTATGTGCTTGCAGAGGTGCTCTGTGGTGGATACTTCTAGTGCTCACCCACACCCAGCTATACTCTTCTTTTGGCACCAGGAGGATGATACTTTTCAGCTTCCCAGCAGGTAGGCAGGACTGTATGACCAGCTCCGGTCATTGGTTGTGAATGGAAGTGACATGGGTCACTTCTAGACTGAAGCATTTAACTGATGGTGTGAGACCTTCTTGTGTTCTGTTTCCCTGCTGCAATGATCTTGGGGAATGCTCTGTGTCAGGCTGGCAGGGTCAAAAGATGGAGGAGTGCAGGTCACTGAGTGGCCACATGCAGGACGGTTGCCCTGAAGAATCACCAGGACCCATGATGGATTCATCTGAGTAAGAAATAAGCATTTGTGTGTTGAGCCACAATGCTTTTGGTGTTGCTTGTTAATGTAGCAAAACCTAGTCTATCCTAAGAATCCTTATAGTAATAGCCAACCATAGGCTTGTATTATCAGGAAATCTGGTGCACCACCTTCAGGGCCCCCTCCCCTACCAAAATCTTTGTCTAGGAATTTCCATGTGCTAAAAGTGCTTTGGGGTTTGTTTTTTCTGAAAGGGTTGGATATTCCAGTCAGTTTGAGCTTTATATTAGTTAGGCTGTAGACAACAACAAAGCAAACAACAATAACAACAAAAAAAAACCCAAAATAAAAACAAAAAATGTGGTGACTTAAATAAGATAGAACTTTCAGATGCTCATTTCTCTTACACATTAAAGTCTGCAATACAGGGTTGCAGGGTTGGTGAGGACATTCTGAATATATGGCTTCCATTTCTGGGTCTAAGGCATATGACACATTTGTTATTCTTACCTACCCAGGATGGAGGAGAAAAGGGGCTGGGAAAAGGAAACCCAATCCTTTTAAGCTAGGACCCCAAAGTGACACGCCTCACTTCCGCTCACATCTCATTGGCTAAACTAATAGTCACTTGGATATACCCAGCTGCAAGGGAGGCTGGGAGATGTAGTCTCTAGCTCTCAGCCACATGCCCTTCTGATACTTGGTGGGCCATTTCTATTACTAAAAGGAAGAAAGGGAGAAGGGATACAGGGGGGAAAGACACAGTCTCTGCCATCATCTCTTGTGTTGTCCTAGCAGGGGAGGAGCTCTAGCTAGTGTGGAAAAGCTACCTGGGGCAGAGGAGCAACAGGTCCTTTCTGGCTCCCACCATCAAATAGACCATTTGGGGTGAGCCCCACTTGGAAGCGGAAGTTGATTCCTCTTCTCCAATATTACGGCTCTGTCCCAAACTGGCCAAGGCCTTCAGAGTCACAGTACTTCCCCCAGCCTTGGCCCGGGTGAGACTCTGTTCCCCCAGCCTTGGCACCGGGCCTTGGTCAGGGATGAGGCATCGGTCTCAGAGAGGGGAGGAGCTATCAGTTCATTCCTTCCAGTAGGGTCTCTGGGGGTTTTGTGCCAATCGATTCGCCTATTCCGAAGTTCTGCATACTTAGGGGATCATCTGGCTGTATCAAATTAAAGTCCTGTTACAGATTTTCCCAAGGGCTGGCCTGACAATTTGCATAACTAAGAGAGGGTAGGTGAGGTGATCACTGTCCCCATTTAGACTGCAGCTGGCAGCTTTCCTTAAAATCAGCCAATCAGTCAATCACAATAACAACACATAAAAATTTTGGTAAGACACCTTGTTGGGTCACTCATTACATAAGTTCTATCTCATGTGATCCCTATAGCCAATCTGTGACATAGGCATCACAGAGCCAGATTTATTTAAGTCCAAAATATTGCCTTGCTCTCATCATTAACCTATTTAGGCAGAATTAATACAAGGGAAAGGAGAAAATCTGACATCCATCAGAGCTTATTTTTAAGGTTTTGAGAAATATTCTTAGATGGGATTCTTGTAGATGCAACTGACAAACTCAAATCAAATTGGATTAAACAAAACTTGAGATTCATTGACTCACTAAGGGTGAAATCCAGGAGTATCTGCCTTCAGGCAGAGCTGCATCCAGATGCTCTTTTGATGTCACTAGTGCTGTGCCTTTTCTGCTTTTTCTCTGCTCTCCCCGTGTTGGATTCCTTTCTAGGCCCACCTTCTCTTCATAGTTGCCCCAGAAACTCCAGGCTCACAGGCTACCAGCTTCCAGTCCCAGAGAAAGGGTTCCTCTTTCCTGATAGCTTCAGAGAAAATCCAAGGTTTGTGGCTCATTGAGCCCCACTAAATCCATCTGGGCCATGCTCACCCCAGAAGTTGGGGGAATTGGGAGAGAGTACACAGAAATGGAAAGGATTTCCATTTCCCAGAGGAAAGTTGCTGTGGTATTATCAGAGGGTAAAACAAATCCAACAGAAGAACCTGTGTGCACCTATAAAAAGTAGAACGATGAGAGGATATACTTTCGCTCTCTGCAATATAAAATGCTTTTCTCTCAATCTCTTTTATTCAGGGGTTCACCTTCTTGGCTGCACAGTGGTCTTAAAAATTCTGGTGCTCAGGCACATCCTAGACCAGGGAAATCAGAATCTCTGGGGGGAGGGTTCTAGGCATCAGAATCTAAAAAAACTACGTACCACATGATTACAATGTGCAACAGGGGTTGAAAGCCAGTGTTCCAATTTCCTGGTCTTTTTATTAAAACCTTGGCTTATGAATACATTGCTTATGCCAAGTTCCAGCCCAGCAGTTCTGAGCGCTGTTGTGAGCTGTGTACCCATGGGGTGTATCTGAGCCCCCTCTCTCCCAAATGCTGAGGCAAGGGCAGGCCATGTGGAGCCCAGGGGAAGTCTCTGGACATTCACAGTGACAAGAACCAGACTTGGCTCCTCAAGGGAAGGGATGTCACCCTAAAGAGATCACAGGCCAGGGAGCTAGTCACTGCCTCTCAACACAGCTGTGGCTCTCTTAGTGAGACCCACGCCCTCTGTGGGCTCCAGGAGGCCGGATGCTGGCTGCCCCAGGGTAAGGTCCCGGCAGGATGCCAAGTGGGAGGAGGTGGTGGTGTCCCCTAAGAGAGCGGGGAAAATCCTCTCCAGAGCAACATGGGGTTTACTTAAGGCGGAGAAGCCGGTTCTTACTCTACTAGGACCAGTGAGTCTCTTGGCAAAGTGGGGTCTGAGCTGGTAAACATAGGCTCGGCCTTCCAGCATCCATACTGGTGGCTAAGTGCTGGAAAGGCAGCAGGGAGACTTATTTTCTGGATGCTTGCCCATCAGAACCCCCCTGCTCTCTGGGCCACTTTTCCTCTCATTATAACCAAGGACCTTTCCTGGAGGGTTTTGTGGCTCCACGGTGATGTCTGGTGGATGGTTTCCTTTTGAGAGGCTATGTGTCGGTGCTCTGCCTGGAGATCTGTCCAGGGGAGAGAGTCTCAAGGTACCCCCAGACCTGCCCTCTCCTCTCAGATTCCAAGGCCACTGCCCTGGTCTGATGGTCAGCCAGTCCCAATTCACTCCTTTGGCGGAGCCCCTGGATGTTCCAGGGAGGTGTCGTAGCGAGTCGATCTCGAGAACCCCGGGTTTGGAGCAGTGCAGGGGTCTCCTCTGCTACCAGCTGGAGGCTGTCCCCAAAGTCTAGGCTCTCATGGCAGCTCTCCCAAGTTACACACTTCTCTGGCCCCGTAGGACTACCATAGGGTCAAGGATACATCTTGGGATTTCCCTTGGCTCTCCCCAAAGACTGTTCAGTCTCAGGCACCCTGAATAACCAACCAGCTCTATCTGTCCCTCAAAGTTGCCTATCTCAGACCCTAACCAGAAACCTTATTTTCTCATCTGGAACCCTGGTCTGGCAGTCCCAGGATATGACACGGGGTAGGGGGTGCCCCCCTTGGACCTGGGTCACTGCAACAGACTCTTAACCTATCTCTTGAAGGCTCCCTCTCTCCTCTAACCCGACACTATACTTTGAGATGCATCTTTCTAAAGCAGCCCTGCCACTGGTCAGCTGGCCTTTTTGTTCAAGATGCCTCTGCACTCAGTACAAATTTTGTTCAAGATGCCTCTGCACACTGTTCAAGGCCTGAGGTCTAGAGATGGTCCGTGGGGACGGCCTCCTTCCAGGCTGGCCCAGGGAGCCCCTTTCCACTCAGCCAGCTGCCTCCTCCCTCTGGAGCCCTGTGTATGCAGAGTCTTGTCCTCTTGCACCATTGTCTCAGCCTGTGTGTGCCTCCCCAGTTTGGAGTGTCCTCCATTCTTAAGATCCCACCATCCATTCAAGGCTCCTGCTATATTCCCACTACTTCCCAAAGTCTGTCCAGACTATTCCGGCACATTCTGGTCTCTTCCTCTTTTTGCTTCTTTTCTAACTCAGAGTCAGTACTATTATTTGGGTTGCACTTAGTGGATACTGAGCTCCTTGAGGGTAGCAACCAGTCTGTGCTTGTTTTGTATCTCACCATGAAGCCTAGCACCAGGCTTTGTGCCTAGTAGGGTGGAAGACACTCGTGGGTGCCCACCCAACAGCAACACTTCCTTGCTGGCCAACCTGGCCTTTTCCACTACAGGAGGGTGTCGAGGAGGGAACCTGAGAGCTGCGTTTGCCAGCGTCCCACATAACAAGGGCACTGATACATGAACCAGTCCTTGCTACTGGACCTTATTGATGGGGCAGGGCAAGACTCCTTCCTGTGTGAGGCAGAAAATTCCCTTACTTGTCCATCTGTGGAAATCAGAATGAAACCAATAGATGCTGGGCCTCAATACCAGCCCCCACCTGCTGCTCCCAGCCTTAAGCTAGGAACATGGAACCAGAACTTTCCCCAAGGTTCTTGGTAAGTTGGTGAGACCTTGGGAATAAGCCCAAGAGAAGCACATGAATACACAAGGTTTTGTTTGTTTCCTTTCTGATCATTTCATCAAGTCAGAGACCAATTAATGCTTCAGAAGAAGGTAAAAGTCTTTGACAATGGACCTACCTACTAGTGTAATTCTAGAAAATAGCCTTTCCTGACCCTTCCAGGAAATCAGCTCATACCATGAAATATGAAATCCACACATGCATAACTGTGAATGTTATTAATGATCATAAAACCATCCAGCTCCTTTGAAAATCTAAGCCTTATTTCCGACACAATTACCCCCTGCAGCAGACTGGTTTTTCATGATGGAAAGATGTATTTCCTTTCCTTTGTTAAACTTTACCAGTTATTAACTTTACGGAATGAGAGGCTTCTCATATTATGGACAAGTTGAAGCTTTTCCAGGAAGGGAAAAGCCTGGGTCTGGAGGTATCTGGCAACAGCCTTTGCTAAGTTAGAAGAGTTCTCTCTGTCAGGTCCACTAGTACCCATACAGAAATATAAGTTGGCATCTTGGCCAGGGAGGATCTGCAAATTGTGTGTTCTTAGGGACTAGAGTGAGGTAACTCAACCCTCACTCCCAACTCAGTATCTACTTGCAGGTGCTGATTAATACAGTAGAGGAAATGGTTTGGTAAGCTCTGGAACCTACAGGGTAACCTGTATGCACACAGGTTGTCCAACAGACTCTGCCTGTCTCGGCATTCTGGAATCCCCTTCTCCTTTCACCACTCATCCTTCTCATTCATTTCAATAGGAACAGCCAGGTTCCTACCAAATGACCCCAGTCCCCCTTCCCATTGTTGATTGGATCAAAGTCACCACCTGGTCAAAACTGGGCCAATCGGGGCAGCTTCCCAAATAATTGAAACCAGAGCTGAGGGAAATCAGCTTCTCTCTGGAGTTCCTGGATAGGTAAACTCAGGAGTGGTCAACATCCAGGTTTCTGCAAAAGCCAATCTACAAAAACAGAGGATAGTGGAGAAGTACAGAGGGAAACAGAAGCAAGTTGTAGCCTTCCCTACACTCTAGTCCAGTCTGTGTTCATGATCTAGTCCCGAGGTCTGGCTGCCTCTCTGCCTTTAGTCTCCAGGAAGCACCCCTGGATCCTTGTTACAAATGTCTTTCATTAAAAAAAAAAATTTATACTTGCTTGACTAGGTTTATGTGACTTTCAATCAAAAAGACTCCTGACTATCACATATACCACTGATATTATATAACCATTAAAGATTGCTTATAAATAATATTTAATGTCAAGGGAGAATATTTATGATAAATGGTGAGTCACTAAAAAACAACCTATAGAATTATATAAACAGTGTGATCTTAATTGTGTGAAACAATGGAAGAGTATAAACCATCAAGACATTGTTTGCGATTATTTCTAAGTAGTGGGATTATAGGTGAGTTTCATTTTCTTCATTGCATCTATGTATTTTACATTTTTTATAGAGTATGTATTAATTTTATAATTATAAAATAAGACTTATTTATTTAAAAGTAAAGATACCTAAAAATCTTTACCTGCTTCCTTCCTGTTCCCCCCCACCCCCGACACCTGCAATGGAAGGCACCACTTGGGTCTAAGTGTACTCACCAATAAATTCTAAACACATCTAGAGAACTTGTGAGGGAGCATGAGGGGTTGAAGAGCCTGCTAGGAGAGGATTTACTCACCGGGAGTCAAATACACTAAGCTGGCCCATTAATGGAGCTGTGGATTTCTGGGAGGAGAGGAAATTCCAAATATAGCTGGGTGCCCATCACTCAGACCTGCCCCAGCCAGGCTCCCGTGGCTCAGGTCACAGCAAAAGAATGGAACTTTGCTAAATACTCAGGGACACAGAAGGGCAAAGGCAGCCCTCCCTTGGGGATCCTTTAACAGAGTGTGACAAGCCAAGGGGTAGAAGCACTCTCTCCCCATTTTACTACAGACTTCTATGTAGCTTTGCCACCACGAGGTCTGGGATATTGGCCGTGGTGTTGATGGTGGCGGCGGCAACACATGGCAGAGCTGGCCTCATTCAGGAGAAGCTGTAATCATGCATCGCTGTACAGCGGTCGGAGCCCAGGAGATGCAAGGCGAGTTTCCAATTAATGCAGTGGAGTGAAGGAGTCCCACAGAATCTACAGTGATGTCCGGCAAAGCCAGCACTGCCTGGGGGTTGGCAGGTCCAGTGGTATAAGAAGTAAAGAAACTCGCATAGGAACCAAGGAATAAATTGTGGCCAACTGACTGGACAGCTAAAATGGAAGCTGAAAGCCAAAACAATCCCAGAAGCCCTCGGGAGACTGCCAATGCCTCATTGACCATGACATGGCCACCCTTGCTAAAGAGAAGGTTGAAAAAGCAAGTTTTCAACTTTTCTGTTCTTAATCTAGAGGCAAACAAGGAAGAGGAGGAATGGAACGAATCTTGACTTGATAAAGGTAAGTTAAAAATCAGTATCAAATTAAATATAGACAAATACTCTGGAGAAAAAAATCTAGAAGAATTCTGCCCTCAGATGGTAGTTTTATGACACATAGAAATAAAATGTCTTATCCTAAAATGAACGGGTGTTCATTTATATATTTTAAATGGAAATAAATTGTTTAACGTATGCCTATTTCATTCTTTATGATTTCACCCAGGAACTTCCATTTTCCACTTGTCAGCTATGGATCTCTTCATATCTGGTAGATCGAGTAGAAGTCTACCACATTCACTCTTTATTTTGAAAAGAGCTCTATTCTGTAAAAATTCATGCCATTATAAATATTGAAATATACAAAGAATAAAGTAAAACACGACTGTTAGGGTGAACATCCTTCTAGACATCTCTCTTTGTGTACCGATTAGAATATGACACAAACGGGATCCTGCTGTTCTGTTAGCTCCCTTTTTGCACTCAGTTGTACGTGTCGTAGGCAAATTTCTGTATCATCAAATAGAGATTTACATCATTATTTATATATTATCTACATGGATGTGCCATAATTCTTTAACCAATGATTTAACCCCATTGATGAATACTTAGGAAAACACCCATTTTTCACTATTATAAACACAGCTGAGATGAAATCCTTATCTTTAGATCATTGTACGCTTTGGCAATTATTGTTTTGAGGAAAATTACAAGAAGTGGGATTGCTGGGTCAAAGGTACATTTGCTTAAAACGTTCATTCCTTCCATCCTTGTGCACTCTAAAAAGGCTGGACCAATTTATGTCACCACCAGCAGAGCATGAAAGGGGTTGAGCCCCAGCCCCTCACTAGTCCAAGGTCTTGTCATTCTTCTGTTTCCGAGAATAAAATTTCAGAAGAATTCTCTTCATTCATCTTTTGTCTACTGTGGGCTTTTTGTAGGTGCTTTTTTGCATAGGTCCCATGCTGCGTTTTTTCCTGCTTGCTTATCTCTAATTGAGGGCGGTTCTATTAGGGGTTACCACTTGCTTAAAAATGGTAGAAGTGAAATCTCCTTGATTCTTTTCCCTGTTGGATCTTCTTACAGGATTTGAGTCGAAAGGCTAGACTCTAATCATGATTTTCATCCGCTAATTTATTCGTTTGCCAGAAAGATTCCATGAAGGGATAGAGCCCTGATTTCCCTCTGAACTTGTCCGCCCTCTTGCCACCTGGGGGAGTGTGGGTTTCTGAAGAGGCTGGCCACTTTGGTGAGAAGTTGGGTCAGTGATGCCCCATGTTCATCAGATGAATCTGCTCCTCTTTCATAAGGAGAATGGGTGATTGAGACAAACACAAAGCTGGATCCAGGTATAAATAAAATCCAGCTACAACATCCTCCTGGCTTGCTGGGTCCTACCTGAGAAGGGCCACCTTCTAGATCACTACAGTCCAAGCACTGTCCCCAGGGGGATCTTCAGGAAGGGTTAGGCCTGTCCTTGGCTAACCCCACAGCTCAGAATTCACGTAATTCTATCTGACCCAGTCTCCAGGAAGAAGAGCTGATGTCTCTGACCTCAGGGTCTAGAACCACACCCTTAAAGACAAGATGTTACCCTTGATTGCCACAGCTCTGTCCTTTTGGGGCACACCATGCTGTCTTTGGCTGCACTGGACCTACATATTCCCTGCGCATGGACCACTATTTCTGCTTGGAAGACTTCAGGTCAAATATGGGGTCACTTCACTCGAAAAGTTAACAGGTAAATGGGACCAGGACCACCCAGGAGAGGCCAGATACCATCCATGACAATAATTGTGCGTAAGCAACAGGCAAAGTTCACTGTTTAGAACCAGAGCCCCAATAGGCTGGCAGAGCATCCCTGTGAGAATCACAGTTTATGTTTAAGGAATCCCATCTACCAGCCCTTTAAGGAAGTGTAGATGGCCAAGGGCACTCCAAGACCAAGGCCAAGGACTGATTCAGTAATCTCTCTCAGCCTTCCATCTCTGTATTAGTTTTCTACTGAGGTTACCACAAATACAGGGGCTTACCACAACACCCATTTATTACGTCCTAGTTTGTAGGTCTGAAGTTGGACATAGGTCTCAGAAGGCTAAATTCAAGGTGTCAGTGGGGCTGTGCTCCTTGCCGGAGGTTCTGGGCTGGGATCCCTTCCAGGCTCATGCAGGTTGTTGGCAGAATCCAGTTGCATGTGGTTGTGGGACTGAGGTCCCTGTTTCCTTGATGGCTGTTAGCCAGGGGTTCTTAGCTTTTAGAAGCCACCCACATCCCTTGGCTCATGTGCCCCTTCGTCTTCAAAGTCAGCATCAAAGGTTCAAGTCCTTCTCTTGTCTTATCTTCCCTGCCTTCTCTTCTGCCACATCTCTCTCTTCAGCCGGGAAAATCTTTTCTCTTTTGAGGCCTTATGGGATTACATTAAGCCCCTCCATATAATCCACAATAATCTTTCCATTTTAAGATCCGTAACCTTAATTATATCTGCAAAGTCCCTTTTGCCCTGTAACTTAACATATTCATGGTTTCCAGGGAGGAGACATGGACATCGGGGGTGGGGACACGATTTGGATATCTGGACTACCATGGCCAGCATTAAACCAGGAGCAAGAAATCTCTTCAAAGATCAGTCTGAGGAAGACCTGCATGGTTCCCACCTCTCCATCCCCCTTTCCACACCCACCCACCTCCCTGGACCAGTTGGCTCAGACCTCCCAGCCGAAAATCTCACCAGACTCATGCCACAATGTGTCATGCTCCAGGAGGGGCTGAGCACCTGGCATAGCCCACTGCCTCTGGAGAGCTGCGGGCAACGCTGGAACATTCATTCCAGGCCCCGAGCCTCCCAATCTGTCAGCTCACTGCTGTTTTCTGAAGCTGAGCCAGTATGCTTGGGAGAATCCCAAGGACTTTGGGCCTTAGTCCAATGTGCCCATAAGTAGAAGGCTCTGCTTTCCCTTTACAGGGGACCATTAAAGGCTGGAGTTAAAAGTTTCGGTATAAATATTATAATGGTATTACAGCCAGGAAGGCTAAAAACTATCCCGCCAATCAGCCTGTTCCTTGGTATCCCATATAAGGAAGAGCAGCAGGATAAGAATAAAAAAATACCATTTTTTTTGGTATTAACCTTGTTAGTGGCTTATACTCACATGAAGAAGTTGGTGAAAGGATGATTGTGTGAGTTGGCTGAGGTCTCAGCAAGATCCCCCACTGACCCTCTTCTTGAAACTAAATCCAGGGGCAGCGAGTGCAGGTATATGTGGCAGAGAGCGAGGAAGCCCCAGTCTAACTTACTCATTTAACTACATATTCAGGGAGAGAGAGAGACATGGCTAGGCCCACGCTGAGGTGGCAGCATGGCCTGGGGCTGCTTACCACATACCTGTAGGAAGCAGAAGCCCTGGAAGCCCCGAAGACCATAACCTTCCTAGGCACAAGGTAGAAAGTTGAAGAGAGAAAGTGGAACCTGGGGTGGGTGCCGTTAAAATATGGTAACTCCACTCACCAATAAAATGTGGCCCAATGAACATTCTGGACTCTGACCTGTCAGGTGAGCAACTATTCTTCCTTTGGGCAGGGTGGGGAGCTAGGAAGAAGCTAGAAAGAGGTTGTGCTGGGGTGTGAAGAGTGGGCAATGGGGTGCTTCACTAGGGCCCAGCTGCATCTACTTCTGGTCTCAACCCACTGGCTGCCCTTCGGGTTTCTGGGGATAGAGGGTGTGGGTGCTTGTTGACCCACATGTTTGTGAGTCCAGGCTCTTCAAAACCATGTGTCCTGCCACCGTGACTTCTAGCTGACCACAGCTGCCAGTGGAGGGACACCTTATCCAGAGAGAGCCCCTCAGCCAGAGACCTGCAATGGTTTAGCTACTTTGAGACCTCCTGGTCTGTAATGCTGGAGATTTGCTGCACCCTGAAATGTCAAGGACATCCTAAACTTCTGAGATTCCAAGGGTCATACAGAAGTTTTGTGCCAAATTTCTGTGCTAAGATCTTCCTGGCTTGGGTTTGGGGGACACAGATGGCTTCCTGAGTTCAACAAATTATCAAGATTCTCTCTAGGAAGTTTTCACTGATGCTCAGGTGAGAGTTAGGTGTCCAACCTGGTTTTCCCTGCCTGCCCCATACTCTACTGAAATCACCTTTATTGCTCTGGGTCTCCTAATAAACTGAATTCCTTGAGGCCAGGGACTGTACCTTTTCTCCATTTCTCTAGCCTAGTGTAAGAGGTCACATAGTAGGGACACAGCGAATAGCTGCTGATGAATACTAATGGTTGAAATACCCACCCACCCCCCTTGGAGGCAACCCTCATCACCAACCGTAGAACATTGTCCAACCTCAGGCTCCCCAGGCTTGGCACTTTCTAGAAGGCCAGATTTTGTCATGGTCTGTACAATCTTTCACAAGCTCTCCCTGACTCTCAAAATCTGAGCCAGTCATACTCTCTATTGCGCGTTCTATATGGGAACTCCCTAGGACCTACTCAGCTACAGAAGGCAGATTTCTTCACATTGTTGAAAACACCAGGACTGTGGGACGGATGATTGCTCCTAGAAGTTGCAACGTTTGGGGCGCCTGGGTGGCTCAGTCGTTAAGCGTCTGCCTTCAGCTCAGGTCATGATCCCAGGGTCCTGGGATCGAGCCCCGCATCGGGCTCCCTGCTCAGCGGGAAGCCTGCTTCTCCCTCTCCCACTCCCCCTGCTTGTGTTCCCTCTCTCGCTGTGTCTGTCTCTGTCAAATAAATTAAAAAAAAAAAAAAAAATCTTAAAAAAGAAGTTGCAACGTTTGGCCAGCCTGCTATTCAGTTCTCCTCCGGACATTTTGCTGCCATTCCACCTGCTTGATTCTCTTTACTGTGCTCTGCTGATGCCAAACACTCAGTTTTTTCATCCACAAAGGAATAAGGATGGGATCTGATGCTTTGTTGCTTCCACTTTTAAAACAAATGGGGAGGATCATGGAAAGATTCCCTGGAGAGAGCCAAGCCTGATGCCCTAAACAGTGATTTGTACCCAACCTCATTGCTTCATGGAATATCATTGACTCCATACCTACCCCCACCATAACTCCTGCCCCACCCCAGGCAACTACCCAGTGCCTATAATTTTACCCTCGGCCACACTCTCCTTGGCCTCGAACGCAGCTGTAATTTCTATGGATCTTTTTTTTTTTTTTTAAAGATTTTATTTATTTGACAGGGAGAGACCCAGTGAGAGAGGGAACACAAGCAGGGGGAGTGGGAGAGGGAGAAGCAGGCTTCCCGCCGAGCAGGGAGCCCGATGCGGGGCTCGATCCCAGGACCCTGGGATCATGACCTAAGCCGAAGGCAGATGCCTAATGACTGAGCCACCCAGGCGCCACCTAGATCTTGCTCCTCGTTCTCTGCTTTGCCTCCGTGGCACTGATCTTCTTCCAATGAGTAGGCTAGACCCTTGGGTGCACACTGCTGACCATTCCCTAGTCCCTAGCTTTCAGACACCATTCAAGGCTGGTTCCATGTTTTCCCCAGCCCCTTTCTTGTCCCACCCTGCGGTGGCCTTGCAGATGGAAGAGGGAGTGACTGGGTGACAAGAAGGAATACAGTCCAGGCAGGTGACAGATCCCAGGAATGTAGGACACTTACTGATGTCATGCTGGGGTGAATGGAGACTAACATAAAATACAGAAGGCCTTCTACCTTTTAATCTGCCTTCCCCACCCACCAAGTATCATTTCATCACCTGCTCAAATCAGAAGTCTTATAGCCTTCTTGCTTGTTTTTTCTTACTTTACCCATATATTGGAAAGAAATTGCAGGGGGTAAGGAGAAATTAGCTCCTACAGGCTTTTGAGCAAAAAATGACATGATCAGAGTTGCTCTGTGGTAGAACTATCGTGGCAGTAGAGAGTGGAGGAAACTGGGGACCAGGTTGGGGGTAGCGGTCTAGGCCATGTGAGAGATCTCAACTTGAATCGAAGGAGGGCAGGGAGACATGGTGATGGTGGTAGAACAGGCCCAAAATATTATGGAGGTGAAATTGCAGGATGCAGGATGTCAAATTTTGGGAGAGGGAAAAATCAATGAAAACACCCAGATGATCAGCCTGGGGAGTGGAACTGTGGTGGTGCCGTTGATGAAAATACTGGTCACGAGAAATAGATGTTTCTGGGAGATCATTTTGAGTTCCTTTTGTGATATATTGATTTTGTGGTGGGGGTAGGATACCCAGACAGAGCTGCCCAGCAAGCAGGTGGGACTATCTTCATCAGTTGGGAGAGGGGAGGATTGTAGTGTCAGCCACAGGAGTTGTCTGCATTAGAAAGGACAGCTGGAAACAAAAAGGAAAGCAGGCTTGAAGGGGACAATGCTCAGACTGTCCCTCGGACTGGAATGCTCCTTCTCCTACACCTGGTGCTCCAGCTATCCAGTGTTGAGTAACAAACGACCTCAAAACTTAGTGGCTTAAAACAACAACAGTCATTTTATTGTCAACTCTTCTGGCTCTGAGGATTGACTGGGCTGCGTTGGGTTGTTCTTGCTCAGGACGTCTCAAGTGGTGGTCATCGACTGATTCGGGCTGAAATAATCTCACACGTCTAGAGCTCAGGCTGGGAAGAATCCAACAGGTGGGGACAGGAACAGCCGGAGATCCTCAGATATCTCCCTCTCTTCCTCTCTCCCTTCCTTCCTCTCTCTTCCTGGTCTTTCCAGTATGGTGGCTCAGGTAGGCGGGTAACCAGGCTTCTCACATGGTGACTGCAAAGATTCCTGTCTCAAGTGAGAAAGAGAGGCAGGGGGAAGCCTCATCACTTTTTATGACCTAACCATAGACGTCACGCAGCGTTACATCTGCTACATTCCATTCCTCAAAGCCATCATAAAATCCCACTCAGGTTCAAGGGGAGGGGGTTATAGACACCGCCTCTCGATAGGCAAGTGAAAAGGTTCTACAAGAACATGGGGGACCAGAAATATTTTTCAGTTATTTCAGGAAAAGAAAAGCCTGCCTCTTTTTTCAAAATGTAGTATAAAAAGCCTCCCCAGACCTGATGGTTGGTGTAACTCCCACTCATCAGTATCCTAGCATTTTAGAGCCCTATAGCAACACTTGGCACTGTAGGCATTTCGATCTCATTATATATGCAGGCATCTGTCTAAATTGTAAAACTTTATAAGCCAAGGCCCATGTCTTGTTCAGTTTTGGTGAAGCACAAAGTAGCAGGTAGATATAGCTTACTGATTTAAATTTAATTTCAAGACAAGAGGAGAGGAGTGAGTGTAGAACCCTGGGGAAAACCTGTATTTGGGACACTGGAAGTGAAAAAACCAATGAAGGAGTCTTCAGAGAGTAAAAACCAAACTGTAATAGTCTTTGCAAAAATATCATGGGCATTTTCCCTACCTATGTCTACAATAATTAGCAACATCTGAAAACCTTCCACAATTAATACTTTGTAAGTAATAGTTGCCAAGCAAGTTCCTTTTTTTTTTTTTAAGATTTTTTTTTTTTATTAATTTATTTGAGAGAGAGAATGAGATAGAGAGAGAGCATGAGACGGGGGAGGGTCAGAGGGAGAAGCAGACTCCCCGCTGAGCAGGGAGCCCGATGCGGGACTCGATCCCGGGACTCCAGGATCATGACCTGAGCCGAAGGCAGCCGCTTAACCAACTGAGCCACCCAGGCGCCCCTAGCAAGTTCCTTTTTTTCCTAACAGGAAACTGCAGAATAGTTAAACCTTGGAATAAATCCTAACCATAAAATAGAACCTAAGCTTGCAAGGATATTTATTTTCCTGCCCAGAAACTTATGGTACGACAGGGCATAGCTTCAGCAATAATAAAATAGTCTTAAAACAATACAGAGATATTATTTTATGCCTATTTAATTGGGAAAGCTTTTTAAAAATTTTGTAAAATGGCCTAGTGCTACCAAGTGGACTCATATTTTTCTGACAGAAAGGTGAGTTGGCCGAGCCTTCTGGAGGATGAAAGACTTTTATTTATTTTTTTAAAGATTTTATTTATTTATTTGACTGAGAGAGACACAGCGAGAGAGGGAACACAAGCAGGGGGAGTGGGAGAGGGAGAAGCAGGCTTCCCGCCAAGCAGGGAGCCTGGTGTGGGACTCAATCCCAGGACCCTGGGATCATGACCCGAGCCAAAGGCAGACGCCACCCAGGCGCCCTGGATGAAAGACTTTAAAGAGTTCATTCCCTATAATGTAATAATTCCACCTTATACATTTTTCCTAAGGAAATAATCCTGGTAGGGCAAAAATTCATGTTGAGGTTGTTTAACAAAGTGTACCTTATGAGAGTAAAATACTGGAAACAAGCGAAATGTTCAGAGGTTGGTTAAATAGATTGTTAATTCATTTACTGAAATTATGTGGCCATTTAAAAATGATGTTTTTGAGGATCTTTGCCAAGAGTATGCTCACAATATGATGTTCTCTGTAAGAAAGAATTCAAACTACATAAGTTATAGGAAGTGGTATGATCCCAATTTTGTTTAAAAATTACATACGTATAAAGAATAAAAGCAAATTCCACAAAATATCGACAGCAGTTATGTCTGAGGGATGGAATTACAGGCAGTTTAAATTGTTTTCTCTATGCTTTTATGTCTTTATTATAATTTTTTTACAACAAACATGTAATGGTTTTGTAATCTGGGGGGAAATGTACTTTTCAAAAAAGACCCGGTAATTGTTTCTGTGACTGGCTAGGTGATTAACAAAATGGAGAAATGTTTTTCTGGAGAAGAAATTAAATAATTTATGATAAAGGTCTTGGTGTAGAATAACTCACACTTAAAAAAAAAACAAAAAACAAAAACCTAACATGCAAGCAAGCAGCCTGGACACACACAGAAGTGCTATCTCTGAGGTGTGAAATTTCACACATGCCAAAGCTTGTGCAGTCCCACTGAGTATTTCCTTTAATGACACATGGGGACTTGGAGTCCTCTGGCTGTAACTAAGACGGACTCTAATGGGTGGCAGGAGTGCTGAGCTGTGCCTTTCTGGTTGTGCCTCGGACTTCCTGGGTAACAAGGAACAAGTCCATTAACCTCTGGAGCTCTCTAAGTCCCTCTCAGATATGGCAATCCACTAACATCAATAGGGCGCCTGAGGGCAAAAGTGGAAGAGAATAAAAGCCACAAATAAGGTGGCTTTAGACAGCGGGCTGGGGACTCTACACATCTGCCTCCAGTTGAACTGCTAAGATCCTTGGCTGGAGATCGTCCCAGTCCCCGCGTCATAGCCCTCATTGCAACACTGCTGGGGTAGATGCCCAGGGAATGGCTGAGCCCTCTGCACAGGCAGATGGAGCTGCCTGAGACCCACCACTGCTCCTCTGATAGGAAGAGCCTCCACTGCAGGAACCAGTTACCGTGATGCCGTATAAAAATGTCTGCCCTTGGCAATGCATCATGCAGTGGTGACAGGCTCATAAAACCTGACTTCCCTGTGGACACCGAATGCTAGCCCTGAAGGCATATATGGTCAGTATTCAGGCCCTTCCCAACTTGCAAATGAGCCAGAATCCTAAACCTTGTTATTATTTTTTTTAAGATTTATGTATTTGAGAGAGAGAGATTGAGAGAAATTGAGAGAGAGAGAGACCGAGGCAGGGAGGGGCAGAGGGAGAGGGAGAGAATCTCAAGCAGACTCCATGCTGAGCTCAGAGCCCGATGCCGGGCTCGATCTCACCACCATGAGATCACGACCTGAGCCCAAACCAAGCGCTTAACCAAGTCCACCACCCAGGTGCCCCCTAAACCTTGTTTGTAAAGCAGTCCTTTGGAACCTGGAATGCCAAGGAAATCATGTTATAAATGTAGCACAGCACATGGCATATAGTATATACTCAGTAAATATTTGATGACCAGTGATAGCCAGGTGGGGGCTAAGGTCCAGTTCTAGCCCTTAGCCAATAGCTGCATATTTTTCAATATAAGAAACAATTTTGCTTAATGCTAGCAATGAAAATAACAGACCATCCACTGCATTAAATAATTCAATAATTAGTCTTACATGTATTTATCTTAATGTGTTCATTGGAAAGAAAGCAGGTTTAACTAGAGGGAGTTGAAAATGAAGTTTCTAGGGAGACTAGGGAAAAATCTAGGCAATTTAGAGATGGGGTTCACAGAGGCACTAGGTTTTTATTATTTTGCTTTTATACCTTTTATGTAAATGAAGCAGCACTTCCCTTTTGGTTGACAGCCAAGATCAGGGTCATTTTACAATGATTATAAGAAAAAAGAGGAGGAAAGAGACAGAGAAAAAAGGCAGTGTTAATCCACACTAAGACTTTACGGAGTCAAACGGACCTCCTGCCACACACCTGGGGAGGAGACAGGACCAGCACAGAAATCTAAGATTTAGGACCTGCTTCAGCCACTCCCCAGCTCTGTGACTTGGGATTAGAGACATCCCTGCCTGAGCCTCAGTTGCTGAAGCAGAAGAGTACCCTTTTCATAGGGCTATTGGAAGATTGAAGGAGATTATGCATTTCAGCACTCTTACATTGGCACATAATAAATGCTCAATAATGCTTATTATTATTATCATTATCACTATTATGATTATAATGGGTTTTCCTGACTTTTTCCTCTAAACTCTAAATTTCACGAGGAGGACTCATGTGCCCATCTTGTTCACTACTATATGCCCAGCATTTAGCAAACTGGGCACATGACAGGGGTTCAACAAGTATTTGTAGGGGAGAATTTGCTTGTTCTCGTTCCTTATGGTTAATGGCAAAAAGTTTTTGATTTTGCTTCTTCTATCTCCTTTTTGGCTCAAGAGTTTTATAATAAATTATTTATAGACATCACAACACTTCACCCCTAAATATTATAGTCCCATCCCTAAAAAAAGTAAGGACTTTTTCTCTATAGCCATGATATTATTATCATAACCAATAAAAGTAATAGTAATTCCTAAATATCATATAATACCTAGTCCACCTTCAGATTTCTTCCATTGTTCCCCCAGCTAGGCTTTACGGCTGATTTCCTCACATCAGGACCAAATAACGGATCAAAATGACATTTGGTAATTAGCTCTTTTCTGTCTCTTTTGATCTAGTCCCGGCACTCCCTTCTTTCTCTGACACACTGATTTCCTGAAGATAGTGCAGAATAGCTCGTCTTCTGGATTTGCCCGATTGCTTCATTGAGGTGACCCCTAACATGCTGGTGTCATGGAAGCTAAAGGTACAGTCCTAATGTGATTCAGGTTAAATATATTCATCCAGAAAAGCTCATAGATGATGCTTTGTACTTAGCAATGCTTCATACCAGGAGGCACATAGTGTCAGGCTGGCCTACTATTAGTGATGCTAAGATTGATCATTAGATTATGGTGGTGATGGCTTAATCCCTTCATTGCAAAGTAAGCCCCCCTACCCCTTGGAACTAGCAACTAAACTGTGGGGTGATAATTGGTACCTTGTAAATATATAATCCACTATCAACCTTTGCCGGACGGTTTTAGCATCCACTGATGATCCTTGCCTGAATTAATTATCCCTATGGGGGTTACAAAATGGTAATTTCCCAATTTTATCATTCCTTCTTCGTTTATTAGCCTGCCTTCTTTGTGAGACAGAATTTTCCCTTGTCAACAGGGGCAATTTTGTTACTCTGAAATATAGCTCCTAATGGAAAGACAGGATTTGTATGTGTGAGTTTTTATTTATTTATTTTTAAAGATTATATTCATTTATTTGAGAGAGAGAGAGAGCACACAGGTGGGGGGAGAGGCAGAGGGCAAGGGAGAAGCAGGTTCTCCACCGAGCAGGGAGCCTTATGTGGGGCTCGATCCCAGGACCCTGGGATCATGACCTGAGCTGAAGGCAGACGCTTAACCAGCTGAGCCACCCAGGTGCCCCGTGTGTGAATTTTTAATAATCAATTTTCAAAAGAAAAGTTATTGGTCAATAGCAATTTAAATAATGGAGTCAAAGCAGAGCTTGTACCGGGGATTTGCTCTAACATCTGGCCCCATAAGCGCCTTAGCATTAGCCTGGCGAGGGACTGGGGGGCTGGGGACTCTGGCAGCTGCCCAGACTGGTTACTTCGTGGAAATCACACCTCCGGTCTTGCCCCCTCCATTCCTCACATTCCTTCTCCAGTTGGCTGATCCCAAATCTAAGATAAAACCTGGGCTCCGGTGTCTCAGGAGGTCTTGGTTATGAAATTTATGAATTTGGTGCTCATCTCCCCTTGACAGTTAGAAACTATCTCATGATGGGATTTTCCAGCGCTTCCCTTGGAAGAACTATTCCACAAGCTGATGGGATTCAGTGTTCCTTATTTTTCTCTCGCTGAAAATTTTATTTTAAGCATTCCAATGAGAACTCTTCATTCTGAAACCTCAAATCGGAGTAAATAACTCCCCTCCTTCCCCGCTGACTACACTGTGTCCATGTGGCTCAGCCGTCCTAGCGTAAAAGCTCGCCTCCCCTGCAGGCCGAGCAACACAGACTGACTGCTCAGAGTTCTGGAACAGCCCACGCCCGCCTCCCCCGTGCAGCGCCCCCGGCCCGTCTCCGGGCCCGCTTCCCCCCCTGAAATCAGATGCACAGTGTCCTACCCTCTCTCTGACCCCTTCGCCTCCACGCTGCAACATAAGCCCCCATCTAATTGCCGCTCTGCCTCTCTCAGCAGAACTTGACCTCTTTCTGGGCTCCTCTCTTAAAGCAACTGTCTGTGTTTTTCGTTATGTTTGCCAAGATGTATTAGCTTGAACTTTTCCCGGATGAGGCTCGTTTTGCTACTTTGTCTTCAAACCTCTGAGGCTGCAGGTTCAAGAACGCAGCCTTTGGGGTGCCCTTTTATTCCTGCAGCCAACACAGGTGAGCTCCTCCGACTTTCCCCCTGGTGCCGGGTGAGAACTGGCCCTTTAAGAAGGGGACACTTTCTGGTTCCAGCTGCAAACCTCAGTTGGAAGTTCAAGCCGCAATCTCAACACACTGATCCTGCCCAGAAAGCTGCCCGGCCTTGGGCTGACTTTCTCCTACAAGGCTGTCAGCCTCAAACTCATCCCACGCAAACACAAACATCTCCTTTTAAACCCTGAAGTCTGAGAGCCTCCACCCTGAAAGGAAGTTGTGCGCCAAGTTCCGGGCACCCTCCGCTTCTCTAGGCTGTCAGCTGTTTGCCCAGCTCAGTGCCCCCCAGAATTCCTTTATGACCACTGCAAAGATGTCATCTCTGTGTCTCCGCTAATCCTTCCAGACGGAGTTGAGAGGGGAAATGCCGAGTGATAAGAATGCTAATCAGAACGAAGGGAGTTTTCCAACATTTGCCTTGCTAGCCAAAAAAAAAAAAAGAAAAAAAAGTCATCTATAAAAAGCGCTGGAAGGCTTTTTCCTGCAGTCCGGGGCCTTTGCCAGGGAACAGATTTCTCTCCCTCATCTCAGTTTCTTCCAGGCTCTGTTCTTGTGTGTTCTCTTTTTTTCTTTCTTCCTTTCTTCTTTCTTCCCTCTTTTTTTTTTTTTTTAAAGATTTTATTTATTTATTTGACAGAGAGAGACACAGCAAAGACGGAACTCAAGCAGGGGGAGTGGGAGAGGGAGAAGCAGACTCCCCACCGAGCAGGGAGCCCGATGCGGGGCTCGATGTGGGGCTCGATCCCAGGACCCTGGGATCATGACCTGAGCTGAAGGCAGACGCTTAACGACTGAGCCACCCAGGTGCCCCTTTTCTTCCCTCTCTTAACAGAGTCCTCTCTGTCTGGGAAAGCAATCCAGGGGAGCCAGAGGGGCAGCTCTGTGCAGGACCTGAAAATAGAGGCTGCCCTCTCCCTGCTGAGGGGGTCGCTGGACCACTGTGGGTCGCAGTAGGGAGATCCTACTCCTCTGCCTTGTGGGGTCCCATGGAGGTCATACCCAGAGCTCCCAGCTGCTTTTTCTATCCCCTTCCCCGCTGTTTCATTTCCATTTCCTTCTTCTTGACTTCCCTTCGGGGTGCAAGCCTTTGCCTTTGGGGGCAAGATGACCAAGGGAGTCAGAGGGCCCGAGGCTGCCTCCTTGGTTCTTGACAAGGCTAATCTGTGCAACTCAGCACATCCAAGGCTGGCCTTCTCCCTCACTCCATTGTCCGGATGCACGACCCCAATGTCTTTGTAAACAATATAATCTCAAGAGGCTTGCTGCTGTAGAGAGAGGAATAAATAAATCAATATGTAAATAAACCCCCAAGAGCAGGGGAATGTACTAGGACTTTGCACAACTGTGATAAAGCATTTTAGAAGATGGATGTTGCTGTATTTCTGGGGAGCGGTGATTGAAGGGCTAGGATTCCAGCCGTGGGCTGTGGGAGACAGAAAGGGAGCCATGACTAAAAGTCCCTCGTGCATTGATTTGACTTAAATATATTCCAGGAGCCAGTCTAATTGCCGGTTCCGTCTCAGGCTTTCATTCTCCTTCTCTCAATTCCCTGCATTTCAAATAAATTTTTTTTTTTTTTTTAATCAAGAAGCCCTAAGCTGCCCTCTATCCTATTGAGAATCCGTCCGGGTTTGTGATTGACTCTTCTAAGAACACAGTGCTGGGAATTCTGCCCTTGGCCAAAGGAAGAACCAGACATTCCCTGCCTACGAGAAGCATGCTGGTAATTTCCAGGGGAAAAGGTAGTTAATTCTCATTTCGAAGTGGGAAAAAAAGCGGCAGGCTCTGACTGTTCACACGGACTCAGAGCCACATTGCTAGTGGGGTGGGTCCAGGAGAAGGCAGAAGGAGAGCTTCCAACCTTGTGAGTCGCCTTGTACTGCCTCCCAACATGGCGGCCACAGACACTGACCTCCAGAGTCTGACCCCATGATCCTCTGGCCAATTCACCATAGTGACGTCTGCTGCTTGGGGACCCAGTTTGGTGGGCCCCATGTCCATCTACAAGAAGGGAGGGGAGAGGAATCAATCAGCTTTCCTTGAACCTTTCACCCTACCACCTCAAGCTCCTCTCTGAGCTCCTCACCAAACTGCCAGGAGATTTTGGTTAAAATCCACCTATTCCAAATTTGAGAGCAGAACTCTGGCTCCACAAACCCTATACACCACCTGGCACAAGTCGATCCCAGTCCAGGTGGTTGTGTCTACTGAGCACCCACAATGGGGACAGAACAGCAGGAGTTGGGGTGGAAACTCTAGCCTATAAGATGCTTTGAGTCTTAGCTGTGGATTTTGAGGTGGGTGGCTGGAGTTGGAGGGGTACCCAGGAGAGGTTAATATTACTGCTCACCCTATGTTCACGTTTTTATTTCCTGCTCTACATGTATGTATTTCCCTCCATGAATCCCATGGCCCTGCCAGCTTCACTCCCGTGTCCTGGTATCTACAGCCCATGCAAACGCTCCCAGAGCCCACCGCAGTAGGAACCAGGCAAACTTGCAATCTCTGAGCCACACTGGCACAGACCTTGCCAGGTATAAGGACCGGTTTTCAAAGCCGATACCCAGGTCAGCAGGAGCTCAAAGGTGCATCAGATCTCTGCCACATTCTGGGGCTTCTTTTTGCAGAGGGAAGCTCTGGACCAACCAGGCCTGCCAGGAGTTAACGTGGTGATGATGATACGGGGTTGCCATTTACTTCTACTTGACGCCAGCTCTCGGATCAGCTCAGATCATCCCTAGGATTCACAAAAGTGGCCTTGCTGGGAGCACAGCCTCATCCACATCAGGAACCAGAAGAAAATACCAGGTGTGGTAGTCATTAATGCTATTCACCAAGTAGTCCTGGTTCTTTGCCTTTTGGACACATGACACAGTTGTCTTTCCTGATCTCATTGTGTTGGAGTATGAACCCTTGACTGGGTTTGACCAATGAATTTGTAATACGTGATATGTGTCACTTTAAAGCCCAAGGAATTCACCGCTTGGCAAGACACTCCTCTCCCCACCATGATCTGTATCCGCCCCTCTGCCATAACAACGGGTGATGCTTGAAATAGTGGTCGCTGTGTCAGCCTGGGTCTCAGAGTAAGGAGCACAGAGCCGAGCTCTGCCGACCCACGGCAGATGTGTAGCATCACCCAATAAACGTTGGTTGTTATAAGCTACCAAGATTTGGGGATTATTTGTTGCCACAGCATAGCTTAGACTACCCTTATTGATACAGGGATCAGACATGCTTGGGGCAAAGTGGCTGATCAGGGTGGCCTTGAGACTGTACGGTCTGCTTGAAGTTCCAGGGTCTGATGTAAGCTCCTACTGATCTCTCGGACCAGGTGTGATCATCCATTTTTAGTGACACACCCACAGACCTCCTGGCCTGGCTCCCTCCAGGTACTCAGAATAGTGCCCTGGACTTCTGAGGCCTTGCATCTCTCGTGATGCCCTCAACTATCTGTAAGGCATGAGCCAAATGATAGGCCCAGGAAGCCCGAAGTATTGTAGGCAGAATGCCCTCTCCAACAAGAAGTCCATATCCTAATCCCCAGGACCTGGGAATAGGTTACCTTACACAAAAAAGAGGACTTTACAGATGTGATTAAATTAAGGAGTTGGACATACAGAGATTAGTCTGGATTATCTGAGTGGACCCAATGGAATGACACATGTCCTTACAAGCGAAAGAGGGAGGTAGGAATGTCAAAGTCAGAGAGAGATTTGAAGATTTGATGCTAATGGCTTTGAAGATGGGGCAAGGGGACAATTTGCCAAGGAATGCAGGTGGCTTCTAGAAACTTGAAAAGGCGAGGAACCAGACCCTCCCCCAGCGTCTCTAGAAAGAACGCAGCCCTGCCAAAACTTTGATTTTAGTCTAGTAAGACCCATTTCAGACTCCAGACCTCCACAGTTGTAAGAGAATGTATTGGTGTTGTTTTAAGCAACTAAGTTTGTGGTGATTTATTACAATAGCAGTAGGAAACTAATACACAATGGAAAACCCATTCCTGCTCCTGAGCACTCTCGGGGGACCATCACCCAAACTTGCCATGACCCATATTGGATGGGGCGCCATGACTATGTGGCCTGTGAGCAGACCCTCCTTGTAGTGATGATGGCAGACGTTCTTCAAGATCCTCCAAATTTGAAGCTTCCTTCCAGGGCCCATCACTCTTAAATCACTCAGTGCCTTCGAACCAATGCGCTGGGTCTTCCTCATTCATTGTTATATGTTGAGCATGTCGTAAACACCAGTAAATATTAGGTACATGGGAGAATGAATGAGTGAATAAAATGTCATGAGGAATTATCTGATTATGTATGTAGTTCTTGATGAGTTACTGAAAATCTCCAGCAAGAAACATATCAAGTGGAGTTACTCACAGTACAAATTTTTAGACAAAACAGCAAATGAATACAAAAAAGGATTTAATGCTTTGCCCACTCGCAGTTTTGTCAGGTGCAAACACAATCTGTATGATTCTCCTTAGTTGGCTGATTCTTGTCATTCCTTCCGCCGTGCACGTTTTATTTGTGTGTGTGTTGGCAGAGGGGTTTTCTGACGGCGCAACACATCCAGCCTCCCCTGGGCACCTGCTTCCTCCAGCTTATTAAAATTTCTCTCATTTTTTTTTTAGAGCTATAGTATGATTTTGATAGCAAGGCTGTTCAGTGGGGCTCAAATGAAGCAAAAAAAAAAAAAAAAGAAAATACCACCCCTCATATTTTAGTGACCTGAATATAGTTTCATCCATTCACATGTAATCTGACCCTGATGTTGAATAACGTTTATGGAAAGGGTCAGAGTTTGTGCTGCCATCAAACAACGTTTTGGATGAGACCTCGAGAGGTAAAATCCCATTTAAAAAAAAAACAAGCATATTTCACTTAACATCAATAGTCTGTTCCTGAAAAACAGATGTTCTGCCCCAAACACTAATCATTATTTTAAATGGGGATAATGTATCCCGTAACAACCCTCCATTCTGGTTTTCTAAAACGTAATTGAAACATGACAAAATGCCTATATATGTAACAAATATCGTCTTCGCTTGTAAAGTGCTTAAACATCTCTCTCTGATCAAAAACCACAAAATTACAAAGTTTAAATCAAAATGGATCTAACACTTAAATGAAAAATCTAAGCCTATAAACTTCTAGAGGAAAATACTTGTGACTCTGAATTAGGTAAAAATTTCTCAGATAGAACACCAAAAACACAGTCTGCACCAGAAATAAAGATTGCAAAATTGAGCTTCATCAAAATTAAGAACTTCTGCTCTCCCAAAAACCCTGTAAAGAGAATGAAAAGACTAGCCACAGAGTCTTGATGTGTAAAATATTGATGTGAAAAAATATTTTCAAGTTACACTCTGATAAGGGACTTGATTCAGGAACATCTAAAGAACTTTTTTTTTTTTTTTTTTGGTAAAAGATTTTACTGAGAGAGAGAGGGAAAGAGAGAGCAAAAGCAGGGGGAGTGGCAGAGGGAGAAGCAGACTCCCCACCAAGCAGGGAGCCCAATGTGGGGCTCGATCCCAGGACCCTGGGATCATGAGCTGAGCTGAAGGCAGATGCTTAACTGACTGAGCCACCCAGGTGCCCCCATCTAAAGAACTTTTAGAACTCAATATTAGAAAATAGAAATAATCCAATTAAAAATGAACAAAAGATATAATGGAGACTTCATCAAAGAAGATATATGGATGACAAATAAACACATAAAAAGATGCTCATCCTCATTAGTTTAGGGAAATGTACTATACACTTACTAGAATAGCTAACATTAAGAAAAAAAGCTGGTAATACCAAGTGCTGATGAGGGTATGGAGCAACAGGAATTCTCATTCATTGTGGGTAGAAATGTAAAATGACAGTCACTTTGAAAGACAGTGTGACAGTCTCTTACAAGGTTAAACATACAATAATATGATCCAGAGATGAAAATTTATGTTCACACAAAAACCCGTATGTGCATATTTACAGCATCTTTATTCATAAGAATCAAAATCTGGAAACAGCTCAAATATTCCTCATTTGGGGACTGGATACATGGACTGACCTCCCCACATGATGGAATGTTAATAGCAATAACAAGGAACAGACTGGGATACACACATCAACACAAATGAATCTTGAATGCTTTATGAAAAAAGCCAGACTCAAAAAGTCTACCTACTTTATAGTTCCATTTCTATGTCATTCTGAAAAGGCAAACCATGGGGACAGAATATAGATCAGAGGTTGCCAGGGACTAGGGGTGGGGGGAGAAGTGGACCACAAAGGGGGCCCAGGGGAATTTTTGGACAGAAATATTCTATATCTTGAATATGGTACTGTTTACGTTTGTCAAAACTCGTAGAACCATATACTTTTTCAGAGGGTGAATTTCACTGTATATAAATCATGCCTTAAAAAACAACAGCAACGAAATAAACAAAGGCAGTTCCTTGGTATGCCACAGGATGTATAGTTCCCATGACCCGTGAGGACACTCGGCATGCTTTGCAAAACATTTGCACGTGATTCTGATATTCTACTATTTGTATTCAGAAAGTAAGGTAAGACTTTATTGAATGTCTTTTTGTTAAAATGTTGAATTGAGGTTCTGGCATGTAAATAGGATTCTCTCTTATGTAAACATCAGCCAAAAATATATTGACAAATACGTGTGTTCAATAAAGTTTGGGTATTAAAACCCTAGAGGGCTTCTACTGGGAAAGGAAACTGTAGACATTCGGCAGGGTGTGCCAGTCTCATGATGCCGCTGTACTCTATTTTTATATCCTGGCTGACAGCCTCTACCATCAGTGTTCAACTGACATGTATACAACAAATCCTGTTGAATAAAAAATCATCTCTAGTTAGCATATCCTTTTCAGTCACTGACAGTTAAACCAGCAAAAAATAGAGAAATCCAAAGGAGCTGAATAATTCAAAGAATAAGGATGATCTAATATTGATTTATACTAATATTGATTTCCAAACCCAGTAGCTAGAGGAAACACAGTCTTCTCACGTCCACGGAATATTTACAAAACTTGATAGCTTCGCCTATGAGACATTCAAAAATGTACACATAGAATAAACTATATTCTTTGATTATAATTCAGTGTGACTATAAATAGATAATGGGAGAATAACCAAAAATTTCTAACTACTTGGAACAAAAACTGCAATTACAGAATGTTTGGTAAATATCAATATTGCGAATACTACGTGTTGAAACTTTTAGATGTAGCCAAAGCTGTACTTGGAAGGAAATGTATAGACTTGAACACTTTGGTTACCGAATTAGAAAAGATTAAAATGAGCAATGGAATCCATTGACTATGTCTGGCACATATTAAGCAATCGATAAACATTTAGTGAGTTAAGAAATTAGAGAAAAACGACAATATGAGTTTAGGGGAAATAGGGTAAAACGAAACATTTTAAAACCTTAGTTATTAGTTTGGAAATGGAAATTAAGTCACATAGCTGGATGGGGAAGGAGAGGGAAGTAAAATAGATTATCCATTCAGTCATTCCAAGGAGAAAGAGAAAGCAAAATGATACAAAATTTAGAATAAGGAGATGAGACCACAAATAGAGACGAAATCTAAAGAATTGTAAGAGACTATTTTTTAGGATATGCTAGACATTTTTTCTTTTTTTTTAAGATTTTATTTATTTATTTGACAGAGAGAGACACACAGAGAGAGGGAACACAAGCAAGGGGAGTGGGAGAGGGAGAAGCAGGCTCTCCGCGGAGCAGGGAGCCCGATGTGGGGCTCGATCCCAGGACCCTGGGACCATGACCTGAGCCGAAGGCAGACGCTTAATGACTGAGCCACCCAGGCGCCCCAGGATATGCTAGACATTTGATAACCTAGATGAAATGAGAGATTTTCTAAGAGAACATAAGTTACTAAATGTATGAAAGGAGGGTACAACCAGGAGCCATTATTAAAGCAAAGACACTCTTCATTTCAGGTCTTAGCTCTGCCTTTTGGTACCTGTGGAAACTTAACCAAATTCCTTAAGGTCTTTACCCTCAGTTTCCCTAACTGTGAAATGGCACAAACAACAGAATTTACCCCAAGTTTAGGAATATTGTGTGGGGATTAAAAGATAGACGTAAAAACAGCTTATCTGATGCACTATGATCATCGAAATTTTAAAAGACCATGGAAGAAATCAAGAATGTGATCCAAGAGCTATCCCTTATCAGAACGCTGGAAACACAGAGTTTGACTGCTTCCATTGCTATTTGAGCTGTTTTGGAACTTATAAAAAGAAGAAAGGCATCTCATTTCTTTTTAAGAGACTCGTGCATCCTGACACCCAAATCTGACTAAGATATTAGCGTGTGGAAGAAAAGTACAGACCAACCCGTTGAGGGATACAGATCCAGACTTTCCAAATAAGAGATCAGAACTCAAACTCAGTAGCATTTATATACTGCACACATATCCGATTAATATTGTCTTACTAGGTTTCGGCTCATATAGCCGTTTGGTTTCCTATTGCTGCTGTGACAAATTCCACAAACTTGGTGCCTTAAAAACACACAAATTTATTCTTTTACAGTTTTGGAGGCCAGAAGTCTGGCGGATTCACGGGGCCAAAACCAAAGTGTCTGCCAGGACTTTGCTGCTTCCAGAGATTCTAGGAGAGAATTCATGTCTTGCCTTTTCCAACCAAGAGCTACATTCCTTGCCTTTTTCAGCGTCTAGTGTCTGGCTCAATTCCTTGGCTCATGACCTCTTTCTCCAACTTCAAAACCCAAAGCATCTTCAAATCTTTCTCTCTCTGCCTAGATCGCCACATTGCCTTTTCTCTTCTGTGCGTGTGAAAACTGCTCCCTCCTGCCTCCCTCTTATAAGCCTACATGTGATTGCCTTAGGGCTTCCCTGAATAATACAGGATAATCTTCCCATCTCAAGAACCTCATCTTAAGACCCTTACCTTAATCACATCTGCAAAGACCTTTTTTTCCATAGAAAGTAAATTGGGATATGAATACCTTTGGCAGAGCATTTATTTTCAGCCTACCAGTCTGACCTTTGGCCCTCCAAGGTTCGTGTCTGTCCCACATGCAAAATACAGTCGCCCCATCCCAACATTCCCAAAGTTTCAACCCATTACAGTATCAACTCAAGTCCAAAATCTTTTTTTTTTTTTAAAGATTTTATTTATTTATTTGACAGAGAGAGACACAGAGAGAGAGGGAACACAAGCAGGGGGAGTGGGAGAGGGAGAAGCAGGCTTCCTGCCGAGCAGGGAGCCCGATGCGGGACTCAATCCCAGGACCCCGGGATCATGACCTGAGCCAAAGGCAGACACTTAACGACTGGGCCACCCAGGCGCCCCTCAAGTCCAAAATCTTATCAGGAATGGGTGATTCTCTGGGTATGATGCCTCCTGGGGCAAAATTCATCACTATTGGTGCACTTGTGAAACTGGAAAACAGGGGCGCCTGGGTGGCTCAGTTGGTTAAGCGACTGCCTTCGGCTCAGGTCATGATCCTGGAGTCCCGGGATCGAGTCCCACATCGGGCTCCCTGCTCGGCAGGGAGTCTGCTTCTCCCTCTGACCCTCTCATGCTCTCTCTATCTCATTCTCTCTCTCAAATAAATAAATAAAATCTTTAAAAAAAAAAAAAAAAGAAACTGGAAAACAGTTCTCTGTTTCCAAAATACAGTGGTGGTACAGCTTAGCATAATAGTTCTAGATCTCCCCATTCCAAAGGGAGAAATGGGAGGAATAAAGGGGTCACTGCTCCCGAGCAATTTCAAAATCCAGCAGGGCAAATTCCATTAGGTTTCAAGGCCTGGGAGTAACCTTCTGTGGTCAAGATTGTGCCCTTGGGGTCCAGGGCTCTGGCGTCTGCCTCTTGACCCTGACCCACGGTGCTTCTAGCTTCGAGGCCTGAGGCTCTGCCCTCTGAGTTATCCTTGTTTCCCCTTGTTTGCTGCTCACTAGTTTACCTACCTATAAGATCTGGGGGTCCAAAAGCTCCCATTATTTCAACCTCCTTCTGTCCCTTTTGCCCCAAGTCAGCAGTACACTGCTGGCATACCGGGCTCAGAAACGTTATGGATCCCCCCATACTTCACAGAAACTCATGCCTTTAGACAAGAGGGTCCTGCACAGATCATTCCTGGGTAATCCCACGGCTATTCCTGGCTTCTGTTGAGATGATTGAGAGGATTCATGAGTCACACCTTTGATTGCTTTAGCACTAGCAAAATGTTATCCACCATATCCTTGACTTTTCTCTCCAGAGCACATTTCCTAACAGTGAATCTCTTAGTACCAGCTTTCTTCCCCCCCAATCTGGATAGGCTGAGAATTTCCCAAATCATCAAGTGTTAATTCCTTTTTCCTTAATAATTCTTTTAATTTATGTCTTTCCTTTTATATTTTACATAAGCAATAAGAAGAAACCAGGCTGTTATCTTCAACACTTTGGAAATCTCTTCAACTAAATATCCAAGTTCATTGTTCACAAGTTCTGCTTTCCACATAACCTTAGGGCACAATTCAGCTAGGCTTTTGGCCACTGTGTAAGAAGGATCTCCTTTCCTTCATGTTCCAGGAGCATGTTCTCCATTCCCCTCTGAGTTCTCACCAGCAAAGCCTCTAACATTCATATTTCTACCCACCTTCCATTTGTGATGATATGTATGTACTCTTAGACAATACAGGCTTTCTCCGCCATGCACCTTACTTACTCTTTTTTTTTTTAATTTTTTTATTGTTATGTTAATCCCCATACATTACATCATTAGTTTTAGATGTAGTGTTCCATGATTCATTGTTTGTGCATAACACCCAGTGCTCCATGCAGAACGTGCCCTCCTCAATACCCATCACCAGGCTAACCCATCCTCCCACCCCCCTCCCCTCTAGAACCCTCAGTTTGTTTTTCAGAGTCCATCGTCTCTCATGGTTCTTCTCCCCCTCCGATTTCCCCGCCTTCATTCTTGCCCTCCTGCTACATTCTTCTTCTTCTTTTTTTCTTTCTTAACATATATTGCATTATTTGTTTCAGAGGTACAGATCTGAGATTCAACAGTCTTGCACAATTCACAGCGCTTACCAGAACACATACCCTCCCCAGTGTCCATCACCCAGTCACCCCATCCCTCCCACCCCACCCCCCACTCCAGCAACCCTCAGTTTGTTTCCTGAGATTAAGAATTCCTCATATCAGTGAGGTCATATGATACATATCTTTCTCTGTTTGACTTATTTCGCTCAGCATAATACCCTCCAGTTCCATCCACGTCGTTGCAAATGGCAAGATCTCATTCCTTTTGATGGCTGCATAATATTCCATTGTATATATATACCACATCTTCTTTATCCATTCATCTGTTGATGGACATCTTGGCTCTTTCCACAGTTTGGCTATTGTGGACATTGCTGCTATAAACAGCAATTGCACTCCTGGGTATTTACCCCAAAGATACAAAAGTAGGCACCTTACTTACTCTTGAGCCCTCCCTGGCAGAGTCTTCAACATCCCTATCTCTACCAACAGCCTATTCAAGGCAATCTACCTTTTTCCTATCATGTGACCCCAAATTCTACCAGCCTCTACCCATTATACAATTCCAAAGCCACATCCATATTTTTGGGTATTTGTTACAGCAACTCTACTTCCAAGTACCAAAATCTGTATCAGTCAGGGAGCTACCAGAGAAACAGAACCAGTTAAAAAATACACACACGCACACACAGACTGATTGCAAGGGATTGGCTTAGGCACTTGTGGGGCTGGCTGGGCAAGTCTAAAATCCACAGGGCAGGAAGGGCAGAATGGAAGCTCGGGCACAAGCAGAAGCTGCAGCCCACGGGTGGAATTTCTTCTCCTTCAGGGAAATCTCAGCTCTACTTTTTTAAGGGCTTTCAACTGATTAAATCAGGCCCACCCAGATTATCAAGGATAATCCTCTTAAAGATAACCGATTAAAGACATTAATCACATCTATATAACACCTTCATAGCAACACCTATGCTAGGGATTGAATAACTGGAGACTATAGCCTAGCCAGATTGACACATAAAACTGATCATCACACAACGTAAAATATTTAGACAGCCCAGAAATGAAATGTAATGAAAACTACCAGGAAACCCACCATCCAGAAATACCACTGCTAAACTCTCACTGAGTGTCCTTCCAGACTTTATTCTATGCAAATACAAATACACATATTTGAAATGAGATCAGGATATAAATTCTGTTCATTTTTACAAAAGAAAGTAGCTACTTTTTTTTTATTTTAAAAGTAATACATGTTCATTATGCAGCATTCAGGAAGATACAAAGGAGGAAGTAAATATCATTGGAAGTCCCATCACTCAGATAAATCACCATGAACATTTTGGCATATTTTAAAAACAGTTTTTTCAGAGATACATAGACAGAGATAAATATATCTATATTGTTATACACATTTAATTTTAACAGATGTATGCATTTTATTTTAAGGATGTACCATAATTTATTTAACCAATCCTTTTCTCATGATCCTTGCATTGCTCAGAACTCTTTCTGTTGCAAATGACAAAAACCTAGGTCAAACTAGTTTGTAAGAAACAAAGGAATGTATTGACATAAGTACCTGGGAGGTGAAGGCACAGCTGGAACAAGGAGTCAATTGGTGTCACACTTCTGTCTCTCCAGTTCTTGGTAGGCTCTCTCCATCTGCCGTGCACAAGGCTACCAAGTGCTCTCAACTCACTTTTTTATAGACGTAATCTATGGCAGAGACTGCTATTAGTCTACCCAATACCCTAACAGAACCCCAGTTTTATTTTGAGAATCAATGTGCCTAGGTAAAAACTAAATTTCTGAGACACCCTTGCAGGTAGGATGCAGTGCTGACCAAAAATAAAAGTCATTAGATGGGGCTACAGCCAAAGTTTTAAAGGACTCAGCATGCATCCTCTATCCTTTCACTTTTTCTCCTTTTTCCCACCTGGAACATGGATGATTGCTGGAATTGCAGCAGCCATATTGTGACCATGAGGTACCTTTGAGGAGGGAAGCTACATGCTAAGAAAGAGCAGAAACAAGGATCATGGGTAATTAACAATAATGTGGGACTGCTATCCTATTCTGGACTGCTTATCTCAAACTTCTTTTACATGAGGAAATAAGTTTATTCCACTGTTATTTGAGTTTTCTGTTATATGTAGTTGACCCCCAACTAATGTACAACCCCAGTCGAAAGAGTAGGTCTGTAGAAATAACTCTGGCATAAAAGTCCCAAGGAAGAATCTGACTGGCTTCCCTTAGACCTAGACCTGTCTCCTCCCTGAATCTATGGAAATGGTACATTAATTAGGATGAATGTTGTCCCAAGAAACAGAAAAGCCCAACTTGAAATACCAACCAACTCAAATGGAAACTTCTGCAGTGCTCGTGGGAATGTAAAATGGTACAGCCTCTATAGAAAACAGTATGATGGCTCCTCAAAAAATTTAAAAATAGAATTACTATATGATCTAGCAATTCCACTTCCAAAAGAATTGAAAGCCAGGACTCAAAATGGATATTTGTACACCCATGTTCATTGCAGCATTATTCACAATATACAAAAGGTGAAAGCAACCAAAATGTCCATTAATAGGTGAATGGATAAACAAAATGTGATGTATACATACAATGGAATATTACTGAACCTTATAAAGGAGGGAAATTCTGACACATGCCAGGACATGGATGAACTTTGACCATTATAATAAATGAGATGAGCCCATCGCAAGAGGACAAATACTGTATATTCCACTTACAGGAGGTACTTTGAATAATCAAACACAAAAAATAGAATGGTGGTTGCCAGGGCCTGAGGGGACGAGCAATTGGGGCGTTACTGTTTACTAGGTACAGAGTTTCAGTTTTGTAATACAAAGAGTTCTGGAGATGGATGCTAGGGATGCATTGCACAACAATGTGAATGTACTCAGTATCAGTGAACTGTACACTTAAAAATGGTTAAAATGGTAAATTTTATGCTATGTATATTTTGTCACTATAATAAATAATTAAAACACAGAAATACCAGCTTAACGATGTCACTTCTGCCTCATTGGCCAGAGCTAGTCACACACAGAGTTGTCAAATAAAATACAGAATTCCCGGTTCAATTTGAATTTCAGGTAAACGAACATTTTTTTTTTTCATCTAAGTATGTCCCGAATATTGGCTAACACATACTAAAAAATTATTTGTTGTTTATCTGAAATAGAAATTTAATTGGGCATCCTGTATTTTTATTTGCTAAGTCTGGCAACCCTATTTGCGGGACCATTTGGAGATCTAAGGGAAGTTAGGAAAGTGAATTGAATATTTAGGTTTTCTAGCCTTTGTGTTAGAGGAAGGATGTGATGAAGAGGTGGGCAGTCAGTGTTAGATCATCTAACCAACAGTGTCTGCTCTCAGACTGCCTTGGTCATTTAGCCTCAAGCTCTTCTTTGTCTGAAATTAGTTTTGGGACCCAGATTTTTGTTGTTCATTTTAACCTGGAATATATTGGTCCATCGTTCTATTTTCTTTTTTCTTTTTCTTTTTTTTTTTTCCAGATTTTATTTATTTGACAGAGAGAGAGAGCACAAGCAGGGGAGCTGGAGAGGGAGAAGCAGGCTCCTCGCTGAGCAGAGATCCTGACATGGGGCTCGATCCCAGGACCCTGATATCATGATCTGAGCCGAAGACAGACACCTAATGACTGAGCCACCCGGGCTCCCCAATCTTTCTCTTTTCAAACTGGCTATGTCATTTTGTGTTAGGTAGAGCTTTAGAATGTAGTTTATAGCTTGTTTTAAAAATATAATCCCAATTTTAAAAAATATTTTTAAAAAATAATCCCAATCTCAATCTTTAACAGAGGGATTCAACCCTCTTATGTATTTTATGGTATTTGCCTCTTAGTGTATTATTTGTTTTTTTTTTTCCTTTCCTCCTTTTTTGTCACCTCTGACCCCCATGATGGCTTTGTTTCCTTCTCTTTTTTTTTTCTTTTAGAATCTGAAAGGAGGGCACCTGGCTGGCTCAGTCAGTTAAGCCTGACACTTGATTTCAGCTCCTGGTCTCAGGGTCATAAGATTGAGCCCCAAGTCAAGCTCCGTGCTGGGCATGGAGCCTGCTTAACATTCTCTCTCTCTTTCCCTCTCCCTCTCCCTCTGCCTCCCCCACACATGCACTCTATCTCCCCTTCTCTTAAAAAAAAAAAAAAAAAAGAATTTGAAAGGTACGTATTCTATTTCTGATTTACCTATGGTTACCTTTACCTTACAATTTGTAACAAGAGTATCTGAGCACGTATTTCTCTGAGAACTCCTTGCTCAACAAGAAAAGGCTGTTGGCAGCTGTTAATTCCTCCCTTCTCTGCTACCTTACGATCTTGTTGAAGAATTCCAAAGTGCTATTGATTTTGTTTGACATCATAGATCCTTCTCTTTCAAGAAACTTTCAAAAATATTTGCACTGTACCTTACAACCCCGGTCTCAGCATTTAGATTTAACTGTTTTTCA
Source organism: Halichoerus grypus (assembly GCF_964656455.1). Classification (NCBI taxonomy): domain Eukaryota; kingdom Metazoa; phylum Chordata; class Mammalia; order Carnivora; family Phocidae; genus Halichoerus; species Halichoerus grypus. Next base: position 42,319,664 of record NC_135719.1, on the reverse strand, counting down.
GACTCCTTCACCCTTTCTTGATTCCTTTATTCTTACTCATTTTGCATTTGAATGAAATTCTTCTTTGAGAAAATTTCCTGAAAGGATTTGGGGGTGGCATCCTTCCCAAGTCTTTGCACATCTGAGCATATTTTTCTCTTGTCCTACACGTGAAGCAGCACTGGCTTGGCAGAGAATCTAGGCACAACCTTCTACCCTCAGATGTCTGTTAACGTTGCCTGGTCATCTCTCAACATTCAATAGTGCAGAGGAAAAGGCTAGCACTAATCTGCTTCATTTTTCATGGTAGGAAATGCACTGTTTTCTGACAGGATGATTTTAGAATGTTCTCTTTGTTCTTTGAAATCCATAAGGTATGAGGCTTAAAAAAAATCAACCATTGTTTGTGATAAAAATATCCAAAGTGGGAACAGAAAGTGTATTTGTTTCCTATTGCTGCTGTAACAAATTACCAGAAACTTAGTGGCTTCAACAACACAAATTTATTATCTTTCTGAGGTCAGAATCCTGATACCTGTGGGATACTTGTAGGATAAAAATCAAGGTGTAAGCAGGGTTGTGTTCCATCTGGTGGCTCAAGAGGAGAATTCATTTCCATGCATTTTTCAGCTTCTAGAAGGTACCTGCATTCCTTGGCCAGTGGCCCCCTTCCACCACCTTCAAAGCCAGCAAAATAGCATGTCTCTGGCTTGGTTTCTGTTGTCACATCTCCTTCTCTTACTCCTCGGACCTCTTCTTCCACATTTAAGCACCTTTGTGATTATATTGGCTCACCTGGATAATCCAGGATAATGTCCCTCCCTTAAAGCCAGTTGATTTGCACCTGCTAATTTAATTTCCCACTGCCATGTAACCCAACATATTCACAAGTTTCAGGGATGTGGGCAACTTTGGGGAGTCACTATTCTGCCTACCACAAAAGGGAACTTCTTCAACCTGGATAAAGGGCATCTGCAAAAAAACCCATAGCTAGCATCATAGTTAATGGTGAAAGACTGAATATTTTCCCACTAAAATCAGGAATAAGACAAAAATGTCTGCTCTTATAGACATCGTGCTGGAGGTTCTAGCTAGGACAATTAGGCAACAAAAATAAAAGAGATCCAGATTATAAGGGAAGAAATACAACTATTTTCAGAGGACATGTTCATATAGACAGAAAATCCTAAGGAATACACTAAAAACTACTAGAACTAATAAACAGCAAAGCTGCAGGATACAGAGTCAGTATACAAAAATCAATTGTATTTCTACACACTTGCAATTAAAAAATCTGAAAACAAAATTAACAATTCTGGGGGGACCTGGATGGCTCAGTTGGTTAAGCATCTGACTCTTGGTTTCAGCTCAGGTCATGATCTCAGGGTTGTGAGATCCAGCCCCGAGTTGGGCTCTGTGCTGGGCACAGAGCCTGCTTAGGATTCTCTCACTCCCTCTCTCTCTGTCCCTCCCCCCTCCCTCTCCCTTAAAAAAAAAATAACTGTTTTGTTAATCAAAACAGAATTTTAGGGGTGCCTGGGTGGCTCAGTCGTTAAGCGTCTGCCTTTGGCTCAGGTCATGATCTCAGGGTCCTGGGATCGAGCCCCGCATCGGGCTCCCTGCTCCGTGGGAAGCCTGCTCCTCCCTCTCCCACTCCCCCTGCTTGTGTTCCCTCTCTCGCTGTGTCTCTCTCTGTCAAATAAATAAATAAAATCTTTTTTAAAAAAACAGAATTTTATTCTTTGATGCTGTTTACAATAGCATCAAAGAATAAAAAGGAATACATTTATCTTTTTTCTTTTTTTTTAATAAAAGCACAAAACTTTTATTCTGAAAACTCCAAAACAGTTTTGAAAGAAATTAAGAACAACTTAAATAAATGTTCATAGATCCCAAGGCTTAATATTGTTAAGATGGTAATACTCCTCAAATCGATCTACAGAGTCAATACAATACCTACCAGAATCTGAGCTGCCTTTTCTTCTTTTTGCAGAAACTGACAAGGTGATCCTAAAATGTATATAAAAATAGAAGAGATCTGGAATGCCAAAACAATCCCAAAAAAGAAGAGCAAAGAACACTTACCAATTTAAAAACTTACCACAAAGCTACGGTAATCAAGACAATGTGGTACTCTCATAAGGGTAGATATATAGGTCAATGAAACAGAATTGAGAGTCCAGAAATAAATTCTTACATCTATGATCAATTGGTTTTCAAAAAGGGTGCCAATACAGTCGAATAGAGGAAACAATAGTGTTTCCAACAAACAGTGCTGGGACAACTAGATACCACATGTAAAACAATGAAGTTGGGCTCCTACCTCATACCGTATAAACAAATTTTAAGTCAAAATGGATACTAGAGGGGCGCCTGGGTGGCTCAGTCCTTAAGTGTCTGCCTTTGGCTCAGGTCATCATCCCAGGGTCCTGGGATCGAGTCCCGCATCGGGCTCTACGCTCAGTGGGAAGCCTGCTTCTCCCTCTCCCACTCCCCCTGCTTGTGTTCCCTCTCTCGCTGTGTCTTTCTCTGTCAAATAAATAAAATCTTTAAAAAAAAATGGATACTAGACCTGTATGAAAGAGCTAAAACTATAAAACTCTAAGAAAACAGAGGAATACATCTTTGTGACCATAGGTTAGACAAATCCTTCTTAGGTAGGATACCAAAAGCACGAAAGAAAAAATAGATACACTGGACTTCAGCAAGCTAAAACTTTTGTGCTCCAAAGGACATCATTAAGAAAATTAAAAGACAACCTACAGAATGGGAGAAAATATTGGCAAATCATATATCTGAGAAGGGTCTAGTATCTAGGATATATAAAGAAGTCTTACAACTCAATAAAAAGACAAACCAATTAAGAAATAAGCAAATGATTTGAGTACACATTTCTCCAAAGATATATGTGACCAATGAGCACATGAAAAGATGCTGAACATCATTAGTGTCAAGGAAATGCGAATCAAAACCATGAGATATAATTTCACATCCACTAAGGTGGTTAGAATAAAAAGATAGGCAATAACAACTATTGGTGAGGATGTAGAGAAATCGAAATGCTCATACATTACTGATGGGATTGTAAAATGGTACAGCCACTTTGGAAAACAGTCCGGCAGTGCTCAAAATGCTAAACAAAGAGTTACCAGATGTTCCAGCAATTCCACTCAGAGGTATATACCCAAGAGAAATGAAAACATATCCACACAACAATTTGTACACAAATGTTCATAGAAGCATTATTCATAATAGCCAAAAAGTGGAAACAACCCAAATTTTCATCAAGTAATGAAAGGGTTAATAAAATGTGGTCTATCTATACAATGGAATGTTATTCAGCCATAAAAAGAAATGAAGCACTGATACATGCTACAGCATGAATGGACCTTGAAAACACGCTAAGTCAAAGAAGCCAGTTTCCAAAGACTAATACCGTATGATTCCATTTATATGAAAGGTCCAGACTAGCTGCTAAAAAAATAAAGCTAGACTCGCATCTGGTGTCCCTCTTGATCCGAAGATGATCTTCTATTTTTTATTTGATAATTTCATCTGCACTTGCTCGGTTATCTACTTCTGGAACTTCGTTACATATTTCCAACAACCATCCTCCATTCAAAGGCGCAAGGTCACCGAACCCGGAAGTCACTGCTCACGTGGGAAGGCGCACCAGCAAGCCCTCCCCCCGTTCCACCCCTGCCCCAGTGTTTTGCAACATTGTGGCCCTTTCTGTGCCTCTTATTGTTTTTTCTTTCTCTACATTTTCCTGTCTCTTTCTTACAGTTTTGGGAGAATTCCTTAGCCCAGTCTTCTGAGTGGTCCCAGAATTCTTTATTCAGCTAGTTGGGCGCTTGAAAACGATTTTTATAATCTACTAATTCCTGGTTCTGCAATATCTTTTCTGCTATTTACTGCTCTATTGAGCATTTTATTTTAACAATGTTTCTCATCTCCAAGAACTCTTTGTTGTTCTCAGATTGCTCCTTTCTCATGACAGTTTTTTTTTCTATTTTAGCACTGCAATGTCCCCTCAAATCTCACTAAGAATACTAATTAGAGTTGTTGTTGTTGTTTAAGTTCTCTTTTTTCTGTATTAGTTTCTGAGCATGCCTAGAATACTCATATTTTAAGAGACTTTTCTTCTGCTTTGGCCAGTGGTGTCAGGGCTGTGAATGTTCTGTGGTGCTGGACAACTCAGGGGCAACTCAGCAGGAAGAAGACTCAAACTAAAGTGGAGATTTATCTCCCTAGCATTGCTGGAAATTTCCATCAACAGTCACCCAACAAATGCTTGTCCAGCATCTTTTTTTTTTTTTAAGATTTTATTTATTTGACAGAGAGAGAGACAGTGAGAGAGGGAACATAAGCAGGGGGAGTGGGAGAGGGAGAAGCAGGCTTCCTGCAGAGCAGGGAGCCCGATATGGGGCTCGATCCCAGGACCCTGAGGATCATGACCTGAGCTGAAGGCAGACACCTAACGACTGAGCCACCCAGGCGCCCCTTGTGCAGCATCTTCATCAGCGGTGGTTCTCCATCTTGGCTGCATGTTAGGATCACCTGGGGGCTTTAAAAATTCCCAGTCCCAGGGCTGCACCCAGAGCAACAAAACCAGAAATTTCTGCAGATGGGCCCCAGGTATCAGTTCGTTCTAAAAGCTTCCCAGTGATTCCCAAGTATACTTAAGTTTGCAAACTGTTGTTGTAGTCTAAATCAACACTTCTCAAACTTGCATGTGATGCAAGTCACTTGGCGGTTTTAACAAAAAGCAGATTCTGATTCATAAAGTGTGGCATGGAGCTTGATGTTCTGGGTTGTTTCTTTTTTTTTTAATTAAATAGGCTCCATGCTCATTGTGGAGTCCGATACAGGGCTTGAACTCCGGGCTCTGAGATCAAGACCTGAGCTGAGATCAAATCCAACGCTTAACCGACTGAGCTACCCAGGCGCCCCGAGATTCTGCATTTCTAACAAGCTTCCATGTAATGTTAATGCTGCTGGTTTCTAGGAACCATATTTTCAATACATATTAAGGGTCTAAAGCAGTGGGTCACACAGTCTGATGTGCGGACCAAGCAGCAGTATCATGTGGGAACATGTTAGAAATTCAGGTTCTCCACGAATTTCTCCTGAATCAGAAACTCAGCGGGTGGGGCCCAGCATCTGTGCTTCAAACACCTCTCCTGGGGATTCTGACGCTTGCCCAAATTTGGAAACCTACAGCAAACTTCTCTGAGGCCTGAGCTGCTGACCCCCTTCATCAGAGTCACCTGGCTTCACAGCATGAAGATTCAGCGGACCCCACCTTAGCTCCCACCCACTCAGACGCTCAGAGGGCAAAGCCAGTATTTTGCATTTTTCACAAGCTTTCCCAGGTGATGCTAATGCATGCTAACACGGAGAACTGTCTCCAGTTCCTCACCCCTTGCTAGGCCTCTGAATATGTTTCAGTGTCCCAACACTGAAGCAGTTTTGGTTATTTTGATGCCCCAGGCTATTTCTACCTGGTTAATTACCTATGTAGAAGCCGTAACATGATTAATTCAGGTGGATACCATCTTGGAAGTCCCATCGAACCCTATAATTATGTGTGAAATACACATTTAATTTAAGCAGAAGGGCAAAGATTACCCTGGTGATGCTCCAGGGCCTAAGGGTGTGCAGAGCAGATTTTGAACAGGTCATAGAGCTGATCTTTCCTCGGCTTCCTAGGCCATGGCCATCTGGTGTGGGTAGAATGTTCCTGATTTTCAAGTCAGTCTTTATAGCATCCAATTAAGTCTTAATGCCGCTAGTTTGCCTAAACTCAGGAAAAGGATAGCCGAGTCCCTGTAGATAACACCCAGCAGAGATCTAGGTGTAATTATTTGGATAACTTGACTACAAAATGTGCCAAATGAAATGCAGTTTTCTTCCCCCACATAAATTTTGGGGTCTGAGTGATCAAAATCTCATTGGTCTCTTGTTTTGGCTTTTGCAGAAACTGGGACTTTAAGTGTTTGTTTTGCAAATTATACATCTCAATGTGTTATGCTATGATGTGTTAAACAAATGGAGAGATTTTGGTTTGGAGATTCTTTTTTCCCTCTGTACTGGCCAAGTATTTCAAATGATTTGGCTTTGGCTTCAGTGTGTTCCTTTGGACAGTTGATTTTTTTTGGGGGGGGGGGTGCGGTAATGCCTTAGGCAAAGAAAAAAAAATCCAAAGTGCCAAAAGAACAGTTAGAGCAATTCTGTAACTGCCACCCCAGCCCTGGGCAGACAAAGTGAAATCCAAACAACACAAAACAGCTCAACAGACCATCCCCTAACTAACCGAAAATAGCTTTTCGGGGCAATGTTTCCTACCTAGTGCTTTCTCTCCACTCCTGGGTCCTGGCTGAAACTGGAAAGGGGCCAGGCTTCAGCACCTCCTTGCTTTTGATTGCTGTTTATCCCCTGAAACATGATTGTCTATAATTATGTATAATCTCTCCCTTGTTTACTCTTTTCCACCGAAGCTTGAACACGGTTCAATTGTGTCTCTGTCTTTGCTCTGCCCAGGAGCAGTGAAGAAACAGTTCCTGTATTTTCAACTTTTTTTTTTTTTTTAAATAAAAGGCATTAGGTCTCCATTTGTCCCTTCATTCTCAGAAACCTGACATTCTGGCCATTCCTGAATTGATTCATTCAACATCAGATGAGCGCCAAGTACTGTGCTCAGTGCCTTGGAGGAAATAACGCTACTCATCCTTTCCTGACCAACAACATGTCAGCTGTCAATATTTTCCCCCTCAATCACTTGCCGGTTTAATTCCTGGCCCTGAATTAATCGTTAGCAGCTGAGTTTATTAGAGGCAAGTGTACATGAGTATCCTACTTGGCTTTTTCCACTACAGGCCACCCCTACTCCCCTATTTTAAAGAGAGTGAAGTCGAATTCTACATGCAAAGCAGATCCCTAAAACCAAAACGGGCACAAGGATACAGCTTACGAGAATATGGATCATGCATGCAGACTCCATGGGCGTGCAGTCTGCACTGCATGTTCAGGGACGCCTGAGGGGGGGGGCGGTGCTCAGTCTATTAAGCATCTGCCTTCGGCTCAGGTTATGGTCCCGGGGTCCTAGGATCAAGCCCCGCGTCAGGCTTCCTGCTCAGCGGAGAACCTGCTTCTCCCTCTCCCTCTGCCTGCTGCTCCCCCTGCTTGTGCTCTCTATATCTCTCTGTGTCAAATAAATAAAATCTTTTTTAAAAAAAGACCCCATGCTCAGACAGACCCTCTGCTTGGTTTAATGCCGCATTGTCAGCGCTGTAACATTAATACTTTTTTAATACGGGACAGGCATTTTCATTTTGCACCATATCCCACAAATCATGTATCTGTTTCTACAGACACCCCAGACCCCATCCAGCTTTAAACAAAAATAAATAAAAATTGTTCTAGAATCTGATGGCACCGAGGAATGGAGGAACCAGGAAAGAGAAAAATTTGTGTGTGCTCACGTGCTTATGACTTGTGTGGCACTCCTCCAGCCTGTGTTTAGATTTCTTTAACATCCTTATTAATCTTGTCACATTTCAGCTGAGCTCCTCTGAAATAGAACTGACCCCAGAAATATCCTGGCAGGGAGCTGCTCAGACCCTGCCACCTTTCTTGGGGTTTCCTGCTCACGGACGGTGCTGTTAGGGGATATCTGTCTCTCTCAGAGGGAAGTTGCTAATTCCCAGGATTGAGCTTGGAGAGCAGACTTGGGGTGCGGTTGGGTGGGGGGCAGAGAGGCAAAGATTACCCTGTTCCAAGGGAGGAGAGGCGGGGCCTGTTGGCTAAATCATGAGTTACATGAAGAGAAATGAAGGTCCACTCCCCAAAACCTTAATCTATAGATTCCAAAAGGAGAGAGGGGAAAGTTACTTCTCAAGCTGTAAAGGACTAGGGAGAGAAAGAGGTCCCCAGGGCTGCCTACATGGCCCAGTGGTAAATGGGAAAAGTGCATTTTCCTTTGACACACCCCTTTGAGTTTCTTATAAGGTTTGCTTTGTATTTGGTGAGGCAAATATTGGCAAGGGAATCAATTTCTTAAAAAAAAAAGCAAAGTTTTGAAAGCTTTAAAAAGTCTGGAAGAAAACACAACAAAGTGTTACAACACTTGATTTGGATGGTAGGATGATGATTGGGATCTCCCATGCCCTTTTTACTTTTTCTTCCCCCCAAATTTTACAGAGACCTTATAATTTTCATCATATAAAAAATAAGTCTAACAACTATTTGAAAATGGAGGGCTCAGAATTTGAAAATATAGAGACATGGGCATACCTTTCAGCACGCTTGGGTCATCAGCTCACGCTGAGCACTTCCTCCTATCCGTTTCCAGCACTGATCCTCAATGAGGAAGGTAGGAAATCATTTGACTTACACTTCTCACTTCAACATTTTTAAATCTTAGGGGATATTTGTATGCACACAGGAACATGAGCTCCTACCTGGCAGAATTCATTTGTACCTGCTGAACTTTCCCACCTGAATCTCCAGTCATTCCTCCCCAGTTTCCAGAGCAGAGCGAAATCAGAGCCATAAAAAGCCGGCCGTGGCATCAGGCTGTGGAAAGGTACGGGTGTCTCCACTCTCACACAGGAAAGAGAGGCATGAGGGCCATTGTTGCCAATTACCTGGCATGTGTAAGTACTGATGTTTGCAAGGAAGTCTTTCAACCTTTTTTTCCAAGAAGTTTTGGTGGCTCTTTCAAGTACCAATTATAAATTTCCAAACCCCAGACATTTGGGTGCCAGTCTGCAACAGGGACTGTTCATGCTAAGACTTGTAGTAAATTGCAACAGCGTGGCAAGTGGGCGGTTTGTTTCCCAGAGTTCAAGCGGGGACTGCAACTGTCAGTGGCACCTTCGAGATGCTTCTACACAGGGCTCCTCGCTATTCCAAGATGGGGAATGGTTTTCATAGGCTCCCGAGGGGGGCTGGCCTGAGGAGTGACCAGTCGGAGACAGAACTCTCAGGCCTGTGGGCCCTAGGCTCATCAATAAAAAAGTAACTGCTTACTGCTGCTTCCAGCTAGGAGAGGAATATAAATGAACACTGTGTTCTTCCAAAGGGCTCTCATCTGAGGCGCCTGGGGATGATACATATGCATGTATTACATTTATCTATAAAGAGTCAGGACTTGTGGCTGTCCCTTTATGGCTTACGAGTCAAAATGTGTGCCGCATTGGAAGTTAACTTCACAGATACGGCCTTGTGTCAGACAAAAGGTCACTGGGCTGTCACTGAAGAGACTCAGTGAGGAAAAAAAAGAAAAAAAACAGTGCCAAACGCCTCAGGATGGCAGCATATTAACTTGGGTAAACACCAGCATGTGGTGTGTTTTACACATGTATATACATGTATGTTTATACTTCAGTGAGATGAATAGCACCACAAAACTGGTATTTAAGTGATTAAGTGTATTTGATATTTTATTGATTCTAGGAGAGATGGCATTTAAAGGGACGGCTGGGCAGGCAGAAGGGAGTGTGTAGGTTGGAAATAAGAGAAAAATGTGCTGTCTCTATGGGGGCTGAGAAGTGCTGGGCCCCGAGGGAAATGACTGAATTAGTTACCACCATCCGGGACCAGATCAAATATGGCCGCGGGCTTATCAAAGGTCTAGAGGGAAATCCAGTCATAGGATCTGGCATCTTCAAGGGCCGGCATCAAGGCCCATGATCTAGTCGAGAGAACATGAAGTCAGAAAGAGCTTACCTTACCTCAAGATAAAGTCTCTAAGTCAAAGAGAAGACACAGGCTTTGTTCTAACCCATCAGAGAGTTCCCTGAAGGACTAAGCAAGAGACCGGTACGCGGGAGGGCGGGTGGGGAAGCCTGGACTCCACCGGCAGTGGCAGGCCCGAAGGATGACGTGAACTCTGACATAAGGGAGTACCACTCAAACTGGGGACCAGGAGTCCCAGAGCAAAGTCCTCAGGAGAAAAAGCTCTAAAAACAACCCCAGACCCTGAGAGACTAGAGTCATCTTTTCAGTAGGCATTTACAAGAGTGGTGACTGGTGACACCGTCCACACGAGAGGCCTGGGCCAGGGCAGGGAGAGACGGGGGACCAGCAGGACAGACGCAGGAGGAGCCGTGAGTCTGGGAGCTCTGGCCAGCCGAGGTCAGGCTTGGAAGGCTTCACAGCTTCTTCTGTTGGTGGAAGCTGAGGCTGGGGACACCAGGAGAGAGAAGGGCTATTTGGAAAAGGGGTAATAATGACCGGAAGAGCCTGTTGCTAAGTATGAACTTGGGGGTTACAGTACGGAAAGCACAGGCTGGGGCATCCAAGAGAGCTGACTTCATCGCTTATGATCTTCCTAAGCTTGGCTCGGTTAATCTATTTGAGACTCAGTTTCCTTACCTTTAACATGTGTAAAAGAACACGTGCCTCAAGGGGCTGTTGGGAGAATTTAACAACAAAATACAAAGTACCAGCAAATAGTAGGCCCTCAAAAACCGTGAGTTCCGGGCGCCTGGGTGGCTCAGTTGGTTAAGCGACTGCCTTCGGCTCAGGTCATGATCCTGGAGTCCCTGGATCGAGTCCCGCATCGGGCTCCCTGCTCGGCAGGGAGCCTGCTTCTCCCTCTGACCCTCCCCCCCCTCATGTGCTCTCTCTCTCTCATTCTCTCTGTCTCAAATAAATAAATAAAATCTTTAAAAAAAACCAAAAAAACAAAAAAACCGTGAGTTCCTTTCTCCTTCCTTCTCCCCCCTGTTTTATCTTCTTGACTCAGGCCACTTCCCTCTTTTCCTCAGCCAGGCCTTATTCTCAATCTCCGCTCCCTCCATTAGCTTCCAAAGAATGATGGCGGCTAACGGTACCCACCAGCCCTCGTCCCTCGCTGCGCCTCCAGTTTGAGACCGACTTCCCCCTTGTTGTCTGACGGGTTGGACATGCCGAGAGCTCTCGAATGCCACAGAGCTGACAGCAGACCCCATGTTGACTTGGACCTGCAGCTCAATTCTGGAAAAATCCAGAGAACTGCATTTCTCTCGGAGTAGGCCACCTGTAACTTTAAATTGGATCCTAGTCACTCTTTGGCCTAATAACACTCAGTTATAAGACTTTTCCAATATTTTTAAGGAATCGTCCTGCTCACCTTCCACTGTCTGCACTCTTGGACCAAATACAACTGACCTTGTTCTAATTTGGACCGCTGATAACTTTGAGGTCGGTTCACTGTTTTGAAGATAAATCAGAATTAGGTCAGCCTCTGTCATCCAAGGCTAAAATCAGCACACGGGTTGAGGAAAGCAGCCGACAAACATCAATGTATAGAAAATTAAGTTCTTTGAGTTCCTTTATTTTTTTTTGTTAGATAATACATTCTCATGGTTAAAAGTAAAAACAATATAAAAAGTCATAGGGTGAAAGTTTTCTCTCCCATCCTCCATTCACTTTGTTTTCTACTCCTCTGCCCCAAGAGATACTCTTACTATTTTACCTTTCCCTCCAGTTTTCTTTATGTCAATGTGAATATATATTTCTATTTTCTCCCTTTCTTATACAAAAGGCAATGAACCATATGCCTTCTTCTATGCCTTGCTTTTTTCATTTGGCAATATGCTCTGTATATTTTAGCAAATCAATATATACAGAGGTCCCTATGTGTTTTTCCTCTCGCTCTACAAATGCACAATATTTCATTGTGTGGAGTTACCTGAGTTTGATTAGATTTCAAATGATGGGCTCTTGGGTTGTTTCCAATCTGCCAAGACAAACAATGCAATGACTTACCTTAGGCATATCTGTTATTTTGTATGTGCACAGGTAGAGCTGTAGGATGAATTCCCAGAAGTGGACTTGTCGGGTTAGAAAGCCAGTGCATCTGTATTTTAATAGATACTGCCAAATTGCCCTCCACAGGGTTGTGACCTCCCCCCATTGGAATATGGGGAGAATGCCTGTTTTCCCAGAGCCTCACCAACAGGATGTGTTTGGATTTTCAAATGTTTGGATTTTTGCCTATCTGATATGTGAAAAATGGATCTCCATCATTTCAAATGTCATCTCATTGCATTTCTCTTATTATGAGTTAGGATGAGAACATTTTACATATTTAAGAATCATTTGTGGGGTGTGTGGGTGGCTCAGTCAGGTAAGCATCCAACTCTTGATCTCGGCTCAGGTCACGATCTCAAGGTTCTGAGATCAAGCCCACATCAGGCTCCACGCTGGGTGTGAAACCTGTTTAGGATTCTCTCTCTCTCCTTCTCCCTCTGCCCCTTCCCCCCTAAAAAAAAGAATCACTTGCATTTTTTCTCTGTCAACAGTTCATGTCCTTTGCCTAACTTTTTACTTAATCATTGGTCTTTATCTTATCAATTTTTAGGTCTATTTGTATAATCAGAGATCAGTCCTTTTCTGATAGGAGTTCATTTTTTTTCCATTTTTGTCTTTTGACTTTTTTATATAATTAAATTTATCATAGTTTTCATTTATGACTTTTGAGTCATTGTTAGAAAGGCTTTTCCTACTACAGTGTTATAAGGGAATTTGTCCGTGTTTTCATCTAGTATAGGTATGATTTTATATTTCTGTTGAAACATATAGTTGATTCATATAAAGTTTGTCCTAGTGTACAGTGTGAGGTAGGGATCCAACTTAACCTTTCTCTGGATGGCTGCACACTTGTCCCAATACCATTTGTTTATAAATATGTTTTTACCTGCCCTTTTAAGAGATATACCCTTTATCGTATATAAAACAATCATATATATTTGGATCAATTTCTGGACTTCCTATTCTGTTTCATACAACCCTAGAGATATATCAAGAAGAGTAAGAGGTTTGGAATCAAACTGCCTAGATTAAATTCAAATACATCGCATGCTATATGTGTGACCTAGGCAATTTCCTGTCTCAACCTGTAAAGATGGGATTAAATGTGCCTTGCACTGTGCCTGGCAAATGGGCACACTCAATGTCAACAGTGAGAATAATTATGCTGGTGTGGTTCCCACCCATTACAGTGGGTGATGTGTATTATCTGTGTGGATGGGGGTGGGGGCCAAGTGCCTCATCCTTGCCCCCCTTTGCCCCCTTTGCTGGGTCCTCTGTGAGAATGCTGTAGCCTGTACCACAAGGCCTCTCTCCTCGTGTTCCTGAAGTTGCCAAAGTAGGCTCATACCAGCAGAGTTCCTTACTGTGTCAGAGCCACCCAGTGATCTATGGGTGTTCCAAACCCTGTGGAAATGATTCCTTCTTCCAGTTCCTCTCTTCCCACACCTCAGGCCTGAGTCCTCCTCAGGAGGAGGCTGTGAAACAAGGTTCCAGGCTGACACCAGGCTCTCCCTCCATAAGCTCAAACAAATGCCTTATTTTCCATATACTAAACCTTCATCTAAATCAACTCCTTCTTGAAGATCTGTGATTCAGTTCCTCAGACATTTCTGGATAGGTTTAGATCCTATCTCAGGCCCGAGACAGGGCTCTCCCTCTCTCACATGCACACACATACATACACACACAAATGCATATTAACCAGAGACCTGTGGATCTAAGAATGTGAATAAATGAGTCCCCAGGGATTAAAGAGAAAGGCCATTTGCAATTCCAAAAAGCACTGAGCTAGCAGAATACAAATGTTAGGAACCCACTCTTCAGGCATTCAACCATTTATCCCTGCATAGACCACAACTAGATTTTGTGGAGGAGAACAAAAGAGGGTGAAACCTCATTTTTGTTTCGTTTATCTCAAAGTGTTTCCAGTTTAACAGGTGTGCAAAAACTACACAGACTCACATCAAGCAAGGGAAACAAACATCCCAGAGCAGCTAGGCCATGATACACACAAACACGGGTCTGGTCCCAGTTCCTTCAGCAGTGGCCACCCAATTGGAAATCCATATTGAGCAAGGCACATTACTTTTCAGTTGATAATAACGGTCAGGTATGCTCTAAAAGTCCAAAAAATACCAAAGCAGTTAAAAGACAAACAGCTAATTCAACTTTATATATAGAAGTGCATAGTTAAGGTCTCCTGTGAATCACTGATCAATTTGGGCCAAGTCAATGAAAACAGAGCTATTTCACAGACCAAGCACATAAAATGCAGGTAAACATTTACTTTATTTCTTAATCCTTTGAGCTCTCTCTCAGGGACTCTCCCCACTTCTAGCCCCTCAGCAACTTCAAGGACACAACATAGTCCTTGAAAATTCAGGGTCCGAATGGGCCATACAGAGCATTGCGGGCAGGATGAAACTTAAGTGATTTTCCTCTTATGGGGGATCTTTATATAATTATGTGGAGATACTGACCAGTGTAATCGCAGTGACTAGTCATAGCTGAGTTCTTGCTGTGGGCCAAGCACTGTGCTGAGGGGCTAAATGTTTGACTAGAGTTTTCATTTAACACTATCAGCAGCTCTCTGAAACAAATACTACTATTATTTCCATATCATGAACGAGGGAATTGAGGCCTAGACAGTTTAGGTGACTTTCCCAAGGTCTCCAAGCTACTAAGTGGCAGGGCTTGAACTCAGGTCTGTCAAAGTGCAAACGCTTAACCTCTGCATGCATTGACCAATTGCATTTGGCTTTCATTCATGAGGACTAATTGAATCCGGCCTGCTAACAGCGCCTGGAAGCATTGGTTACACAGCAGTAGCCGGGGCAGGTGGTTTGACCCTATTCTGTTCCAGTTCGTAGGGGTGAGCTCATTGCTAAACACTCTCTTTGCCTAAAAATATCAGACAGTCCACACCCTGGAGCCCCACAGCTGCTCACGGCAGATGCTCAAAGCTAGAAAGTGCTTCATAAAGCCTATGGAAGGGCTTTTTGACCATGGTCCTGGTGCCGGTAGTGAGAGCAAAGGGAGGGAGGTGGAAGGAAGGAAAGCTGGGACATAGTGAGATTGTGGAAATAAGGCCTGGACCCCCAACAACTGCTTCCCTAATGAGATGGGCTGCCAAGTGCCAAAGTCCCTCCTAGAGGGGTCAGTCTAGGCTAGCGAGACCAGCCACCCTTCCCTCCCTGCTTTCATGGATCCTTCCTGAGTTCCAAGGGATAGTTAAGGTGACACAACCATCCAACAAATACCTATTAAACTTCTACCACATGCCAGGTATTGTAGATTCTGGAGCTACAGCAACAAACAACCAATACCACCACCCCCCCCCCCACAAAAAAGAGACCAAATCCCTGTGTGGGCCTCAGGGAAATTGCATTCTGGGGGGGAATGAGGAAATCCAACAAACAATAATTTGTAAAAAGTACGTATCATAGGTCAAATGTGATAAGGACTATGTAGAAAAATAGAGCACGTAGGGAGGATGGGAAGTGAGGTGGGGGTGGCAGGGAGGAGAAGGAGCAAATTGCTATTTCAGTGAGGGTGGTCAGGGAAGGCCTCCTGTGATAGGTAACTCTTGTACAGAAACCCAAGGTGGTGAGGAAGTGAATCATACTGCTCTCCAATCAAGAGCGTTCCGGAGGGAGGGAACAGATAGGGCGGAGGCCCAAAGGCAGGGACACACCTAGCTTATTTTATGAGTAGTGGGGGAGGGGGGGTGTCAGTGGGTCTAAAGTGAAGTGAGGCAGGGAAAGTGAAAGGAGATAAAGTAAGTGAAGTAAGTGAAGGCCCGATTAGGCAGCACCTTGTGGGCCGAGGTAAGGACTGTGGCTTTTGTTCTGAGCAGATGGAAGGCAATTGAAGGCTCTGGGCAGAGAGGTGACACAGTCTTGGGTTTTAAAGTGACCACTGTTCTACCGAGGGCAAGAGAGACCAACTGTAAAGGCATTATAATCATCCAGATGAAAGATGATGCCTTGGGACAGGGAGGCAACGGCAGAGGAGACAAAGTGATGAGAATTGGGCTGTAGTTTGGAGGTGGGGCAGAATTTGCTGAAAGAAAAGCTGTGGGTGTGGAAGAGTGAAGGGAGTCAAGAAAAACTCCAAGGTTTTTGGCTTGAGCAATTGGAAGCACGGAGTTGTCGTTTGTAGAGTTGGAGATTGCCAGAACAGATTTGGGAATGAAGGAGGAATTTGGTTTTGAAAATCTAAGTTTAAGATGACTAATTACTAGATATCCAAAGAAGACCTTCAGTAGGTAGCTTGGCATTCAGTGAAGCCTGGGTCCAAGAGAGCTACCAGGGTCCTGTGTGTGAGTTTGCCCAGAAAGACACCTATTTTCATTCATTCTCACTAGCACAGCTTCATTGATTAATTTTGCTGCTAGGTGTATTGGTACAAAAAGATTCATTATTGTTGTATTTCATCACAGATGAAATATTTTCCATTTAGCCTTTATTTTTTGCTTGAGTTCAACTACTATCTGATGATAGTAGCTCAATCTCTGCTTCTTTTTTTGTTTGTTTACATTCCTAGCACATCCTTTCCCATCTTTGCATTTCCCATTTTTCAGAGTCACTGTGCTGTAAAAGTGTCTCAAATAGATAACCTATATGATATCGTTTAAAAAATAAAAACCCAGGGGGCTCTGCCTGGCTCAGTTGGTAGAGTATGTGACTCTCGATCTTGGGATTGTGAGTTTGAGTACACATTTAGTGTAGAGATTACTTAAAAAAATAAATCTTAGGGGCGCCTGGGTGGCTCAGTCAGTTAAGCATCTGCCTTCAGCTCTGGTCATGGTCTCTGGGTCCTGGGATTGAGCCCCAAGTCAGGCTCCCTGCTCAACGGAGAGTCTGCTTCTCTCCCTCTCCTTCTACTCCCATCCCCAATCTTAAAAAAAAATAAATCCTTAAAAAAACTTTAAAAATCAATAAATAAAATAAAAACCCAGTCTGTGAGTCTTTTACTTTTACTAGGCAATTTTATCTCATTTACATTAATTGCCGTTGAATCAGAACAGAGTCTGATAAGATTTCCAATAGTTCATTTGTTTGTTTGTTTGTTTGTTTATTTTAAGATTTTATTTATTCATTTGCCAGAGAGAGAGAGAGAGAGAGAGCACACACAAGCAGGGGGAGCAGCAGAGGCAGAGGGAGAAGCAGGTTTCCTGTTGAGCAAGGAGCCAGATGTGGGGCTCGATCCCAGGACCCTGGGATCATGACCCGAGCTGAAGACAGACGCTTAATTGACTGAGCCACCCAGGCATCCTTCCACTAGTTCATTTGTGATAAGGAACAAAAATCTAATTTCAAACGCTACCAAATATATTTAAGCTTAAAAAAAAATAAGAGTATATAGTCTAATTTCAGAAGACAGGTTTATTAACTCTCAACCCCTTTGTTTCTTTTATAAAGCCCTTCCAGATATTACAACACATACATCTGTGGGTAGGAGGCCACCACTCTGGCCATCGAGGTAAAGGTCCTGGGTCCCAGCATTGGCAAAACCTGGTAAGTAGCTTCCTGTTCAGAATGCTTCACTGAGCTCATTTTCATCTGGTGCACAATACATTCCAGGAATCATCAATTAAATCCAACTAGTTGGGAGGGATTTAAGGTTTTCCAAAGGAGAAGGCATTTGAACCAGAGCATGAAAGATGTTGAGAACATGCATATGGGAAAGTGAAGGGTATTTCAAAGAAGGGGGACACCATGAATGAAGGCATGATCTATTTGGATAGTTCAGAGTGGCTGGAAAGTGGGGTGATTAGTAAAGTGTTGTAAGGCTCCAGCAGAACAAAAGGTTAGAAAGGTAAAGCCAGAGTGTGATGGCCCTGAACACCATGCTAAGAAGATCAGACTTCTTAAGTAAGAACTAAGGAGCCATAAGAGGTGTATGGCGGAGGGGGGGGGGAGTAAATATTCCTAACTATTTTAGGAAGACAATATTATACAGGCAAGAGACTAAAGGTAAGGAGGTAGTGGAGAAGTTGTTAAAATACCTTGGCCAGGGTATACTGGCCCTTCTCCCATCTCCACAGGAGACATCACCAAACAATCTTGACATTCTTTCCCTGGGTACCAGCTCGATGCCTCTGAATCCTTTTCAATGCAGTCCATTTGAACTGGCACAGGAGTTAAATTTGTCTTCTATTCCTGGCTTAGACAAGAGGTATAGAGAGTCCAAGCTGGGCAGATCTAAGATATAGTGTGTTGGTAAAATAAAAAAGAATCAAAAGAGGTGGATGAGGAAGAAAAGTGTGTCTAGGATGAGTGGAATGATATTTGCCTTGCAGAAATTCTATGATAAAGTGTACTGTGAAAGTGTCCTCTCCAGGGCTCTGATTCTGTGCCGTGAATGTTTTGGGCTGTGCTGAGGCAAAGAGAATTGTGTTCAAGAGTAAATATGCAAATCAACAAACCAGCAACTCATTTTGAAATTAATTGGTATGAAAATGCAATGTGAAAAAATTTTTTAAATTATTTTTATGTCTTTTCCAGTCTGTAATTGATTCTTTCATTGAGTGTTTTATGTTAAGTGCTTTATGACATGGGGTATTAAGGATATTGCATAAAAATAAAATGGACTGCACTGGGTAGCCTCATATACATAACCCAGACCCAACTCCATTTGTCATTGACTTAAATTAACTTCAGCTATTACAAATTTTCTTTCTTTCTTTTGCAGCTCTTCATTGATTTTTTTTCTTCCATCTCCTCTCAGTGACCTTTATTACACAGTCCTTTCTGATGCTAGTCCCTCCTACTCCATTTCATCTTTTCAATTTCTCCCTGATGAGATACCTTATCTTGCTGGTCCTGTTTCAGGCGGAGACTGAATTATATAGATTCCCCAGAGAGCCTGCATTGAACCAAGGAAGTGGCTGATATTTCTACAATAATATATCTGAGTTTGTAAAAATATTCCTCCACTTCCGCCCTATTACTGAAAATTGGCTATCAATTAATTTATTAACTTAGCAAATAATTATTTGGCACATTCTATGTTCTAGTCACCACCCTTGGCACCGGAAATACAAGCATCTGTCCACAAGCTCCATGTCACAATTTTTGTGCTATTGACATTTGTAATGGACTCAAAAATTTATTCGTACCCCAGTTCAGACGTGCAAAGGGAATGTTGCTTCTTCTTGTCCGTTAACAGATCTTCTTCATGAGATCCAATCTGCTGGGAAGCCAGAAAAAACTCCTACATTTTCGCCCAATCTTTGGACTAAATCTGGTGTGTTGGTATAATCATTTAAACAGTGTCTTTGAGAAAATGCTCAATTCTCTCAGAACATGCTCTGCCTCTCAGATTTCCAGCTGCCCTCCCCACTTCTCTGCAAGATGGCGCCCAGGCTTATGAGGAAGCGGTACGGCTCAGTGACCTTGGCAGCAGGAAAGAAGGTCCTAGATCCAGATCAATGTGTCTATATGGCTCTCTGAGTCCTGGATGGCCTCTGTGGTAATGATGTCTCTTTCTGACTCATCTCCATTTGATCTGTGAGCCTCCTCTGCCATTGTCTGTGATCGGGTCTTCAGCCTGACCAAGCCACAGTGGTCCTCCTGGACGACTGGCTCCTCACCTCTTGTAGGCATCACAGACCTGCCTGAGGTTCTGCCTCATTTTCCACCCAAGCCCCGGACAATCTGACTGTTCGCCCCTCACCATCACAGGCCCCCCTGCAGACCCACCAGCTCTCAACTCAGTGATGTTCTAAACATGCTCCCACTCAGAGTCATGTGGGAGCTTCTAGGTCCTACCGTGGCACAGCAAAACCAGCAGTTATTCGGGAAAACCAAACTCCAGTTCTTGCTCTGCACATCATGCTGCCCAACCAAGTGTCCTCTGATGTGACCCCCCCAGGCTGGGGCAGAGCAACCTTGGAGGTGACCTTCTTCCAGAGCTTGCTTCCTGCCAGACAGGAAGCAAACCAACATCTGCTTCCCCCTAGTATTCCCTATAACCCATCTAACACTCCTCACCACTCTTGAGCTGAGGCTTCCATAAAAATTTCTGGGCACACTCTCCATTCTTTCATTTTTCTCTCCCTTCTTCTTTCTAGCCTCCTATGCCAGAGGAGGAGGTGTTTCTTTTACTCTGCCTTCCTGTTTGCACAGGACACCCATCTCAGTAACCTGGGCCAGGAGAGATTGGGCACCCCTTTCCTCTTCCTCCATATAATTCTTCCTCCTTAACCCAGCCTCATGGCTAAGCCTTAACAGCAAGTGAGGAGGGCAGGGAAAGACTTAAATAAAAACTAACCTAAACTGAGAGGTATTTTGAAAATACTATTATATGTTGAAAATAATTAGAATTTGTTTTTAACTGTCAAAAGATTGGGTCACAAGAATTTTGCTCTGAAATTCTGGAACAAAAAATAAGCCTCTGAGATTTCCTTGTGATTCAGATCCTCCATGATACACATTTCTACTGCAGCATGGTCTAGTTGTATATAAAAGTATTATAGGAATTTGAATATTATAATGTTCCAGTTATAAAATTCCATCCTATAAAAGGAAAGTGGAAGAGAAATCAGAGTTAGAAGGAACATTAGAGATCATGTAATTATTTGGTCCCTCCAAAGAGGAATCCTGACCTGTATCTCTGGAGTCTCTGACAACACATGAACGCTAAGAACTAAGACTCAGAGGGCATTCTCTCTCACAGCTAAACAGCCCCTATTGTGAGAAAATCCTGCCTCATGTTGAGTCAGATTTGTCCCCCTGAGACTTCTAGGCGTTATTGCTGATCCTGGCCCCCGAAGCTACAGAGGCGAATTGTAACATCTTTTCTCCATCGTGCCACTTAAAATATTCTAAATCTAAAATATTCTGCCTCTTCCTCAATCTGTTCTCCAATTCATGGTGTGGGTGTGTTTTCGTTCTTTTTAATTTCTGCCACCTGGATACTCTTCCCCAGATGCAATTCATTCTCTCGGTACAACATCTCTCTTAAAATGAGGTGCCTGGATGTGAGCATGATGCCTCCGTTGTGGTCCCCGGGCCCTGAGTCCTGCAGCATCTGGATCACAGATTTCTGATGTCAGAGTCTATTAACAGAGATTAATAAATGTTTGTTTCCCCCCTCCTCCCTCAAGACCCAGTGGTTCACTGAAACTCCCAGCTCGGGCCTTCAGGTACAGCTGCCGTCACCTGCAGCCCCCGTCCTTTTCCCCCGGTATTCCTGCCTCGCTCTGCAGTTTATGAAACTCAGGTGCGGGACTCATCCAGGCTCGTCTAGTCGGTAGAGGCAGAGTTATGAGAACAAATACTGAAACAACAAAGCTTAGGGCTGCTAACCTTCATAGCAAAGAAACAATAATGTGGGGTGGGGCGGGGGAAAGGTTAAGAAAAGAATTAAAATTTTATTTTCTCCTTTTTTGGTCTTTGTTGTCTTAGTATCTCAGCATCAAAATCTCTTTTTCGCATTTGTAGGCACTATGCCAAGACTCCTTAAAGAAAATAGAGTTCCTGATGTCCCACTAGGAAAAATGTACCAATACAATCCTACACTTCCGTAAAAGGAGACATCGTTCTGGCTAGTACGAACCACTTTGAAATGGATGGGTTTGTCGACCGCCCCCACCGGTGCAATATTAAGCTGGCCCCCGTTAGTATGCACATCTGTAAATACTTAATTCAAGCCTAATGAAATATTAACCTACGACTGTTGCATTAATACATGTAAAGTAGAAAGTATCTTAGATTACTACTCTGCCTTTTATGTGAAATACCTTAAGTGAATGCAAAGATGGTGATACAATATTCCCCCAAGAACTGCAAAGTTTGCATTTCCTGAATGGGGTAGGTTTCTAGTTACATCATTTACTTCGGAAAAAATATATAGATGGTTTCTGGGTTAGCATGGCAGCAGAAAGCTGTCCCTGATACAGTTCCTCCTGCCTCCCCATTAAAATGCCATGAGCAAAATACAAAACTAGCAATGGCATTAGAAACCATAAATAAGACAATGTCATAGGCCTGCAGTGGGGCAGACAAAAAGAAGGATTAAGAAGCATATGATTTGATTTGCCTCCTGCATGCTCCATCCTCTGAAGGCAAACAGGGCAGATGGCCCCAGAGAAGGAAGGAACTATTTAGAATCTTCCTTTATTATCTATACATAATTCAGGCGGAGATCAGACAATCTAGACAAATAAATTGCCATTTCCTAACTGTGCTGGAGTCAGGTACTGAATGAGCTGGGCTCAGCCCCCTCCAGCTTTGTCAGCATTGCTCCCCAGTTCCCTGGGCACTGTCACCCCCAGTATGCAATAGGACAGGAAGTGGTAGAAGCAAGCTGAGAAGCACCACATCCTAGACAGAGCCACCCCTACCTTGTGAGCAGGAGTGGAAAAATAGGAAGACTGTAGGAGGTGTGTGGCCTTCAAGTCCGACACTATTTAAAGAAAAGCCACCAACTGCATCTGACTCTCTTGTTGGCATGGGTTGCAGGTTGATTGGAGTGTATCTTTGGGTCCAGCAGAAATACACCAACAGATGTCTAGTACAGGCTCTTCTATCAGCCCAATCTATGGGTTTGGAGCTGAAAGAGCAAAGTAAACTTGTAAACAAGTAAAGATATCTTGTCTGTTGGCAGCCCCCGAGTCTGAATCTACTTACTTCACTCATCGATGACTAAACAGAAAAAACCAAAAAACCAAAAAACAACCACGAGGTTTACGAAAAAGGTTTACATTCTTGCCATTGATAAAGAAAAAAAGATTTACAGATTACTTTTCTCAGCCTAAAGATATTAGTAGAATAATTAAAAATAGAATTTCTGAATTCTAAATTACCACAGAGAATTCAAGTGAATAAAACATTTCTACTAATTTAATACAACATAAAATATAGAATAACATATAGAAAGCGAAGGAAATACCTAGATAACACAAAAAGCAGAAAACATAAAATAAATGAATAAAAACAATCTCTTTGACAAAAGATGTAAATAAATTTATCTATTTAATTTCTGAGAAGAACACAACAAACTTAGAGGTCATGGGAAAACACTTGCCTAATGGAGAGTCATCCTATCTTGCTGATGAGAGAAATTTACTTTAGGAGATACTAAACATTTTTCAAAGCCATAGAAATTAAAAGAGTCTGGTTGTGGCATAAAGACAGATAAATGGAATAGAATTGCAATAAATGATGTTGAGACATCTTGCTGGCCATTTTGGGGAAAGGAAAAAAAAAAAAAGACCAGATCCACATTGTACTTGTTTATATCAAAGTAAATTTGTGAGAGATTACAAATTAAGAATGTAAAACTTGAACCATAAAGATATCTAAAGAGCAAATGGAAATGGTTTTTTTTGGTACTTGCTACTAAAGGTAGGAACCATAAAGAAAGGTAGATATTCTAGAATTAAAAATTTCTAGAGACGGAAAAACACTCCATAATCAAAGTAAAACACAAATATGTGTTTGCAATATATGTAACAAGGAAACAATACCTTTAATAATACAGAGTTCTTATTAATTGATAAGAAAAAATGAGCACCCAAACATAAATATAGTCAAGGGACATTAGCAAACGATTCACAAAAGAATACAAATGGCCATCACCCATACAGAACAATGTCCAGCCTTACTAGTAATCAGATATACCAATTGAATAAGCAGTGAGGAAGTATTTTTCTAGCATATTGGCAAAGACGAAAAAGACTAATACTCCTCAGTAGTGTCAAGGATGTGGGGAAATTAAATATAGCTCCGTTGTCATCTCTGCCAACATGACACCATGCCACCTCTAGTACCAGATGCCACTTTTGACCTTAATGTCTCTGGAAACAGAATGCTATTTCTGCTAAAGGAGCTGACAGATAAGTAGAAAGCTGAAAGGTCAAAAGGGTAGCTCCCATGAGACCCCTTTGTTGTCGAAGGGCAGATACAGTGGGAGTCATTAGATGAGGAAGACGGGAGGGTAAGAGGTTGTGGTTGGAAGCAGGATGTTGAAATTAGTGGCATGGTCATCGGTACAGTTTCTGAAAAATGACGGGATCCAAATTGAGATAGTGGGAGGAGATGATGGTGGGGTGGTATGGGAGGGAAGGCCTTTGGTGATGAAGGAGTCAGTGACAGAGAAACCGAGATTTTGGATGGTTGTTCAAGTGGACTGCAAAGTCCCCCAGGATGCTGGCATGAGTTGGGATAGAGAGGCAGCCTGTGAGTCGAGGGGCAAATGTCACCTGCAAATGAGGGGGAGATACTAGGCAGTAAAAGGCAGAATCAAGATGAAGAGAGGGGAGTAGGGTCCCAAAATGGATTTTTTAGTTTCACAACAGAGTAAGGAGATAATGATCTAGAGGCAGCATTTTGGAACAAGGAGAACAAGATGCCAATTTCTGACCCTAAAGTACATGAAGCATATATAACTGAACAGCCGCCATTTAAGATGGAAGCAGAAGTGATGTTCCTGGGACAAAGTTTGGTTCCAGTCAAGACTGCAGATGGAGGAAATGCTCAATGAAAACATTGAAGATACAGAGAAATTTGGTAATTAAGGAATTAAACTTCGGAGGAGATGTAGAGCTTGAGTATGGGAGAGTGATTACTGAGTTGTACAGGGGTGAATGGCAGGCAGAGAACTTAACCTGGTAAAGAACTTAGCTTAGCCTCAGACCATGGCTTTGGCCAGTGGAAAGGGTGAGTGATGGCTCAGTGTAGTGTCATTCACCTGGGTTTATTTCCCAGCACAGCCCACCATGAACTCAGGTGTGAAGAGGGGTGGAAGTAATACTGAAAGAGAGGTGTCACGGTGTGGTGGGTATACTTGGCTTGTAAGTGACAGGAACCCAAATTAAATTAGCTTAAGCAAACTCGATTCACATAACCAAATCATTGCAAGGACAGGGTACAGCTGGGCTTGAAATCCAGGTCTCTGCTTCTCTCTGCGTGCTGGCTTTCTTGCCTCAAACCTATTCTAGAAATTTAGCTTCCAGGAGCTCTCAAGTTCACATCAGATTTACCACTCTAGATGCTAGAGCTCTCCAAGTTCAAAAATTTCAGGGAAGAGCTTTGATTGGCTCAGTTTAGATCAACAGCCCGTTTCTGGCAAGTAGGAAGGACTGAAGACACAGCCACGGTGTAGGCCAGAAAGAGAGATGGTTATTGCCCCAGTGTGCAGTAGAACTCAGGGACAACGGCGCACCAACCACAGGACGAAGCATCAGTGACCCACTAGACGCCAGTGCCCCCGGGGAGATTGGAGCACGCTCCATGCAAGGGTATCAGACCAAAGAGGGGGAAAACAGCAGAACCCCACAGAGTGGACCTAATTTATTTAGAAGGCATCAGAGACACCCAAGGTAAACCCAGAAACGCTTGCCAGTTGAGGGGCAACTTTGCACTTGGGTCCCGAGATTGCAATTGGAGCCAATTAGCAAAATACAGGTTATGGTCAAAGTAACCTCCTTTATTTATATAGACCGGATGACATCAGGGAACCTATGCTACAAAGAAATGAATTAACGTATGAATGATTGTTAACACACTCTTGTTATAATGAAAAAGGCAATTTATAGGTAAATAAGGAACACTTTCACTTAAACTAAACACCTCTCTCTTGTCCTTTCCCAGAAATGTTTTTCAGATCCAAGCGTTTTCATAGGTGTAAAAGGGTGCCTGAAAATGAGCCAATTTATTTAAGAGCAGGGTCCATCAGAGAGATGAGCTGTGTATTCTTAATCCCTCCGCAGGCTGTCCTTTTTCTTGAATAAGAAACACACCCCACATCTCAGTGAATCTAAAATACCATTGTTTGTACGACGCACTATTGTTTCATGTTCTGCTAAGAAATAATGAAGGCTGCCAATTAAACTCTGATCTAATGCTGTGTTCACCTGAATTTTTTATACTTATTGAAAGAACTCTTTAAACTTATTTAGACACAGAGTCTTATCCTGCATTACTCTTGTGTGTACATAAAAAAAAAAAAAAAAGGAAAAACCCGAGCAAAACAAACTGGTTACAATAGTCTTAAAACTTTTTCACATTTAGGGGCATGTGGGTGGCTGTCGGCTAAGCATCCGACCTTGGTTTCGGCTCAGGTCATGATCTCAGGGTCTTGGGATCGAGCACCACATCAGGCTCCCCGCTCAGCAGGGAATCTGCTGGAGATTCCTTCTCTCCCTCTCCCTCTGCCTCTTGCCCTGCTCTCTCTCAAATAAATAGTAAATCTTTTTTTTAAACCTTTTTTTATTATTGTGTTCAGTTAGCCACTGTGTAGTAATCATTAGTTTTTGATGTAGTGTTCAATGATTCATTAGTTTTTGATGTAGTGTTCAATGATTCATTAGTTACGTGTAACACCCAGTGCTCATCACAGCACGTGCCCTCCTCAATACCCATCACCCTGTTACCCCCTCCCTGAACCCCCTCCCCTCTGAAGCCCTCAGATTGTTTCCCGGGGTCCATAGTCTCTCGTGGTTCACAATAGCCAAACTGTGGAAGGAGCCGAGATGCCCTTCAACAGAAGAATGGATAAAGAAGATGTGGTACATAAATAAGTAAATCTTTTAAAAAAACTTTCACATTTAAAATTTGCCTCTCCTAAATAATTTTTTGAATTAGAGTTGAAGGCTGCTTCCTTCCCCTCCTTACCGCCCCCCCCCCCACACAGACACAATCATCTTTGCTGTTGCAACATTTTTTTTAAAAAGGGTTCTTCACAAATATCTCCCGGATTTTCTTCCAAGTCCCTGACCCAATTTTGTTGTGCGCATGTGGACAATGACAGGCCCTCACCAACTGCTACCTGGACCACACATCCTGATTTCAGAGCTGTTAAAATGTGACCACCACCAACAAAAGATGTTTCAGAAGCACAGCATTCATAACAGGGTATCCCAGGGTGCCCCAGGTTATAGTGGGAAGTGCCATGTTAATGTCAAGGGCAAAATTTCTGGTGACACTGAAGATTCCGGACAATGCAGTAGTAACATCTCTTTAGAAGGGACAATATTCTCCAACACACTGTTGCCAGGTCTGTGACTTCACTCCAGGCATTTTCTGATAAGACCAACCCTTCCTGTGGTGTTGTAGCAATTATTTCTGACTGAAGCTCTTGTGCCCTAAATCGGGAAGACAAGTCATGTTCTGCATACCTTGCTTTTTCTCACTTAATAATATATTCTGCGGATCTTCCCATATAAGCCTTTGTAAAATGAATTCATTCTTTGTGACGTCTATATAGCCTCCCGTTGTAGGAATGAACCATAATTT
Organism: Halichoerus grypus; assembly: GCF_964656455.1. Lineage (NCBI taxonomy): Eukaryota > Metazoa > Chordata > Mammalia > Carnivora > Phocidae > Halichoerus > Halichoerus grypus. The sequence continues at coordinate 42,292,638 of NC_135719.1, read as the reverse complement.
CTTTTACTAGTGCACTACCAACGGGCACTTCACTAACTTCCAGCTTTTTTGTTATTACAGATAATGCTGCACTAGGCATCTCTGGCAACATAAGAAACCATTGATAGAGGCTGCCTGTCAAAAATGGGCCCAGAGATTTGGAACAAGAAGGAGAGTTCTTTCTCAGTGTGTACCTTTTGACTATATTTATTTTTTGCAATATATTATTTTTATTTTTAAATAAAAGTAAACATTGAAAAAAATGTGTTTTTGGTTTTGTTTTGTCTGGTTGTTGTTCTTTTTGCCTTGGTTTTATTTATTTATTTATTTATTTATTTTAAGATTTTATTTATTTATTTGCGAGAGAGAGAATGAGAGACAGAGAGCGTGAGACGGAGGAGGATCAGAGGGAGAAGCAGGCTTCCCCTTGAGCAGGGAGCCCGATGCGGGACTCGATCCCGGGCCTCCAGGATCATGACCTGAGCCGAAGGCAGTCGCTTAACCGACTGAGCCACCCAGTTGCCCCTTTTTTGCCTTGGTTTTAGAATGAATGTTGGTCTAAGCCTCCCCACTGATTCTGCTCTCATCTGGGAAACCTCTGGTTCCCTGTTGCTTGGTTCTTTGCCTTGTCGGACTTTTCCAAAGAAAAGCTGGTTTCTGCAAATCCAGCTGAGTGCTGTCTTCCACCCCAAACCGGCAAGAGGCACTTCTCTTTAAGACAAACTCCAGGATGCTCACAGTATCAAATGCTGCATTTTCTTTTTCTATATTTCCAGATAAGAGAGGGGTTATCTCTGGCCTGCCGTACCTTCTTGGGATTCTGCAGTCCGTTTTGGGTAGGAGCTTGGACCTTTCTTTTTCTTTTCTGTTTAACTCTGAGAATTAGTATTCACACTGCACAAGAAACAGTATCGTTTTTGCCCTGGAAAGTTTCCCTCTGCCGCCTTAATTCAGAGGTAATCCCCAGTCCTTAGCAAGGTCTGCTGCGATGGACATCTTGGGGTTCAATATCCTTTCTAATAATGAGGACATATTACAAAGCAGTTAAAGAATCTGTTCTGTTGGTATAGTGCATTTTAAAGCATTTTTTAAAAGTCTCCATTATAAATTTCAAAATGCTATGATTTTCTAAATGTTTTATTTACATGAGTACTCAGTGTCTTCATTCTCTTTTGGTACTCGTCTGAGAGTACTTGACTTTGTTTCAGACCAGAAACATTGAATTTACAGACTGTGTAATTGTGATTTTTTTAAATGCATGCTTCATAAATAAATAGGGGAGAAGAGACAAGTCTTTCCAAATAATATACGTAAATACTCTCCCCTCTCATGCCCCACTACCCAGGACGAGTGGGACTTAGTGACACATTTCCAAAGAAAGAAGTATGAGAAGGAAAACATAGTAACTTTCCAGTGAAGATACCTGGCAAGCACCACCTTAACCACATGCCCAATGTCCCCATCACAGTGAGGTCATGTGGCTGCGGGATGATGAGAAGGGCACGTGACCTCAGCTGCATTCTTTCCAAAAAAACAAAACAAAACAACAAAACAAAACAAAACAAAAACAAGAAACAAAAAAACCTCCATAACCCAATCTTTTCATGAGGAAATACATGAGACAAACCCAAATTTAGAGACATTCTACAGAATACCTAACCACTATTTTTCAAAAATGTCAAGGGCATGAAAGACAGGGAAAGGCTAAGGAATTATAACGGATTAGAAGACACTAAGGAGATGACAGTTAAATGCAGTGTGGTCCCCACATTGGATCCTGGAACGGAAAAAGGATATTATTGGAAAACCTGGCAAAATCTGAATATAGTGAGAATTTGGCTAATAGTAAAGTACCAGTTTGCTAATTTGATAAGTATACCTTAGTAACGTGAGGTAACACTAGGGAACCCTGCAACTAGCCGCGGGGTACGCAGAATTCCCTGCACTATCTTTGCAACATTTCTGTAAATCTAAAATTATTCCAAGATTAAAAGTTTATTTAAAAATGTTTATGTTTGGGGCTCCCTGCTTGGCAGGGAGCCTGCTTCTCCCTCTCCCTCTGCCTGCCACTCTCCCTGCTTGCGCTCTCTCTGTGTCAAATAAATAAATAAAATCTTAAAAAAAAATGTTTATGTTTGTATTTCCCCTTTTCTTTCTTTTTAAAAATTTTAATTCTAGTATAGTTAACATATGGTGTTATATTAGTGTATTGTGTACGGTATAGCGATTCAACAGTTCCATATGTCACCCCATGCTCATGCACTCCTTCATCCCCATCACCCTGTCACCCACCCCCCCAACCCCCTCCCCTCTGCTAACCATCAGTTTGTTCTCTAGAGTTAGGAGTCTGTTTCTTGGTTTGCCTCGCTCTCTCCCTCTCTCTTTTTTTCCCTTTGCTCATTTGTTTTGTTTCTTAAATTCTGCATATGAGTGAAATCATACGGTATTTGTCTTTCTCTGACTGACTTATTTTGCATAGCATAGTACTCTCTAGCTCCATCCACGTCATTGCAAAATTACCATACTGTTTTGATTACCACTGCTTTATAAAATACCTTGAAGTCTGGAACTGGGATGCCTCCAGCTTTGTTCTTCTTCAAGATTGCTTTGGCTATTCGGGGTCTTTTGCGGTTCCATACAAATGTTAGGATTCTTTGTTCTAGCTCTGTGAAGAATGCCGTTGGTATTTTAATAGTGACTGCATGAAATCGGTAGATTGCTTTGGGAAATATGGACTTTTTAAAAAGATTTTGTTTATTTGAGAGAGAGAGAGAAAGAGAGTGCACTCAAGCGCATACGCATGAACGGGGGGGAGGGAGGGGGAGAGGCAGAAGGAGAGGGAGAAGCAGACTCCCCGCTGAGCAGGGAGCCCAACATGGGGCTCAATCCCAGGATCCTGGGATCATGACCTGAGTGGACGGCAGACGCTGAGGCACCCAGGCGCCCCCGGAAGTATGGACTTTTTAACAGTATTTGTTCTCCCAATCCATGAGCATGGAATGTCTTTCCATTTATTTGTGTCATCTTCAATTTCTTTCATCGGTGTTTTCTAGTTTTCACAGTACAGGTCTTTCACCTCCTCGGTTAGGTTTATTCCTGGGTATCTTGTATTTTCTCTTTTCAAGATCATGAGCCTGTGAAGTTAGGACTTTGTGTAGCTGCCTATATTTATCCAGAGCCTTGCATCATAGCACGGAAAGCTGTTACTGCTGCAAAACTGAGACCTCATCTCTGCCCTAAGCCTGATGACCAGGACATGGCCAGAAGACGACATCAAAGCCAGGGCAAGAGTGAGGAAGCGCATGTGTTCTGGAAGACCCTGTGTCTGGGCTTCCTGGCCACTGGGGTACTGGGGTACCACCTCGGCGGCAGCTGCTGCCCTCCATGGTGCTGCTAAAGGGAGTCCGCTCAAGTCTCCAGCTGCCGCAGCTCTCCCCAGAAGCACAGGCTGCTGGTAAATGTGCTGTGATATGAAGACAGAAGCCGCTTCCTCAACGGCATCTTTAGGCCCCGTCTTTACTAGCAGTCTTCTAGAACAATCATGCTCATTGTTTGAACACCATTGAAATGACAAAGATGCTATAAACCACAGAGTATCAGTAACTTCTTTCAAAGGATTCCAATCCACAAATGAGAGAGGGAAACACAAACAGATTTTTTTTTAAGATTTTATTTATTTTTTTATTTTTCAGAGAGAGAGCAAGCACAAGCAGGGGGAGCAGCAGAGGGAGCAGCAGAGGGAGAGGGAGAAGCAGGCTCCCTGCTGAGCAAGGAGCCGGATGTGGGACTTGATCCCAGGACCCTGGGATCATGACCTGAGCCGAAGGCAGATACTTAACGACTGAGCCACCCAGGCGTCTCCACAAACAGATTTTTATCACGGAGCCACATTTCCAGACCCACAGTTTAGACTGGCCTCCCTCTCCAGCTAAGCGGAACCATGCAGGGTTTCTAAGGGAGAAGATTTTGCTTCTCTTCCTTCCACCCTGCAGGAGAATGAAGGAGCTTGTGATGGACCCAGTTGTGCCCCCATGCCTCCCAGTTCATTTGTTGAAGCCCTGACCCTCCATGGGATGGGAGTTTTTGTTAAGTGAGGCCAGGAGGGTGGAGCTCCGATCTGGTAGAACCTGTGCCCTTATACGAAGACGAAGAGACACCAAAGCTCTCTCTCCTCCCATGTGGCGTCTGCAAAGCCGAAGAAAGGCCCCGCCAGAACCCGACCCAGCCAGACCTGGATCTGGGTCTTCCTGGACTCCAGAACCGGGAGCAATAAATTCCATTGGTTAAATTACCTAGTCTGTGGCATTTTGCTATGGAAGCCTGAGCAGACTAATACAGCATATTAAGAATAATTTCTCTTTTCACCAGAAGGGAAGAATGTTATAGGTAAAATTCAGAATGAGGTTGTTAGAAACAGAGAGAATTGGGTCCATTTTAATCCCAATAGTGGCCGCTAGGGAGGGGACAAGAATGATAGAAAGCAGGAGGGAGAAAGAGAACCCATCACCTTTTCTGGGCTCCACTCAAACTCCCAGGCACAAAGGCAGAGGTTAGCTGGCCAGAACCCTAACTCCTAACTTATTGATAGTAGTAATAATAATATAAAAGACTGGAATTTGGAATTTTCTCCACTTTTTTTTTTTTTTTTTTAACCATACTAAGTCAGTGACCTGGAGTTTCTTCTTGGGTTCTTTAAAAGCATCTCAAAGAGAACTCACAAAATTTCCCTATCTTTTTCCCACTGTCGAGGTCTCTCAAGGCTCTGGTGGGGAACTGCATGAGGTAATGGATGCAAAAGTGTTTTGTAAAATACAAAGCATTCCACCCATGCAAGCTATTATTGGAAGGAAGCAGAAGGATGAATTTAAATCCCAAGATCCCCTGAAAAAATGTGTGAAAGGTGGCCCCATTTAGATCGTCGTCCTCACTGTGAATTTACAGACCATTTAGCAATTTCTCCCAGTGCTCACACCCGTTCCCGGGGTGACATTCTTGCCCTGTGCTTGGAAGAGCAGGGAGAGGCCCGGCTCTCCCCAGCCCGGCCGGGTGGACCGCAGCCGCGCCTGCGGAGGAAGGGGCTCGGTTGCTAGGAGACCAGCGAAAGTGGGCAGCCGGCTCCCAAGCAGGTTAGAATCCGGCGAGGAAGGATTTTAAAAGCCTATTTCCGGCTGCTTCTGTGAGAATTGAAATTCTTTTCAGGGTCCAGCCACCAGTGGTACAATCTGCTTCTATGACTGGTGTTGCGAAGCCCTTGAAAGGGATCTATCTGGCCATTTCTTGTCTCCTCCCTCCCACAGTGCCTAGAAAGACAGGCACTTAAAAAGGGGTGAGGGGTGGGGAGGCCGGGAGTTGGTGGAGTCCACAGCAGAAGCTGAGAAGTGACAGCACGAATTAACCCAAGCACATCTGATCACGACCCTTAGACCCTAACGAGGAAATGATTGTGTTCAAGCTACGTGCAATTGCGGTGCACCTTCCGCGGCTTCTAGGAGCATCGAGGTAGGCGGCCACCGGAAGTGGGTTTCAAGTCCACGAGAGGTGTGTCAAGCAGGTCTTTTCTTCTGGAGTTTATCTTCACAGGAACAGCCTGACGTGCGCTTCTGGGCTAATTAGATGAGGTTGACACTGGGGTTCAGTCTTCCCTTTGAGGATTATGAAAAGACCATGGTTTTCAAATAAGAATGGCTTGGCGTGGTTTGGTTTTCCCAAAGCATGCAGCACACCCAAGAAATCAAATGCTTTCTCAAAGCCCGTGAGCCCGCAGCAAGATATACTGATGCATACAGCCGCCTGGAACGGAGTATTGAGCTCAGGAGAATCCGCTGGAAAAACAGTGGAATAATAGGTGCATTTAGAGTCATTTATGGGCTGAAGCTTGACAGTCTTTGTGCCTTGTTACTGCTGGAGCATTGAGAGCAAAGCGGCAGTGCTGATTCATCAGGAAGAAAGAAGCTCGCCGGGCGTATGAAAATAAACCATCTCTGAAGAGGTTCCAGTGCCCTCAGCAGACATGCTTTATTTGGTTAAAGCGTAATGTCTAATGACAAAACGCAACAGCAATCTCAGTATTTACCGGGACACTCTGGCTTCCAGCTGCTTTTATAGGCAGTTGGGGTGGGGTGGGGGGGACTTCCAGGGGGCACAGTAATTGGTTGAGAAAAGAGAGATTCAGGAAAATCGAGGACATGCACAAGACAGTGCCTGTTTAATGGAGGTGAAGATGAGGGCAGCCCTGAAATCTGAGAAGACCGAAGACCCCTTGTCGGCTAATAGTAGGATGCGTGAGAAGCACAATGAGGAGCTACTGCGGGGAATTACAGCAAGGTGGGGAGATGAAATATCATGATACTATGCATATAAATGAGAAAGAACTGAATCTCATATATGCTTTTGCGTCTAACTCCCTGAATGAAGTGGGCAGGCGCTGAAGCCATTTCCCCCTAATTTCTCCATTGTGTAAAGTGGAGAGAAGTACTTTGTAAATGGAGACTATTTGGATGAGCGAACAGTCATGGGCTTCGAGGTCACACAGACCTGGGTTCAGATCCTGGCTCTGCCATTTCTTAGTGTGGGACCTCGGAGAAGATGTTTAATTTTCTGAGTCTGTTTTCTCATCGGGGACACAAGGAAGCTGTTGGGACAGTATTTTGGGGAAGCTCCGTTCCATCTCTCTTCTGCCTCTGTGTTCTGGCTTCAGACTCAAACACCCGGGAGAAAGGGTCTGAGTGGGGATTGTGACGCAAGGGGCAGGGCCCCATGGTTTGTGGCTTTCTTCAGAATCACATGGTGTGAGGGAGGGGCGTTTCTCCCAAAGGAAAGAGGCCTGGCCGACAAAAGCATAATTCAAACAAAATGAGTTAAAGGGAATTTTTGAACACCTTAGACTGAAGACCAGGCACAATTGTACTTCTTCAGAAGGATGTAATTTGGTGGTGGCAGCTTTGCAATTTCAAAGAAACCACTCCAGGATTCGGGTCACCCTGACAGCGTTGTCTACATCTCCTGAGAGGAGAGCCAGGAACCCGCCATCAGGCGTTTCCCAGGTTGTCTCACGACCAGCCTAAATACCAAAATGCCCTCCCAGCCCCTGGATCCCGAAGGGCCAACTCAATGCCTTCTGCTGGGCAGTGAAACCCATAGAGCCTGGTTTCTCTGAGGGACGCCTTCTCCTCCTTCCTCCATGAACGAACATGGTTCTGCAGGCTTGGCTGCACCCCTTACAGATTCAGCTTTGGAAGCACTGGGCCCCTTGGCCAGATGGGCAAGTAAGAGCAGGTATGGGCTCTCAGCAAATGCTGCATTCAGGCCTGGTTAGCAGGTGGGACCTTGGCTCACTTGTTTTTTTCTTTTCAAACAGCACCAGGACCCTGTTGGGAGCAGCTGAGTCCAGGCCAGAAGGCACCCCAGCGCTGAGCCTGGGGTGAGGCTCTAATTGAAAGAGGAGGAAGGGGGCAGCTCCTTGGCTTTCTGCTTCCAAGGAGACAGTCTGTGTGCTCTTGGATCATGTGAGCACCAGGAGGGGAGCAGGCTCAGAGTCCCCCAGCGGAGAAGGCAGCTGCCCCAGGTGCGGCTCTTGTAGCCACAGTCGAGGTCTTTCTGGCTCAAGCTTCTTAACCTAGGTGTAACCTTGCCACCTGACCAGTGGCTGGGGGTGCTTCTGGAAAGAGTCTCATTTGTTTCTCCATCTCCCCCTTCCCAGCATGGGCCTGACAACCTCTTGCCACGCCTAAGGGAGCAGGTTGCCGAATAAATTATCTGTGCCTACATGTCTAGCTGCACATGAAGATGACCCACTTTTTACCCTTCTTGGGCAGGTGGAAACCCAGAAAGGCGGCTGGGACAGTTAATTCTGTGTGTCCACTTGGCTGGCCATGGGGTGCCCAGATTAAACATTTCTGAGTGTGTCGGTGAGGGTGTTTCTGGATGAGGTTAGCATTTGGATCAACGGACTCAGTAAATTGCCCTCCCTAATGTGAATGGCATCATTCAGTCCATTGAAGGCCTACATAGAACAAAAGGCCGAGGAAGGAAGAATTTGTCCCTTTTATCTGGCCTCACTCTCTGAGCCAGAACATCTCATCTCTTCTCCTGCCCTTGGACTAGAATTTACACCATGGTTCCCCGGGTTCTCAGGCCTTTGAACTTGGACTAAGTTACTTTTCTGGGTCTCCAGCTTGCAAACAGCAGATCATGGGACTTTGCAGCCTCCGTAATCACGTGAGCCAATTTCTCATTTTATAGATATATCATTGTATATCCACGTCTATATATATCTGGTTTGTTTCTCTGGAGAACCCTGGCTAATACAGCCATTCTCTTGGTCACCCTGAGAATTGTCAAGTGTGTAGGGTTGTACGTCTTCCAGCTGGTATCAACAGTTTCACTACTTCATTCACCAAAAGCTAAAACCTCTTCCTCATGCTAACCAGGTTCATCACTTTCGTGTTCAAGGCGTTGTGTGCGGATTTGTGTCAGGGTCTACACTGATCGGGAAGGGGCTGCCTCCAGGGAAGCAGATGGGTGGAGAGGTACTGGGGGCCAAGTCACTTGTGACCTAGAAAATAGGTCATGGGACTCCTGAACTAAGGGGCGGAGATCTGAAAGCAGTAGTGAGGGAGCTGAACTGAAGTCAAAAGCCAAGAGAACTAAATGGTTTACCGAGAAGCGTTAATGGAAGATGAGTCTAGGAGTGGGTGACAAAGAAACCAGAGAGATCTGCCTTGGTTCCAGGGCAGGTGTGTGTGTGTGTTTGTGTGTGTGTGTGTGTGTGTGTGTGTGTGTTTAGAAGAGTCAGACCAGGTGAGACAGAGATGTAGGAACTGGTTCAAGGCTGGAGAGGGCCGAGGTGAGGTTGGGTGGGGAGGACACAGCGCTGGTTTCAGATCCCGGAGGCTGAGACCTGGGCAGGTGCGGGGGGGGGGGGGGGACGGGGGAGGGGGAGCAGCTGATAGAAAGCCAGCAGCTGGCCGCCATAGGGATCCTCAGCCCGAGCTACCGGAGTCAAAGAACACCGGCCACACCTGAAGTTACCTTTTAAGGAAAGCGGCCCAAACCGGTTCTTTCCTGTGTCCGTGGCTATTGCTTATGACACGTTTTGAGTGAAACCGACTCAGTGCCCTCACCATAACTGGCTTTACCAGACACCGATGCCAAACTAAAGGCAATCAGTCAGTCACCCATGAGCCAGCCACAGCAACCATCTCTGAGGCAGTGTGGCATAAAGTCTGCCCAGGGAGAGCCACTTCCTAGTGGAAGTTATGGGTTGAACTGTGTCTTCCCCCAGTTCCTAGGTTGAAGCCTTAACCCCTACTACCTCGGAATGCGATTGTATTTGAAGAGAGAGCCTTTAAAGAGGCAATTACGTTAAAATGAGGTCGTCTGAGTGGGCCCTACTCCAATCTGACTGGTGTTCTTACAAGAAGAGGAATTTGGACTGCACAGAGAGACACACCAGGGGCGTGCGTGCAAAGAGGAGAGACCGTGTGAGCAGCAAGAGGTGGCTGTCCACAAGCCACGGAGACAGGCTTCGGAAGGAATGACACCTGACGACACCTTGATCTTGGACTTCCAGCCTTCAGAACTGTGAGGAAATACATTTCTCACACACTAATACACACCCAATTCAGTTCTCCCTTTGGGGGAAACTAAGTGCGAGGTTAGGATCCCTCACATTCCAGTTGGAAGTACTGGAATCTAGACAGGGTCCAGCTGAGAAGACACATCCCTTATGACTTTGCATCTTAACTCTGCTGGCCATCAATCCTCATCACCAAAGATCAGCTGTGCTGGTCTCTTGCTTGAAACATTATGGAGCTGGGTTAATACACAGGAAGCTCCTGAGGGGGCAAGACCAAGAATGCAGGTAATGGGCTCCGTGGGGGCACCTAGGCTGGGCCAGGCAGAAGCATGGCCAAATCCCAGGCCCTGGCCATGAAGAGGAGGCACTCTCAGAAAGAGAAACAAGAGAAGATAAAAGACTGAAAATGTATACTCCTATTTATAAGAAACACTAGGATGTTAATGAGGCTCTCACTAGACTTACAGACTTAGGAGCAAGCAAGTGTGTCCCAAATCAGCCCTGAGCCAGTGGCCAGGGTCCACAGAGAGTGGATATTTGAGTCTTGGGGACTGCTGAGGCTCTAGGAGAGTTCTGGAGGTAGAATTTCTATATCAGATAGGGGTGAATAGGTCCTGGTGAGGACAGGGCTTGCCCAAGGGTGGTGTAGATTCCAACTCTTTAGGCTGAATATCACCTATTTGCTTCCCTTCTCTTCTCACAGAAAGAATAAATTAGATTTATTTTTCTATAATCAGCTCACACTACAGTGAAACCAGTTGTTCCCGCATACTTGTCTTTCCCTCTTTCTTACAATGTTGTTTATAAGTATATTTTAAAACTGTTTGGGGGAATACTGATATTTTGTTACTCCACAACAGGTTTTTTTCTGGACAGATGAGAATCCAGGGAAAGGGAGACAAACTCCAGTTACACTTTCAAATGAATTCTGGCCACTGTGTAAAGGAATTTAAGAGCTCGCAGAGCATCCAAGTGGATGGTCAGGCAGGGTGCTGAAGAGGGTCCTTGAGTTCTACAGGCTCCCACGTGTAGTCTGCAGTTTTGCTTTGTCTGCTTTGCTTTGCTTTTCTTGATTTGCTCAGCGCGAGGATGGACCAGCAGGAAGAATGGCAGAGCGCGTGGGGAGGGGCATGCTGGACTGAACATGCAGGATCAAGAGGACCATCTCTGTCACTCACTGTGCAGTTTGTCCTTCCTCTTCTCTTCTCATATTCCTTAAGGAATGGGCCAGTGCATTGGGGGCTGTATGTCTGGGGGGGATGGCTGGGAAATGAATAAAGTATAAGAGTAAATCTGGTTTGCAATGGACTATGAGAGTCTCAGTTCCAGTGGGGGGCCCAGAAGAGCATAGCACTCTTGCCAACAGCTAAATTTATTTTTGTTCTGTGCTCCCAGGAAACAAAGGTATCTGGAAATGGCCAATGGTCCCATGGACAAGAGACATCAAGTAGATAATCAGCCTTGCACCAGCTGGGCTGTGGTGGTCCAGCGCCTGAGGACTCTTGAGGGCAACGGGAGGGGAGCCTGGAAGAAATAGAATTGGCCCCATGCACTCGAGGGGCGTTTGACATAGAGTTTCCCATCAAGTTTTCTTTTTTTTTCTTTTTTAAGATTTTATTTATTTAAGAGAGAGAGAGTGAGCAAACGAGAGAGAGAGAGCCCGAGCAGGGGGAGAGGAAGAAGCAGGGGGAGAGGGAGAAGCAGACTCCCACTGAGCAGGGAGTCCGATGCAGGGCTGGATGCGGGGCTGGATGTGGGGCTGGATGTGGGGCTCAATCCTAGGGCCCCGGGATCATGACCTGAGCTGAATTTAGACGCTTAACCGACTGAACCACCCAGGCGCCCCATCTTGACAAGTTTGCTAAGATCATACGCCTAACGCCTACCCTGAGAAGGAAAACAAATACAATCCTTCTTATTTGTGGGAATTCCCAAGAGGCTGTTTGTTTGATGGTAAGAAAACAACTTTAGATATATAAATAAGCTTCATGGCAGAATAGAGATCTTCAATAAGGGAACATCAACTCTTAATTCTAATTAGTTTAGACATTTCCTCTGCTTACAGATAGGTAGGTTGACAAGATGATCTCTTGAGAATTCTCTCAGATCTATGGTATGATATTTTCTCTGGGTTGGGTAATATTCCAATGGTCCTACTTGAATTTATGATAAGGGAAATGAGTGACAAGTATCTTTTTGATTACGTGTTCTGTGTCAATACGTGCGCTATATAGGCATGCCGTATTGTGAATCTGCTTGCCTACACATTTATTTTTCACTCCGGGGCATCACTGTGACCATGCATTTCGAATGGCCTAAATAAAGATAGTTTTTAAGACTTGCATGTATTTCTGTATAGGCGTGTGGAAGAATGACCTCTTTAAAAGCACCAATTCCTTTGGCAGCGATTCATTTCAGGGGCTCCCCGTGGGCTGCTCCAGTTCCGTGTGGTACAAGGGTACGTGAAAGGCTGAGCGTAGGGCTGTTTAAATCAGGGTTTGTTAGAGGGATGTTGGGGAAGCAGCGGTACCAGGGGAACAGCAATCAAAATCCAGAAGGCAGCCGGCAGCACGTCACATTCGAGCACCAGAAGCCCAGGGACTGGGAGCGCATCTGCCCGGATGCCACCACAGCTGCCCTGTCTCCTCTAGGAGAACTGGATTTCACAGTCGGCTTACACAGCTGAGTTGAGGACATTTGTCCTGAACTTCCAAAGAGCATATAAAACACAGAGGAAACTAGCCAGAGGCAGTATGCACAGAAACTAGCAGGAACGCAGCAATGCGAGGGGGCAGAAACAGCAAAACAGAACGCCCGGCTCCAGGCTCCGGGCTCGCAGCGTGGAGAAAGGGAGCAGAAGAGTTTGCACTACAAAGAAATCAGGAGTCGGTAAAAGGAGAAGGTGTGTACAAACCGAAAGGGCAGAGAAGGAGGAAGTTATTCCAAGCGGCATGGGGTAGTACGAAGAGCCCTAGAATTGCAGTCAAAGGGCTTGGCCTCTGTTCACCAACCACTGGCTCTTTGATCTTAGGAAAATTGCTTTACCTCTTCTTACCACTGCTTCCTCAACAATAAAAAGAAGAGAGGGAAAGAGAAAAGGCAACCAATCCTGAGCACCTTGCCATGAGCAAACAAACGCTTTACACACACTTTAGTGCAACCTCATGTAGGGGATATTATCATCCCTATTTTACAGATAAGGACTTGGGAGGCTTAAAAGTGACTTGCCGAGGAAGCTCAAAGGGTTTAATCAATCTTCCCAAGTTCACATGGCTTGTATGTCACCGAGTGGGATTTTGCACCCAGATCTACCCGGCCCAGGTCCGGGCTCTTGCCACAGTAAAATGCCACCCCTCCCTACCTTACAGAAATGAGAGTTTAAAGAGCATAGTGTATGTGAAAGCCTTTTGACAACTGTGAAAAGCTTAGAGATGTAAAGAATTTTTATTATTTAAAGTCAAATCTCTCCAGACAAGCCCATGATGAGATAGTGGAAAATTGTGGTTCAGAGAAATGTTCTCACTTGCCAAGTCAATGACACTCTTTCCCAGATCACCAACAGTAATAAAGTGAGTTAATGACTAAATAAAGCTTTTAATGGTGGGTTGGGCTAGATGACCTCTAAGGTCCTGCCAAGTCAGTATTTCTGAGAATCAGGAATTTTATCAAAGCAGTAAGAATGTAGCCCTGTGCTGAATCTGACCTCATAGAAAACTGGAAAGTCAGCAAAATGTTTCCTTTTTGTCTCTCAATTCATCGCTCTGTTCTTTTCCCTTCAATTTCAACCTTCTTGCCAGGCAGTCATCATTCTCAAGGCTATCCTTACTTAGGTTTTGTGTGCCACAGAGGAAAGGAATTTGATAAATGAATTCAGACTAAGGGAGAGAAAGGTCACGTTTGAGTACTGGCTCCAGCATTGAAGGCTGTGTGATCTGGGAGTTTGTTATTTAACCTCTCTGGACCCTAGATTCGTCATCAGTAAAATGAGAAAACCTACTCTTAGAGATCAGGGTAGGAGTTAACCAATGTGGCATGCCAAGTGTCTAGCACATAGTTCAAACCCTTTCAGAGTCAGTTCCCTGCAATCTTCTGGATGCACTGACTGTTAGCAGAGTGTGACAATCTTCTAAGAGGTATCTGCATACTTTAAAAAGGAACCTAGAGAAGGCAGTTCAGTACAGGGTAATAACCAGTGCAATGATGGATTTTTTTCCCCCTGCAATGAGACATCTGGGTATAAGAGCTAGATTGGGGGCAGTAGGGAGAGGGGAATATGGGTAGATGGGACTTCCCTGGGCTTCTCCCAGTTTACTCCATAACTCATGCCATTCTCCAGCATTGTACTTCCAAGAACAATGCAGGTGCAACAATGTGAGAATATCTCCTTACTTCACTTGATTAAGTTTCAATTACTAAAACTTCTTTTTCTTATGCCAGAGATGTTTAAAGAATGGTTGTTGCATGCGGATAATCAGATAAGCCCGAAAAATTGTTGGTTATTTCTATAAAGTTATCATTCCAAGGATTCAGATGTTCTTTGTCCAGAAGTGGTTACAGCAAATTACTGATGGGTTTAACAAACACCAATCTGGGCAGAGGAGGAGTTTGGAGATGAATGCCTCTCAGTCCTTCCTCCGGGAGGGTACCACCCAGAAAGAAATTTACAGTCTGGCGGGGAAGCCTGGATTTCTTTGGATTCTAGTAATCTTTTATGTTCTGCACTTACTTTTAATAAGCTGGTACTATTAAGGAAACGGAGAGTTTCTTCTCGCAGCTGTCAAGTGCAGGGATTTTTCTCTATTTTGTTTACTCCTGTATTTCCCGTGTCTAAAACAGTGCCGGGCTATAAACATTTGAGAAACAAGTGAATTGTGAAGGTGATACTTACAAGAAACAGTTCTTCAGATTCACGGTAGAGATGCATGTTAGCAGGCACTTGGTTAACAAATTCTTAGAAATAGAGTCGATGTGGCATGATTTCTTTGATTTCCTTTTTTCCCCTAAGCTTAGGGATGCTTAAATGCTTTTGCTAAGAACTCATGTGGGTGACACAGAGCCTTCTATTACATCCTTTGCCTTTTTTCTTAATAAACAATAAATAATTCCTTGGAAACATCTGCCCTTTATGGGTAATTGGAGAAATGTTTACTTTGGTGAGAGGATGAGAAAGATGTGACCTTTTAACTTTTATTCAATTGGTAACTGAAGGAAAAAAGGAAAAAAATTAGAAACTGGAGAAGATAAATATTCTGGCAAGCTTTCAAAAAATGAAAAACCAGTATAGTTTAATACAGTCCCAAAACTTTGTATGTTCCAGCTCTTTTTGGCAAAACTGCTTCTTAGGTCAAAACAGAGGAAATTGCTGAAAGAATTCACGAGGCTCTCTTAGATATCAAATAACATTTTAAAACTACCTTATTAAGTGAAAAGAGATGATAATCATGATTGAATGTCCTTTGAAGCCCAAGATTAGGAGACAAATTTTAGGAAGACCACATTTTGCATTCTGTTGAAAACCAAACATTTGAAAATAGTTCTAAATGGTTGGTTGAATACACATCTATATAGCTCCCTAACATACGTATATTGTTTTGAAAAACAACAGAGCAAGTTACTGCCCATTTTTAAATTAAAAGAAGAGGAGGCTCAACATTCAACAATAACTTAGGTTTCTAGGTTTTTTCTATAAAAGTACCAAAACTGCATTTGGGGTGGGTCTCAGGGGGGAGTGGGGGTGATATAAAAATTGATTCAAGTAATTTATCTGCTTATTTCAATAAATATATATTAGGGATAGTTCTTTAACTTCATAACTACTCAGAAATATGTGCTTCCTTTAAAAAAATTTTTGTTGTTGTTGTTTTAACTAGACAGGAAGTTAAAATACCAGATTGTCTCTTTTAATACCAGACACCTGGCAAACCTATTATAACTTTGTCAATTCTTATAGTTCTTTCCCTGCAAACTGTGAATTTGTTCTGTGCCACCTTAGTGGGGGGTGGAGGATGGGAGATGCCCACCACACAGGTCCCAGGCAGCGACCTTTCTTTCCACAGCTGAGGTAAAGCAAGGCCACCAAAGCCAAAAGAGGGGGCCCCCAAAGCAGTGGCAAATTTGACAGCGAGGTGCAGAAGCTAGGCCCTCATTCTGAGGGTTAGCATTCCAAAGGCAGAGCCAGGTCCAAATGGACAGCTGTCAAACTGACAAGTGTTAAACTCACCAAGCAGCAGACAGAGCACAGACCAGGAAGAATTCCAGAGCTGAGCTGTGTGTGATTGGCCATCCTCATCTTATGGTCAGTCTCCGAGGCCACGATGGACCATCCCTCAGCGCTAAAGGTATTGGTGACGTATGGACAGGTTTGAAAATTCCTTATGCACTATGCTAGGATCTCGTTTAAGGATAGTGGCTTAGGGACGTGTGACCTACCACTCTCGGTGAGCATCCCAGGCAGGATGGAGACAGTAGGGTCTCCCCTAAAGAGGAGTAGTGCATGGGTCCTGTCCTAGGGAGATGGGTGGGCCTAGCTTCAAGAAGGGTATCCAAAACAGGTCGCCAAAGCAAGGAAGGACTAAGGTGAGGCTGGCTCGGTTGCTGAGGGGCAGAGAAAAAAAGTAGGTCAATGAAACAAGAGACAAATGTACGGAGCAGCAGGTTAAATAGGCGAAGTAGGAAGTAGCCTCAGTGAATTCTGGCGATTGGGCCAGACCAGATACAAGGAGGTGAAGAAGATCGTACTAACAAGATTACCTACCAGGGACAATATTAGATGTTGTTGTGTCTCATGGGGTGGGCATAAGACTCCCAAAGAGTGGGCTTTCATACTAACAGGTGGTTAGTAACTTGCCTTCTAAAAAGGGTGATAGGTCCACTAACTGCAAAGCTCTTACTGAGGGGACTGTGCAAGTTGGGGGCAGAGCTGAATTTAAGGGGGCGTGGATGAAGGGTAGTAGAAAACTGGTAAGGAGAGAAACACAATGCTCACGCGGATAATGATGACTGGGGGGCGCTTCTGTGTGTTACAGATTCCTTCCCTCTCCCCAGTGAAATCTTCAGCAAAGTGTGTATTACTGGGGTTTTTGTGCCAGTGGATGAAAAGGAGGGAGCTGGGAGCACAAATAACGTGCTGTAGCTGCTTCAAAGCAGGGTGTGATGGGAACAGAGCACGTGCTTGGGGACACCTGGCAGAGCAGACAGCTCTCTTAGCCCTATGAGCCCTTTTCCTTGGATGAGAATGGACTAGGGTTCCTCCTAGGCACATGGTAGAGGGTCCAATTGATCCCCAGGATAAGGTGGAAGAAGGGGTCTCACCACCACTTTTCTGGCCCATGTTCCCCCTAGCAGTCCAGACAGAGAGCTGGCAGAGGGTCCCTGGGGAGTTAGCAAATTTTCCACGACAGTCATCAGGCTCCTTGTCTTGGTTCACCAGGGACATCTTCGGGTGCTGGTGAGCTGAATGTGGAAATGAATGAAAATGAGATGAACATGCCTGGAGAGGGGCAACTGGTATTTTAAAACGTGTGACTTTCCTTACCTCAAAGGGCCCGCAGTAGGCTCCTTCAGTTATTAGGCTGGGCAGACCAAATATGTCGTGGCTTTTTTTGTTTTGTTTTCAGTTTTTGTTTGGGGTTTTTCTGCTGTAATGAGAATATAATCCCTTCTGGATAAAGAGAACAACCTGGTGATAATAACTTCCAGACTGGAGTGCAGTAAGTAAAGAGCCAGTCCTTATTAAGAAGTAGATGATCCAATGCTAGTGAAGTGGATTCTTTGTGCCAATAAGTTGTGCTCAGCAATCAAGGACAGAACATGTTTATCCCTTCCCCCACAGCCTCCTCCTCAGTCCATGCAAAACAAATTGGAGTGAAACAACACCATCTGCTCATTTCACACTCAGTGAAGAAGCACGTCAACTCCTTCTCAAGGTTAGGAAGTCCAAACTCAAAAAGACACTCTTCTAGTTATGCAGTAAAAATACCTCCTGAAAGCAGGAACCCTGCAAGCTTAGAAGAGTCCACTGTTTCCCCAAACACGACATGGTAAGGGCTGAGCTGATCAGAGCTAAAAAGCTGAGGGCTTTCTTACAGGGGTGTGACATGGAGCTTTATTTAGTGGCAGAAAGTCCTGTTTCACTGGCCAATTGCACTTCCATAATTTGCAGCCTCTGATTCCGATGAGAATAGCAGTAGACAAAACCATCATAATCACCCTAGTTCTAGCAAACAGTGCCGAGAGGAAGAGGGTGAAGTAGAAAGATAAGTCTTGCTCAATCCGAGATCCTGTTTTGTTCTGATATTTTCCTTTGGTATAGCAACTCCCCCCCCTTTTTTTCTTTTTTGCAATCACTTAAAAAATACTAAATCCCTAGTTAAACTCTGTTATTCTATTCCGAGATGATGTTTTGAATTAGAGAAGAAACTTACTTGTTTGGTTCTACCCCTATTTACTTTACTCAACTAAACTCTGGGTTCAGAAGTAAAGATAAGGGAGGGTTCTTAGTCATATGAATGCCTTCAGAGATTAGAAGGAGGGCAGTCCTTTGGCTTTTGCAACATATCTTAAACTCCACACAGTTCTAACTGACCACCAGTAAATAATGTTGCTCCCAAGAGAACCCCTGGGACTGTAAGTGGCTGGCCTTGTCTTAGAGATCAGACACTCGCAACACAAAGTCTCAAAGAATCAAGTCTTATGCTACTTACAGCACGCCTCACTGGTATGTGTGTTGGCAATTTACGATCTCCTGGGAGAAACAGGAAATTAATATAAAAGGATCGATTGTGACATGCCAAGTACCAAATAAGTGTGCATTATGTAAAATTATACCTCTTGTTATTCATAAAGTTTTTGTACCAGAGTTTTGAGAGTTGGTGAACAAGACCACATAAACCTGAATTCATTCATCCATTCAACCATCTGTTGGTGTGTCCATCTGCCCAACAAACGTTACCCTGGTGCCTACAGTTGCCAGTCCTCCGAATTACCAAGACAAATAAAGCGTGGTCCCTGCCCTAGTTGGGGAGACAGACCTGCAAATCATAATATGGCAATAAGTGCAATCACAGAAGTATGTTCAAGGTCCCTTTGAACCAAAAAGGTCACATGGAACCAAAAAGGAGGTCATGTTCAAGGTCACAGGGAACCAAAAAGGAGGAAACAGTTGGCTATATGAGGGTGGGATTGTGGGGGCATGGGGTTCCAGGCAAGAAAAACTTCCCAGAAGAGTTGAAACATAAAAGAGGAGCTGGAATTTACCAGGCACATTCTAATCAGAGGGCACAGCTTGAGCAAAGGCACAGAGGCATATAAAAGCACGGGGTATCCAAGGAGCTAGAGGCCATGTAATACTGCCGCAGGGTTTTGTGTGGCTGTGATAGGAGATGAACCTGGAGAAGTAGACACAGGCTAGAATAAGACAAACCTTACAGGTCATGTTTAGACATTTCCCTGTCGACAATGGGCTTCACTGGTGGGATTTCAGAAGGACATGTATTTAGAATAATCTCTATGATGGCTACATGGAAAAGAGAAGAGAGTGAGATCAGGACAAGAAACCCAAGAAGGGCCAGTTGTCACTGTGTTCACACCATGCTTTTTTAAAAGCTTTGTTCCTTTTTTTAAAAAAAAATATATTTTATTTTTTAGAGCTGTTTTAGGTTCGCAGCGAAATTGAGGGGAAGGTCCAGGGATTCCCCGCATACACCCTGCCCCCCCACACGCATAGCCTACCCCGTTACTGACACCCGCACCAGAGTGATACAGTTATTACAATCAACAAACCTACACCGACACACGTTCACCCAAAGCCCATAGTTTCAGACTTTGTATATCTAGACTGAGAAATGCCACTGTTAGTCAATCCAGTATTTTTAATATCATGGATCTCGTAGAAGCTGGTCTTATTTTTCCCATGTCCGGTGTTTTTGCCACAAGCATTTTCTCTGCAAACATTTTCGCTGCATAACTAATTGGCCATAAGGCAATTCTGCCATAAAAGATAGAAAAAAATAACTAGTTAATAGTTTGGCTTGACAGTTTGTTGGTTTCATCAACTGGTTGACAGTTGGGTTTAATTTCTTCATTGACATAGTACTCTCGTTTTCATAGTATATACATTTGAGTCCTCATAATGGTCTATAGAACAGTGCAGAGTTTTGAACCCACATTTCCCATAGAACTTTGGAACGTCTGTGACAATATGCCAAGAACAAACAACGATGTAGAAGGCTTTCACAACACAATGCAAAGCTCAGTTCCAAATATGCATCCTAGAAGGAAGAAATTTTAGTGAAAAAGGAAAAAGTGCAATGTTGAACAAGGAGACAAATCAACAAACAAAAAAATGTATAATACTATGAATGAAAGACTCTGAAGACAAGTCCTGACGTACAACCCACAAAGTAAGATCAGTTTTTTGTGCACTATTGCCATGACTCTACGCTACACATTTTAAACGTATTCGCGTATTTTGTATTTCAACAATCAAGTCTTTTGAATGTTGTTGCTCATTTTTATGTTTCATTACGTCCTTTTGAATGAATGTCCTCTTTTATTTTTTATGATTTTATCTTTTATGGTAAAATTGCCTTATAGCCAATTAGTTATGCAGCAAAAATGCAACAAAAATGCTTGAGGCAAAGATGCTTATGGCAAAGGTATGTAGAACTGAGTTCACAGCATACTGGGGTTGAGCGTGCTGAGTCGGCTTGTGGCCACTCAGCCAGTCCAAAGGCTGAGGGAATCAGCAGCTCAGCTTCAGCCATAAAGCCTTGTGCATCAGTGGCATTCAGTCTACCTGTTTTGAAAATAGATTATGTAATAATAAACAAGCTTATCTAGAGTACAGCTGAAATCCAAGTTTGGTGTTTTTTTTTTTTTTTTAAAGATTATTTATTTATTTATTTATTTGAGAGAGAGAGAGAGCATGAGAGGGGGCAGGGTCAGAGGGAGAAGCGGACTCCCTGCTGGGAGCCAGATGCAGGACTCGATCCTGGGACTCCAGGATCATGACCTGCGCCAAAGGCAGTCGCTTAACCACCTGAGCCACCCAAGTGCCCCCAGGCTTTGGTGTTCTAATGCCAGTTACGCTGTCCTTCTCCTCTAATTCAGCCACACTGCCTCTCAGAGCTGTGCTTGAGGAGGATTCCTCTCCCAAGGTATACAAAAATGGGTAAATAGTCCATAATGGTCAATCAAGGAAGCTGGGGGATATTCAGGACTGACCTCCTAAAAGATAATCATGTTTGCTTATAAAATACCTTTCAATATGAAAGTCAGAAGAAGACAATGAACTGTGGTTCATAGATGACTTTCTATACTTTTTAAAAGATTTTATTCATTTATTTGAGAGAGAGAGCACAAGCAAGGGGAGCGGCAGAGGCAGAGGGAGAGGGAGGAGCAGGCTCCCCACTGAGCAGAGAGCCCAATGCAGGGCTTGATCCCAGGACCCTGGTATCATGACCTGAGCCGGAGGCAGATGCTTAACCAACTGAGCCACCCAGGCACCCTGATGCCTTTCTATATTAATTAGACCCACACTATTCTTCATAGTTGAAGTACCGCTGGGAACTGGCTATGTAGACAGAGGGATTTTGGATACTCTATGAGAAACTGAACTACTGAGTAGTAAAGCTAGGAACAAAAAATGTCCAAGTTTTTCAAGTTACAGCTGAAGTACCCTATTTGCCATGGTTACCCTTTCTTTCTCTTTATTTAGAGTTTTTGTGTTGGCAAAAAAAGGATCATGCGATAATGTTATTTTTAATTTGCTATTTGGTCTATGAATAATTCATTTAAAGTAAAATCTCAATATCTTGTGAGCTTATTTTGGGGTCCTAAGCATTGATTAAAATATCAGCCTGTTTAACATAATAGCATGGTGCATGGCAATCTTCAGGAACACGTCTTCCTTCTCTGTGCTGTTACACACTTCTGGTGGATTCCTTTTGCATTATATCACATTGCATTTTATTCCAAGAGTTTCTTCTTGCCATTAACTTTACAATCCAGTTATTAAAGGAATTTTCTAATTTCTTGCCTTAATGTTTGTTTCCTTGTGACTAAAAGAGTTAAACCAAATGTTTTGAAGGTAACTGTCAAGTTGACAGAAATAGTGAAAGGTGTTCGTCCTCACCTCATTTTTTTGTCTTCAAAGCAACACATCTAGCCATGAGTAAGGAAGGAATGTGTGCTGCTGGTAACATTATACTTAGTTGTCCTGCTGAGACTGCCAGCACAGTAGCCAAACAACTGTAATAATTTCTGGAAGGCATTTGTGACATTGACACTCGGCCCATTATGAACTGCACCAAACCCCTGAAATCACCGCATATGGGTCTGAAAGCTGAAGTTCAGGTGGTAAAGTTTTGAGTTGTTACGGACTTGTGCTAGATTTGCGTTCTACTTACAAATTTCTATTTGGTGTGTCTGTTTGTGTTTGAATCAGGGCAGAGGTACATTTGGACTCTTAAAATTCATTCCATATTTCTTTTAATCAATACAAATCAAAAGCAGTCTCAGAAATGCCTAGTTGTCAAAATGTCCAGCCAAGTCATAAGTTAAATGTCATGTCTTCTGAGGGTTGCATTTGCTCAAGGAAGCAACGTTCAGGCATATTTGTTACCGCCATTAGTCTGATTCAGTGGTTCAGTCAGTGAGCTAGGGCCTCTGGCACTCAGCAGAGTAATTTGATTTCTTAGCTGCTGGTAAGGGACTAAAAAAACATCCAAAACGCTAACTCCACGTCCTGAAAGCAGATGTACAGATCTTGACGTTCTTGGTGGCATAGCTCTCAGGGAAATGTGCTGGTCTCAGATACGATCTCCATCTGGGACTAGTGCCCCTCGGTGTCACATGCCTGGAGAGTCTGACTTTGACCATCAGTTCCCTGAGAATGCTGGGAGGTGACAGGAAGGATGTTCCTTTTGGAAATTCAGTACCCTCAAGTGATTCTTTTTCTTCTCTACTGCCTTTAGCTGGCAAAAGGTATAGGCTGACAGCCCTGAAGATAGTACTGCAGGGCATGTTTTAGAAAGGGAGCATGTTATACTCAAAGGCTATCAATCTCTTCTTTTTTCCCCTCACTTCATCCAGAGGCCATGAAACTAATCTTCTACTGCTCAGATAGGTGTTTTGGAAAAGTGGTCACATCGTGACTGAGACTTCTTAGGACCTCAACTCAGTGGCAGAAACGGTGGCTTGCATTATCTAGATAAGAGATGAGGAGCATGGTTGCCAAGATAACCTAAACCGATGTATTGTATTCTCCTCTCTCTTGATTCCCTAAGTGATTTGGCCAATGTAACATCAAAAATAATTATTTATCGCCACTAGAACTTAGAATGCTATCTGGCCTGCATTCCTGCCTCAAGAGTAAATCTCAGCTGTTTACAAAAACATATTAGCTGGGAATCATTTGGTTGCAAGTGACAGAAAACCAATTCAAATTCGCCTGAGCTAAAGAGGAGGGTTTATTGGACCAAGACTGAAGCATTTCACCAAACCCAAAGTATAGCTGAACAACTATGGGTGCAGAGATGCAACTATGTCTCAGGAACAGAAGAAACTAAGGACTTGGATGACGTTCAAATACCGTCTCATCCATTGCTGCTGAGATTCTGTGCGTCAGCTTCATTCTCTTTTGCCGGTCGTTAGTTTTCTCCATGTGTGGAAAAACAAGGCCTCGGACAGTTTCTGATTTGAAAAGTTTAGACTTTAAACCACCAGAAAGAAGGGTCTCTCTCTCTCTCCCTGCATTCTCCAAGTTGAAGAGTCTCTTCCAGGCTCAGTTTAAGTCCGGCACTCCTGAACCAATCGAGGGTGGCCAGAGTAATCAGGAAAGAATGACTGGCCAATCTCGGGTCTGGTGTCCACATCAAGCCCAATCGACTGTGGTCAGGAGGTGAGATCACCCTGCACTAACGGGGTAGCTGCAGTGGGAACCAAGGGATTGGAAGGGAAGAGGTGGATGACAGGCATTCCCACAGGTGTCCACTGACACAGCTAAAACAAAAAGGAAAAAGCTGGAAAATAAAAGCAACACAAAGATATATTACACACAGGGGCACCTGGGTGGCTCAGTCGTTAAGTGTCTGCCTTCAGCTCAGATCATGATCCCAGGGTTCTGGGATCAAGCCCCGCATTGGGCTCCCTGGGCGGGAAGGCTTCTTCTCCCTCTCCCACTCCCCTTGCTTGTGTTCCCTCTCTCACTGTGTCTCTCTCTGTCAAATAAATAAGTAAAATCTTTAAAAAAAAAAAAAAGATACATTACACACAAATAAGCCAAATAAACATAAAGAAAGTAAAATTTAAGGCCAACGCCATTTAGCAAAGAGCATAATTTTATTTGGTAAGAGGTGTATTTCAGAATAAAAACATAACAGTAATAAATCCTAAACCATCAAGTAACACACAGTAAAACCTGTTAGAAATAGTGTATAAGGAAAAATAAATGATACATCTCTAAAAATAAATGATACATCTCTAAAACCAAAGAGATGCCATTAAAAAGCTATTTGGATTGATAAAAAGAGTTCAATAAAATGGTAGGATTAGATAAATATACAAAAATCAATAACTAGCCTTATAACAGTAATAATGTAATACAAATGTGATGAAAAGGGAAATCCCATTCCTAACAGCATCAAAAATACAAAAATGGTAGGCAGCAGATTCGGATGAATATTTGATGAAATTAGTATAAAATTTATTTAGAATAATAAATCATAGAGTAACAAAAAGAAGATATGTTAAAGGTAAGCATAATGAGAGAGAATTAGCCCTGACAGGTATTAGAATGTCTTATACTTAAATAATTACACAGTGTGGTATTGATGCAAAGTAGACAGGTGAATGAACCAGATAAATAACTTTGACACAGATTCTGATATACTTTAAAATGTTAATACATAATAAATGTAACTGCACAAACCAGTGTATGAGGAAAAAAATCATTCAGCAAAGAGTGTTGGGACAACTGGTAGTTATGCAAATAGAGAGGGGCACACCACCAAAGTTAAAAGTCAATCAAGAATTTGGAAAAGTGATTTGTAGCAAATATGATAAAAGTTAAACTTTTCCTCTTTTATTTTTTACTGTTTTAAAGATTTTATTTATCTATCTTCCAGGGGGGAGGGGCAGAGGGAGAGGGACAAGCAGACTCCCCACTGAACACCGAGCCCCACCTGGGGCTCCTGGAGGGGCTGGATTTGAGGCTCCTTGCAGGCAAGGCTCCTTGTGGGGCTCCATCTCACAACCCCGAGATCATGACCTGAGCTGAAACCAAGAGCTGGAATCTCAACTGACTGAGCCACCCAGGTGCCCCAAACTTTTCCTCTTCTAAAAGCTTGTTCAAATCAATAAGAAATTCAAATCAGCAAAGATTACAAAATAGTGTAAATACCCCTGAAACTAATAATACACTATCTGTTAACTAAACTGAATTTAAATTAAAAATTTTTTAAATAGTATAAATACCCAGTGATCCTATCTCAAAGGTGGGAATACAGATTGGTCCAACTCTTTGGAGTGTCATTAACAATATATATCACACTTCTTCATTTAGTTAATTCTTTCTCCAATAAAGTATCTTGGCAAAACAATTTTAAAAACTTAAAAGTATTATGAACAAATGTATTCATCGCAGTATTATTTGTGTTGACCATGCTATATAAAACATAAGCCCTGTCATCCTTTATCCTTCCCTGTTTTTTGGGGGAGGGCATTTATTATTACCTGGCATTTATTTATTGCCAGTCTCCCTCTCACTAGAATGTAAGCCTTGTGAGAATTCGCCTACTTCTTCACGACTGTATTTCTAGGCCCCAGAACCCTGCCCAGCACATAGTAGAAAACTGATAAATATTTGTAGAATGAATAAACAATACCAAACATCCAACAATAAGAAAATGGTTTAGGCAATTATGATTTATCTATTCAACATAATATTGCAAAGTATTGCATATATATTTTTAAAGATTTTATTTATTTATTTGAGAGAGAGAGAGAGAGAGAGAAAGAGAAGCAGACTCACCTGCTGAGCAGAGAGTCTGACATGGGACTCAATCCCAGGACGCTGAGATGATGACCTGAGCTGAAGGCAGATGCTTAACTGACTAAGCGACCCAGGCACCCCGAGAATTGCATATATTTTTAAGAATAATAATTTATAACATAAGGAAGAATTATGATTAGTTTAAGAAAGCAGAATATATAATAATAAGTTTAAGAAAGTAGAATATGTTTACATATATATTATGATTACAAATTTTCTTAACTAGTTTCTTACAAAGTTAAAAACTAGTATAAGAAACTATATATAGAAAAGATTACAAAGTTTTTTTCTATATATAATTACAAATATGGAAAAAAGCTTTGTGGAGATGAATAAAAATGGAAGGAGATACAGCCAAACATTAAGAATGGTGTGGGAAGAGAGAATATAGGTAATTTTACTCTTCTATTTACTTTTGGGCATTTTCCACGTGTTCCATAACATGCATTCCTTTAATATTGGGAAATTTGATAAATGCAACATCAAAAGGGATGGTTTTTAAAATCACCAACGACAAGAGGGTATGATTTCAAATGCAAATAATGACAAGAAGGAACAAGAGCGGAGGAAGAGCAAAAGTGCTAAATATAGGGAGTTACGAGTTAATGTTTTGGTTTATTTTAATGTAATTAGAGAAGTTTGGGTTTAAGAATATGAAAATCTATAAAGCTGATTATCCTTTGAGTCACTGCTTACTTCTGTTAACCAATTACATCACCACCCTGAAGTTCCTGTTAGATAGAAACTCCGAAGCCATCTAGCGATTTCTCAAAAATACATATTCCTGGGGCCACCGCTGGGAGTTTATAATTCAAGAGGACTGGGGGGGAGCCTAGGAATCTTTGCATGTGTTAGAATCACCCTGGGTGATTCTATATTTGGGAATCCCTGCACTAAGTATCAGGGAGGCTTTCTCTCCTGAGAGCAGTACCCTTGAACTTCTAGAGGAACCTCTCTCCTATCTGCCCTTGGGTCACTACTGCTCCTGCCATTCTGCTCCAGCTGCTGTGGTTGTGGCTGTCCCCCTGAGGGTTTGTGCGCAGAATCTAGAACCCTCAGAATCTAGAACCCAACAGACTGGCCCTCCTCCTCCCTTAGGCTTCCATGGACTTATTAGAACACCGAAAGCTGTGTTGGGCTGGGCTGGGCTCCTCACAGGCCATAGTCTTCACCCTGATACATTGGCTTGGTGTCACCACTAATTCAGAACCTCTCATTCAAGTGGTCATTGTCCTGCAGGCTCTTTTCATAATGTTCTGCACTTGCTCCCCATTGATGCAAGCTCTCAGGCTCTCTTACGAACATATCCTCTGTTCCCTTGGAAGTCCCACTGGGTTGTAAACAAATGCCTCTATTTACCCATTCTCTGCACAGGCATCCCTTCTATCTCCTGTTTTGTTTCGTTTTTTAAATCTGACTTTCTCCTGAGGCCACTTCTGTGGACCTCATTTGTTCAGATCTCAAGTGACCAGTAGGTGGTGTTAATATTCATCTGGGATCCCACCAAATCACTTACATTTTGGGGTAGAAACAAAAAACCTAAGGAGAACAAGAGCTCTGTTTGATTTTGGGAATCGTGGCATCTAGCTCAGTGTCTTTTGTTGTTGTTGTTGTCATATAATGATCGACTTATGAGTCATTTCTCAGATACCTTTAAGTGTCAAGTGGCTTATATTCTTTCTCTCTATTCCAACTGCTCTCTGCCTGCCATCTTGGGTGACTTCATTGGCTTTGTGGGTGACCCATCTCTTAGTCACAGTGACCCTGCTCTCCTCCCTCTCCCTCTCCACCATCTTCACCACCAGACAGGAGCTTCCATGGCAACATTCAAGGCAGGAAAATGCCAATATAGAATAGCATTCCCATTGATTCCTTCTACAGCAGAACCTGGAGTGAGGCAAATCTCTTTTTTGTTTCCCAATTAGTGGTAAGGTTGAGGGTGCCTTCTGCTTGGGAGTTTTTCAGGGCTAATAGAAAGGGATGAAAACAGAGGTAGCTCTTATATTGGACATAAGCTAAAGGAATAAATGAGCTTCTTGAGGTTTTTATGTTATTGAATTCAGCTCCCTAGTGTTGGAGAGCAGACTGGGGGTGTGTGATGGTGGTGGGTGGGTGGGAGGGTTGTAGCTTGGAACAGAAGCCAAACTGTCCTCTGGTAATCTCCTTTTTTGGCCATTTCAACTCCGTTGTAGAAAGTGGCTTGGTGTGGTGTGTGCGTGTGTGCGTGTGTGCGTGTGTGCGTGTGTGATATACAAGCTCAATGGCAGGCAACTGGATAGAGCTGAGTCCACAGCAGGGAGAAGGAAACCCCCAACATTTCCAAAACATGTAAGCAATGCACCAAAAAGTAATGCACCAAACACTATTACTAAGAGTTTCTTGGCTTCCTTGGCTCTTCTGAAACAGTCAACTTCTAGTCTCAAAGACGGAACCTTCTGTCTTTATGCTCTTACTTCCTTATTCATACATTGTACATCTACTCTTGGGTCTTCTTGAGTGTTCCAATATGTTGACACTCTCATTTTATCCTAGTCATTCTAACCATTCTGGATTTATTTCCTTCCCTATCTAGACTAGCGCACATGGTTTGCCAGTTTATTAATTCACTTCTCAGCATCCTTGAGTGCTTCCAACCCTTGTCTTTTACTTCTTCACCCACTCCTAGAAATCCCCAACTCTGGGTCAATCCAACAATCCACATTCTCTCCTCTTATTATGTATTGCCTTAGAAGCACTAGATGGACAAAAATCACAAACGTGTCATTAGGAATTTCTGCTGGACCCATGTATTCTGCCCTATAATAATCCCCCCTGACTCTTCCAAACACACGCCACTCTTCTTAAACACCTTACCACACCCCTTCTCTTCTTGCAGCAGAAGGCCTTACTCCTACTTCATGGAGAATATCAAGACCCTCAAGAATGAATTTTGTATCCTCTTGTCTATGAACCTATCTGCACAGATGTATGTTTGCTTTCTTCTTTTCTGGCTCTTTTCACCCAAGCAAATACCTTGACCTATATCTAAACTCCCTTCCATAATTAAAATTTTTTTTTTAAGATTTTTTTATTTATTTGACAGGAGAGAGAGAGTACAAGCAGGGGTAGCGGCAGGCAGAGGGAGAAGCAGGCTCCCCACTCAGCAGGGAGACCGATGTGGGACTCGAACCCAGGACCCTGGGATCATGACCTGAGCCGAAGGCAGACGCTTAACCGTCTGAACCACCCAGGCGCCCCTCCCTTCCATAATTTTAAAAATCTTTATATCAACATCAACTACTTATGTCTTAGAGAGATATTTATTAAATGCCAGGTACCAGGTTTGGCAATTGGGATTTGGTGATAAATGGAACCCATCTGCAATCGATGCTTGTTGAATTATTTGGCACCTCTTTTCCATGAATTGCACATTCCCCTTTTCTTTACTTAATTACAGTGGGAGCTGCCACATTACTGCCTGAATGGGTTAGGATGGGCTCAATTAAGGCTGACTGTCAGTCCTTTCACTGGGAAGTTCGTAACTAGGACGGGCAGTCAGAAGCAGACTGTTACAGGGTAACTGGGAAGTGGTTAGCAGTGGCCACTTTCTGCCATGTGGACTAGGACAGAGAGCCATTCTGCAACAGATGTGAAGCTGACGCAGATTCAGAAAGATGAGCAGAGACATGAGACTCTCCAAAAGAGGATTCTCTGGGTTCTTTAAAGCACTCCAGTTTCTAGTTCCATTCCTGAGGTCTGGCTGCATCCTTGTCCTGAGATTCCAGGGTCCTTCCAATAAAATTTCTTTCAGCTTCAGATAGTATTTTGTGTTGGGTTTCTGTTGCTTGCAACCAAAAAGCAAGATCCTGTCATTCTTGCTGGAAAGCTGGACTGCCTTGTTTTGTGACTGTTGTCTGTTGGGACCCAGCCATGTGTCCTTTGAGGAGAGAGGACTGGGTAGCCATCATCAGGATGTGGCTTCTTATTTGCAGCCTTCATTAAGGTGTTACAAGAATGACACATGCTCAAATACAGCAGAAAGCTGCCTGGAAACCACAGGGCCAGGGTGTAACTCTATTCTGTGAAGTCCTTTTTGCATATTGCCAGTTGCTTGAGACTACTGAGGTCAGATAATCATGGGCCTTGCTGAATGACAGCTGCCAAATTATCTACTACACTGTTTCGAAGCTATCAATTATCCCCTTGCTCTCTTGAATCTTCAACACTTCTCTCTCTATTGGCTCCTTGGATCAGCACTTAAGTTCACTCCCCTCCTAACAGAGTCCATTCTAGACTTCCCCACTCTTTCTTCCTATTATAAGTAAACACCTTGAGGAAGTTGTTCATACTCAGTGACAAGCCATAGCAATCAGGTGGCCTTACTCTCTGCTGCAACCACACTTGGTAAGGCTGTCCATGACCACCTTATCATGAAATGCAACACAGATGTTTTTCAGGTCTTACCTTACTTGACCTCTCAGGAGCACGTGACACTATGGACCACTCCTGCATTCCTGAAGCACCTTCTTTCCTTGGCTTCTGTGACAATACATGCTTCTGGTTTTCTTTTTATATGTCTGCTTGTTTCTTTGCAAGTTCCTTTTCTTGTTCTGTACCTTAAATGTGTTGGTGTTCCCCTGGTTTGGTTCTAGTCCTACATCCTCCTCTCTGGTCTGAAACTTTCCTGGGGTAATCTCAACCACTTCTTGTCATTACTGTATATACTGGAATATAATGCCAGCTTCCCTCCCCAATAAATCCCTTAGAAAAGAGAGAGTCACCTTATATTCTGACCTTAAAAAAGTCCTTCATATTACTGGATGTTCTCTCAATTATTTTGAACATCAATGCTCTTTGGGGTAATATGCACTAGTGTGAAATAATCTCATTCAATGTTCATACAGAAGCCCCCTGACAGAATGGGTAAGAAAGGAAATAAGGAAATTTAACACAGATTTAGAAATTAATTCCAGGGAAATACCTTCAAATTTGTAAATGTTGGATGTGCTTGTAAACAAGCCCTTAAGAGTCATTATGGAAAAAAATATATAAGTGAATATGGGTATAGGATGAATGATGTAGTGTGATTAGATACTGAAGCCTGGAAAAAAATTCCCAGTGACAATGTCATATATAAAGTCAAAATTTAGGTGGAAGTAAAGATAATCTGTCTTGGGAAACTGTGTCAGAGACTCAAAATATGACTCTGGCGATGATAAAAACACTGTGAAGAGTTTCTAGAAAATTGTTTTAAAAATTATATTTCATTAATAGTTTAAAGTATGTAAGTATAATTAAGTTAATATATTAAACATTATCAGTGTAGATCTCTGATCATTTAATCTACATCTCTAAAAGTTCATATATTTAAGCTGGCTACAAAGTTTTATTGGGGGCGGATTTTAATTGGGAAAATGGGGCACGCTCTGTACTCAGAGGCACCTTATATTTAGGCATAGATGGTATATGCTGATGACTCACCTCCAGCCCAATTCTCCCTGCTAAACCCCAGACCCAAACAAACAGTTTACTGATATTTCTACTTAGATGTCCCTTAGGCACTTTAAATTAAACTTGTCGAAAGTTAAACTCACATTTCCTCCCATCTGCCCCTCTTCCTAATTCCTCTTTCAGTGAATGTCACCACCTTCATTCCTATGCCCAAGCTGAAATCTGAGTCACACTCGCCTCCGGTCTCCCACACACCTCTGTTGCTTCTATCTATCACCTAAATCTCCCTCTTATCTGCTCACTTCTCTTAACCCCCTCTGCTTTACTCCAGGGCACCACTATCTCCTCCCCAGACTACTGTTAACAAAATCCGAACTGGTTTCGTTAAGTCTTGTCTCCTTCCAACCTACACTTCATGAAGCAGCCTGAGTGATCCTTCTTTTTTTTTAGAAATTAAATTCCTGGGGATAGACCTGAATTATTACAATTTGTATGGGGAGAAGCCTTTTTTTTTTAAAGATTTTATTTACTTATTTGACAGAGAGACAGCAAGAGAGGGAACACAAGCAGGGGGAGTGGGAGAGGGAGAAGCAGGCCTCCTGCTGAGCAGGGAGCCCGATGCAGGGCTCGATCCGAGTACCCTGGGATCATGACCTGAGCCGAAGGCAGATGCTTAACGACTGAGCCACCCAGGCGCCCCTAGTGATCCTTCTAAAATGCAAATCCGACGTCAATTCTCACTGCAGGATAGCTAACTCCTACCCATCTTCTTCCATTTGGCTCAATTTAGAGACCGACGCTTCTTCCCTAATTCCCCAACCCCACCCTCCCTCTGCCCCCACAAACAATTTAGTCAGGTTAGATGCTCTTACTGTTTCCCACACTCCTTATCTTTCCTTACCATAACATTCTTCACACTTCTTTGTTATAACTCTTTATCTTTCCTGCTAGACAGGGAACCTTGTCTATCTGGCTCACCATTGCGTTCCTTGAACACAGGGCAGAACATGAGACACAGTGTTTTATAAATATTAAATGAATGAACAAATAATTTTATCTCAGCACCCAGCACAATATCTGGCAAACAAAAGGTCTTCAATAATATTTGTTGAATTAATAAGTTGTTGTGGAACTACAGATACATGGTTAATCAAGCAACGTGTAACAAGCAAAATTAATATTGTGTAGGCTTTGTCCTTAAGGAGCACATATCCGGGGCGCCCGGGTGGCTCAGTCGTTAAGTGTCTGCCTTCGGCTCAGGTCATGATCCCAGGGTCCTGGGATCGAGCCCCACATCGGGCTCCCTGCTCAGCGGGAAGCCTGCTTCTCCCTCTCCCACTCCCCCTGCTTGTGTTCCCTCTCTCGCTGTGTTTCTGTCAAATAAATAAATAAAATCTTTCTTAAAAAACATTAAAAAAAAAAAAAAGGAGCACATATCCTTCTTAATTAGGCTTACTTCAGAGATGGCTCCCTAGAACAGGTGGCTTTGGGAGGAGAAAGGGAGAAATACAAATTCTTACTTAGTGAAATGTAAAGGGTGAATGTAAAAATGTCAACACCTGTGTAGGAGAAAATCTTGTGTCTACGACATGGGTAACTCCTGCTTAAAATTTCCTGTGTCTAGGAAGTGTTCTATACTTGGATCTACTAGTCAGGGGGCTAGCTTTCTTCTTCGCTACCTTGGATACTGGTATTCAGCCAGGGAATCAGCTACAGAATCTAATTACTGCCAGCAATTAAACACTAAAATATATTGCCTCTCTAAAGTTGAAAAATAATCCTTTTACTACAGAGAATAAGATTCTTACCAAGTTTTATATTCATTGGCTTTATTAATTTTTCATTTAATTTTTATATCAAAGTACACTTAGAATAAATTTCACAAGAATATTTGGTCTAGTTATTTTTGGCCTGCACTTTGATAACTTATACCAACATACAATGGCCAGTCTGTTTTCTTTGCTCTAAAACTTTCTTTGTGCTCTATTCCTTGAACATGGGCCTCAGGTTCTAACTTAGATGAAAAAAGTGTTAATTTCACGAATGGCTTAATATCTCTCCGTAGATTAATAGTTTAGACTACATAAAGTATGTTGATTAGCAGTGTAAACGTGGATTGAAGTATTAGTTGAAAATCTTGTTGGGAGGATGAATATGCCTAAGAAAATCTCTCAGAGATGCCTTAGTAAAGAGAAGAGAGGTTAATGAATTCAAATGCTGATTTTTAAAGAGAGTATCTACAATGTCAGTTACATTGCAATAAGGTGAGGAATCTGAATTCAAGTGTGTGCCTGGGGTTACTTTTCTTGAACTGATATAGAATCTATAATTCTTTATTTGGGGCTCCATCTCTTAGTGGTTTATTAGAGTGGGTTTAATTAAAATTGTGATTTAATCACAAGTCAGAAATACATGATTTAGTCACCCTATTTTACAGAAAGCACTTTAACCTTTTTGACTTAACCCCGATGTACACTGTGGGCTGAGACATCAGTGACACAGTTCACAAAAGTCATACGTGAAAATCAATGATTACTTTATTAGCCACAACTCATATTTCTTCAACTTGGAGATAAATTTAAGCTTCATTTTAGAAGTCACATTATACATTTTATAGTTTTACTAATGAAAAATTTTCAGACTTAGAAAAGATACCTGAAAATTAACATTTGCGAGGTAATTTATAGTTTCCAAAGGGTTTTTCTCATTAATTATCTCAGAAAACTGAATAATCACATTATTCATGATGTGATTATTAAAGGTTAATTAAGCAAATACTTGTGAAGTAATTGGGAGGTAATCTATTTCTAATTTAACAGGTCAATCAGGGGTATTTAGGAAATATTTTTGCTGGTTAACAACTCTAACCAAAACAAAAAGATATTTAAATTGTTTCCCTGGTGGAAAACAATAAGCATGTTTGTTCTTTTAGGAGTCAATTGTTTGAAAGAACTGGGATGAGGGTTCCTAATTCCACCGTTTTGATGATCTAAGAGGTTTTATGAGGAGTCTGAGCTCTTCCCTCCTAATGTTAACGCAAGCCTTACATTGCTTATTTTGGCACGTCAGAATAAAAAAAAAATAGCTGAAGAAAATAATTACGAGAAGGCACGTAGGGATGTGGAAAGAGAAACAGCCATCTTCTCGTGGGAAGCAACACATTTTGGTTATTGACTATACAGAGCAGTGAACAAAATCCAACTCATATTAACAAGACATGACTCTTGAAGCGCATAACCACACAAAGAGATTTTCTTAAATTTTCCATGGAGGCAGTTTATAAAATTAGCAGTATTCCCATCAGCAGTGTAACTACAAACTGCTTTCCCCTAACCCTGGGGAAGCCTGGGTGCTGCTTCACGATGACCAAGTGTTCAAAATCACATTCCTCTCGCTCCCGGTTTACCGGCGAAAGACGTGATCTCCAGATTTGAGAGAGCGAAGTGCCCCGCAGAGGTATAGGTAAAAGGTTTGCTACAGCCAGAGGATCAGCCCGGGGAACCCTGGGGCTCAGCCTCGGTCCCCGCTCGGGCTGGAGGGGTGGACACCGGGCACCTTTGTCTGCGCCCTGCTTCCCTGGACCCGGGCCGAGCGACGCGGGTGGAGGCGCGGGCCCGGCGGTCCGGGCGGGCCCCGGCCCTGTCCCGGGAAGCGCGCGGCGAGGGCGGCCCGGCCTGGAAGCTGGAGGTCAGCGGCGGCGCGGTGGGCCCCCTCCCACGGGAGCCGCGCCAGGTCCCAGCAAGAGCCGGGCGGGATCGCTATTGTTTTTGGCGAGCACATAAAGCCCCGCGCCGACCCTCTGCGCACCCAGGTTTCCTCCCGGAGGCCATTCGGTTTCCTCTGAGGCCCTATATAGAGGCTCTGGGCCCAGGCTGAGGAGAGGTGCGCTCCCGCTCCGGCCTCCCGGACGAGCCTGAGCTCGGAGCGCTTCTCGCCCCCAGGTCTCCGCAGCCCGAGGCGTCAGGGTAGGTGAGAAGGGGGGTGTGGATTTCTCCCTGGGGCGAGGAGCAGGCGGCGGGGGCGCGCGGGGACGAGGGGCTGCGGCGAGCGGGCGGCCGCGGGGAGGAGAAGGAGGATCCGCTTCTCCGGGGTTTCCCTGACGCCAGCAGCAGCGCCCGGCGCGCGCGCCCCGCTCCCGTCCGCGGCTCCGGGGAGAGGGGGGAGGGGAGCGGCCCGCCGCCGGGGCCCGCGAGGCGGCAGCCGGGATTGGAGCGGGGGCGGGCCGCGCACAGAGCCAAGGGGGTGCGGGCGAGGGAGGCGCGCGCTTGCGCGTGCGCGGGTGTGCGCGCCCCGGGCCCCCGCCCCCCACCCCCACCCCCGCCGCCCGCGGTCTCCGCCCCCCTCGCACTGGTGTGTGGAGCCGGAGTCGGCGGCGGGTGGCGGCGCCTGGAACCTGGAGACCGACCCCCCCCAACCCCGGCCCGGAATGTACTGACTCCCCCCTCTCTGCTCTCCTCCCCTCTCCGCCCCCCTGCAGGAGGGAGGCGCCCCCGAGTCTCCCCTCCCGCGAGAGGGGCCGCGCGGGCCGGGCCGGGCGGAACAGTGGCGGCGGCGGCCGCAGGAGCCGAGCCTGCAGCGAGGGACCGGCTGAGGCGCGCGGGAGGGAAGGAGGCGAGGGCTCCGCGACGCTGCCGCTGCCGCCGCCGCCGCCGCTGCCGCCGCTCGCGGGGCAGAGATGGCGGCGGAGCGGGGAGCCCGGCGACTCCTCAGCACCTCCTCCTTCTGGCTCTGCTGCCTGCTGCTGCTCGGGCGCCCGGCGCCCGCCGCGGCAGCCAGGAGCGGCTCCCCGCCGCAGTCCCCAGGTAAGCGGGGGCGCGGGGCCGGGAGGCGCGGGGTGGGGGCGGGGGCGCGGCACCCGCACCCGTACCCGTACCCGCACCGGTGGCTGCGGTGTTTTTGTTTAGGATCCTGGAGGAAACGTGCAGGAACTTCTCTGCCTCGGCACCGGTTGCCAAAGAGAAAGGCGGTCGCGCTAGGTGGAGAGTGAAGTAGGCGGGCGGGGACGCGGCCGGGGGAGGGGCGGCCGCGGGGGCGCGTCGGGGGCTCCCGGGTCTAGTTCTGCGGTTTGTACCCGGAGGCAGGTTCACCCCTCGCCTTCCTCCCCTCCCCCAGGCTCATCCCACTTGTAAGAGTGGGACATTCTTGTGCTCACACAAGCACCAGTAGAGGCCACTACACACCTCATTAAATAAACAATCGCACGGCCAATTCATTAATTTTCAGGAAAGGAAGGGGGAGGGGGGCTTGAACTCCGCATTCCCTGGCTCGGGATTTCCCAGCTGAGGTCCCAGGGAAGCGCTGGCTGGTCTCGAGGGGACACATCGTGCGGGGATTGTAGCCCCGAGGCTGCGGAAGAGTGAGGGTGTCTGAGGGGCACAACTGCCCCCTCACAACCGCTGGTGTTGACTTAACGATGAGGGCGACTTGGAGAACCGCTCCAACTGATTATATCTGTTAGTGTTTCCGTTATGAAATGCCTCTTCTTTCCTGGGGATTACAACTATATTTACAGCCTGGTAACTGCTCTTAACCTAGGGAATTGTCTAAGCATCGGATTTTAAGTACTTTATGTTTCCAAGTGCAATGTATATATTTAGCCTGAAAAACTGTTTTTAGGTGTTATTTTTAAATATCATAGATTATTGAAATTACCTGCATCCCTGTTTAGCCTGCCTGGAGAAGACCTTACAGTGTAGTTGAGCGGGACACACTCAGCAGTTGAAGGGCAAATTAACATGCAATCTGTTTAAATTGTTTGACCAAGGTGGTGTATTGTAAAACTTGACAAAACTCTCACCTACTAGTATGAGATCTGAGATTTTTGCATTTGAACGTCATCTGATCAGGCACAGTGGCAGCTTCTAATCGCCAAGCCTTTAGTTGTTTTTTGGATTTATACTGAATAATACTTAAAATCACACTGCAAATGTAACTTAACTGATTAAACTTTCTTTTGATTTTCTTGCAGAGTATTATTAGCTCATGGCTTTTGCCAACGTTAAAGAAAAGCTTTAAACCTGAATACCAATGGGCATTATCTAAACAGCGATATAAGCAACAGTGTTTTAGTATCAAACCTGCACTTGCACACTCAGCCTGTACCTGGGTTAGAATACACATTTTGGGCCTGAAATGTAGGTTTACTGATCCAGCCTTTCTATTCTTGTGGATGGGCAAGAGAAATGTAACTATTTTGGAAGACAGATTCCTTCCTACTCTTAATTTTATATGTAATTCATATTATGTATGTTTTAGGTAATTGGTGGGGTTTGTTTAGAATTTTGTCAGTAATTTTGTAAATAAATAAAATACTAATAATTTTATTAGGTTAATAAAAGTCATGTAAGCAGTCTCTTAGAAGTGATTGAAACATGTATTTCAACATTGATTCAGTTGATGGGCTTTTATTTTGTGATGATGAGGTGCAGGCATTGCTTAAATGTGTGTCCTGCCTTCATGGAGCTTCCAGTCTGGTGAGTGGGTAGGAAAGATAGCCATTAACTACTAATTATGTAAGTAAGTAATGTGGTAAGCACTAGAAAGGAGAAGAATGGGTTTTGAGAAAGTATACTGCCAGGACCTAACCTAGTCTGGGTGTCAGGGTGTCTGAGAAGTGAGATCCCAAGGGTGAGGAGGACTGGAGGTGGGGAGGCTCACAGCTAGTCAGTGGTATTAGTAGGGACTAGAGCACAGATCTGATTCTTGGTTCAGAGTGCTTTGCACAAGCCATCCTGCTTTATTTCTCATTTCTGCAATAAGAAGGGGCTGGTCAGTTCTGTCATAAGCTGCAGAGAGATCGAGGGAATTGAGAACTGAGTAAGTGGCAACTGAAACAAGTGGTCAGTAGATCCCACGTCATTTGTCAGTAGTTTTAATTTTTTATTTTTGAAGAGTGGTAGACTCAAACCTTTCTGCGGGGGATTACAGTGAGTAGGTGGTAGGGGGATGGAGGTATTTGGTAGAAAAGGGAGAAAATTAGGGTGTGGGACAGCAGGATAAATGGAGTGGTTTTCCAATTTAGGGTGACGTTGAGGAGGACAAAGGAGGGAGACGAACTAGTGATAGAAAATGGTCAGCTGTAGAGGGTTGGAAATGATTAGGCACATTGTCTGGCTTTAGGAAGGAAGGAAGATTTCTGAAAAGATGGGTAGGGACCTAGGGAAAGAAGTCAGGACAGAGCAGCCTGCCTGTGCAGTGCAAGTCTTCTCTAATCAGAGTGAAGATTAAGGAATGGTGAGGGGGTAGAATTGAGATGCAAGAACAGGGAAAGTAGGGAAGTCAGTGTTGAGAGCTCAGTTGAAATCAGTTTGAATTTAAAGTAGACCAGATGAGCTATTTCCACACTTTCTCCAGCAACTTTCTGTATGCCAAGAGTAGAATTAGTGAAGTTTTAATCCAGTATTGGTTGCTTATGAGTTACATGAAATATGTAGAAACCTTTTAAAAAACTTTTACTGGAGTAATCGAATATTCCATTCTTGGTCAGAATGCAAAAATGTGTTTGATGAAATGTCATACTGGTGGTGAGGCTAACCTTGTCCTAGACTTCAGAGGTGTACTGTAGCTACATTTCTCCTTTAAGGGAAGAATCCTGTTGTCATCATCCCACATAGATGACGCTATCTGTCTGAATCATTTACTTGATGATGTGATTTGTTACCTCACAAGGTGGTCTGTTCCCATTTTGAATAACTTCTACCCATAAACTTTGCTTTATGCAGCACATTTAACTTTAATTTTCGACCTTCTCACTCTTGATTTCTTTTTCCTTTTCTCTTGCCTTTTTCGGCATCACTCTGTTAATTCGTCTCTTACTTTTGTGATCAGTTCGTTATTTGTTACTCAAGTTTTTCTTTTATTCCCTTATTAAATGTTGGCATCAAAGTTGATCTCCTTCTGTCTTGTCTTCAATTGCTGCCTGTAAGCTAATGACTCTCCTAGTCCACTCTTCTTCACGTGCCATTCAGTAGCTTCACTGAATAGGCACCTTACTTAACCAAGACCAAAGGTAAACTCATTTTTGCTCCCCTTCCCTCCTCCTTCACTCATCCCCTTTCTCTAGACAATAACAAACCAGTTCCTGGCCCTGGGCTTTCACATTTTTGAATGATTGCATAGACTTGTCTTCCTGCATTACTTGTCTTGGGCATCTTTGTGCACCATTCACCCAAGTTGAGATCTAGAAGTCATCCTGGACCCTCCCCATTCCCTCATTCCTATAGCCAATACTTCTGTTTGATTTTTACCTCCTAGATATTTCTTGAATCTGAATCTTTTCATCATCATCCCCACCTAGACTAACAATAGTGGCTTTGTAATTCATCTCTCTATCTCCACTGTTACCCTCCAGACATCTGTCTTCCTGCAGGAATGAGTTTTCCTATGTCCTTTTCTGAGCATCCCATACTCCTACTTAAAATCTCCTATTAGTGTTCCACAGCTTGAGTGTTAGAGTCTAAACTCCTTGGCATGAAGATTGTGAAGCCTTTTGTGTTCTTTACCACTGGCCTCTCCCACCCCGAATTTAAAGCCTCATCTCTTGGCACCTCTAATGTGTACCTGGTGTTCCACCACTTCTGGTTTATTGCAGAGCTTCATGTCCCCATGCCTTTGACAAGCTGTCCTTTCTTCCTTTTTTTTTTTTTGGTCCTTTCTTCCTGTTAATGCCACTTCCCACCTTGTCTACTTCTGAAATTCCTATTCATCATTTAGTGAATTTTTCTCTGCTATCCCCCTGCTCAAAGAGAGTTAGAGTTGTTATTCTCCTTGTTCTCATAGCTTTAAATCTTGTGTTATGTATTTTCTTGTCTCCTCAACTTGTCTGAACCTCTTGAGGATTGGGACTTCTCTTATTTACCTTTTGTATAGCTAATGTAGCAGAAGCATCTGGAACAGAGTGTATAACCAGTAAATGTTTGTTGAAGGAATGTTGAATTGCCTTTGTTTTTAACTTTTAGGGCCATATAGCACAAGTCTGCTTTCCTTGTATGATGGCCTTTCACGTGTCTAGTGACAACATTTGTGTGTGTGCAAGTATGTCACTTTCCCCTCCTCTTTCTAAGTGAATCATCCTTTATTCCTTCAGCCACTCTTCCCATTACTTACTTTTCTGGCCCTTTTTGAGTTTGGTCATCCTTCTCTGGATATGCTGCAGTTTTAGTCTTTATTAGTTTTGTCATCTTTGGAAAGATCAATGATTTTACTGAGTCTTCTGTAAACAGAGACGATGCCCTCCTCTGCTTGCCTAACAGGATGAGGTATAAAAGAATTTGTAGATTTCTAGGCAGAATGTTCAAAGGAGATAAAAAATATTGCTATTCTTAGACTGTATGAAAATTAGTATGTGATGTGGGATAGTGAAAAAAGACTTAGGATATGAGGCAGAGGATTTGGGATTTCACTCATGGTCCATACCTGCTCTTGTATCTGTTGAGGGCTATAGGTAACCTTGCTTTTTACCTAACTGGATTGTCAGAAAAATTAAATATAAAACTGCTTATAAACTGTAAAGTGCTGTATCTTTGTGGAGTGGTTTTAACATTTCTTTATGAACTTTTAAAAAATACTGCAATTCTATTAAATTTTTTGAAAGTGTAGATTTTTTTCTGTTGGCTTAATTGATCATTGTTGATTTCTTCTTTATGAGTTTTCTTTACACTAATAAAAAAATACTGGGGTAACATTAATCTCATTATATACGAAGGCTCTAGGCCCTATTTAATAGTCTTTTCCCAAACACTTTATTTTATTAGTGACTTCTGGGTGGTTGCAAGGTATTTACCATGTCATTGGTAGGTGTTTTGGCTTCTAGGTAAAATTGTATGAACAATAGGAGAACAAAAGAAATGACCATAGATAAGATCATGTTGACCAGATAGCTACCTGAGGTAATGAAAAGTCTAGTGTTTATGATTTTAAAAAATTGACGTTGCCATGGAACACAAGCCCGTGAAAGATACTAAAATATAACCCAAATTTTTGATTCATTTAGAATGAAAATAGGTTTTTGATTAAGAAATTTTGGAAATAGAGACAAAAGCCATTTAGACCCACTGGTATAACTTTGGTATATTTCTTTCTAGTCTCTGTTAATATTACACATCAGTGTTACATAGTAGTATGTACAACTTTATATGTAGATGTTTTCTCAACGTTATGCCAGTTTTTGGTTGCTATATTATATTTAAATAATTTTATTTTTAAAATTTATTTTAAAAATATGTAAATATATTTTTGAAGTAAGACAACATAGAAGTAAAGTATCACTTCTACCAACAAATATCTTTTTTACCTATAAATAACCACTTCTGGTATTTTTTCTCCTGCATTTACATATATATGTATAGTTGTATTTTTTACACATAAGCAGGAACATACTACCTATTGCTTTTCAACTTGATTTTTTTTTTAAACAGTGTGTTGGAGATCTTTCCAGTATGTATAGATTTTCCTATAACCATTATTGAAAATGTCTGTATAATATTGCAGTGAATGAATATGGCATTAATAGCAACCAATAAAAGTAGTATTTATTGAACACTCACTGAACTCTAGGCACTGTGCCAAGCTCTTTTACATGCATTAATTCTTTCTTTCACCTTGTGAGGAAGATGGTAACATCCCCCCATTCTACAGATGAGGTAACTGAGTCTCAAATAGTAAGTGACCAAAGGTCCCATAGCTCTCCTGTGGAGAAGTTGTCATTTGAATCCAGGTCTTTCCAGCTCCAAAGCTTATGCTTTTTATTATACTGCATACTGCTTCTAATTATTTATTCTCCTGTTATGGATGCTGAAGTTGTTTTTAGTATTTTGCTGTAATAAAAAATGCTGTCATGAACATCTTCCTGCATATGGTGTTTCCCTTCTATTTTTTGGATCCCCACATATGAAATTATTGGTGAAAAGATAATTTTTGTGTGTATATGAGAGTCAGGTTTCCATTTATTATAGAAGAGTATGATATCATCAAGAATAATACCATTTACTAGTACTTCTACAACTTTTTCAAGGTATATTTACCTTTAATTGTGAACATTGAATACTTCAGTTCATTATTTTAAAATGCAGGTCCTATAGCTTCTGTTTCATCTGTTAACTGCAGGGGTTAATTACCTAATTAATAGGTAATCTCAAAGGTCCCTTCTCCCTTCAAGTTTCTATAACTCTGAAGTCTATAAAATTGAGTCGTGGATATCTAAATGACCTCTATTCAGTTCTTGTGTTTGAACACTGATCATTTCTGTTCTTGGATGCAAGAATTAACCTTTTGTCATTCTCTAGAGCTCCAGTTATGGTACATCTTTTTTTTCTGACATGAAGTTGGATATGATTAGGGAAATCTTTTAAGTTGACTGTAAACAGGATTGTGTATGATTTGGTATAAAAATAGCTTTATGGCCGATTTCAAGAAA
The DNA here is from genome assembly GCF_964656455.1 of Halichoerus grypus. Taxonomy (NCBI): domain Eukaryota; kingdom Metazoa; phylum Chordata; class Mammalia; order Carnivora; family Phocidae; genus Halichoerus; species Halichoerus grypus. The sequence goes on along the minus strand of NC_135719.1, from coordinate 42,250,188 downwards.
TAAAGATTTAAGTGTTAGGAAATTGTGAGATACTTTAAGTTGCAGGATTACTTGAAATATTAGATGCTTACTCTTAGGCTTTATACGTGATATAAAGTAAATTGCTCAGGTTATAGATCTGGCTGAAATGAGCAGGTTGTGATTCCTTCTTTTGATTCCCTCATGTAAAGAAAGGAGAGAGAGAGAGGTAGTAGTTATATGTTTAACTTTAAGGAAATCAGTATGTGAATTCTTCCAGGAGTTAGCAGTTGGGCAGTCTGAAAGTCAAATGTGTGTTTTTTTGCTTTTCCTCTTAAAAAAACCATGAAAATAACCTTCTTTAAAATTGTTTCATAGCAAGAATTTTAAAATTTAATTTTCCAGTCAGTTTATCTATAGCCAAAACTAAACATTTAGGTAATGTTGGCTAGTTGCAAACATTTTATCGATGGTTAATTGTGCACAAAGCTATACACCGTGGAGATACTAAGATGAACTGGACATGGTTTCTATCCTTAGGAAGCCTTGGTCTAATAGCAGAGGTAAGACATCCCCACAGATAATAACTTGATTTGGATGGAGAAAGTGTCATTACTGCTGTAGGTGGAAAAATAAATTCTGGAATCACTGTGTTCCTGTTAATCAAGTAATAGTTCTGCTTTCTCTCATAATTTTGGTTCATAGCTTTCAAGTAGTCCTAACTTAGTTTTAGCAAGTCAGTAGACTAGAAGTCTCAGAGGAGGTTATTTTTCATTTCTTCTAAGCGAAATGGTCACTGGAATGTTTGAATATATGAGAATTCTAATAACGGAACCATCTGGGAGGTGCAACTTCTTCCATGTCTTTGGGAAATGTGGAGATTGATTATACTGGTTTTCAGAATTTATTATTGGTCAGTAATAGCCAGTAAAACTTGGTGATGAGTCCTGAGCAGAGTGAATTTTTAACATGATACTACATGGAAACTGGATACAGAATATTTGTTTTTCAGATATAGAGTAAATGGAAAAAAAAAATCACCTGGAGGCGCCTGGGTGGCTCAGTCAGGTAAGCATCTGCCTTTGGCTCAGGTTGTGATTCCAGGGTCCAGAGATCACGCCCTGTATTGGGCTTCCTGCTCATCAGGGAGCCTGCTTCTCCCTCTCCCTGCTCGTGCGTGCTCTCTCACTCTCTTTCTCTCAAATGAGTAAGACCTTTAAAAAAATCACCCTGATATATTTTGTTATATAAGGTCTAGTTAAGATATCATTATAATTTATAAATTTAGGAACAGAATCACAAATTATGTTTTATTGATAACTGTTTATTCATAGCATAACTTTTAATGCAGCAACTAAAATTTAAGGGTTTTTTTGGTTAATTCTTCAAAGCATTTGAAGTTTGAAGTGGGGTTATTGTTTTAAATTTATGTAGTGTTAATATCCAAGAGATTGTTACACTTCTTATGGCAATAACCCCTTTATTAATAGCCACCTCACCTACGTAGAATTCAACCATATGCACCCTTACCTCTAGAATATAACTGAAGACTAGAGAATAAGAGAAATAAGTTTTTAAAGTCCATGCATCAAAGTAAGTAAGTTTCTCAGAGTCCCAAAGGTTCTGTTTAGAGCCTATTTATCTTTAATTCATGTGGATTTCTAACAGATTGTACTGTCTGATTTCTAAGCCCATTGCTGATCAGAAGTGGGTAGAGGCTCTCTTGGGAATGCCCCCTAACGACAGCAAGTTGTGACCTCGTAAGGAAGGAGATTTAAAATAAACATAAGAATGCAAAGGTCTGGGACGCCTGGGTGGCTCAGTCGTTAAGCGTCTGCCTTCGGCTCAGGTCATGATCCTAGGGTCCTGGGATCGAGTCCCACATTGGGCTCCCTGCTCAGCGGGGAGTCTGCTTCTCCATCTCCCTCTGCTGCTCCCCCTGCTTGTGCTCGCTCTCTCTCTCTCTCTCTCTCTGACAAATAAATAAAAATCTTTAAAAAAAAAAAAAAACAATGCAAAGGTCTTCCCTTAAACAGAAAAAATTGTCTCAGCCATGTTGAAGAAGGTTTCTTTGCCTCTCCATCACTGCTAATGGATTTTGCCTGCCGCTTGCCCTTTCTTTTCCCCTTATATTATACATAAAGTTGCTGTTTGGGAGATCTGTCTAAACTTTGAAATCTCTGGAGTTTCATCTCACCTCAAAATAGTACAGGTCAGGTTGACACCTGAGGTGGAGAACAGGAAATGTGATAGGAAGAGAGGTGAGGTGGCAGGGCACGGCTCCTTCTCTGCTAGTCCCTACACCTCTGGCCATGGAATTTATCTTTTTTAGCAGCATCTCTAGCCCTGATTGCTAAAATATGTACTGCATTTGAATTTTTAATTTTTGGGTGAAATTAATTGTTGGTTTGAAATGAAACACATTATAAAACTTCAAACAATATGTAAAATAAAAAGTGAAATCATATACTATTTCAACCTTCTCCCCAGGGATAATCACTTTTAATAGCTATGGACTTTTTTTTTAAGATTTTATTTAATTATTTGAGAGTTGGGGGGAGGGGCAGCAGGAGAGGGACAAACCAACTCCTGGCTAAGCAGGGAGCCTGACAACGCAGAGCTCCATCCCAGCACTCTGGGACCATGACCTGAACTGAAGGCAGACACTTAACCAACTGAGCCACCCAGGTGTCCTGGAATTTCTGTTTTATATGCACAGTTAAGTATTTTAAATATATAATACATATATAACAACTAATGCATATATAAACCAAATATAGATAAATATATATTTAAAATTGGGTTGTGCTGTGCATACTGTGTTCCAGCTTGTTTTAAAGACATCTTTCCATGTGAGTACATAGAAATTTATCACAGCTGTTTTGATAGCCATATGGTATTTTATAGATGTATCATACTTAATTTAACCTGTTCCAGTTTGATGCTCCCAATTTTTTTTATTGCAAACATATGCAATGAACCCATTTTTACAAATATCTTTGTGTACATGTTCAAATATACCATAGAATAAGTTTGTAGATGTGGAATTGTAGGGTAAAAGAGCATGTGTGTTAAAATGTTTGATAGTTATTTCCAAATTGTTCTCCAAAAGGCTGATTTACTCCTATCAACAGCAAGTGAGAGAGTGCCTGTTTCCCCACACCTTTGCCAATATAGTAGTTATTTTCAGTCTTCTTAGTCTAGCCAGTTTGATAGACAAAAAAAGTATATCTCTTTAAGTTTTATATTTTAAAATTGTTAACGGAGTTGAGCATCTTTTCAGATTTTTATTGATGGTTTTTTTCTGAGAATTGTCTGTTCAGGTCTTTTGTTCATATTCCTATATTCATTCTTGAGTCTTAGGTTCATTTATAAATATAAATTAAATACATAATTAAGAATAGGAACAATTTTAAATTTTATAATTGTCAAAACTCCCATGGTTGCTTGAGATTTTTAACTTAATGAGAAGTGAACTGAGTAATCGAGTCAGTCTGCTTATCTGACTTCTGCTCACCACTGCTTGTGTTCGCTTGATACGGATTCATAAGCTTTCAAGCTGTTCTATTTTGAAGGAAAATAAATATTTTATTCATTGTTTTGCTGAAAAATAGGAATTGAAGCAGGTCCAATACCTCTTTTAAGACAGGATGAGAAACTTCGGTTTAGAGTAAGTTCAGTTACTCAAATACTTGAATGCCAGTTTGACTCAAGGCACTGAAGTGGTCTCAAGTGGGAAATGGATGAAGAATGTAGCAGAAGAGACAAGTTCAAGGGACAAGATATTATTTTCATTCTGGACACCTTGAGTCTGAGAGGCCAGCAGAACATTTCTGTAAAGGCATTACAGAATTAGGCTCAGGTGAGAAGTCTGACTAGCTCTCTTGGCTGGATTCAGGAATTATCTGGATAGAGGTTTGCCGTGAGGGTAGATCATATCACTGAGGAAGGGGAAAGGAGACAGAGGGCAAAGACTCAAGCATACACCCATAGGTGTCTAAAGGAAGGGAAATATTACCCTGTCTGCAGAAAAGTACCTAGAGTCAGAGATATGTAACATAAAGTTCACTCCGCCTATGGGTATCTTCTTCACAAACCTCTATATGAATAAATGGGATAGTGCCAAAGTAATATTGGTTCCTTTCACTTAACCCTACATGCGTGGTGTGGCCGTAGGTTAGAGTGCTAGGGAGGGAAAGGGGAGGCTTACCGAGACAATTCTGAACAACTTTAAATAAAACACACACACACACACACACACACACACACACACACACACACTCACTCACTTACCATCCTGCTGGACTGAGGTACGAGATGAATGAGTAAATATGTGTCCATGCTTAGAACAGAGCCTGGTTTATCTTAATGACTCATTAAATGTAAACCGTTGTTATTGTTGTTTTTATTTTATAAGTGATGAAGAGCCTAGCTAAAAATACATGAAAGTTAACTAGTGCTTATATAATTTGTTTTATATTTTTACTTGATGGCTGTGTATAATTACATTGTTAAATGAGGGTGCATATGTTGAGAAGGATAAGGATTTGTTTAGTTTGGAGTATTTGGTTAAATTTCTTAGAGGAGGTAGGACTTGACCTGGTTTTGAAGGCATGAGGAGGCTTTTTAGATGGGTAGGGTTTTTTTTGACAAGGAGGATGAAGGAAGAGCAATAGGAGTTGAGGCAGAGGAAAGGCAAAATCAATTGAAATGTTTTTTTGTTTTTTTTTTTAAAGATTTATTTATTTTTTTGACAGAGGGAGACAGCGAGAGAGGGAACACAAGCAGGGGGAGTGAGAGAGGGAGAAGCAGGCTTCCCATGGAGCAGGGAGCCCAATGTGGGGCTCGATCCCAGGACCCTGGGATCATGACCTGAACCGAAGGCAGACGCTTAACGACTGAGCCATCCAGGTGCCGCAATTGAAATGTTCTTGATCAGTGACTCATTTCTTGAAAAGTTCATTTTTTTTATTCTGAAGTTTATCATTTGTTATGAAGTGGAAAGGTGATTATTAGATGATGAAATCATAGGCCAGATTATCTTTTAAAGATTGCAGGCTAAAAAAAAGAAACTGGAGACGATGCTTGTTGCAATTTTTAATGCCTGAAAATTAACCTTATCATTCCATATCTGCTTTTTAAGACTTCATTTATTTCCTGCTAGATGTTGTGGGCATCTTTTATGAAACATTGATTTCTCTGGAGTTAATTCAAAATCGCAGAAAGAAGCTTTGGAATAATGTGTCTTGTGAAGTTCTGAGGAGTTAATTTTTGCCACTTTTTGAAGAAATCTTTTTAAAAAAATTTGTGGCAGTTTTGTGGAAAAGTGAACTTCTTTCTTCAGAGTAACTGTAGTTAAAGATTTTACAGCTTCAGAATTAGTCATATTTGTTAGTCTTTAAAATTTGTGGGTAAGAAATATCAGAAAACATTGTGGGTACTAACTTGGTAGTTCCATTTTGTTCACACTTAAGTTTTAAAATTTGCCTCTGCATATGCATAATAATTTGACCTTGATATAAAATTCCTATGTCACAGTCTTTTTCTTTCAAAACTCACTGGACAGTTCTCCCTGTAACCCCCACATTTAATGTTGTACATAGTATTAATATCTACTGTATCTTTTTAATTTTTTAATCTGTAAATTTGTAGAATTATTTTTTTAGTGTTGTGGACTTTGAGATACAGAATTTTTACCAGGATATGACAAGGTGGGACTTTATTAATTGATTTTTCTTCAACCTGGTACGGTGGAGCTGCATTTTAGTTAGGCATTAGATTTAAAGTCTGCAAGTAATATGGAAACTGCATATTATCTTATTTCCCTTCAACATACCTTAGAAAAGTCCCACATTGGAGGCTGATATTTCATCTCTCAATATGTTGGGCATAGATGGCTTTTCCTTTTAGTGTTGGAACAAATTATTTCTTTTGTTAAGTACTGAATGAAGGGGAGCATTTGCATTTATATTGTTCAAAAACATTTTTTTAAACTCTGGAATTGTCGTGTGATGAGATGCTCACACTAAGGCACACCGGAACTGAGCTCAATTGGGAGAACAAATTCATGTCTCAGATTGCGTGCTCATACTGAATGGCAGGGAGAATGGCTTGTTCTACGTAAATTGTTTCACATTTTCTCTCTAATATATAGTTGAATTCTTCTAACTTAAAATGTCTGTATGATGTGACTTCTCTATTTAGTGAGTCTTTTTGTTCTGAAGGTACATGTCTATGTTAGGGTAGGACAATTTTCTTTTATTTCTTTATTACCTATACTCCGTTTTCTTTTTCTGGAATTCCAGAGATACTTGCTTTCTTGTCTATTTCCTCCATGACACTCTATTTCTCCTTTTTTTGTGTGTCAACTAAGACTACATTATTAGGTGCATACAGATTTGGAATTTTATTTTTCTGGTGAATGGACTCACCATTATCTCTAGTCATGCTATTTACCTTAAGTCTACTTTTTCTGATACTAATGTAGCTCTACCCACTGACTTTTGGTTAGTGTTTAAGTGTTTGCATGCTTTTATTTTCAGCCTTTTATAATCTTATATTTATGTTGCTTATGTAGGATATCGTTAGGTTCTCTTTTTTGTTTAGTCTGACAGTTTTTGTCCTTTTACTAGAGTGTTCAGTCTATTTACATTAAATGATATATTAATGATATATTTGGCTGATAATATGGCTTTAAATCTTCCATTTTATTACTATTTTTTTTTTTTTTTTTGCCTGTTCTATGTTCTCCTTTCTCTCTTTTCTTGCCTTCTTTTGATTATTTTCAGTTGTGCAGTTTTTCTCTCTTTTAGCTTACCAGGTATATATTCTTTTGCTATTCATTTAATGGTTCCTAAATGCATCTTTGACTGCTTTTACCTTATTTATTGGACAATGCGAGGCCTTTTAGAATACCTTAATTCAATTTGTCCTTCTCCTCTGGTTTCTGTTATTCTTGTTAATGTATTTTAATTCTCTTTATATTTAAGATTTATAAGACATTATTATTTTGTAAGTCATTATTCATTTAGATTTACCCAGTTATTTACTTTCTTAGTGCTTTTCATTTCCTTCTGCATCTCTGAGCTTCTGTCTGGGATCATTTCTTAGGCCTGGAGAATATCCTTTAGTATTTAGTTAGGAGTTATGTCTGTTGGAGGTGAATTCACTCAGATTTTGTCTGTTTGAAAACATCTTTATTTCACCTTCAATTTTTTTGGCAGGGGATGGGAGGCAGTGGGTGTAGAATTGTAGTATATAGTTTTTTCTTTAAATATGCCATTCCATTTCTGCTGTGCTCCATCATTTCTAATGAGAAGTCAGCCGATCTTAATTTCCTCTTTTGTAGATAATGTGCTTCTCTCCCTCCTTCCCTCTTTGATCACTTTTAAGATTTGCTCTTTATGGTTTTGAGAAATGTGACTGTGATGTGCTTAGTTGTGATTTTCTTTGTATTTATCCTGCTTGTTGAGCTTCTTGTATCTGTGAGATGATCACTTTCGTCAGTTTTGAAAAGTTCTTGGCCATTATCTCTTCAAATATTTCTTCTTCCCCATTGCAGAAGTTCACTTATGTCTTTGAATCCTCATCACACTGATGGGATCAGAAGGACTATGGGTTTTTGTAGCTTATCTGCCCTGTTTGGGTTGTTAGGTTAAGAGCTGCAGTCTCTTGTGACTTTCTACATTCTAACCAGAGGCAGCACTCCTTTTATTGATTTTATTATATCATTCAGTTATAGAATTTCCATTCTGTTTTCTTCCATAGTATCTAGGTTCCTGCTGAAATTCTCCATCTTGTATCTTTATTCTTTTAACCCATTCTGTCATATGTGTTCCCATGAAGGTTTGCTTTTATGTCTGTTATTTCTCCTGATTTGGGAGTTGCTTTGTCTTTTTATGTGCCTGTTTGTTTATGATTGAGGGACAGGAATTGTGTATGAAAAATTATAGGAATAGTCTGAACGATGCTCTCTTCTTCCAGAAAGGATTTACTATTGCTTCTCTTCTGGTAATGTGGTTATACTAGAGACATAACAATCTCAGATCACTTTAACCCATTCAGGGATGGATTTGAGATGATTTAAAGTTGGGCTTCAGACCATATGAGTTGCAATGTTTTAGGTTTACCTTTACTTCTTGGATGTAGCCCTTTGAGGTCCTGATCCACAGCTTAAGGGGTTCACCCTCCTCCTTGGCAAGCCTTCATCTCATTTTTGTCCCCTCAGGGCTTGAGTTTGTCAGAAGCTAAACTCATCTTCTCAGGCTCTTCAGCAGTAGTGGCCTTTAGAATCTGCAGATACCTCTAGACAAGAAGCAGCTTCAAGATTTTCTCTTTGGATTTTCTCATTTTCCTGGTATTGGTCCCTTAATTCCTCATCCCTTTGATTGCCTTCACACAGATATTTTGTATTTTGTCTATTTTTTTTTTTTTTCAGTTGTTCCAGTAGAAGATTTGGTCTGAACCACCTAATCTGTCATTCCTGGGAGTTGAACTCTCACAACTCACCTTTCATCTTTTCTCTTATTTGTGTTTTGTGAGAAATATTCAAACTTCCCTGGTTTTTTGTCATGTTCAGTCTGCAATTTATTGCTCCTATTGTATTTTTTTCTTAAAAATGATTCAGTTGGGCTCCTGGGTGGCTCAGTTGTTAAGCGTCTGCCTTCGGCTCAGGTCATGATCCTGCGGTCCTGGGATCGAGCCCCGCATCGGGCTCCCTGCTCAGTGGGGAGCCTGCTTCTCCCTCTCCCACTCCCCCTGCTTGTGTTCCCTCTCTCTATGTGTCTTTCTGTTAAATAAATAAATAAAACCTTAAAAAAAAGGTTCAGTTGTTTTGTGGCTGAAAGCAGTCTTCCCTTATTTCAGATTGTTCTCTCTTCATATACACAGTATTCTCTTAAATTTGGGAATTCTAATGATATTTTAAAGTTTGTTCTCCTCAGTGAATGTTCCAGGGGAAAAATTTGCTCCAGTTAATAGAACAGTCACTCCTTTAGCTTCTGGGTCTTTTCAGGTATCCATTGGAGCATCATTGTGATGACGGGATGGTGTCTAAATGTGCTCAGTATTGCTGGTAGAGATGGACCCTTTTGAACTTGTGTGGGTTCCTGTTCTAACGTTTCAGATCCAGATGAAAAAAGGGAAAATTTTAGATTTGCAGTAATTTTACATTGCTAGATCATTGGTTTGCCGATTTGCAGAGATTAGAGGCAAAGTATAGTCAGCTCTGAAACAGGGAGGTTTACTGAGAAAGCATGTGTTTTCAGTGCAGAAATAAAATTTACAATCCAACGTTGACGGCTGGTTGCGGGGTTAGCGGTAGTGTCTCTTCTCTTTTTGCCCCGTCCCTCGAGTTTACCTAGCACGTTATCTGCGACATGAATGCTTTGTCAGCCTTTCTTCTTGGAGGCTTCCGAGTCCATTTATGGTTGGTACTCTTCTGTGATTTTCAGTGGGCTACAGATTTTTTCCCCAGGTGTTTTTGTTCTCTTAAAAAGAACTTACTCCTTTGGTCATTTAAGTGGACATTGGGGTGGAATGTCAGGTGGGCATTGGTTAAATTAAGGAGCTCAGTTTTGCCATCTTGAATTGATAATCTGCATGTGTATTGTTTTCTTTTTCACTTGGCTTAATTTGGTGTCTGACCCAATTAAAAAAAAGAATAGTTGTATTATTTTCTTTCTACTTTTATGTACATATAGGTTATAATTGTGCAGTTCCTGAAGGGCTCTAATAGACTCTTATCTGATAGGAATTTTTTGATAGAATGGGGCATTTTTTTATTGTACATTTTTGCAAATGCTGACTTTGTTCCCAAGGCTGTGCCAGGTTTTGGGATTTCAGACATGGGCAGGTCTCTTAATCTTATGTACCTATTCCTGAGGCAGAGATACCTTTCTCTGAGGTCAGCCTCAGAGACTTTGGGAGGATGAGAACACCAATGTTAATATAAAATTTTGATTTTTTTTAACCCATTAATTACATTGTTGAATATAAATGAGTATTTATAAAGATGCTGATAATAATTTTTATGTAGAAAATGTTCCGGTAAAATCTTATTTACAATTTTGGTTTTGTTACCTATTTTTTATTTATATAATAAATTTCAGTTTATGCCCTGACCAGGTAATCATATATTATCAACAATCAGGGGCTTATGTTATATATGTGATTGAATTTACTCATTTGTTACACATATATGGGAAGTAGGAGGGCATGGCCTTTTTTTTTTTTTTTTTTTAAATAAGGAATCCAACTCAGAATTTAAAGGTAGGACATGAAACAGAGAAAAGTAGAAGCATTATATATTCATTATGCAACTTTTTACTTAGGGAAAGAATTAGGAATTTGCTTTAGCCTTAAATCTGGAGTTTGCCAGTCAGGAAACCATGTTTTGGAAGTGGTTTGGTAGATTGGATATAGAAGGAATTAGGAAAAGCAGGCAGTTGGGGCCAAAAGGTGAATTGGAAAAGAAAATGGCTAGCTTCATTGTGCTGTTTCAAGAAGAATAATGTTAGTTCTGTTGTAGATATAAAATACACTGTGAGGCAAGTGGGCTATCTTCATTTTACATCCAACAAGAATAGTACAATTTAGGGAAAGCTATTAAATTGAGTCTTCCTGACTAATGCTTTGTCATGATAGGAGTTAATTTTCTTTATATGTTGTTTCATCTTAGGCTAAATACATTATTTATTTATGTAATCTTATAAACTTGATATGACAAAGTACACTTGTTGCCAGGTTTTCAGTTTTTAATGCAATGGCTTTCACACTTGTTCAAGTGTTAGAACATCTGGAAGTAGTGGAGTGCTTTGTGAGATGTTGTAACTATTAATACCTTTAATTACATTAAGCAAATGAAGTATAATTTTATAAGTTGTAAATATGATTTATATGAATGCAGTTCAGCTCAGTAGTTCAGTTCAGGAAATATTTAGTGAACATTTGTTGTGTACCACAACACAGGATAATTTCATGATGAAAATGAATCATGGAATAGGTAGAAGAAAATGGAAGTGAGGTTCCCCCCCCAAACATCAGTGGTTTATAGTATCTTTTAAGATTAGTTTGAGATCTTCACAGGGGCTGGTTGCTTTAGCCAACGGCAGTGTGACTGAGTGATTCCTAAAGTGTAGTCACTACTTTCAGGGCATCATTATCTACTGAGATAAAAGTTGTGGTTTGGGACCCTGGGAATCTGCATTTTAAGAAGCATCTGAGTGGTTTCTTATTCACAAAGATTGAGACATATTTTCTAAATCTGACTGAGGAAAAACTCAGAATATTGCTTCTGAATTTAAAAGGAATAAAATCTTAAGATGAACTTTCTCTCCAAGGAAAAATATAATGCATACGATGGGGTAGTTGCTATTTATTCATTTGTATTTAAGAAATGTCTTTTTATAGCTAAGAGCATTTGGAATATTGAAAAAGAATTCCATTTCTCAGGAAGTCTTTTAGTTGTTTTTCCATGGAAATAACCATATTATATTTAATGACTTTTAATGGTTTTTCAACTATAAAATGTCATTAGAATTTTGACTGCATTCCATTAACATAATATCTGGAAGATTCAGAACTATAATTCATTTTTTTAGAGGGGGGTGGGGGCAAAAGAGGGAATCTTAAGCAGACTCCCAGCTAAGCACGGAGCCTTATGCGGGCTTGCTCTGACGACCCTGAGATCATGACCTGAGCCAAAATCTAGAGTGGGATGCTTAACTGACTGAGTCACCCAGGTGCCCCCAAATTGTAATACATCTTTTAAAGTTTTAGTTTTGCTTTATTGATTGCTTCAACTTTTGGTAGCAGGAACACAAGTGAAAAGTTAAACTGAAAGTCTTATGTATATGAACTTTAAAACATTTTTTTTCCAAAACAATGAAATTCAGACTAATACGCTCAGTAAAGTTTTATCAGTACATGCTGCATGCCAAGCTCTATATTGAGGCCATGAGGATGATTAAAACTTAAACCCTGTCCTGGTCAAGTTCACACTCTAGTGGGAATAAGATAGGAAAGGACTATATGTGAACAGGTGATTTGTGCTTTGCCTAATTGTAAGGAATTTGAAACTTCAATAAAAGGTAATTAAATAACCTAACCATTATAATACATGCAAGGAAAAAAAGGTGTGTTTATGTGTGTGGAGATGGTAATAGTCATGGTGTTGTCTCACACTTAGGCTGTTATAGTAATCTAGGTAGTGTACAAAGATAACTAGGATTAGGATAATGGGGTTGGAGAAAAGTTTATGGACTAGGAAGATATTTAGGTGATAAAGTAGAATTTGGTGATGGGTTGGATATTGTGGTAAGAGACGTGTCCAGGATGGTTCCTAAGGTTCTTTAGGGCTTATGTAGCAGCACGGATGGTGGTATTTTGGGAAAGAAATAAGTTTTGGGGGGCAAAAAGAGCATGAGTTTAATTTTGGACTTAATGAATTTAATATGCCTTTGAGTTATCCAGGGGGCTGTTGGTTCCAATCTAGAACATAGCAGAAGACGGGGGCTATAGATTTGTGTCATCTGCTTAGAGTGTGGTTGAGTTGAGAGGGATGGGCTGTTACACAATGAGAGAAGTGAGTGGAGAAATAGGGAAACCAAAGGAGGGTTGTTTCGTAGAAGTCAGGAAGGGAGTCTCAGTTTTGCTGGAAGAGGAGAGTATCTTTTGCATTTGGCTATCCACAGGTCATTGGCGGCCTTACTAAGAGCTTTAAGTAGAATTTGGAAGCAGTTTGAGGGATAAGTGGGAAGGGAGGAAATGAAGACTATGGAAAGTTCCAGAAATTTAGCTGTGAAGGGGGACCACTACATGTAGTGGTTGAGGTGTAATAAGAATGAGGTGTGTGTTTAGTGGGCAGGGTTCTTGAGCATATTTAAAAGGCAATGGAAGACTGAGGAGGGTAGTTTGAATATACAAGGAAAATGATGAAATAATCAATAGTGTAAGTGTCCTGGGGAATATGGGGTTTGTTCTGAGCACAAATAGAAAGATTGGGATTAGATCAGAGAGGAGGAGTGATAAGGCCACTCTGACTGGAGGGAAGGAGAATGAGAATAGGTGAATATTCTTAGTAAGGAAGCAGGCCTTTCTGTTGTGCATGAAGAGGATTGGTAAGTAAGAAATAGTTTCCAGGAGAGTTAGGGAGTTAGTTGATTAGAGACGCAGGGTTATCAATACTTTTTTAAAGTATATGAGAATATACCAGACTAGAAGATTTAACAAGATTTTAAGTTCTGTGGGGATAGCATTATTTTCTATGCCTTTTTCCCCCTCATCTGCTGGGTGTCCGTGAGCATCTTGGCAATAGTAGGTTCTCAGTAAATATTTACCCTAAACTAGAATCTTAAATGAAAAATGCATGAACAGTAACTACTCTTGACTGACAATGATAGAATTAATAAGTGAAAAAAGTCTCTTCCTATAACAGTGTTTAATACACCATTTCAACAAACTTCTCCCTGCAGCCTACTAAGCTTTTCTCTTTAATTAAGAACTTGATTTACACTGCAGATTTTGCTCATTTGAGGACTCAATCCATGTCTAAACAGATGAAGGTAGCAGCTCAGGCATAGTTAAGATACATTGTAAATGCAATCAGAATTTCACCTCAGGGCAATTCACTTCAGACATTCATCTCTAAAAACCTGTTGTGTCTAAAAGTGGGAACTTTTATAACCAATTCCCAGTTATTCAGGGGCTAATTAACTATTTTATTTGTCTCAAGATTAGGCAGTCCTTTTGCTTCTTGCTCTCATCTAACCCTAGCCTTCTGTTTGGCCATTTTGTTATTCTAAACTCATAAGATAGGGAGAAGAAAAACAGAGAACGTAGATGAATTAATGGCTAAAATGAAGTGCTCTTTGGCTTGTTAGTTTTTCTTGTGCTTTATTTCTGTGGTTCATTGGAAGCTGTCAGAAATGACTATAATATTCAGTGTAATAAAATGGGTTTTCAATGTGTCAGGAAACCCTCATGTTATTTAGATTATAAAGACAGTTAATTGTTCTAGGCAGACAATTATTTTCTTATGTTTGAAGCAGTATAGGCATATGGCCCTTCCTGGGGGGGAGTAGCCCTTTTCTCTGTGTCACTTTCACACCCCTTCCAGTGTGACTGTCCCCTTTCCGTTAGTCTTTTCATTGCCCCAGGCATCCTCAGCCTCCTTTGTCTTGTTACTGCTTATACTCCTTGCTTTGCAAGCATATGAAATGCTGGCATCTAGCGATCTGGGCAAACTACAGCTGAGGTCAGGAAGGGTGCAGAGGCCAGATGGAGGGACTCAAATTATGATCACTAGACCACGGCTGTCCAGCTAAGGGCCACAGGTTTTATCTCTGTATCCTCAGGACCTAATGCAACAATACTTGGCATATAATTTCTCCAGAAATATTTATTTTTGAATGAAGAACTTTAGAAATTCCAGAGTCACAGGAGGAATCATTTAATTTATCTTTCTGCTTTTATAGATGAGAAAATTGAGGCTTAGATTCAGTAGCAGTTATTTACATTCCTGTGACATGGATAATTATACTTTAGACCATACATAGAGGTAAGTGAATATGAGATACAGCCCCAGCCTTCTAGGAATCCCAAGTTAAGTAGAAAGTCAAGCAGCCATTTATCTTAGCAGAGTTCTTTGGTTTGGGGTTGTTGTTTTTTTGTTTTTTTGTTTTTTTGTTTTATTTCTCAGGGTGGCAGTGGTTTGTGGTGGTGTTTGTTTTGTTTTATTTTGTTTTTGGTGCCTGTTTTTGCTGGATACTGTTAAGGCAGGTACAGAGTTGCTTAAGACATAGCTTTGCCGTAAAGGAACTTGTCTAATGTAACATGAGATAACATAAGAATCCATATTTCTCAAAGCAGTATATGATTAAATATCAAATGAGTGGTCCACTTTTATATATGCCAACTTCATAAAATGAAAAAAAAGCTAATGATCCATCATCAGGAAGACATGCATCTTTAGTTACTTTTCTAGAAGTGGGAACAGGTTTGAGTTGGGAGAACTCTATATCTGGAAGTACCTATTGGTGATTATTGCCCACTTGATAGAGATGAGGGTAAGGTGTTTCTTAGCGTAAACTGTCCGTGAGGAGATGGAGCCAGTTGATGGTTTCTCTTGTGCCCTATGATGCCTTGTCGGCAGCTGAGGAATTCATTCAGCCCGTTCAAGTAAGTTGCATAGTGCTGACCTGTTGTAAAGTTATTTCATCTATGTGTGTGTGCATTTGTGAGAACTCATAAATCCTAGAATTTTTTTTTTTAACTGGAAGGGGACCTTTAAGATCATCTTCCCTTCTCTCTGGTCCAGAGAGTTTGCATCACTTGATTAGGTCACACGTTACTTGAGTTGTAAGTGGCACAAGGGCATGTCCTCTTGTTAAATTGTAGCTTATTTTTCTCTCTGTTGAATGTCCTTTCTTGCTCTATTTAGCAAGACATTCTCCAGGTATAAAATGAATGTCTCATATTTGCACAAATTTGGGGAAGAGTTGAGTGTGGGGAGGGAAATGGTGAAATGTTACTTCCAGTAAATTTTGCATAAGTACAGAGAACCAAGGATGTAGATACAGTTCTGGTCTCCCTTTTGGCTGCTTTGGTTTGTGATGGTGTAACTTTGACTGCAAATAGCCTTGGTGAATATTTTCCTTTTTATCAGTAGCAACATGGAGGTATGAATAGATCCTATGACAGATCTAGATAAAAGAAGCTGTGAAGATAATGACACTTAGTATATATTATTTACCCTGCTTTAAAGGTATTTGTAATCTAGTTGAGAGATACTGCTTCTAGAAGGTTTGCAGTCAGATGGGGGGTTAAAGCACCTAAAGAAGTTACATAGCAATTCTGTATATCTTTGTGCCAAATGAATGCTCATTACAGTTTTCCCAGTGCCTAGAACAGCGCCCAGGCACATAATTTACTATCAGTACATATTGGTTGGATGGATAGACAGAGGCACGGACAGTAAACATAGGGGGGCCTCTGAGGGCTGTGGCAGTTGGAGAAGGCCTGGGATATTGTGCAGCTTTGCAGCAAAGATAAGTACTTCATTCTGTCTGATCTTGTGTTTCTAACTTCTCCTGACCTCAGCACTTCCCTTTTACCTCCTCAGAACCTGAAGCAGTCCCTTCCTTTTGATAACTGATTTTTTTCTTTAGAGACAAGGCTGATTTCTCTCACTTTTACTTTGCCACTGCTTTGATCACCTCCTTAACTCTTTCTTCTCTTCTCAGGTCTGCTTATTTCCTAGGGCTTAGAAGGATCATGTCTTAGTTTCTGTGTTGATTGTGTTTTCTTTGGTCCTAGTTCCTTCTTCCCCTGAAGAAGTGCAGTACTATCTGGGGAAAGACCTGAGTTATCAGAAAAAGTTCAGAAGCATCTTCTATGATTAGTAAGAGGAAAATTTTGTAGGATAGGTGATATCTTATAATAACATGGTATTTTTTGAGCCACATTTGCAGGCTGTCATAACTAGATTTTAATTGGCTGCATTTTTAAAAACAAACTAGTTATGTTCTCCACCCTCCTCAATTTTGGCAGTATAAAGGCCTGTTTCACCGAGAAGAACACGTAAACAAGTAAGTACAAGGACGCTTGTGTGAATGAAGTTCTGCTGTATAGTGCAGTGACGTTCTCTGATTTAAGATGTAGCTCTTGGCAACTTCAAATAATTTGTGTTCTCAGAGGGAGAAGTCCAGTCTATTTAGCTGTGTTTAAGGAAAGCTAATTATGATTCTCCAATGGGAAATAGACTCTCAGACTAATTTTTCACTCAACATGCATTTATGCAGTAGCTACCATGGGCAAGGCACTGTGCTAGCAGGCGTTGGGAGGTGGGAGAAATGAGAGTTATCAGTCTGATAAAGGGTGTATCATGTATAGAAATGATAATGCTGTGTAGAAAGTGATGTATGCTGTGAAAGGGGTGCAGAGTGCTCTGGAGTTCTAAAGATGGAGAAGGTGCTTTCAGACACAGTAACTCGGAGTAACTTGGTGGGGTGGTAGAATTTGAGATGGACTGTGAAGGCTGAGTACATGGTCCTGCATCGGCTGCACAGGCTCTTGGTGCAGGATGCTGGCCCTGGCTAAGTGTAGAGGATGTGCACCTGTGGAGATGGGACGGGAGAGAGGAAATGAAATGAGCAAATGTCTGAGCAGGAAAGCATTGGTGATACGGTCAACAGAAAGTGATTTACTTTGAGGTGTAGCATGTGAATGTGAAGTGGCACAAGATAGGGACAGAAAGTTAGGGCAATTGAGTATATTATGAATTGGAGGAGTGGGTTGAATCTGGGCTATTGACCAAAAATTAGTGTTTCGTGGACCATTGTTTCACTGATCCAGGAGTTCATAGTTTTATCATGGAAAAAAGAAAGTGTTCTCTGCTCAAATAGAATCCTGTAGGAGAGAAAGATCGATATTTTAAAGTGATTTCTGTGATTATACTGTATTCATCTGTGTTGCTGCATTAAAAATCCATTGTCCTACAGATTTTATCATTGAAATCTGTTGTAGTTTTTCATGTTGGTATTTTCAAGGATGATTGAAGAGCAGCAGTGAAAGTGATTGGGCTGGTCTCATTCCTCTCTTCTCACTCCACCGAGGGCTCTGGTAGATTGTGGGAGTGCTTCCTACCTTGTGCTAAATAAGAAGTCCAGTACATAGTAAAAGGGTCTTAAATGGTTTTAGGGGCACTATGATGTAGGGCGTGCCATGGGCAGCTGTTGGTTACACAGATACAATAGATGCCCTGTTTCTCTGCTGTGTTAAGATCTGGGTGGCTGTATTTTCCTTGTGTCTTTCTGCAGAGCTCTTCCTCATGCTTAACTCACTAGCACTGTTGGGTGTTTCCAAGGTTTTGGGGACCTGAGACAAGTTGGTTAACTTGTCTATGCCTCAGTTTTCTCATGTGGAAAGCACTACGTGTAGTAAGTCATTTAAACTGGGGTTATGTACCTAGTAAGTGACAAGCAGGAATTTGAACCCAGACCAGGCTGTTAACCAGTTGGCTGTACTACAGTATCCTGAACAGTGTGGTTTTCTCTCCTGGATTGCTGGCTCTTTCCCTCTCTAATGTGTACTTATTCCCATCCCCTTCATTTAGTCAAACCTACTTCCCCTGTTCCAATGAGAAAGGAATGCCGCTCTTTTTACTTTATTTTTATTATAGTGCCCACACAATGTTACTTTAATTTCAGTGTACAACATAGTGCTTAGACCACTCTCTATATCATGCTCTGCTCGCCACCAGTGTAGCTACCATCTGTCAGCATACGACTATTACAGTGCCATTGACTGCATTCCCTGTGCTGTGTCTTTTATCTCCGTGGCTTATTCATTCAGCAACTGGAAGTCTGTGTCTCCCACTGCCCTTCACCCATTTTGCCCATCCCTCTACCCCATCCCTCTGTTCTGTTTATGGGTCTGTTTCTGAGTTTTGTTTGTTTTGCTTCTTAAATTCCACAGATGAGTGAAATCATATGGTATTTGTCTTTCTCTGACTGACTTATTTCACTTAGCTTTATGCTCTCTAGATCCTTCCATGTTATTGCAAAGATCTCATTTTTTATGGGTAATATTCCATTGTGTATATATACCGTGTCTTCCTTATCCATTCATCTATCGATGGACACTTGGGTTGCTTCCATATGTTGGCTATTGTAAATGATGCTGCAATAAACATAGGGGCATATATCTTTTTGATTAGTGTTTTTTTTTTTCCTTTGAGTAAATACCCAGTCGTGGAATTACTAATTTATATGGTATTTTTGTTTTTAAGGAACCTCCACACTGTTTTCATACGGTGGCTGCACCAATTTACACTCCCACCATCAGTGTATGAGAGTTCTTTTTTCTCCACATCCTCACCAGTACTTGTAATTTCTTGTCTTTTTGAGACTAGCCTAGCCATTCTGACAGGTGTAAGTGATTATCTCTTCGATTGGCGTAAGAAGCTCTTTTAAAATTGTTCAGAAGCATTAATGACAAAGAGAATGCTGAAATAGATTTTGCTTTGGAGTCTTGTTACAAGTTATTTGATGCCCCAAAGTCTTCGCTCCAAAGAGCAGAAGTTATACTGTGAAAAGGTTGGCATGTATTATATGTTGTTAAGCCGTACAATGGGCCCATAATTGTGACTCTAGGAATACAAATGATGTATTAAAAATATCCTGAAGTTAAAACATGCAAGGTAATTTCTATAAATATTTTCCCCTGGAACCAGAGTTAAAAAAGAGTACCAGTAATTTTTCTTGTTGGTGGGGAAAATTACACAGTCTTACTCTTGGACTTTCTTTTTAATTTTATTTTTTTAATTCAGGTATAATTGAAATATGGATATAGTTGAAATGAAGATGTAGATCTCAGGTGTACTATTCAATCAGTTTTGATGATTATACCACTTTATTTTTTGCATATTTTAATTGGTATGTGAAAATATAAATAAGTTTAAATAATTATTTAAATTATTTGTTTAAATAGTGGTTTCCCTTTGCTTTGTTTCTGTGTAGTGATAAAATCCACATGTATTTTCAACTCATGTCTTTTTTACTCAGATATGTTGTCAAACAATAACCTAGTAGTGGAGGTAATCTTTTATATGAGCTTCTGGTGTACTTGAATAATTTCCCTTCAAAAATGGACTGTTAGTGTTGGAGCTACATGGAGTGAATAAATTTCCTGGGAGGAAATGATAATAAAATATTCAGGAAGTTATTAGGAAATGAGAACTTGTGTTCTTGTCCATTCAGATAAGCTGCTGAGACCTTTGAGTATATCAAAACAGTTTATATTAGAGCAAGGACTGAGGGGTTGGGCAACTTTTTTCTAATAGTGTTAGGGACTTTGGACTATAGAATGATGGAATGTATAATGCATAATTGAAAGAAAAATTTCCTCAAAGCTAAGTTGTTTGAGAATTGTTTTTTCTGTATTTGAGTGTTCTTGTCAGGGAAGAAAAGAGAGAGCTTTCTGAAGCTGCGGTATGTAAGAACCCAGTGGGGAACAGTGTTCCTGGGGGAGCCTGATGGCAGAGTGTATACAGGAAGTGGATGAGTATACATTACCCCCACTAACAGTTTTCTTCCCTATGTTTTGCTCTCATGTCATCATTAGACAGTTTGGCTCTGTCCTTAATTTTAGCCACTTTGTTCTAGAGTAACTGGGACCACTGTAACTCTCTAGGCAGTATTTTTCCTTTTACTGACTGGAATTGGTGAACCATTTGTTTTGTTTTATTTAACAGGGTTTAGAGGCTTGTTTTTTCCTCGGCATGTGTTCATGGCAGGGAGGATTTACCCTTAAGTTGATGAGTCTGGATCCCCTCACTTGCAGAGGCCCCTTTTAAGTAAGGCCTGGGAGAGGCTCTAGCAATGTGTTCCATATTTATTTATTTCTGTGAAGTCTGCAAAATTGAATTTTTTCTCGTATTATTTTTCCTTAAAAGGGGCCCCCAAATGATATATTCTTCAAACACCATAAAACTCAGTTCAGCCCTGGTTCATGAAGCAGTTTGAGTGTTGATTTCCAGTTGTGGCTGAGGTAGATTTGAAGGATACCAGGAAGGAAATATTACTGAGGGAGCAGAGCTATTGCCTGGTGTTTGTAGTGGTCAGGGGTCTCTTTCTGGAGGCAGAAGAAGTAGGAATAGGAGTGTTGGAGGGGAGGATGTACCGCAGCCAGGGGAGTGAGAAGATCAGGATGGTCTCCTTAGATTGAAAGGATACATTTGCAACTAAGGTTTCCAATAGCATTTTTTTTTTTTTTTTGACAGAGAGAGAGAGAGCACAAGTAGGCAGAGAGGCAGGCAGAGGGAGAGGGAGAAGCAGACTCTCCACCGAGCAGGGAGCCCGACGTGGGGCTTGATCCCAGGACCCCAGGATCATGACCTGAGCCAAAGGCAGCCGCTTAACCGACTGAGCCACCCAGGTGCCCCTCCAATAGCATTTTAAAATAACGAAGAGTCATGCCAGAATAGTGTATTTCATCTTAAATTTAATAACACATTTTTAAAATTTTAGGATAATTTTATTGAAAATTTTGAAAAGTCAGTTTCTTAATTAACTGGTTGACTTGAGATTAAGGTCTTTATTGATTAGAAGACTATTCTGCTGGGGGGCACCTGGGTGGCTCAGTTGTTAAGCGTCTGCCTTTGGCTTGGGTCACGATCCCAGGGTCCCTGGGATCCAGCCCCGTGTCGGGCTCCCTGCTCGGTGGGAAGCCTGCTTCTCCCTCTCCCACTCTTCCTGCTTGTCCTCTCTTGCTGTGTCTCTCTCTGTCAAATAAATAAATTAAAAAAAAGAAAAAAGACTGTTTTGCTGGAAACACAAAAATGTCACTGGTTCTTTTGGGTTGCTGTTAACTCGGTTTACAGCTTCTAGGTTTGAGACGTGTTTCTTCTTTTCTTTGTCCTTTCATCTTTTCTCATCATGTCTTTTTCCACACTTCCTTTTTATCTCTTGCTTTTTTTTTTTTTTTACTTTTGTATTCGAAACTTGCTCTTACACTTCTGAGGATTTTGAATAACTGGACTGTGGATAACCACATTTTAAAATTGTATTTTAGTGTTCTTTATTTAAAGATAATTGTGTGCTCTATGTGGCCTGGAGACAGATTTACAGTTAAATAGATTTGTAATGTTGTGAGAAGTAATATGTAACATGTTTAGAATTAGTTCACTTTTTCTAAATTATTTTCTAATGGACTTCTCAGGACTGATAAGAGCATTTCTAGAAAGTTGTATGGATCTGCCACCTGGTGGTGAAATCATAGCAAGTACTGAATATTTGATGAGTTTAGTAATGGGTTTTTGCCTTTGTGGGCATCATATTTAGATTTAGAGTCTACTTAGGCTCTTTAGATATGATATTTTCCTCCCTTGAGTTTTTTTTATTAAGAAAATGTTACCTAAATGTGATAGAATAGGGAAATTTTGACTAATATATTTCTGTGTACTGTATTGTATAGAACTCTTCCTGGCTTATGACATTTGTTTATTACTGAGTTGAAATAAACTCTGAGCATTTTGAGAATGTACTTTCTTAAATTCAAAAGCTTTTGAGAAGATTGTTGTTAATTCTAAATCTTTTAATATGGATAGTCATTGATTTATAAGAAAAACAAAGATCATAGGACAAAGGCAGTTTTTTGGAGAGAGAAATAAAACATTTTGTTTATTCCCTTCAAAGAATGGCAGCAGGCATTTTAAAGCTTTTTTTTTTTTAGTAAATAGAAAGATTAACAATATTTTATGGCCCTAAATTGGAGTATTAATACAAATAAGTAGTATATACTGAGCACTGTGTTAGGTGTAGAGGAGAAGGTAGTAACAACTGAATGAATGTATTTGTCCTTATGGAGTTTATGATCCTAGCTAGAGGCAGATATGAAGCAAGTACTTACAGAAATAATTGATTACAATGTTGGTAAGTGCTATCATGGACAGGTACATCACAGAGATGTGTGTCAGGGAGAGCTTCTATAAGAAGGTGACATTTCAGCTGAGATCTGACAGATACTGATCCAGTCAAATGTGGGTGTGTATCCCCCTGAAGTGGGAAGGATGTTGGCAAGTATGAAGAGTTGAAAGAAGATCAGGACGGTTGGACTAGTGAGAGAGAGGGGGATTGTGGTGTGCAAGAAAACAGGAAATGTAGGATAGGAGTAAATCAGGGCCTTGCTGGGTGTGTCTGGGCCTTTGGACTTCATGAGAAGCTGTTGAAGTGTGTAGGCAGGCAGTGTTAGAATCAGATTAGTGATGAATGAATTGGACAGGGCAAGAGTGAGGGGAGGGCAGTTGGTTAGAAAGCCATTATGGTAGTTCTGGCTTGGACCAGAGAGCATTATTGATGTAGTGAGAGGTATCTGGGATGTAACTGAAATAGAATAGACAAGACTTGGTGAATGATTGGTTGTGGTGGTCAATTTTTGTGTCTTAGTTTCCTCATCTGTAAAATGAGGATAATAATATTACTTAGATTATAGGGTTGTTGGGAGGATTAAAGGAGTGAACTTGTGTAATATGTTCTATTTTTTACTTTTTTCCCTTCTATTCAACATGGTGCTTTCAGGATGTATCTGTTGTTACATGTGTGCCTAGTTAGTTGCCTCTGATTGCATGTACTTTTCATAGTATACACCTATTACATTTTACTTACCCATTTTGTAAGTTGTGTGTTCCTAGCTTTGCCCCAGCTTCCTCTGCCATAAATACAGCCATGATCAAAGTTTTCATATGTGAATCCTTGCTGACCTTTTCATACATTTCTCTGAGATAGAAATCCAGGAGTGGGATTGTTACATCAAGTGACATGTGTGTAATTTAATTTCACTAAATGTTTTCTAGAATGTTTGCAGTAGTTTGTACTCCCACCAGCAATACAGATGAGTTACTGTCTCCTCTATCCTTGCCAGTGTCAAGTAGGACTTACCTTCTCAACTTTGCCATTTTGACTTGGGTATAAAGAGTTATTTCAGTATTGGTTGAATTTGCATTTTTCTGATTACTAATGAGACTTGCAATGATTGCAGCCATTTAGTTGTCTGCTTCTGGAGGCTTTCCTATTTATATCCTGTATTCATTTTTGTGTCAGGTTTCTAGTCTTTCTTGTTGATTTGCAGGTCTTTGTATATTCCTGTTGGTTCTAGTCATTGCAAATCACTTTTCACTGTCATTTGTCTACTTTGCCTGTTGTGTCTTTTGAACAGAGATCCTTAGTTTTAATGTGGCTAAATCCATTTATTTTTAAAATTTCACCTTACTTTTTGTGCTTATTTGTGTTAGTGACCCTAGGTCTCCTACATTTTCTTCTTTCTTAATATAGTTTTAGATTTCACATTTGATAACAAATATTTATTGAGTACTCCTGTATTCTAGGCATTAGGGAATAGAACTGTGAACCAGATATGAAGAGTGCCTAGCTGACCCATGGAGCTTATGAAGGACCAGCTTTACTGATTTAGGAAACATGGGTGATGAGGAGATTTGGGGCAGGTGTGGGGGTTGTATGGAGTACACATCTTTAGTTCAGTTAAATTTTTAAGTTAACATATTATAAAAGTGGGTGTGTGTGTTTTGGGTTTTATCATGTGTAAGATGGATTCCTTTAACCCCCACCATAATCAGGTACAGAACAGTTTCCAAAAACTTCCCTCATGCTGGCCCTTTGTAGTCAAACTCTCCCTCCAATCCTCACTCCCACTGATCTCTTCTCCATCCCTACAGTTTTGCCTTTCCCAGAATGTCATGTAAGTGGAATCAGATAGCCTTGTGAGGCTGACTTCTTTCACTAAGCATAGTCCCTTTGAGATTCATCCATCTTGTGTGTATCAATAGTTTGTTCCTTTTTATTGCTCTTGTATGGAGGTACTGCAGTTTATCCATTCACCTGGTGAAGGACAACTGCATTGTCTTCAGTTTGTGGGTATTATGAGTAAAACTGTTACAAACATTTATGTACAGGTTTTTGTGTCAACATGTTTTTATTTCTCTAGGGTAAATATCCAGAGTGAGATTGTTGGGCCATGTGGTAAGTGCCAAACTGTTCTCCAGAGTGGCTCTACTTTTTTTGTATTTCTTCAGCAACGTATGTGAGTTCTGGTTGCTTGGCATCCTCCCCAGTACTTGGTATTGTCAGTTTTTTTTTCTTTCTTGCCACTGTAATAGTAGTAGTATGGTTGTCTGTTGTAGTTTTAGTTTGCATTTCGCTAATGACTAATGTTGTTGAACATCTTTTTCTGTGTTTACTTGCCAGAATTGGTGAGATATCTAGTTAAATCTTTTGCCCAATAAAAAAAAATTGGATGTTTTTCTGGTGGTTGAGTTTTTAGTTTTTTTAAATTTATTCTTTATACAGTTTCTTTTGTTAATGGTTTGCAAGTATTTTCCCCCACTCTTTTTGTCTGTTCATACTCTCAATGTCTTTTTGCAGAGCAAAAGCTTTAAGTTTGGTGAGGCTCCATTTATCAGTTTTGTCTCTTTATGAATTATGCTTTTATTTATTTATTTTTTTAAATATTTATTTGAGAGAGAGAGAGCATGAGCAGGGGGAGCCGCAGAGGGAGAAGCAGGCTCCCCGCTGAGCAGGGAGCCCGATGCAGGACTCGATCCCAGGACCCTGGGATCATGACCTGAAGGCAGCCGCTTCACCGACTGAGCCACCCAGGCGTCCCTATGAATTATGCTTTTAGTGTCATGTCTAAGAACTCTGTCTGATCCAGATTCACAAAAATTTTTCTCCCTGATTTTTTTGTAAGGAATTTTATAGTTTACATTTGATACTTAGATTTATGATCCATTTTGAGTGCTTTCTTTCTTCATCCCTCCTTTTCTGTCTCTGTCTCTCTCTCTTTTTTTTTTTTTTTTGGCATATGGATGTCCCAATTGTTTCAGCCTTATTTGTTGAAAAGACTCTCCTTTCTTCATTGAGTTGTATTTGCACCTATGTAAAAAATCAGTTACCGAGGTTGTGTGGGTCTGTCTCTTCATTCTCTGTTTGGTTTCAGTGATCTCTGTGTCTGTCCTTTTGCCAATCCCACATTGTCTTAATTCCTGTAGCTTTGTAAGGCTTAAAATAGGGTAGTTTGAATCCTCCAACATTGTTTCTCTTTTTTGAAATTCTTTATTCTTCTTCATTTGCTTTTTCATATAACTTACAGTTTTTTGTCTTTATCTACAAAACTTCTGGTTAGGATTATGATTGGAATTGTATTAAATCCATAGAACAATTTGGGAAGAATTGGCATTTCACCTATGTGAGTCTTTAAACCCAGGTGGATAACATCTTTTCATTTATTTAGATAACCTTTGATTTTTTTCATCAGCATTTTGTAGTTCTCAGATACCTAAGTATTTCATGTTTTTGGAGCTATTGTAAATGTTTTTTTTCTGCTAATTTTGATTGCCAATTGTTGATTGCCAGCACAGGGAAATATGACTAATTTTTTGTATGTTAACTTTGTGTCTTATGACCTTGCTTAACTCACTTAAAAGTTCTAAAAACTTCTTTTAGACTCATTGTGACTTTCAAAGTAGGCAATCATGTTGTCTGCAGTAGTGATGGTTTTCTTTATTTCTTTTTGATCTGTATGCCTTTTATTAATTTCCTTGCCTTATTACTTTGGCTACAATTTCCAGTACAGTGCTGAATAGTGGTGGTGAGTATAGACATCCTTGCCTTGTTCCTCATGTTAGGGGGAAAGCAATTCATTCTTTCATTATGAAGTATGATGTTAACTTACAGTTGTTGTTTTTTAGATGCCCTTTATCAAGTTAAGAAGTTTCTTTCTATTCCTAGTTTGCTGAGTTTTTAGCATGAATAGGAGTTGAATTTTGACAAGAGCTTTTCTGCATTTGTTGATAATATCATGCAGTTTCCCCTTTTAGTCTGTCATTCTGATGGATTACATTGATTTCTGAATATGAAACCAATCTTATGTTCCTGGGCTAAACCTCCACTTGACTTAGTAATCTTTTTGTATTGCTGAATTTGATTTGCTAATATTTTGTTGAAGAGTGTTCCATCTATGTTGATGAGGAATTTTGGTCTATAGTTTTCTTGTACTGTATTTGTCTGGTTTCAGTATCAGGTAATGCTGGCCTCATAAAATTAGTTGTGACATGTTCCTTCCTTTTCTATGTTCTGGAAGAGATTGCACAGATGTTATTTCTTCTTTTAATGTTTGTTAGAATTCAATATTGAAAACAAATGGGTCTTTTTTTTTAAGATTTATTTATTTATTTTTAGAGAAAACGCAAGTGAGCAGGGGGAGGGTTGGGGGGAGATGGAGAGAGAATCTTGAGCAGACTCCCTGCTGAGCGCAGAGCCCCAGTGCTGGCTCCATCTCATGACCCTGAGATCATGACCTGAGCCAAAATCAAGACTTGGACACTTCCCCGATTGAGCCACCCAGGTGCCCCAAATGGGTCTTTTAAAATGTAAAAACATTCATGATCAGAATAGTAACATTTCTGTTGTAGAAAACTTAGAAAATATTGTTAAAAAGTTAGTAACTGTAGAAAAAAATAAAAATCACATATCTCACAATTCACATGATTTCATTAACATTTTGGTATTTTTTTTCTAGTTTTCCCCCTCTGCATATATACTTGTATATTTTTAAACTGCGTGTGTGTGTGTGTGTGTGTGTGTGTGTTTAAAACAAAATTGGGGATAACATTACAAATACTATTTTATACCTGGATCGAGTATGGCTACCTAATTTCACTGTGTGCCATAATTTAACATAAACATTACTCTAATGTTGAAAAGTTAAGTGTGTAAGTTCTTTTTATGTAAGATTTTTTTCCTGAAAATTAAGATATATTTCTGGAACTAGAAAGGGTTTGACATATTGAAGTCTCTTTATACACATTGCCAAATTGCTTTCTAGGAAGGATATATAAATTTATCCTAATGGAGACTTTAAAAAGTGTGTATATATATTTATATTTTATGCATTTATGTATAAATACATATAAAATATATTAACATATATTTGTCTCTACATATATACATGGTTTATTTTAAGAAATGTTAAGGAGTGGAGTATATTATTCTTAAAAATTTAGTTTCCCAAATGAGTGTGACTATATTTTATGACTATACAACCTTGCAGAGACAATTTTGATATAGAATTGAAAGGTTTTGAATTATGAGTGTGCAAAAATGCCAGTAAGAGGTTATTCTTATCATAACAATGTGACCTGTGATTCAGTCTGTAATTTTATTCTCTGTTGATTTTTTTGTTTATCATCAAATTTAGTTTGCACAATATAATTTTAATGAAATCATGCTTGAAAATATGTGCTTTAAGTTTTTCATAGGAAATATTTATATAATTTATGTCAGACATTTTGATTTACAAGGTTAGTGAAATAGATTTCTTTGGTGAAAAAGTATGCAAGGCTCCCAAAATAGAAGTAGTCAGGAATTAGTTTTTAGGTGTATTTCATCAAGGTCACATATATGTGGAGTTACCATAGGTCCCGGTTTGCTTGTTGTTCCTGGTATAATTATTTTTAGCATCCCCTTTTACCCTCAGAAATGTCCTAATTTGGATAATAAAGTATATATTAATCCTGTATTTATGATAGATTGGGCCTTTCCAGAGTGTAAATTTGTCAAAAGCCTTGAACCAAGTTTAACTAACCAAGGACTTTCAAATAGTGTTTAGGAAATTATGTGCGCTCAAGAAAAATAGTATTTTTGGACTTCTGGTAATACTTTATCAACTGTGGTTCTTTAGTGGCAGTTCTGAAAAAATCTGATTTTGTATTTGTATACCATTTTAGAATGTGCCATCTCAAAGTATGTTCAGTTGCATTTCTTTCCCTTTAACAAAGTAACAGGACAGCAATTATTGTTTCTTCCCACTCAGTGTAGATTATGTTTTCAGGTCTTTGAGGTAGTTCAAAGACAGATTTTATTTCCATACCAGTCTTGGTATATGTATAGATAGACTTCTAGACTCAAAAAATGAGCTTAAACCATGCTTAATTTTTGACAAGCATTTTGCCAATATTTGCAAAATGATAGAAGAATCCAAATACAAAGAACACTGTAATTCAGAACAGTAAGAAAAGAAATACAGTCTGTATAACATAAAATTATGAGACATTTAACAAATTTACTTTATGCATACTAGGTCTAGGCTCTGGGATGAGCACTGAATAAGACAAACACAGTCCTTGCCCTTATGGAGCAGTGAAGGCTGAACATTTGAACACATAATTTTTTTAAAGGATTTTCTTTATTTATTTGAGAGAGAGAGGAGAAGAACAGAGCTGAGTGTGGAGCCTGACATGGGGCTCGATCCCCTGACCCTGAGATCATGACCTGAGGTGAAATCAAGAGTCGATGCTTAACCAACTGAGCCACTCAGGAGCCCCTAAACACATAATTATAGTGAAATGTGGTAGATGTTTATGGATGATGGTAAAGGGATACTTAAAAAACCCAAATACTACTCATATAGTTTACTAAAATTAGGCATTAAGTACCCAGAACTTCAAATAAGTCCTGAAACCCTAATATCCTGGTATGATATGTTAGGCATTCACTAATTCCTATATAATTTATGTGAACCTACACAGAATAGATGTGCCTAAGTCTTGCTTGAAATTTAATCAAGCTAGATGCATTTTTACAGTTGTTCTTGCTTACACATGTTATATGAATTGTTATGTAGGCTCAAATGTAATCAAAATCCTAGTATTATAGTAACAACTTTTCTTATCAATGACAAATTTATAAAGTGTCCAGTTACAGAGAAGTTTTATTCTGGGTCTGCTTAAAAGTGACTTAATCTGGATGCATAAAGCAGTGCATTTGTCATTTCCAAAGTGGTAAGATTTTTTTTTTTTTTTTTACTGTGACACATTTGAATCTGTATATAGTTTATTGCAGTATATATTTTATATTTAAAGACTACTGAATATTTTAAGAATTCTTGAAGCTGCATTGTTTAGTATAGTAGTCACTATCTGCTTGTAGCTTTTGAACACTTGAAATGGGTCTAGTTCAATTTGTGATTTACTGTGAGTGTAAAATATACACTGGATTTCAAAGACTTAATATAACAAATGTAAAATATCCAACTAATACTCTTTATTGATCACATGTTTAAATGATTTTTAGATATAGTTGGTTAATATAGTAATAATTAATTTCATCTGTTTTTAATGTGGCTGCTAGAACATTTAAAGGTATATATGTGTTGGGGCGCCTGGGTGGCTCAGTCATTAAGCGTCTGCCTTCTGCTCAGGTCATGATCCCAGGGTCCTGGGATTGAGCCCCGCGTCAGGCTCCCTGCTCAGCGGGAAATCTGCTTCTCCCTCTCCCACTCCCCCTGCTTGTGTTCCCTCTCTCACCGTGTCTCTCTCTCTGTCAAATAAATAAATAAAATCTTTTAAAAAAATTAAAAAAATATAAAGGTATATATGTGGCTTCCATTGTATTTCTGTTGGACAAGCACTGTCCTGAAGTATCTCCTCAGGGTCTCACATTCTTTAGAATATAATGTTTTGGGCCATACCCTCTCAATTTACATTTCATCTCATGAACTGTCACGGTAGGAAGTGCAATTGGGTTTCACATGAGATTGGAACAGAAATGTGATACTGTGAGACTACCTCTGTAACTTTATTTAAAATTTTTTGTCTTAAAACAGAGGATCATAGGGGAAGAGAGGAAAAAATAAAATGACGAAAATCAGAGAGGGAGACAAACCATAAGAGACTCTTAAATCATAGGAAACAAACTGAGGGTTGCTGGAGGGGAGGTGGGGGGGGTAACTGGGTGATGGACATTAAGGAGGGCACTTGATGTAATGAGCACTGGGTATTATATAAGACTGATGAATCACAGTCTACAGCATCTTCTCAGAAATGATTCTGATAGTTGAGGCCAGGTATGTGCCCAAATTACCACAGGAAAAGAATATAGAAAAAGAAAAGAGGAAACTAAGGACTGATCTTTGTGATAGGCCTATACCTCTGAAACCAATAATACATTATATGTTATTTAATTGAACTTAAATTAAAAAATTAAAAAATTTTTTTGTCTTAAGTGAATTTGCATGGAATTCTGTTGTTTGTAATCAGAAGTGCCTTTTGTTCCATCACATAAGTGTAAGACTTATTTTACAAACAAGGTTGTAAACTTGAGGACAAAGATGGTCTTGTATTTTTTGCAAATGGCCTACTGCATTATAAAAGTGATAAGTACTTGTTGAGCAGAAGAAGTGCCAACACATCACCACCGTCTATAGCAGTGATTTTCAGAGTTACTCAGAGGAGAGAGAGAACCTTTATGGCTATATGGTGATCTGTGAAAGTGACATGGAAAAGGTAGAGTTTGAGCTTTGACCTGTAACAGTCATAAAATTACCTAGCCTTGTAACAGTTGACACTTTCAGAAGGCTTGAATGGGGCCATCCTACTTTTGCCATCATAGTGAAGATGGATGAAGCTGCCCAAAAGTCTCTTTCAAATAAAAGCAATGCAAAGAGGATCCGACTGCCCCTGAACTAAAGACAAAAACTGAAAAACCAGCACATGAAGGTCACCAGACTTGTGATTTACCAGCATTTATGGAGAGAGTTTCATCTTAGAACATAATTTTATGTTTATGTGCGGCCAGAGTTGTCTCAATATCATTTAAAGGCTTTGATGATGAAGTTAAAATAATGGTTCAGGAGAAGAGGGAAGGGAAAGAAGCAATAACAAGGCAGTAAGAGTGTTATAGCTAAAGGGCATAAGCCCCGTATCAGTTAGGATCCAAGCAGATACAGAAGCCATACCAGTAATTTGAGCAGGGAAATTTTAATAAGAATTGTTATTCCGGTCAAAGACAATTAACTACTAATAGGAGTAAAAGAGAACTCTAAGATGTATAGAAGTACGTACATCCCTTTAACACCCTTGTCTTGGCTGAGCCTGGTAACAAGTCAACTGAGAGGAAGCACAGAGTCTAAAGAATTCAGTTCCAATAGAAAAAAGCAGGCCAGTGAGGGTGGATTTAAAACTTAGAGGTAGGGACGCCTGGGTGGCTCAGTCGGTTAAGCATCTGCCTTTGGCTCAGGTCATGATTCCAGGGTCCTGGGATCAAGTCCCACATGGGGCTCTCTGCTCAGCGGGGAGCCTGCTTCTCCCTCTGCCTGCCGCTCCCCCTGCTTGTGCTCTTGCTCCCCGCCCCTGACAAATAAATACAAATCTTTGAAAAAAAATAAAATAAAACTAAGAGGTAATAAATTAATAACTGGTACAAGCCTCAAAGGAGAAGGAGTGTTTATACAAATTTGGAATAATGTTTTGGAAGTATCTATAGAAAGTTAGGAGAGTGCTGAAGTCACATTCTGTTCTTTGGTTTCAGAATGTAGAGAAATGACCAGATTGTCCATGGGTTTCAGGACAGGTTTCAAGACAGAAGAACTATGAACATTTCAGGGTGGATAGGAGATTTGTTTAGAGAGAGATGAATTTGGTAGGATACTACAGCATCTTCTCAGAAATGATTTTGATAGTTGAGGCCAAATATGTGCACAAATTACCACAGGAAAAGAGTATAGAAAAAGGAAAGAGGAAACTAAGGACTAATCTTTGTGAAATACTTACATTTAGAGAATGTTAAGAGTGTCGGGCTTAGAGATGAAGGAGAGCTTTGAAAGCGCACTGTGACAGGACAGCGTGGGGAGGGTTGGGGGGAGGGGTCACCATGAAACACTTGGAGACTTCAGAAGTTAAAGGCTTTGATTTTTGGTACAGTGGCGATTGGTGGTATCTCCAGAAAATTTCAGTAGAGCGGATGAGTGGATAAGCCAGGTTATTGTTAAGGAATGGGAAGTAAGGAAGATGGAGGCCGCAGTGCAGATGATTTCAGGAAGTTTGACAGTGAAGGGAAGGAGTGAGAGAGGAGAGAGTATCTCAAGGTGTAGCAAGGATATAAGGGAAGGATTAAAAAAATTTTTTTTTCATTTGATAAGTGGGAGATCAAGATCAAGGCAAAGAGACAGTAGAAAGGAAGAGATTGAACAGGAGCAAGGGAGTAGGAGTTGTTTCAAATGATAAAATAGGGTCTAGATGAAAAGTAGGGGGGGAGAAAGTGATACCAAGGAGAGAAATGGAGAGGTCAAAGGAATTGGGCCCCTTTTAGCATTGAACCATATGAAATTGCTGATATTGACCAGTTTTTACCTAATTATTTTTTATTTAAAATGGTTTAACCTGATGTTTGTGACACAAAATAAAGAGGAAGGATGAAAATAAAGAAAATTTGAAGTATGAAGATGACAAGTCCAACTTACGTAAAAGGGATTGCGTTTTCTTAGTCAATAGGCAGGGTCGTCTTAATGGAATGGGCTCAGGGCAAAAAGAGTGAAAAGTTTTGGGATATATACTTTAGAGAATGTGAAACTAGAGAGAGACAAAGATGAGTTATGAGGCAGTGTTCTCAGTGTAAAGTGAAGACTAGGATTAATGGAGAGGCTCTAGGAATGGAGAAGATGGGCTCATTCACAAGAGATCACTCCAGTTAATTTGGTAAATTAATTGGGTCTGAGAGTGGGTGATGTAGAAGATAATAAAGTTTTGAGACTAGAGTAGAAAAACAATGATGCCTCCTAGGAAGATCTGGACAGAATAAGGAGAGAGAGATGTTAGGTTTTAATTGGTTGAGCTTGAACTTCTGTGAAGGAAGAGAATCAGATTTGTGCATCATTGTTACAGTTAATAGTTGGAGTCTGGATGATGAGTAAATGGTTTGAGAAAATAAATACAGATAAAAGGTAATTTTATTTTTATTGGCTAATAAATCAACAGTGCCTGATATTTTCAGACCATTTATCTTGCAATGCGTTTCTTTTTTAATTGAGATTTAATTGACATATAACATGTCTTAGATGATCAGCATAATGGTTTTATACATCTGTCTATATATATATATATATATATATTTTTTTTTTTTTTTTTTTTGCAGAATGATTGCCAGAATAAGTTAACATCCATCAACATATAGTTAGTTCTTTTGTGTGTGATGAAAACTTTTAAGATCTTCTATCTTAACAGCTTTCAAGTATACAATACAGTATTTACTATAGTCATCATGTTGTACATTACATCCCCAGGACTTACTTATTTTATAACTGGAAGTTTGGACCTTTTGACCACCTCTATCTATTTCACTTACCCATGTCCACCCTCCCACATCAGTCTGTTCTCTGTATCTTTGAGGTCAGTTTTTTTTTTTTTTAAAGATTTTATTTATTTATTTGAGAGAGAGAATGAGATAGAGAGAGAGAGCATGAGAGGGGGGAGGGTCAGAGGGAGAAGCAGACTCCCCGCTGAGCAGGGAGCCCGATGCGGGACTCGATCCCGGGACTCCAGGATCATGACCTGAGCCGAAGGCAGTTGCTTAACCAACTGAGCCACCCTGGCGCCCGAGGTCAGTATTTTTTTTTTTAGATTCCACATATAAGAGAAATCATATAGTACTTGTCTTTCTCTGACTTATTTCACTTAGTATAATGCCCTCAAAGTTCATCTATATTGTCTCAAATGTCAGGATTTCCTTCTTTTTATGGCTGGAAAATATTCCATTGTATATGTATACCACGTTTTCTTTATTCATTCATCCATTGATGGACACCTAGGTTATTTTCATGTGTTGGCTATTGTAAATAATGCTGCACTGAAGTGGGGATTCAGATATCTTCGAAATCGTGCTTTTATTTCCTTGGGATAAATTCCACCTAGAGGTGGAATTGCTGGATCATATGGTAGTCTGTTTTTAAATTTTTGAGGTACCTCTGTACCGTTTTCCATACTGGCTGTACCAATTTGCATTCCCACCAACAGTATACGAGGGTTCCCTTTTCTCTACATCCTCTCTCCCACACTTGTTATTTCTTGTCTTTTTGATAATAGCCATTCTGAAAGGTGTGAGATGATAATCTCATAGTGGTTTGATTTGCATTTGCCTGATAATTAGTGATGTTGAGCACCTTTTCATGTACCTGTTGGCAGTCTATGTTCTCTTTGGAAAAATGTCTATTCAGGTCCTCTGCCCACTTTTAATTGATTATTATTATTATTTGCTATTGAGTTGTAAGAGTTCTTTATATATTTTGGATAGTAACCCCTTATTATATATATGTTTTGCATATATTTTCTCCTGCTTGGTAGGTTGTCTTTTCCTTTTGTTGATTGTTTCCTTTGCTGTGCAGAAGATTTTTAGTTTGATGTAGTCCTAGTTGTTTTGCTTTTGTTGTCTTTTTTTCTTGATTATGAGTGGACATAGATTTTATATATGATTAAAAATAATTTCTTTTGTCCCCTCACCCTCTTTTCAGAAGTAGGAAATTTTGCATTTTTAAGAGTGAGCATAATTGTAGGAATGGGAGTACAGATTAAAATTAATTTGCTCAGTGATTTATAAATAACCTGATAAAGTATTATCATTGTTTTTGGTATCTTAGAAAAAAATGTCTGATAGGTAAGACAGGTTTTTTTGGATAAAGATGAAAATGTTTTGAAATATGATAGAGGACGAGTTAGTGGACCAGTCACTTCGCTTTTTAGACATCTACTTCACCATGATGAGGGTGTAGTTAAGGTTCTTTCTTGTCCTAACTTAAAACAATTTTTAATTCTATAATTTTT
This sequence comes from Halichoerus grypus, assembly GCF_964656455.1. Taxonomy (NCBI): domain Eukaryota; kingdom Metazoa; phylum Chordata; class Mammalia; order Carnivora; family Phocidae; genus Halichoerus; species Halichoerus grypus. Next base: position 42,215,069 of record NC_135719.1, on the reverse strand, counting down.
GACTTTTGGAGTACTTTTAGAAAATAGAATAAAGACTTTGGTAAGCAAATAAAAATATGCAATGCATGGAAAATGACAAATATGGTAAAAAGATATTTGACTTTATCCATGTTGAGGGAGGTGCAAGGTAAAACAATTTGATATCATTTTTTGCACATTAACTTGGTAAACATTTAAAAGTTACCCAATTTTGACAAAGGAAAGGGGGAAAGTCTATCTTATATACTATTAAAAGGAATATAAATTGATACAGCCTTTTTGTAGGTGGTGGTATTTATCAAAATTTAAGATGTACATTATTTTTGACTCAGTAATTCTGCTTTTAGAAATCTATCCTATCTCTTACATGTGCAAAGAATTATAGGATGTTGGGGGAGAGGGGAAAGATGGCGGAGGAGTAGGGGACCCTAATTCAACTGGCCCCCGGAATTGAGCTGGATATCTACCAGACCACTCTGAGCACCCACGAAACCAGCCTGAGATGTAAGAAGATCTGGATCTCTACAAACAGAATATCGCAGGCAGTTGGTTTTGAGGTCCGAAGCGGAGAGCCGTGATTCTGCGGGCAGATATCGGAGGATAAACGGCGGCGGGAGGGTGCCTGGCCGTGGGGATCCTACACCGCCGGTGAGTGACAGCCTCGCGCGCTGCGGACGGGGCGCAGACTCGCAGACCGGTAGCGTCGGGAAAGGACTTTAGGGCAGACCCTGGGGTGGAAAACCAGACCGGCGGGGTCGCGCACACGCGAACTGCAGCCCCCCCTTCCCCCCGGGCAGAAACCGGAGTGACGGTCCCGCGCAAGCCAACTGCAGCCTCCGAGACGGAAACCCGGTGCGCCGGGGTCGTGCCGTGAACTGCAACCCCCGGGGGTGGAAACCCCGAGCGGCGGAGTCGCCCGCGCGCGAACTGGGAGCGACTGGCGGTTTTAGAAGCACAAAGGGCAGAGACGTGCCCCGACCTGGAGGCAGGACTGGGAGCGCTGCGGAGGGGCGCACAACCCAGGACGCTGCAGTTTATAGCAGCACGGACAGAAACGGGAGACAGTGTGGCCTGGAGAGCTCACTGAAGAATAGACTGAGGTCTCTCTGCTCTGAGGCAGAGGGTTGGAAACGGTCTCTTCTGCTCTGACTCGCGGAAGAGACGCGGAAAGCCGCCAGGGAAAGGCGCCAGAGAACAAAAGCCCCAAAGACTGATTCCCGCTGAGCCCATCCCCCGCCACAGGGGCGCAGGGCAACTCCGCCCAAACAGGGTTGCCTGAGTAATAGCGCGGCAGGCCCCTCCCACAGAAGACAGGCTGGGAAAACAAGAGGCCAGCAACCCTAAGGTCCCAAGAAAACAGGTGCATCTTGCTTGGGTTCTGGTCAATAATTTGGACTCTATACATTCCCTCAAACACCCATCAACAAATGACTAGGGGGAGGAGCCCCCAAAACAGAAAAGACTCAGAGATTATGACTTACGCTGCAGATTTACAAATGGATGCAGACATAACCAAGATGTCAGAGATGGAATTCAGGCTAGCAATTGTGAAGACAATGGCTAGAATGGAGAAGTCAATTAATGGCAACATAGAGTCTCTAAGGGCAGAAATAAAAGGTGAATTGGCAGAACTTAAAAATGCTATCAATGAGATCCAATCCAATCTAGATAATCTAACAGCTAGGGTAACTGAGACAGAAGAGAGAATAAGCGATCTGGAAGACAGTATAATAGATAAAAAGGGAAAAGAGGAGGCCAGGGAAAAGCAACTCAGAATCCATGAAAAAAGAATCAGAGAAATAAGTGACACCATGAGGCGTTCCAATGTCAGAATAATTGGAATCCCAGAGGGAGTGGAGAGAGAGAGAGGGCTAGAAGATGTATTTGAGCAAATCGTAGCTGAGAACTTCCCTAATCTGGGGAATGAAACAGACATTCGAGTCCTAGAGGCAGAGAGGACCCCTCCTAAGATCAAGGAAAACAGGCCAACACCCCGGCACGTAATAGTAAAACTTGCAAATCTTAGAACCAAGGAAACCATCTTAAGGGCAGTTAGGGGGAAGAGATTCCTTACGTACAGAGGGAGGAACATCAGAATAACGTCAGACCTATCCACAGAGACCTGGCAAGCCAGAAGGGCCTGGCAAGACATATTCAGAGTACTAAATGAGAAGAACATGCAGCCAAGAATACTTTATCCAGCAAGGCTTTCATTTAGAATGGATGGAGAGATGCAGAGCTTCCACGACCGGCAGAAGCTGAAAGAATATGTGACCACTAAGCCGGCCCTGCAAGAAATACTAAGGGGGGTTCTGTAAAAGGAGAAAAACCCCAAGAGTGATCTACAACAGAAATTTACAGGGACAGTCTATAAAAACAAGGTCTTCACAGGCAACATGATGACAATTAATTCATATCTTTCAATAATCACGCTCAACGTGAATGGCCTAAACGCTCCCATAAAATGGCACAGGGTTGCAGATTGGATAAAAAGACAGGACCCATGCATATGCTGTCTACAAGAGACTCATTTTGAACCTAAAGATACATCCAGACTGAAACTGAAGGGATGGAGATCTATCTTCCATGCCAGCAGACCTCAAAAGAAAGCTGGGGTAGCAATTCTTATATCAGACAAATTAGATTTTAAACTAAAGTCTGTAATAAGAGAGACAGAAGGACACTATATCATTCTTAAAGGGTCTATCCAACAAGAAGATCTAACAATTGTAAATATCTATGCCCCCAACATGGGAGCAGCCATATACATAAGCCAACTGTTAACCAAAATAAAGAGTCATATTGATAACAATACATTCATTGTAGGAGACCTCAATACTCCACTCTCAGCAATGGACAGATCATCTAAGCAGAAAATCAACAAGGAAACAAGAGCTTTGAATGATACATTGGACCAGATGGACCTCATAGATATTTACAGAACATTCCACCCTAAAACAATAGAATACTCATTCTTCTCCAGCGCACATGGAACTTTCTCCAGAATAGACCATACACTGGGTCACAAATCAGGTCTCAACCGATACCAAAAGATTGAGATTATTCCCTGCATATTCTCAGACCACAATGCTCTAAAACTGGAACTCAATCACAAGAAAAAATTTGGCAGAAATTCAAACACTTGGAAGCTAAAGACCACTCTGCTCAAGAATGTTTGGGTCAACCAAGAAATCAAAGAAGAACTTAAACAATTCATGGAAATCAATGAGAACGAAAACACATCAGTCCAAAACCTATGGGATACTGCAAAGGTGGTCCTAAGGGGGAGATACATAGCCATCCAAGCCTCACTCAAAAAAATAGAAAAATCCCGAATTCACCAACTAACTCTACACCTTAAAGAACTAGAGAAAAAGCAACAAACGATGCCTAAGCCACGCATTAGAAGAGAAATAATTAAAATTAGAGCAGAAATCAATGAATTAGAAACCAGAAACACAGTAGATCAGATCAACGAAACTAGAAGTTGGTTCTTTGAAAGAATTAATAAGATTGATAAACCACTGGCCAGACTTATCCAAAAGAAGAGAGAAAGGACCCGAATTAATAAAATTATGAATGAAAGGGGAGAGATCACGACTAACACCAAGGAAATAGAAACAATTATTAGAAATTATTATCAACAACTATATGCCAATAAACTGAGCAATCTGGGTGAAATGGAGGCCTTCCTGGAAACCTATAAGCTGCCAAGACTGAAACAGGAAGAAATTGACAACCTGAATAGGCCAATAACCAGTAACGAGATTGAAGCAGTGATCAAAAACCTCCCAAAAAACAAGAGTCCAGGGCCTGATGGGTTCCCTGGGGAATTCTACCAAACATTCAAAGAAGAAATAATACCTATTCTACTGAAGCTGTTTCAAAAAATAGAAACAGAAGGAAAACTTCCAAACTCATTCTATGAGGCCAGCATTACCTTAATCCCCAAACCAGGCAAAGACCCCATCAAAAAGGAGAATTTCAGACCGATATCCCTGATGAATATGGATTCCAAAATCCTCAACAAAATCCTAGCTAATAGGATCCAACAATACATTAAAAGGATCATCCACCACGACCAAGTGGGATTTATTCCCGGAATGCAAGGGTGGTTCAACATTCGCAAATCAATCAATGTGATAGAACACATTAATAAGAGGAGGGAGAAGAAGCATATGGTCCTCTCAATTGATGCAGAAAAAGCATTTGACAAAATACAACATCCTTTCCTGATTAAAACTCTCCAGAGTATAGGGGTAGAGGGAACATTCCTCAAGTTCATAAAATCCATCTCTGAAAAACCCACAGCGAATATCATCCTCAATGGGGAAAAGCTGAGAGCCTTTCCCTTAAGATCAGGAACACGTCAAGGATGCCCACTCTCGCCACTGTTGTTCAACATAGTACTAGAAGTTCTAGCAACAGCAATCAGACAACAAAAAGAAATAAAAGGTATTCAAATTGGCAAAGAAGAAGTCAAACTCTCACTTTTTGCAGATGACATGATACTTTATGTGGAAAATCCAAAAGACTCCACCTCCAAATTACTAGAACTCATAAAGCAATTCAGTAATGTGGCAGGATACAAAATCAATGCACAGAAATCAGTTGCTTTCTTATACACTAACAATGTGACTGTAGAAAGAGAAATTAGAGAAACGATTCCATTTACAATAGCACCAAAAACCATAAGATACCTCAGAATAAACCTAACCAAAGAGGTAAAGGATCTATACTCTAGGAACTACAAAACACTCATGAAAGAAATTGAAGAAGACACAAAAAGATGGAAAAATATTCCATGCTCATGGATCGGAAGAATAAACATTGTTAAAATGTCTATGCTACCCAGAGCAACCTATACCTTCAGTGCCATCCCTATCAAAATTCCACTGACATTTTTCAAAGTGCTGGAACAAACAATCCTAAAATTTGTATGGAATCAGAAAAGACCCCGAATCGCCAAGGAGATGTTGAAAAAGAAAAACAAAGCTGGGGGCATCACGTTGCCCGATTTCAAGCTATATTACAAATCAGTGATCACCAAGACAGCATGGTACTGGCACAAAAACAGACATAGAGACCAATGGAACAGAATAGAGAACCCAGATATGGACCCTCAACTCTATGGTCAAATAATCTTTGACAAAGCAGGAAAAAACATGCAATGGAAAAAAGACAGTCTCTTCAATAAATGGTGCTGGGAAAATTGGACAGCCACATGCAGAAGAATGAAACTCGACCATTCTCTAACACCACTCACAAAGATAAACTCAAAGTGGATGAAAGACCTCAATGTGAGACAGGAATCCATCAAAATCCTAGAGGAGAACATAGGCAGTAACCTCTTTGACATTGGCCACAGCAACTTCTTTCAAGATACATCTCCAAAAGCTAGTGAAACAAAAGCAAAAATGAACTTTTGGGACTTCATCAAGGTAAAAAGCTGCACAGCAAAGGAAACAGTCAACAAAACAAAGAGGCAACCTACAGAATGGGAGAAGATATTGGCAAATGACACTACAGATAAAGGGCTGGTATCCAAGATCTATAAAGAACGTTTCAAACTCAACACCCAAAAAACAAATAATCAAGTCAAAAAGTGGGCAGAAGAGATGAACAGACACTTCTCTGAAGAAGACATACAAATGGCTAAGAGACACATGAAAAAATGTTCATCATCATTAGCCATCAGGGAAATCCAAATCAAAACCACACTGAGATACCACCTTACACCAGTTAGAATGGCCAAAATGGACAGGGAAAGAACAACAAATGTTGGAGAGGTTGTGGAGAAAGGGGAACCCTCTTACACTGTTGGTGGGAATGCAAGTTGGTACAGCCACTTTGGAAAACAGTGTGGAGGTTCCTCAAAAATTTAAAAATAGAGCTGCCCTATGACCCAGCAATTGTACTACTGGGTACTTACCCCAAAGACACAGATGTAGTGAAAAGAAGGGCCATATGGGCCCCAATGTTCATAGCAGCAATGTCCGCAATAGCCAAACTGTGGAAAGAGCCGAGATGCCCTTCAACAGATGAATGGATAAAGAAGATGTGGTCCATATATACAATGGAATATTACTCAGCCATCAGAAAAGATGAATACCCAACTTTTACATCAACATGGATGGGACTGGAGGAGATTATGCTAAGCGAAATAAGTCAAGCAGAGAAAGTCAATTATATGGTTTCACTTATTTGTGGAACATAAGAAATAACATGGAGGACATTAGGAGAAGGAAGGGAAAAATGGGGGGGGGGAATTGGAGGGAGAGATGAACCATGAGAGACTATGGACCTGAGAAACAAACAGGGTTCTAGAGGGGAGGGGGGAGGGGGGATTGGTTAGCCCGGTGATGGGTATTAAGGAGGGCACGTACTGCATGGAGCACTGGGTGTTATACGAAAACAATGGATCGTGGATCATTACATCAAAAACGAATGATGTATTGTATGGTGACTAACATAATAAAATTAAAAACTACAAAAAAAATTATAGGATGTTCATTAAAGCATTGTTTACAGTAGCAAAAAATTGGAGATCATTTAAATGTTAGCCAGTAGATGTAGCTCTCTTATGTAGTGTGACCATATGCCCCAGTTAGCTTGGGATGGGTCTGATTTACCCCTGTGCTACCAGCATAATTGTTAAGAGCACTTCCTTTCACTCTCAGTAGTGTCCTGTTTTGGATAGTAACTTATATGTTTATTATATGTGTACACTAACAGCATGGATCACTGCATCTGTGAAGAGAATGAATTGTATGCACTGGGCTGGAACTATAATCAAGATACATTAAGGGAGAGAAATGAGTTGCAGTACAATATATACTATCACTTTTATTTTTTAAAGTAAAACTACTAAACTGTGTGTGTGTGAATGAAATACAATGAGAGAGGGGATCTGTTGAAAAGGTGTGGAAAAATTCACACTAATTTGTTAGTATGATAACCTCTGGAGGAGGTGTCAACCCCATGAATGAGCATATGTTGATTTATTTTTTAAATAAAAGCAACAACAAAATGGAACTTTTTTTTTTTTAAAGATTTTATTTATTTATTTGACAGACACAGCGAGAGAGGGAACACAAGCAGGGGGAGTGGGAGAGGGAGAAGCAGGCTCCCCACAGAGTGGGGAGCCCGCCGATGTGGGGCACAATCTCAAGATCCTGGGATCATGACCTGAGCCGAAGGCAGACGTTTAACGACTGAGCCACCCAGGCGCCCCCAAAATGGAACTGTTGATTGCCAGCAGATGCTATAATTTTTAACTAGAAAGCATTAATAAAATATTATTAATATAAGAATTTTAACTTTATTGTACTCTGTCCTGTATAGATAACTTTTGTGTTTCTAAAAATGTACTAATGGAAATTTAAAAAGTTATCGCTATCATTCCACCATTACAAATCAATAAAGTTTTCAGATTGCCTCCTGTTCCTTGTTATCTGTATATACATAATTCTTACGTACTGATACTCAGAGCACAGATATAATTTCACATATGTATTTTTTAAGATTACACTCTGTAGTGTATTTTTGCCATAATCTAGTAGTTAACATTTTTGAAACCTTGCTGTGTGCCAGGTACTGTGTTAAATGATTTACATGTATTATACGGTTTAATCCTCCCAACTGAAGTATGCGTAAACTTGAGACTAGATAATTTGCCAAGACCACATAGTCAGCAAATGACAGAAATGGGATTTGAACTTAGGCAGCCTGACTCTTCAACTCATGCTCTTATCCATTATTCTTACTGCCTCCCTTTACAACTTTTTAGTGATTGTATATCAATATGCCATAATTCACTTAACCATTTTTCTAGTTATATATCTAGTTTATAGGCTTTAAAATTTGAAGCTCATAAATTTGCATTTAAGCAAATTGGTGCTCATTCTGTGCAAGAGCCTGTTTTAGATATTGTGGACATTAGTATGCATGCAGTTACGGTTTAGTATTATTTGACCTTACCTTAATGCATTACATTCCTGAAGACTTGTGCATATGAAAATTTATATAATTATGTTTTTTCCAGTTGCGTTTCAGTATTTTAAAGATGTCCTATGGAAAAGAAATATTTTTCTGTAAATAATTAGGAAGTCTTTAATAAAAATCAGCAGTGAACTCAGCACTGTGTTTGGTGCCTTCAAAAATTCTGCTTCTGTGCATAGTGAGCTATATCCTTTCATATGACATCTGCAAGAAAATTTAAATCAACACTTAATATGATTTGTGATTCTCAATAAAATTGCATGAAGTTGAACTTTATGCTCAAATGGAGAAGTGTGTGTGGATAATCCCCAAGTCCCTTGTTTGCCTTTAGCATATACATTTATGCTTATATTGAAACAGAGTAAAATTACAGGTTCATACAGAGAAGTCACATTAGTAACTTAGGTGGTTGGATTGCTTTCTTTTTGGACCAATATTAGTTACTGCTCTTTTATCTTTGGGAGATAGAGTTTCAATTTAATAGAGGAACCTATGTACTAGACAAGAGTCAGCTGCTAATTGTGTTGAGGGAGGCAATTAAGAGCTTTATTTTAAAGCTTACTTGCTGGATTTCTAGATACCTGTTAAAATCAGAGCAAAACAGATGATTATCTAACAAATAACTTAGAACCCTCCTTGCTAAATTATATCATTTATTTTTTGATGGCACTTTTGATGATCTTTCTACAAAATTTTGCATTAAATACAGCATTTATTTGATGAGTTTCATTGGAAATATTCATTATTCCATTGATCTTGAATGTAGTTGGTATTTGTTTACTCATTGTAACTTCTGTATCTGTTCTTTTTCAGTGTTTACATTTTTTAATTTTTGTTTCAAGTTTTTATTTAAATTCTAGTTACCATATATGGTACAATTGATTTCAGGTGTAGAATTTTAGTGACTCATCACTTACGTAGAACACCCAGTGCTCATCACAAGTGCCCTCCTTTACATTTTACATCAACAAAGATTGTTACAAATGACAAGTGAAAATAATTACTGTATCACAAAATACCCAGTTAGTGTTCATATTTCCAATTGTTTTATAAGTGTCAGACTTGCTTTTTAATAAACTTTATTTTTTAGATCAGTTTTAGGTTTACAGAAAAATTGCAAAGGTAGTACAGTCTTCTCATATACCTACACCTGTTTCTCCTATTAACAACATCTTACATTGGAGTGATACATTTGTTGCAATTAGTGCACATATATTGATACATTATTATTAGTTTTAATTTTATTAGTAGGGCTTCATCCTTTTTTTTTTTTTAAGATTTTATTTGACAGAGAGAGACACAGTGAGAGAGGGAACACAAGCAGGGGCGGGGGGAGAGGGAGAAGCCGGCTTCCCACCGAGCAGGGAGCCTGATGCAGGGCTCAATCCCAGGACCCTGGGATCATGACCTGCGCCGAAGGCAGATGCTTAACGACTGAGCCACGCAGGACCCCCTTGATACATTATTATTGACTAAAGTCCATACTTTATTCGGATTTCCAGTTTTTACTTGATATTCTTTTTTTTCATGTTCCAGAATCCTATCCAGCATACCATATTACATTTAGTTGTCATCTCTCCTTAGGCCCTCTTGGCCTAAGACAGTTTTTCAGACATTCCTTCTTTATGATGACCGTGACAGTTTTGAGGCATACTGGTTGGGTGTTTTATAGAATGTCCTTCTGTTGGGATTTGTCTGATGTTTTTCTCAGACTGGGTTTATGGCTTTAGGGGGAAGAACACAGAGGTAAGGTGCCAGTTATAATCCTCAAATCATATCATTTCCAGGGTGTGTAATATCACCGTAACATCACTCGATGTTGACTTTGATCAACTTGGCTGAGTTAATATTTGCTGAGTTTCTCCATTGTAAAGTTAGCATGCCCTCTTCCCTTTTGGAAGGAAGTCACTGTGTACAGCCTACACTTTAAGACACCCGCCTTGAGGGTGGAGTGTCTATGTAAATTATTTGGAATTCTTCTATATGGGAAATTTCTCTTGTTTTTAAATTTATTCAACCATTTCTATCAGTATGAACTCATGTATATTTATTTTATACTCTGGGTTATAATATAATACTACTTTATTTTGTTGCTCAAATTGTTCCCAGCTTTGGCCATTGGAAGTTCTTTCAATTAATTAATTAATTTTTTAAAGATTTTATTTGTCAGAGAGAGCACAAGCGGAGGGAGTGGCAGGCAGAATAGGCAGAGGGAGAAGCAGACTCCCCACTGAGCAAGGAGCCCGATGTGGGACTCGATCCCAGGACCCTGGGATCATGACCTGAGGCGAAGGCAGACACTTAACCGACTGAGCCACCCAGGTGTCCCTGGAAGTTCTTTTATTTGGTTCATTTGTCCCTTTGGCATAGCTCCATCTTATTTTTTGTTTTGTTTTGGTTTTGGTTTTTTTTTTAAGCTCTTTCTTACTTTCTGGCACCACAATATACTCCAGACTTAGCTATTATATTTCTTGCCCCAGTCCTAGAATTAGCCATTTGTCCATGGAGCCCTGTTCTTTTCATAATTATTATTTTTTAATAACATTTTTATTGAGATATAATTTATATACTGTATAATTCACCTATTTAAAATGTGCAATTCAGTTTTTAGTACCTTCACAGAATTGAGTAGGTATACCACAATAAACTAGAACATTTTCATCACCCCCGAAAGAAACCCTGGGCCCCATTAGCAGGCACTTCCCATTCCCTGTGTTCTCTCCCCCTACCACTGCCCCTCTGCCCTACATAACACTTTTTGTCTCTGGACTTACCTAGTCCAGACATTTCATATAAATGAAATCATACAGTATGTAGTCTTTGGCACCTAGTTTCTTTTCCGTAACAATGCTTTTAAGGTTCGCCCATGTTATAGCTTGTATCAGTACTTTATTCTCCCCCCCTTTTTTTAGTACTTTATTCCTTTTTAAGGCTGAATAATATTCCATTATAGAAGAAGGCATATAATGTGCGATTGGGTCTGTTTTCCTGTTGCTCTTAGTCACCAGTGTTCAGCAAAGTATGACCAATGAGTTGTATCTGGTCTGTGGCCCGTTTTTGTACATCCCATGAGCTACTCATAGTTTTTACATTTTTAAAGTATTGTAAAAAAAGAACAGTTAAAAACAAAGGAGAATATGAGACAGAAACTGTATGTAGCCTGCAAAGCCTAACATACTTACTGTCTGGCCCTTTTAAGAGAAAGTTTGCTGATTCCTGGACCATTGATGTTTATTACCCAGAGCTATCAGTTCATTAGGGGTTGCAAAATGGTGATATTGTATCACTCCCTTATTATTAGGTGGAATACTTCTATAAATAGAAACTTACTTTCATCAACAATTTTACTGCCATAAGAAACAGTTTGATTAGGAAAATTCTTAGTTCTTTTACTCTTATGTGCCACTTTTCAAAATAATGATTTGGTTCTGTAGCAGTCTCCAAAGGTGATCAGTTAGTTTTGTCTTGTGTTTTGTGTTTTTTGTTTGTTTGGTTGGTTTTGTTTTTTTTGAGGTCATTATAAAGTAATGGAATTCAACATATTTGAATGTTTCAATTTGTTATTATCATTATTGATGCTTAAATGTCCCATATTTGGCCAGTAAAAACCTCTTGAGTCTTTTGTGATGACCCTAGTAGTCATTTGATAGCTTTTTCTTTTCTGGTCTGAAAGATGTTGCAGATTCATCTCATATTCCAATTGCAGACCAGGAATTAGCCAGTTTTTAAAAGGTTCTTTTGTGTGGCAAATGAAATTTAGAGCCAAAATCTCATTGTGGAGATTACTTAATTGCACTGGCTTGGTCATTGTTACTAGGACTTTTCAGTCAAGTGAGCTAGGAAATACATATTTTTTAGATAAGTAAAATACAAATTCATATTGGTACTTAAGATTAAAACTGAAGGATAGATGGCTTTTACTTACCTCATTGATTTTTTTTTTTAATAGTGATTCAACACTTCCATACAACACCTGGTGCTCACCACAAGTGCCTTCCTTCATCCCCATTACCTATGTTACCCATCCCCCAACCCACCTCCCCTCTGGTACCCATTGGTTCTCTATAGTTAAGAGTGCCTCTTGGTATGTCTGTCTCTCTCTTTTCTCCTTTGCTAATTTTTTTTAAATTTTGACTGACTGACTTTGCTTAGCATTATATTCTTTAGCTCCATCCGTGCTGTTGCAAATGGCAAGATTTCATTGTTTTAATAGAGCTGAATCTATATATATATATATATATATATACACTACTTCTTTATCCATTCATCTATCAATGGACACTTGGGCTGCTTCCTTATCTTGGGTATTGTAAATAATGCTGCTATAAACATAGAGGTGCATGTATCCCTTTGAATTAGTGTTTTTGTATCCTTTGAGTAAATACCCAGTAGTGGAATTGCTGGATCGAAGGGTATTTCTATTTTTAACTTTTTGAGGAACCTCCAAGCTGTTTTCCACAGTGACTGCATTCCCACCAACAGTGCACAAGTGTTCCTTTTTCTCCACATCCTTGCCAACACCTGTTGTTTCTTGTGTTGTTGATTTTAATTGTTCTGACAGAGCACCTCATTGATTTTACATCTATATCGCTTTTCTTCCACACTGAGAATCCTGTTCTTCATGACGTTAGTGAAATTACTCATTTGCTTTATTCTGCAACAGCAACACACACGTACACACACCAGTCTCAGAGTAACAGTACCAATAGTAACTACAACAAAGTGGTTATTAAAACAGTTAAAAATGTTACAGTTCTCTTGGTCCTTAGGGCATATTCCACTAAGTATAGTTTGGTTGTTGTGTTCTTAAATTCTCTTACACTAGTTCCTGTCTGGGTGATTATAATGACAACTAGAGGTTTAGGCTCGTTCCATCTCTGCTTTCAATGTTTAGGGATTTTTTAAGATTTAGTTTTGTATTTTAAATTTGTAAAATATTTGCATGATCCCAAAGTCAAATCTATGTACAAGTTCTATTCAGAGACATCTAGCTTCAATTCCTGTCCTAACTATATTTTCTCTCCTTGTATGGGTTAAAAATTATGTATGTGTATCTATTATAATCCTACCTTTTTTAGATAAATATACACACTTCTTTCCAACCTTACTTTTTCACTTTATTTATTCTAGGTGGAAGATAAAGTTACTCTATCGTCTAGTTTACAACTGCACAGTACCTCTTTGTATCAGTGTGCCACAGTGGGCTCAAGGCCGCTTCCAGGCTGCTACTATGGGTAGTGCTGCAGTGAATAGTCTTGCTTGTACCTCTTTTCATATTTTGGCCAGTGTATTTTTGGGGTAGAGTCATAGACATAGGATTACTAAATCAAAGGGTAAATGCAATTATAATTGTGCTAGATATTACAAACTTTCCTCTATAGTGGATATGCCATTTTGCATTCCCATTAGCCTGTTTCCCTATACTTTGCCTGTAGAGTATGATGTTGTTAAACATTTGTATTTTTGCCAATATGGTAGGTGAGAAATTGTATCTCAGTGTAGTTTTAATTTGCATTTCTCTTATTATGAGTGAGGTTGAGTATCTTTTAAAATGATTAAGGACCATTTGCATTTCATTTTAGTAACTAATTCTACATCTGTGTGAAAATGGTATGCAGTTATAATAGCATGGATAAGTCTTATTTTACTCTCACAAATGTATTTACAACTGCCTGGTTAATATATACGTGGCTTCATTGTGAGTATTCTGGGGTTCGTGTCTTATCCTTCTGATACTGTTAACATCTTTCTTGGATTTTTAGGTCTCCTTTTCTCCTCCCTCCCCCCCCAAGGATTATTTCCTATCAGAAATATGTTATCAAGAGAGTAAGAACTCAGTGAAGGAAATATGAATTTGTGACTTAATATGACAGCTTACTAATGTAGGCTTGAATTAGCTTCAGGCTAATCAGGCTTTAACAAGCTTTTGAATTCAGTTTATTTCCATCATTAAATACACAGTTGAACAGAAGAATTCTAGAACCTGGTCTACAGACCTTGTGAAACGATGACATGATCTTTCTGAAACATCTGTTTACTTTGCATTGAGAGCTTATGCACACACAGCTTTCTTTGCAGAAAATAGCTCTGATACTATAAGATTCATTATTACTGATTCTTAGTCTTGTGTTCTTCTCTTTTGCATATATTTAAGTTGTTAGATTGTCCTGTGGGATTTCATAAATATTACTTCTGTTAGTAAAGCTGCTGACAGCAAAAGCTTTCAATAAATTATTCATGTGATATTTGTTTTCTATGTTCAAGAATTAATGCAGCTTTACTCAGAATTTTTTTTTAGCTGAACTTGGTAACAATTCATAAACATATGGTGGTATAGTCACATAAAATCTGTAATGCTTGTTTTCCATATGAGAAAAGTACTCTATTAGCAATATTTAGAGCAGTATCAGCTCTCTAAAACATAGCTGATTACTGAAGAATAATGGAAAAATAATTTCAAAAATGTGAAAGAATTACTTAAAAAATTGCTGCTCTTTCAAGATGTGGGCCACTAAATTTTAGGTTTTTGCCTGTTCTCTGTCATCTGTGTGCTTAATACTCACTTTCATTCATTGAAAACTTTAGGTCTTGTTTTACAGTCTTCTTCTCCATTGCAAGTCTGTCATTGTTCTGGAAAATGAGTGTCTGCTTGGCTTACTTTCTAGTACCATCTTCAGTTCTTCACCTTCTTCATCTCCAGTAGTTTCTCTTTCATGCCACTCAAATACCAGCTTCCAAAATTGCACCCTAGCCCTTGTCATCACTCGGCAGTGCTGAAATAGTATTAAAATAGTATCATAGTCTCACCACAGTCTCCTGTCCTTCCAGGCTTCTCACATTGTGCCGGCACCACTCTTACCCGTTTTCGTTCACTTTTGTGTATTTCCTTCCCTATCTGTCTTAGATGCCATTGACAGCCACGTGCTGGTATCTTCAGCCCTCTTCATTGTCACTTGCTACTCACTACTTAGGAAGCTTCAGTTTTAAATGTCTATGTTCTCTTCCCTTTAGAGTCTGCAAAACCACGTTCTCATATTTGCACGTCTTTTTACATACAGTTAGCAACCTGACTGTGTTGTCAGTATGATCCAGTAATCCTGTCCTCCTTTTTTGGTGCTCCCATCCGTTCTCACTACAGCTTCTTCACATGTTTACCACCAACTGCAAACCTCTGACCCTGACAGCCCAGCCTACCCACACCAGCAACAGTTGTACTCACGTCCGACTTCAGCAACTGTACAAGCAATTAACTATGACTCCCATATCTAACACCAGGCTTACTCATATCCTCATTTTTCCTTCTTGTTACAAGAAAAGAAGTGTCTTTTCTCTGATCCAGAATTAATTGTCTGACATGTTTTTTTAATATTAACATTTAACATTTGAAATTTCCCTCATGCTGTATTTTCATTTTCATTAAGTTGAAAATATTTTGTAATTTCTCATGTGATTTCTTCTTTGATCTGTGAGTTATTTTGAAGTATGTTGCTTAGGGGCACCTGGGTGGCTCAGTCAGTTAAGCAGCTGCCTTCAGCTCAGGTCATGATCCCTGGGTTCTGGGATCGAGCCCCATGTCCGGCTCCCTGCTCAGCAGAGAGCCTGCTTCTCCCTCTCCCTCTGCCTGCCGCTTTGCCTACTTGTGCTCTCTCTCTCTCTCTGTCAAATAAATAAATAAAATCTTAAAAAAAAAAGTATGTTCCTTAATGTCCAAATATTTTAGGGTTTTCCAGCTACCTGTTACTGACATCTAGGTTAGTTCCATTGTGGTTAGGAGATACACTTTGTACAACTTCAGTCCCCTCATATGTACATTGGTAGTCATCCACAGATTCAAGGGGACTCTTTTGCCAAACTCCAGAGTTCTCTCTCTTAGCAGCTCCCTCCTCTTTTGTACTCTGCAAATTGTAGTAACCTTGGGCTCCTCAACTCTGATCTTTTTCTTTAACTGTGAGATTTCAAAGGTCTCTTTGCTTTCCCTTTCTCATGCTGAGGGCTGGAAAGATGGGATATCTACAGGTTGTAAGATGGGGTGATTTTGCAGCTCATCTTGTTTCCTATCTCTCAGGGGTCACAGTCCTGCATTTCATGTTGTCCAGTGTCTGAAAAAACATTGTTTCATTGATTTTTGTCCAGTTTTCTAGTTGTCTAAGGCAGGATGGTAAGTCTAGTTCCTGTTTCTTTTAATGGCCAGAAGCCTGGATCCTAATCTTACCATCATTTGGCCTGATTTCACCCTCTGTACTGGTTCTTTCCATCTTTCAACATGCTCAAGTCTCTCTTCCATTACAAAGCTTATAAAAGAAGACCAAGCGCAGGTTTTCTTTATTTACCAATCTATCTCTCCTCTGCCTTTTACAGCCAGACTTTTTGAAAATGGTCTCTATATCCTTCTCAGAAGTGTTGCTTGTGGACGGGCAGAATCTGCATCACTTGCACACTTGTTAGAGATGTAGCATTTCAGGCTCCACCCTAGATTTACTGAATCAGAATCTGAATTTTAGCAGGATTTAACAAGGTGATTGGTATGCAAACTAAAATTTGAGAAGTGCAATTGTTCATTTTACAGGCTCTATTTCTTCATTTTCCATCTTGTTCCTGAGTGCATTGTAGTCTGGTGTCTGTCTTCACTACACCACTAAATCTGTTCTTGCCTAGGTCATCAGTGACCTTTTCAATATCTATCCAATGAATGAGTGTCCATTTGTATTGTGTTCTCAGCAGGTCATCCTCCTTCTTGAAATATTTCTTTGGCTTCTGAGATGCCTGTTCTCTTGTCCTCTGACTTACATGACTTTTGTAGGCTTTTTTCCCTTTCTCTTAAATCTTGGTGTTTTGCAGAATGTGGTCCTTGGTTTTCTTCAGATTTTACATTTCTTATTATATCTCATTTTCTCTTGCAACCTCTATTTTAAGGTGTATCTCATGAATGGAATTCATGGATTCAACATGAATCTCTACTGAGTTTCAAGCTTGTATGACTTCCACATCCATGTCCAATGAGCCCCTTAAACTCTCCATGTCTACAGCAGAGCCCATGATCTTCCCAACTGTGTCCTCTTCCTCAGTGACTGGCACCTCCAGACGCCGTTGTCCAAGCCAGAAACTTGTCAGTCACCTTTACTCCTCCACTGCCCTTACTCTACATTTAGTCACCCTCACTTCCACATCATTCTCCAAGGCTCATTGATTTGACCGTAAGGATTCCTCAGATCTTTCCATCTCTTAGTTACTGTTGTTACTTTCCTAAATAGGACTTCATCGGGTTTCAACCAAGATAACTGTAGAGGCTTCCTAACTGGTTTCCTTCTCTCCAGCTGTGTTCTCTTAACTAATCTCCATTTTGCAGCAAGCACCATTCTTTAAATAAGAAGTAAATGTGATCTTCACTTCTCATCTTAAAGCCTTTGCCAAACTTACTAACTTCTTAGGATATAAAAATCCTTACAATCTGTCCTTGTCTACCCACTTCTGAATTTCTTTGAGTACTTTTGCCCCTTCCACTACCACCTTGTTCTGAGATTTTGCACCTGCTGTTCCATTGATGATGCATTCTGCCCTTTACTGGCTAGGCTCCTACTCATCCCTTAGATTTCACGTTAATAATCACGTTTTGCATGAATGTCTTCCCTAACTCTCTAGGCCTATTCGCTTCTCTGTCTCTGCACCTTGTACACATACTGTCATGGCTCCCACCACATTGTTCTGATTGTGTTTGTGTGAGCCATGATTATATCATTGTGTGTTTCCACTGTCAGCACTCTGAGAGTAGGTACTCCTGTGTTACTGTAATTTAGTTGCGTAGCATCCTTCATTCATTTAACAGATATTATTGAGTACCCACTATGGATACCAGGAAAGGTTCCTGCTCTTATCAAGCTTGTATTTTGGGGATGGGAGTGGATTAGGGTGAAGTGAGAAATAATAAATAAGAAATTTTTTATTCTTATACGTAGTGGATCCTTAGTATATTTTTGGAAGATTAATGTATAAATTATTATTTTAACAAGCCTTGAAGTCCATTGTTACTGACTTAAGCTCTTGAAATTTTGCTCTCTAAAAATTTAATACAACTTTTTGGCTAGCATGGGCTCTGATAATTACTCTCTTTACCTAATCTTGGTTTTATTTTATCTAGTTTTCTAGCCTTCTACCAGGGAAAACAGGCCTTAAAAACAGAGAGAAAGTGAATTGCTGGGAAGAGCATATAAAGGGTAGGATTAGGAGGCTAAGACCTTCACAGGGATAGTTGTCAGAGAAGGCCCCTGTAGAAGTGACAGTTGGTTGAAACATGGAAGCTGAGAGGAAACTAGCTAGCTGTGTGATGGAAGAGTGGGTGCAGAGCGAGTGTGCAGGCAGAGGGGACAGCAGATGCAAAGGCTCTAATATGGGAAAGAACATGGCTTGTTCAAGAAATTGAAGAATGTTACCAGAGCTTGTTGAGTTAGAGGGAGCATGATGTGAGATTAGGTTGTAGAGAGGCAGGGACCAGATCCTTCAGCCCCTTTTGAATGTCATGGTAATGAATTGGATTACATTATCTGTAATGGGGGAGCTGTTGCAAAATTAGGCAGAGGAGAAAGATGTTTAGACTTGAGTTTTAAGATCACTTAATATTATTTTATATGTAATTGTCCAAAATGTGATTAAAAGTAAAAAAAATAAGGTCCATATTTTGCATAGCAGTTTCTAAAATGTGATTGGTGAAAACTAAGGTTCTAGATGTTAGCAGTTTGGGAGAAAATATGGTAGGCTTTTGAACTATGAATAGTTACTTTTTATCTAGGACTTGCTATCTGCCAAGCAGTGAGGTAGGTAGGTGCTTTATACCTGTCTTCGCAGAGATTTCCTTGAAAGGAGGGCATTATTTTTCCTGTTTTATAAGGGAGAGAATTTTAGACACAGAGAGAAATGAACTAGAATAGCGGAGCTAGAATTCAAAATCATGTCTGCTTGACTTCATTTTATGAGAGAGTTTTCCACTGTGGCTGGTTTTCTTTTTTTTTTTTTTTTGTGGGAGAGGGGAGAGGAGGAAGGCTGAAAATTGAAGAAAAGGAAAGCATTCTTATTATAACGAATGTTTCTTGAATAGACAAATTCAGATATTTTTCATTTGGGGGGAATGGTTGGGAGAGTAGATGCTATAAATTAGAATAATCGTATTGAATTTCCCTAATAGGATATTAGTAGCCTGAAAAATAATTTCAGGTCCAGCTTTGGTTAGAAGTTGACATCTACTGTTTCATGGTATGCCCATAAAGTATATGTATATCATGCAAGTGAAACCATCCATGTAATATTAACAGCTAACCACATGCCTTACTTGAAATTCCAGGAAAGGAGTTCTGCATTCTGTAGATTCAGTCTTTGGAGAAACTGGCTGTGCAGGGCGGAGAGGGACTGAGCTCTGGAGCTGGGAGTCCTAATTGTTATGCAGCAGAAGAGGGTGGAAAACATTTAACTCTTAAGTATTGCTTGTTCTTAATCAGTGATGTGAATATATTATCTTTTTGAGTCCTTTGAATTGAGTATTATTTTAACTTTCTCATTTTTAGACTTTTTGATTTTAAATTGAGAACTTGAAGCAAGAGAGACTAAGCTATATGGCAAGAGTGGACACCAATCAGGAAGGATGAAATGTAGGATTTACAGACTGATTGGGTAGGATAGGGTGGTCAAAGTAATGTTATTAAGGAGTAAAAGAGGTATGAAGTCCTTTGGCATTAGTGTCTTAGTTTATAATGAAGACATAATTTTCATAGGATGAATAACATTATATACAGAATGCTTACATTTGTAGGCATGTAGAAAGGCTTGCTTACCTTTCTGTCCTGCATTTCTGATGCTGTCAAACTTTGAACCTCTGCGGGCAATAAGAGAGATTTCATTTTATTTCTGCCAGTATTCAAATACTGTATGTTATTTTTTTACTCTGGACATGATAAAATTTAGAATTATTGGCCATGCTGGTGTGCAGTGAGTGATAGGATTTGTTGATATTTGGGGCTGAGGGAATATAACTGAGATAAGTTCCCTGTGGGTATTTTCCTTTCATAAGATGGAATTCTATCAAGAAGTGTGAAGTATTTTATCAAAAAGTGAGGAATAGTCTATCAAGAAGTGAGAGCTATTCCATTAAAAAGTGAGAAATTTGCAGAGACCAGGGAATGTAGAAGAGATCAGACAGGATCATTAAGCCTGTTTCAGAATAATGTGTATCGTGACTGTGGTCATAGCAAACTAAAATTAAGCAAATTTAAGTGGATAGGGAATTAGGACCCTGGTGGGAAATATAGGCCAGTTTTTATACAAAGTCAGCCAAGGAGTGGGTGTCTGATAACTCTTCTGTGACAGAGGAAAAATGGTTAAAGAAGCGGTGATAGATCTGAGCACTGGGTGTTGTAAGTGATGAATCAGAATTCTACTCCTGAAACCAATATTGCAGTGAAAGTTAACTAAAATTTAAATAAAAATTAATAAAAAAAAGAAATGGTGGTAGATCTTCTTTTTAAAAAAATCTTCTGTTCCCAAGAAAGGATTATTTACCACCAATAACAAAAGTTATTTTGTTTTTAAAACAGAAAAAGATGACAAGAAGAAAGCATAAGCAGTTGTTCATATTTTAAGCAGTAAGCAGTGCAGAAATCCATGGAGTAAAAAGCCTTCCCCCTGTATGCTCTCCATCAGTAGCTGAATCCCATTAGTTCCCCAGGAGAAAACACTGTTAAACTGTTCAGTGTTTATTCTTTTAGCCCTTTCCCTATGTTATTATTTTTTTTAAGATTTTATTTATTTATTTATTTAATTTTTTTAAATTTTAAAACTTTTATCATGACCCTCATTTTTATTTATTATTTTTTAAATTTATATATATATTTTATTACGCAGTTAGCCAACATATAGTACATCATTAGTTTTTGATGTAGTGTTCAACTATTATTTATTTTAAAGAGTATGTGTATGAGCGGGGAGGGGGGGCAGCAGGAGAGGGAGAGAATCTCAAGCATACTACCTGCTGAGTATGGAGCCCGATGTGGGGCTTGATCCCACCACCCTGAGATCACAACCTAAGCTTAAATCAAGAGTCAGACTTAACCTACTGAGCCATCCAGGCACCTCTTCCATACATTATTTACATTTAAATGTATGCATACACACATATATGTACATGTATATATATTTTTATGTAGGTGGGGTCATACTATATGTATTTTAAACTTGAGTATTTTTTATTTAACAGTATATATATTTTAAGTTTTTGAATGTTGGCATGTGAATATGCCCCAGACTTTTCATATTGTCCTTTTCCTGTGCAGACTGTTTACGAAAATAGCTTTATTTCTGCTTGAACAACATTGTGTTTCATGTAAAATATTCATGCAATAGCAAAGGTGAAAGAAGAAATTAAAAGTCAACTGAAATCTCACCACCCTGAGATAATCCACATTTTAATGACTAGTTTTTAAAAAATGTACCCCTTCACCCACACCTACCATAACACGTATAATACTTATAAAGGGATTATACACATAAGTTGATTTTTATTATGAAATTATTTTCTGTGTGCTTGAAGCTTTTTATCTACTCATCTCCTCCATCTCCTCCCAGTAAATCAGTGGTAACAACCTGGTACACTTTGCTACTTTCTCAGTGCTCATATAGTCGTATGTACAGACATTTTATTATTTATACTTGTCTGCATTGTTCATTTTTCTCAGACTTCATTCCAGATCAGCTGAAATGTGGCTCACTTATTTTTTGCTGGCTAAATATTCTAAGGCAGGAGTCAATGGATCAAATGCATCCTGCTGCTTGTTTTTATAAACTTTTATTGGAACACAGCCTTATCCATTTTTTTTATTGAGTGATGTGACTTTTAAAATTCTTCTTCCATGTGATAAATTTCCTCCCAGTCTTGTCATATTTTGCTTTGTCATGATATTTTTGCCTTAAAGTTTTAAAAATTTAAATACAATGAAGTGAAACATATCTATCTTTTCTAACTTTGAAGTTCCCTATTTTGATTTAAAAGGTTGCCTGACACCAGGGTTATCCTTGTATTTTCCTAAAATCTTTTTTAAAAGATTTATTTATTTATTTATTTATTTATTTGAGAGAGAAAGAGTGAGAGAGAGAGCACAAGTGGAGGGTGGGGGGACGAGGGAGAGGGAGAAACAGACTTCCCGCTGAGCAGGGAGCCTGACTCTGGGCTCCATCCCAGGACTCTGGATCATGACCTGAGCTGAACGCAGATGCTTTACCAACTGAGCCACCCTGGTGCCCCCTAAATTTTTTTTTACATAGTTTTCTCATAGGTCTGGAATGTATTTTTCTATATGTCTATAAGTGGCATTATAGTGTAGTGTGGTTAAGATCACAGACTGTGGTTCTGTTATTTACTACCTGTGTGACCTTGGACAAGGTATTTAACATTTCTATGCTTTAGTTTTCTCCTCTAAAATGAGAATAATAGTAGTACCTCTAATAAGATAGTAGTGGAGATTAAATGAGTAGTTAGTATGTAGAGAATGTTTAGAGCAGTCTCTGATACATAGAAACATGTTAAGTGTTTACTGTTATTACATGTTGTAAGTAGGCTTCTTGTTTTTTTCCTCATGTGGGTAACCAGTTGTCCTAGAGGATGGCAGAGTCCAATTTGATTTCAAGGTTTGAGAACTCATGCAGTGTCCAATATATGCACACATCCCATAATAACTAGTTGTGGTTGTTTAAAAGTTAAAATATTTTTCAATTTGCCTGTATTATTTTTTCAATAGGATACTAACTTGTTAGGACATAAATATTGATTCATTTGTTTGAACCTAACTATTACATAAACAAAGCTGTTAGGTATTTCTTTTAGCCTAGAGAATTGGTGAAAAAAATTAAAAAAATAAGGGCACCAGGAGCCAAGAAACTTTGGGAACTTCTGTGCCGTAACAAACAAGTTATTACAAATATTTAATGATTAAGAACATTTGAAGTGCTATGTAGGTGCTGTATGCCATGCTGGCTTGTAACAAGACGAAACTAATCTTGTCTGGGCACCAGGCACAGACAGCATTTCTGAGAAAGTAGTATTTAAGCTGAGCTTGAAGGAAGACTTGGAGTCAGTTGGAGAGGGGTGGTGGTGGGAGTAGCTTGTGTGAAGAGGGCAGGAGCTAAGGGGGGTGACAGATGCAGCAAGCCTTAGAGGGTGAGGAGAGAGGGAGTTTACTTACTTTGTAAAAGACAGTGGCAAGCCTTTGAGGGATTTTAAGCGAAGGAACAGTACCTTAGGTCACTGTGTGTTTACTGAGGGAATAAAATATAAAGATGATATACATAAATATTTAAGTAATGCTGTATTCTAAGTAATGTAGAGTACATATTTGTGGTAAAATTTTGAAGGGCCTTGGTTTTCAAAGGCATTTGTCAACTTCCCTATAATTAAAAAAAATTTTTGAAGGCATATACTCTTGTTCAACTTGGTTGATAAGGACTTTTAAAATGAAAGAAAATCGGGGGCACCTGGGCGGCTTGGTTGGTTAAGCGTCTGCCTTCGGCTGGGGTCATGATCCCAGGGTCCTGGGATCGGGCCCCACTTGGGGCTCCCTGCTCAGCCGGGAGTCAGCTTCTCCCTCTCCCTCTGCTCTTCCCCTCGCTTGTTCTCTCTCTCTCTCAAATAAATAAATAAAATCTTAAAAAAAAAAGAAAATGAAAATCAAAAGCAAGATAGAATGTTAAGCTGTGAAAAATTTACATTTGTGTAATTATTATTTTTTAAATGGCAAAACTTTGTCCAAATTTTAAAATGAAATTTGTTTATTAATAATTATTTTAAACTGTTAACTTTGCATATTTTGACTGCCAGTCTAATACATTTCTCTCTTAAGTTCCTGAATTGTTTAATTTGGATGGTATAATAAAGATTTAATGTTACACAGGAACGGTATAAAAGTAATTTCTCTTAGTTTAGCAATCTTTTTGTATTGCCCTGGAGTTGATATTTTTATTTTACTATAGTATCAATGTAACATTTTTTACAGTAGTAAAAAGCAAATCCCTGCTGGTTACTTTTGAAAAATTCCTAAGCTCATTCTCAAGAGTTTTAAGACTTGAAGAATCAATTTCATAATCATTAAATAGGGATGGAACCCACCTCATGGTGTTTGGGAAAGGAAGATTAGTCTGTTTGGAATTTGGTTCACATTGTAAGTGTTTGAAAAATTTAAAACAAGTGAATATTATTCCCTTCCCTCTGCCAGTATATTTTATATTTATTTAGAACCACTCTTTCATTACGTAGTAAAGAACTAGCGTCATTCTTAAATTCACAGTGTAAATAAATTATAGATAAAGGGGTGTGTAGATATATTTTAAAAACTGTCTTGTTTTCATCTATTGGCCTAAGCCTCCCTAATTGTTCACATGAAGAAATCTGCGTAGAATTGATTATAGTCTGATTACAAGGGATTTGGTCAGTACTCTTCTTAAAGAAAAGAGGTAAAGCTTTAAGTTGGAAAGTTTTCTCTGGCTGAGAATATAAGATTTATAGCAATTTTTTTTATTATGTTCAGTTAGCCAACATATAGTACATCATTAGTTTTTGTTATAGTATTCAGTTATTCATTGGTTGTGTATAACACCCAGTGCTCATCACATCACGTGCCCTCCTTAATACCCATCACCTGGTTACCCCATCCCCCTTCCCTTCCGTAACCCTCAGTTTGTTTCCCGGAGTCCAGAGTCTCTCATGGTTTGTCTCCCTCTCTGATTGCTTCCCATGCAGTTTTCCCTCCCTTTCCCTGTGGTCCTCCATGCTATTCCTTATGTTCCACATATGAGTGAAACCATATGATAATTGTCTTTCTCTGCTTGACTTATTTCATTTAGCGTAATCCCCTCCAGTTCCATCCATGTAGATGCAAATGGTGGGTATTCATCCTTTCTGATGACTGAGTAATATTCCATTGTATATATGTACCACATGTTTATCCATTCATCTGTTGAAGGGCATCTTGGCTCCTTCCACAGTTTGGCTATTGTGGACATTGCTGCTATGAACATTGGGGTACAGGTGCCCCTTCTTTTCACTACATCTGTACCTTTGGGGTAAATACCTAGTAGTGCAATTGCTGGGTCATTGGGTAGCTCTATTTTTAGCCATCAGGGAAATACAAATCAAAACCACAATGAGATACCACCTTATACCAGTTAGAATGGCAAAAATTAACAAGACAGGAAACAACAAATGTTGGTGAGGATGTGGAGAAAGGGGAACCCTCTTACACTGTTGGTGGGAATGCAGGCTGGTGCAGCCACTCTCGAAAACAGCATGGAGTTTCCTATAGTAAATTAAAAAAAAAAATTGTGTTCTTCTCATGTTCAAGGAACTGGCCAGGAACTTCCTCATGTTCAAAGAATTTTTCTAAGGACTTAGAAAAATTAAACTGATCTCTCCTGTGCTGTTTACATCAAAATGAATTCTAGGGGCGCCTGGGCGGCTCAGTTGATTAAGCATCTGACTCTTGATCTCAGCTCAGGTCTTGATCTCAGGGTCGTGAGTTCCCTACTTAAAAAAAAAAATGAATTATAGATGAAGATTAAATGTAGAAAATGAAATCACAGAAGTACTAGCACAAAACAAAGCTGAAATTTTTTATAATCTTGGAATAAAAATCTTTTAAGTATAACAGATTTAATTTTATATAGTTAAAATTTGTTTTCTTATGACAAAAATAAAGTCAAAGGGGAAAAAAGAATATTTGCAAAACATGATAGCTATGCCCAAAAATTGCTAAGTCAATAGGATGAGTAATCCACTAGAAAAATGGACAAAGTGTATGTACGGTGAATTTATGAAACAAATATAGCCAGTAAACATAACTTAATAACAAAGAATCATTTGTTTTCTGCTTCCTTTGTGTTTCATAGAAAATTTCACTTTGAATAAAATAATTTTAAATATTTATAAATCCCATTGTAGGATTTGACGTAAAACTTTTATTAGATATTCATGTAATCTAACAAGGTTGGATTATGTCATCTGGCAGAGTCTTTTTTTCATCTTCTTCTAAATGGGTCATATTTTGATTTCCTAGTAAAAGAAATTTTATTTATTAGATACTAATAGTGAAATGACTTATTATGTATCATATCCAAACAGCATAATTATTTAACAATAACTTTTATACAAATTACATTTCTTACAGAAATAGAAGAAGAAAGCTTGCTTAACTTTGTTCTTTTTGTTATTTTCGTAGGATCCAGCGTTCGAACATTCACTCCATTTTATTTTCTGGTGGAGCCAGTGGATACGCTCTCAGTTAGAGGCTCTTCTGTTATATTGAACTGTTCAGCATATTCTGAACCTTCTCCAAAAATTGAATGGAAAAAAGATGGAACTTTTTTAAACTTAGTATCAGATGACCGACGCCAGCTTCTCTCAGATGGGTCTTTATTTATCAGCAGTGTGGTGCATTCCAAACACAATAAACCTGACGAAGGTTATTATCAGTGTGTGGCCA
This sequence comes from Halichoerus grypus, assembly GCF_964656455.1. NCBI lineage: Eukaryota > Metazoa > Chordata > Mammalia > Carnivora > Phocidae > Halichoerus > Halichoerus grypus. The sequence goes on along the minus strand of NC_135719.1, from coordinate 42,188,583 downwards.
CTGTTGAGAGTCTTGGAACTATTGTCAGCAGAACAGCCAAGCTCACAGTAGCAGGTAAGTTTTTCAAAAGTAATTTATTTGTATTTTCAAATTTTTATAAAGGGCATATCTTGATAAAAAGCAGTATTATCCTAGAGTTTTCATTTAACTGGTAACAAGAAATATACTCACTTAACAAGTATCAATTGAGCATCTGCTAGGTGCATGGCATTCTGCTAAGACTTGCTTCATGCCATGGGGAATAAACTGTAGCACTTCTCCACTTTCTGTCATTTAGATTGCTAATAGCTGCGATCAGAAGTATTAAGTCCGTTCTTTTCTTTTTAACTTGGAAATGACAGAGGAAGTTGTATAGGAAAATTGATTCCCTTTGATTGCTAACTTTTATCCTTCCCAGCATAACCACTTAGTATGGCTTTGTAAAACTTGCAGTATAGCCAGAATCTTGGTTCCTTTATGCCCCAGCCAAGGAAATGACATTTAATTGGATTAATTATTTAAAAACCTGTAGGATGTGGGTATTAAGGTGAAGAGCAGAAAGTTGTAAAGAGACAAACATTCACTCCCTTTTAGAGCATTCTTATTTGAAGAGTAATGGAAGCGGAAGCTGAATAAGTCATGCGTGTCTTGTAGTAGATACTGGTATTCCTCGGGTCAGTGTTTCTTCACTTGAGTACTAGATGAAGTGTAGTTAGTTTTTGTTAAGGGTCACATTGTACAGAAATTGTCTTATGTTTATACTCACCTTGGTAAAATGCTAACATGTGAAAAAAAGAAAATGAGTAACAGAATAGTTTCCCATCTCATTGCCACTGTAGGGTGATAGTACCCCATTTCCCGCTCACTCCAGGCTGTATTTGCTCATTCATTCAGAGTATCATGGCTCTTTTTCTTTTTGGAACCAGATACTCATAGCTGAATTTGAGTGTGATATAAAGCTACTGTAATTATTCCATAATCACAGACTGAGGATGGAAAAAGAAAAGGGGAAAAAAGTCACTTCTTTTGATAATTAGCCTTTCCTTTCTTTTTTTTTTTCCCCTTCTTTTCCTTCTTTCCTTCCTTTTTCCTTTCCCTCCCTCCTTCCCGTCCTTTCTTCCTCTGATCTGCTTGCCAGGCTTTCTCCAACATGCGGATAAATAAGTTAGCATTATGACTGCCCCTACAGTGTCACTTAGGTGAGCTCTTCTTTGTCATTTATGTTCTTAAGCTGGGCTTTAATCGTGACTCCTTCCTCTCTGCTGTCTGCCACAGCCTTTCACCAAATCCAGTGAATTCTGCTTCCTAGTTTCTTTGTACGTGATCCTGAGGCTACTCCTCATCATCCCTCACCTCACACCGCCTGTAACTGTCCGCTGCCTCGTTCTTTCCCTCTTCCAGTCCAGTGGTCAGGCTCTCTCCTCACCCTTCAGTAGCTCTTCAGTGACAACATCAAGTGGATGTCTAAACTCTTGAACAGGCCTCTAGGTCTTTTCATGAGCTGGCCTCCACTTCTCCAGCTTCCTCCCTCCCTCCCTCCCTCCCTTTTTAAAGATTTATTTATTTATTTTAGGGGGAGTGGGGAAGGGCAGAGGGAGAGGGAGAGAATCTCAAGCAGACTCCCTGCTGAGCATGGAGCCTGATGTGGGGCTGGATCCCAGGACCCTGAGATCGTGACCTGAGCTGAAATCAGGAGTCGGACACTTAACCGACTGAGCCACCCAGTTCCCCCTCTCCAGCTTCATTTCTTAACACTCTGCCCTGCCTCTCTCCCTGCCCTCTACCATCAGAAGCAGCAGGACCACCTTTGACACATTTTAAGCTCTGCCGGTACTGAATATTTTCAAATCCCTTTTATTCTCTGTCTCTGGCCTTTGCTCATGGCTTCCCCACTGCCTATTAAGCCTGTCCTCTACTTTTTCCTCTCTTTCTGCTCTGCTGGATTTGTCCATCCTTCTTTTTAATTTTCATATCCTTCAGGAAGCATTTTTTGGTCTAATGTCTTAGTAAACAGCCAATTTCAATACAATATAATCAATTCTTTGGCTGCAGACGAGATTCTGTCGGAGAGTTATTTAACTCACTCATGGCCTGAGTATCAGGAGGAAATAAGATCTGAGCTAAGAGATGAATAAAAGTTCTTTTAATAGTTCCGTAATATCCATTGTGTAGATATACTGTGATTTATCCCAAGATTCCCTTTTTGATGAACAGTTACATGAATAAAAATTGTCTAATGTTAAAGGCAGTAGTATAATGAACAGTCTTTTATAAATCTCTATAGAAAAGATTATTGGAATTAGTAATTGTATTAGTTGCTGGATCATAGAATATACTTTGTGTGTGGGTGTAATTTTAAAAAGAGCACTGAACTATTTGGCTGTTCCTCAAAATTTTAACCATAAAGTTACCTTATGACTGAGCAATTCCATTTCTAGGTATCAACCCCAGAGAAATGAAAAGATAGATCTGTACAAAAATTTGTACATGAGTGGTATAGCAGCATTATCCGTAATAACCAAAAAGTGGAAACAATGTATCAAGTGATGATCGGCTAACCAAAATGTGGTATATTCACACATGGAATGTTACTCAGCAATAAAGAGGAATGAAATTCTTCTATGTACTGCAACATGGATAAACATGAAAAACATGATAAGTGAAAGAAGCCGCATATCATATGACTTCATATATATGAAATGTCCAGAAGAAGCAAATATAGGGAGCCAAGAAGTAGATTGGTGGTTTTCTAGGGCTGAGGATGGGGGAGGGAGATAAGGGCACAGGGGCTGGGTGGGTGAATACAGGGAATGGGGAATGACTGCAACTGAGTACACAGTTTCTTTGAAGGATGATGAAAATGTTCTCCAACTAGATTCTAGTGATGGTTGCACAACTTTGTGTGTATCCTAAAAACTGTTGAATTGTGGACTTTAAGTGATAAACTTTATGGTATATAAGTTGTATCTCAATAAAACTAATTTTTTTTTCAAAAAGATACTGCCAAATTGCCATTCTAAAAGAACATTGGGGGTGCCTGGGTGGCTCAGTTGGTTAAGCAACTGCCTTCAGCTCAGGTCGTGATCCTGGAGTCCCAGGATCGAGTCCCACATCGGGCTCCCTGCTCAGCGGGGAGTCTGCTTCTCCCTCTGACCCTCTCCCCCCTCATACTCTCTCTCTCTCTCTCAAATAAATAAATAAAATCTTTAAAAGAACATTGGTTAGTGTTCTTTGGTTACAAGTGATAGAAACTGATTCTCGCCAAGTCAAGTAAGAAGGGGAATTTCTGAAAGAACACAAAGTAGGTAGCTCATAGAATTAGATAGGAAAAGTCTTCTCTGCACTCATTTCTCCACAGCGGAAATTTTGGTTTTACTGCCTGGGCTGTAGCCTGGCTAGGAGTGTTTTGTGCCTCAAGGTGGAGGCATTGGGTGGTCTGAATACAGACATTGTTAATCTCTGTTTGTCCAGCCCCCATCTCGCTCCTACTCTCTCTCCTTTCTCCTGCAATTCTATGAAAGCAGCAGGACAAAAGGGCCTCCTACTTGTGAGCGCAGGAGGCTGCAGCACTTTCTGCCGTGATATGTCAGCACCAGTTCCTCCGTCTGCTTTCCCTGTTGAGAAACTTGTAGAAATCTCTTGTCTGCCAGTTCCACATATGTTGTTACTCATTTTCATGAGACCTCAGGAGGGGAGAATATTTGGCTTTTTAAAAATAGAATTAGCTCTTGGTTTTATTTCAGCTTCCTTTTTTCCTACTTTCTTAGTTTCTCTGTTTATCTTTGTTAATTCCATTCTTCTAATTTTTTGGTTTCTGTAAAGTAGATGTATGGCTAATTTTATCTTTCTTTCCTTCAAAAATCCCCTTGATATAAAAAATAAGAAAAAATTTGTAAGAAGGCTAGACAACTTGTGTGTTATTTCCATATGGAATAATTCACCATCATAAAACTACAAAACCTGGAACTGTTTCTCATAATTTACTATGTTTGTTACTCTTTAAAGAAACAGTTTGCTGTGTTCTCAGCATCTCAGAGTCACTTTTTTAGATGTTACTGTTAATAATAATAGCAGCTACTATTTGAGTATTTTTTTCCAGATTTATTTATTTGGGGGGGGGCATGATCAGGAGGGGCAGAGAGGGAGAGAGAATCTCAAGCCGACTCTGCACTGAGTGCGGACCCTGACGTGGGGCTCGATCCCAAGACCCTGAGATCATGACCTGAGCCGAAACCAAGAATGAGATGCTTAGCCAACTGTGCCACCCAGGCACCCCTACTATTTGAGTTTTTATGTGCCAAGGCAATATGCTATATATGAAGTATTTATGTTAAGTATTAACCTTTTTAACACCCTGTGAGGTCTCTTATTGTTCTCATTTTCCTGATGGAGAAACTGAGACTTCAAGGTTAAGTAACTTACTAATGTCACACAGCCATGAAGTGGTGGGGTTGGGATTCACATTCAGATTATGTGACTCCAGAACTTAGGCTCTTAACCACTACATTCTGTGGCATCTACAGAGTATTTATGACTACATTTTTGTCAGTATTTTATTTTGAAATAATTTCAAACTCATACAATTATTGCAAGAATGAAACCAAGAAATCCCATATACTCTTCACTCAGATCACCCAACTGTTAACATTTTACTATGTCTGCCTTATAACCCCCCACAATATGCACATACCCAAATCAGTGTTTTTTCCTAAATCATTATGGGTAAGTTGGAGGCATTACCCCCACCTAAATACTTCTGTGTATATTTCCTAAAAACAAAGATACTCTCCTACATAACCATCCATCAATTTTAGGAAGTTAATCTTAATACGATACTACCATAGATACCATTCTGATTTTACTGGTTGCTTCGATAAAGTTCTTAATAGCAAAAAACAAAAGCAGGAACTTTGCCCCTCTGCCACTCCTTTCTGGTCTGGGATTACATGTTGTATTTAGTAGTTTAGGCTCTTTTGATCTCAAACCATTCTTTAGTTTATCCTAGTCTCATTTTGTGTTTTCTGATTTTCCCCTATGAATAGATTCAGGTTTTGCATTTTGGGAAGAAATATCACAGAAGTAAATGATGCCGTGTTCTTCTTAGTGCATTCTATCAGGAAGTGTATGATGTTTTGTTTCATTACTGGTTATGTTAACCTTTATTACTTTGTTAATACGGTCTATGCTATGTTTCTTCACTGTGAAGTTAATATTTTATACTTTTATTAATTAGCAGTATTTTGGGAAGAGCTAATTTGAGGCTCTGTATATATCCTATTCCTCATCCACCTTTCACCAGTGAGTTTAGCATCCATTCATTCTTTTCTGCCTCAATTATCATTATCCCAGATTGAGCCAGAGGAAACTCCCTTCAGTCTGACTTCTGTGTCCTTTTGATAGGTCCATATTGTTCTTTGGATGCTTCCTTACTTCCTGTCACAGGATGTTCCAGGTTTATCTTGTACTTTCTTTACTCTAGTTGTAGAATCAGCCTCTTTAAGGGCATTGGTTCCTTGTAGTGGAAAATGGTATTTAGAAATCAAGATTATGTCACCATATATACTCATTGCTACTCAAGTGGCATTGATTTTGGATTCTCTCTGGACAGAGCTAGGAGATTTATGCATATACATATATATGTACAGATATATATGTATGTAATGACTGTGTATGAAATGTATATATATTTTTTTACACATACATTTATATCTATGTATATGTTTAACTATATATAATTATATAAAACTGTAAGTTTATACTGATGCCTTAATTCTACCAATACCATGGGATTTATTCTACCCTTCTGCTTTTCCATATTTGTACCTTGCTTCTCCAACTGTGAGGAATGTGACTTCAATTATCCCTAGTACATTTACTTATTTGACTTGTATCCCTGTTGTAGCCAGTTTCCTGACCCATGGACTTTCTTCTTGACCCTGGTTCCAGCGTACATATGGCCACATGGGCTGACTTGCTCCTGGTTCCCAACACTACATTTTAAAGTAATATTAAACTACATTTTATTTCTTCTTTTCCTTTATTGTCCAGGTCTTCCAAGATTTGCCAGCCAACCAGAACCTTCTTCAGTTTATGCTGGGAACAGTGCAATTCTGAATTGTGAAGTTAATGTAGATTTGGTCCCGTTTGTGAGGTGGGAACAGAACAGACAGCCTCTTCTTCTGGATGATAGAGTTATCAAACTTCCAAGTGGAACACTGGTTATCAGCAACGCTACTGAAGAAGATGGGGGACTTTATCGCTGCATAGTTGAAAGTGGTGGGCCACCAAAGTATAGCGATGAAGCTGAATTGAAAGTTCTTCCAGGTATTAATTTATTATCAGGACTTGTGGTTTTATGTTTATTAATGGATGAAAATTGTTGTTAGAATTTTCTTTTTAAATAAACACTGTTAAATATATGGTGTGACAAATTAATGTCAGCATAAGGAGTCTCAGTTTCTTATAGGCAGAGAAAAGAAGAAAATGTGCCAGAAAGATTTACTCTTTAGTGAATACATTAATAGAAATTTATGAAGCGATAAAGTGTATCTATGGCATTCTTCTTGGCCAAAGACACCCTAGGTCTGTGTCTTTTGTCAAGCCTCTATCTGCTCCTTCCCTGGAATGGGATACTTGATGTAGTTAGATCTCTTGTCAGAATCCGAGACTCCCTCGGGCTAGTTCATGTAAGGGATGGGCAGCGTGTTAACTAATAGAGCAGCTCTGGAGACACTAGTAGGCAAGAGCTCTTGGATCTTTATAGCGTTCCCCCATTTTAATGTAGACTCAGCCCCTTCTTCCCTCTCTTTGTGGGTTCTTACTCTTTCTGCCCCTGGTGGCTCTCCTCCTCTGTTTCGTGTGTCTTTTTTCAGCTGTGTAACTTCTGCTTACTCATAACTTCCTCTCACGTGTTGCTCATCCCAGGCATGCTAGCCTCCTGCTGCCTCCTGGCCTCTCAGCTTCTGTTCCCACTGCTGGGTGCCTGATTCCACATTTCTTCCTTCAAACCTGAGTTTATGAATATAATGGGGCCATCTTTACATTGTTTGGGCAGATTTTTTATATACAACTACTTTGTAGGCTAATTTTTAGTCTATGGATTGGCTTGCAAGGTGAGCCCAGTGTTGGGAGCAGCGACGCTTGAGGGTGTTCCTGATGGGCTTTGAACTGACTTTTTTTTTAAGGCAGTTTCTTTCTTTGTCATCATCATCCATGCCTTTGCCATTCCTGTCCCTGTGTATTTTCAGCTTAGCAGCCACAGTTATTTTTTAAAATGTATATTAGATTATAAAATAAAATAAAATATGTATTAGATCATGTTACATCTTTGCTCAAAACCTAATGGTTTCTCATCTTAGAGCAAAGTCCTTGGCCTGTAAGGCTTTGTATAATCTTAATGCCCCCTTCCTCACCATCTCTCTCCTTCCATCTGGTACTCTTCTCTCCCTCACTCTATGATTGTGACCACCTTATGTTTCCAGAACACTCCAGACATTCTTTTGCTTTGGGGTCTTTCTACTTGCCATTTGCCCTGCCTGGAATCCTCTTCCCTCAGATATCTGCCTGACACAACCGTCTTATTTCTCTGCTCAAATATCACTTCATTGTTAAGCCTTCCTTGGCCACTGTTTAAAACAACAGCCTTCCATATCCACCCTGGTACTTTCCTCTTTCCCCCTTAATTTTACTTCAGAACATATCCATTGTCTGACATACAATGTCTTTTATTTCTTGTCTCTCTCCCCTAGTAGTATATAAGGTCAACAAGGGTAGGGAATTTTGTCTGCTGCCAAGAATGGTAACTGACACATAGAAGCCAGTAAATATTTGTTCAAATTTATTTGTTTCTATCAAAATATGATTAAATTTAGCTAAATCCCAATGGGAAAACAAGAAAACTGTTGCCATATTGCAGCATCTTCTAGTCTACTTCCTGACTTGCTTTTACATGGCAGAGGTCCTATTTCTTCTCTGGGGTACCATTCAAGCAAAGCCTCAAAACCAGATCCAAGGAAAAAAAGATTTTCAGTGTCAGAGGATGAACCACCACTCAATATCTGAAACAAAAACAAAATAATGTTTTATTTACTTAAGTGAGGAAAAATCATAGTTGTTAAGCATAGTCTTCTTGAATAACGCAAACTGCTGCTCTCGCATAGAATTTTGGGGAAGACGTTATTTTTGGTGTGTTGGTTAAGAGGCAAGAGTGGGTTGATGTCAGCCATAGAAGCATGTTTTATGGTTGGTTGCGGAGGTGGGAGCAGGTTAATGTCAGCTATAGAAGCAAGTGATTCCACTTCTCAATGGCTGACTTTTAAAGCCTGAGGCTGTCACTCGTTGGCTGGCTTTCAAAGGCATGTTCACTGAAGCGAGCTGTCACTCATCTAATAGACAGTGTTTGCTTGTTACCATGGCTATAGAACTGTCATCCATTAGTTACGCAAGTCTAAAGCCAGCCCTGGTGGTTGCTACCATGGCTGTAGAACATCTCTTCCTGAGAGTATGGGGCCAAGAGTTCTATCTCTTTACTGAGAACAGTCTTTTTTCTCAAAACTGAACACTGGAAATACCACTCCATCAAGAAGAGAACCCTGTCTTCTACCCATTAGAGTGTGGCCTTTTCAGATACCCATAAGAGGGCAGCTGTATGAAGTGAGCACACACAGTAGCAGCCTAACAGTCGTACCATTATAAAAATCAAGGGATTGACAGACTAAGTGAATGAGTTAAAGAGATGAAACTCAGAAAGATTTTTAGAAGTAACACACAGATGTAGGGATGTAAAGGAAACCTCTTACGATATCCCTATGAATGGAGAGGATGCTGTTAAGGGTCCTGAGCTTGCTTAGTCTTTTCTCTCTTTGTACCACTCATGAAACACTTACTTTATTCAGTCTTTTGATGTGAAGGGGATTCTTGTCAAATATCCCTCAGTTGACTAGTAAGCACCTTGAAGTTCGGAGCTACAACTTCTACATCCTTAAGGTCCCCAGAGAGCCTAGCACAGTGCTTTACACATCAAAGTGATTAAGGAAATGTTTGCTAATTTATTTTTTTAAGATTTATATATTTATTTTGGGGGGCGGGGCACAGGGAGAGGGAGAGAAAGAATCTCAAGCAGACTCCCTGCTGAGCATGGAGCCCAAAGCAGGGCTCGATTTCATGACCCTGAGATCATGACCTGAGCCGAAATCAAGAGTCAGACACTTAACCAACTGAGCCACCCAGGCACCCGGAAATGTTTGCTAATTTAAATGGGCGGTTCTTGTGTCACTTTTGCTTAAAATATTTTGTTATGTAAAGCCACATAGGGCGCCTGGCTGGCTCAGCTGGTAAAGCATGCATCTCTTGATCTTGGGGTCATGAGTTCAAGCCCCACACTGGGCATGGAGTCTACTTAAAAAAAATAAAATAATAAAGCCACACAGACTGAATAGGAATTTGCCATTCCTCATCATTAAAGTAGTAAAGTGCTTTCTTAATTATTGTCTTTTGTTTTTTAATTTTTTAGATCCTGAATTCACTTCAAACTTGGTATTTTTGAAACAGCCTTCTTCCTTAGTCAGAGTCATTGGTCAGAGTGCAGTGTTGCCGTGTGTTGCTTCAGGACTTCCTACTCCAACCATTAGATGGATGAAAAATGAGGAGGCGCTTGACACAGAAAGGTAATGTTGTCTGCCTAAAAGCTTTTTTCAGCCTTAGCTTGAGACTTGGTCTAATCTAATTTGGGACTACTGATTAATAATGAAAAAAGTGGTGATCTACTTTATTTTTATTTAAGCACATTATAATGCTCATTTATCATTTTTGAAATAGTTTATACGCTATATATGATTAGGATGTTTAAAGAAAAAATTGCTTTCAAAATATTAAGGGATAATTATTCCATCTGTTCTTTCTGAGCTGCAGTATACTTAGCTTAAGGCCTCAAGACCTCTTTCCCTAAATTGTTGCAGAAGTTTCTGGTCCTGACTAGCCTGAGACTTCTAATTCCTTTTCATGTGCATTTTGTTGATAGTAGTTTTTTCCTTTATTCTAACAATAAAAGAGAGTTTATTCCTCATCCTTCTGTTTTTGCCTTTTAAAATCATACGAGCCTTCTTCTATGATCATAAATTCTTTCTCTTCCACAAAAGCTTTTCTCTAAACATCAGCCATCCTGTCGTCCCTCATTACTTCCTTATGTAATAGGTGCTTGACATACGTAATGGGTGCTTTTCTCTGTTGTATTCTGATAAAAGAACTGAGGTAGCGGTGGTGGTGGTATTTAGGTATATTTTGTTTCCAAAGCAAAGTTATTTTGTGTGTTGTAGAATGTTTAGTATCATCCTTGGCCTCTATCCACTAGATGCCAATAGCACTCCCAAGTTGTGACAACCAAAAATGTTTCTAGATGTTGACAGATGTTCCTTGGGGGACAAAATGGTCCCCAGTTGAGGACCGCTGTTGCAGAGCAGTGCTGTCCAATAGAAATATGATGCAAGCGATGTGTGTAATTTAAAATTTTTGATAGCTAGGTAAAAAAAAAACTAAGATGTAACGCATACTACTAAATACTATAATAATTTATGTGATGCACCAGTTAAAGTGAAATGTAGTTCTACCAAAACAATAAATGTGGTTAGTGTTGCTTCAGCTTTTACATTTGAATAAAAATTAAATAAAATTTAGAGTTCAGGTCTTCATTCTAGCCACATTTCAAGTGTCAGAGACCACCTGTGCTAGTGGCTATTGATTTGGACTGAGCAGGTCTAAAGATTCCCAACTGAGTAATCCAAAGTAAGCAGACAGTCTTAATTTGTGTACTTAAGTAACCAAGACCTGGGAAAGGGGTAACTCTCTAGTTAGCTTGGTGATCAACCTTCACTGATTTCATTAGCAAAACTGATGGTATCATCTCCAATATCATCTCTTTCTTTCGCAGCACTCATCCAGTCACCAACTACTTCTGCCTATATTTTACATCCTTTCTTCCCACTCCTTTCCTTAGCTAAATATTAGGCGAAGAATTTATAAAACTTCAAGGGAATATTTAAAACTTACGCTAACTGAAACATAGGGAACCTTTAAAAAGGGAATAAAAATTTGAAGCTCTCTTGGAGTAGAAATTTAAGTTGGCTATATGTTAGAACAAAATCTTTATCAGGAGTAGGAAAGCTGGGGCACCTAGGTGGCTCAGTCGGTTACCCATTCAACTCTTGATTTCAGCTTGTCGTGATCTCAGGGTGGTGAGATCCAGCCCCTCATCGAGTTCCACACTCAGTAGGGAGTCTGTTTGGGATTTTCTCTCTCTCTCTCTCTGCCCCTTCCCCTGCTTGTGCACTCTCTCTCAAATAAATTAATCTTTAAATTACTGTTTAATTAAATTTTATTTATACGAGAGAGTGCAAGTGGGGAGAGGAACGAAGGGCGGGGGAGAGGAACAAGCCCACTCTGCAGTGAGTACAGACTCTGACATGGGGCTCGATCCCAGGACTCTGAGATCATGACCTGAGCCTAAATCAAGAGCAGGTCGCTTAACCACCCGAGCCACCGAGGTACCCCAGAAATAAATAAATCTTTAAAAAAGGGGGAGGGGTAAGAAAGCTGAAATAGGTTCTTTTAAAAGATTTCGTATTTTATCATCATAGAAAGACATTCTGAAGATATATAATGATAAAGGAGTTTGATTTCTTACATAAGAAATAAAAGTGAGGATTGCTATGATTCTCGTTTGCTTATTCAATAATTATTCAACAAATGTTTACTGAAAGCCAATTATGTTAAGCAGTGTTCTAGGTACTGGGAACAGAGTAGTGAACTGAATAGAGTTTTGCTGATATTCTAGTGGGGAAGAGTCAGACAGTAATCATTTAAACATGTAAAAGTTCAGTTTATGATAAGTGCTATGAAGAAAATTAAGACAAAAGTATGCCAGGGATACCAAGAGAGGTAGAGGTATGATTGCTATCTTATATAGTATGTTGGACAGCTGTTCCTTTAGTAAAGTGATTCTCATACTGGGGTCTAGATGTGGTTGGGGTATATAAGTCATAGTAGAAATGTTACAAATCTTCCTTTTATGTTGCATAAAATTATTACATTCAATTTTATTCAAACATATTTCTTAGGGGAAATGTTTTTTAATTAAATCAAATGTGGATATATCATGGCTAGCAATATCTCTCTGAATTTGAAGGATAAATCAGAAGACTGAGTAGACTGTTTTCTACCTTGAGTTCTCTAGGCTTCTGAATACTTGGGTTACATGGTAGAAAAGTCTGAGAAGCATTGCTTTGGAATAGTGCTGCCTCAGGAAGCTTCACAAGCATGTAGGAGGAGGACAGTGTTGATGGTGTTCATGTCAGTATTTCTAAACCTTAGCATAGTGTCTGGCACATAATGGGGTAGGGAAAGCGGTAACCAATAATTTTTGGTCAGATATCTGAATGTAGTATAGGAGAATCAGAATGCTTCAGGTTAGATGTAGGTAATTACTCAAAATGTCTGTTTCTACCAGTGCCTTATGAGATATGTAGATGGGCCTTAGCTCATAAATTATTTAAACCCCAAATTAGAAAGAAATTTTGAAATTGGAAGAAACAAGTGGTTAGAAATCTAGATAGTGCTAGGCTGGCTTTGGTAAAAATCTTGAACTATTAGACATCCTTCTCTATTACTAATCTTAAGGCCTCTTTGAAAATGAATATTTTAAAACATTACCTGGGAGAAGCTAAGATGGCAGAATAGTAGGAGGACCCTAGGCTTGCCTCTTCCCTTGAACACAGCTAGATAAATATCAAATCATTCTGAATACCCAAGAAATTGATCTGAGGACTGACAGAACAAACTGCACAACTAGAGGCAAAGAGGCCACAACGTAGAAGTTAAATTTGCAAAATATAAAGAAAAAATCCTAAGAGCAGCAAGACAAAAGAAGTCCTGAACTTACAAGGGAAGACAAATGAGGTTAAGAGCAGATCTATCCACAGAAACTTGGCAGGCCACAAGAGAGTGGCATGATATATTCAACGTGCTGAATGGCAAAAATATGCAGATAAGAATACTCTATCCAGCAAGGCTGTCATCCAGCATAGGAGAGAGAAAGAGTTTCCAGACAAACAAAAACTAAGGGAGTTCATGACCGCTAAACCAGGCCTGCTTAACCAAGAAATATTAAAGGGGCCTTTTTGAGTGGGAAAGAAAGACCAAAAGCTTCAAAGACTAGAGAGAAACAGAGAAAATCTCCAGAAATGACAGAACAAGTAATAAAATGGCACTAAATTCATATCTATCAATAATCACTCTGAATGTAAGTGGACTAAATGCACCAATCAGAAGACATAGGGTGTCCGAATGGGGGGAAAAAAAAACCCAACAAGACCCATCTATATGCTGCCTACAAGAGACTTATTTTAGACCTAAAGACACCAGCAGATTGAAAGTGAGGGGATAGAGAACCATTTGTCATGCTAATGGACATCAAAAGAAAGCCAGAGTAGGAGTACTTATATCAGACAAACTAGATTTTAAACTGAAGACTGTAACAAGAGATGAAGAAGGGCACTATATCATAATAAAAAGATCTATCCAGCAAGAAGACCTAACAATTTTAATATTTATGTTCCCAATTTGGGAGCACCCAAATATGAATAACAAACATAAAGGAATTCATTGATAATACAATAATAGTAGAGGATTTTAACACCTTACTTACATCAACAGACAGATCATCTAGGCAAAATCAACAAGGAAACAATGGCTTTGAATGACACACTGGACCAGATGGACTTAAAGATATGTTCAGAACATTTCATCCTAAAGCAGCAGAATACACATTCTTATCGAGTGCACATGGGACATTCTCCAGAATAGATCACATACTAGGTCACAAATCAGACCTCAACAAGTACAAAATGATTGAGATCATACCATGCATATTTTCCGACCATAATGCTATATAACTTGAAGTCAACCACATGAAAATTTTTGGAAAGACCACAAAGACATGGAGGTTAAAGAACATCCTACAAAAAAATTAATGGGTCAACCAGGAAATTAAAGAAGAAATTTTTAAAAAATACATGGAAACAAATGATAATGAAAACACGATGGTCCAAAACTTTTGGGATGCAGCAAAAGCAGTCATAAGAGGGAAGTATATAGCAATACAAGCCTACCTCAAGAAGCAAGAAAAATCTCAAATATGCAACCTAACCTCACACCTAAAGGAGCTAGAGGAAGAACAACAAATGAAGCCTAAAGCCAGCAGAAGAAGGGAAATAATAAAGGTTAGCGCAAAAATGAATGATACAGACACATACAGACAACAGTAGAACAGATGAATGAACCCAGGAGCTGGTTCTTTGAAAGAATTAATAAAAGTGACAAACCCCTAGCCAGACTTATCAAAAGAAAAAAGAAAGGACCCAAATAAATAAAATCGCAAATGAGAGAAGAGAGATCACAACCAACACCACAAAAATACAAACAATTATAGGAGAATATTATGAAAAATTATATGCTAACAGATTGGGCAATCTGGAAGAAATGGATAAATTCCTACAAACATATAAACTACCAAAACTGAAACATGAAGAAATAGAAAACTTGTTCAAATTTTTTTGAAGTTCAAGACTGATAAACCAGCAAAGAAATTGAATCAGTAATCAAAAATATCTCAAAAATTATGGGAAGAGCCCAAATTTCCATCAACTGATGAATAAAGAAGATGTGGTGTATATATATGCAATGGAATATTACTCAGGCATAAAAAGAATGAAATCTTGCCATTTACAATGATGTGGATGGAGCTAGAGAATATTATGCTAAGTGAAAAAAGTCATAGAAAGAAAAATACATTATGATTTCATTCATATGTGTAATTAAAGAAGAAAATAGATGAACATTGGGGGAAGAAAAAGAGAGAGGGAAGCAAACCATAAAACAGAGTCTTAACTATAGAGAACAAATGGAGGGTTGCTGGAGGGAGGGTGGGCGGGGGATGGGCTAGATGGGTGATGGATATTAAGGAGGGCACTTGTGATGAGCACTGGGTGTTGTATGTAAGTGATGAATCACTAAATTCTACTCCTGAAACTAATATTACACTATATGTTAACTAAATGGAATTTAAATAAAAATTTGAAACAAAATAAATACATGAATAAATTCTTGTGACCATTAAAATAAATAAATAAATAAATAAATAAATAAATAAATAAATAAAACATTACCATGACTTTTGTAACTGTCTTAAGAATTGATATATTTACCTAATCTTTCCATCAAATTTGTTCAGATCCAAACCAATCATAGCTACTGAAGGAAGGGTGGTAGTGGAAATGTGTCCAATTCACTGAGTAGTTTTATTTTAAAGGGAGAGAATCCAGAAAATACAAATGCTAAAGTGTAGAGTGACTGCACAATGTAATGTTCTGTTTTGGTGGAATGACAGATCAGAACCCAGCTGCAAAGGAACAGGTTATAGTTATAAAAATGCTTAATGTATTATAATTGACAATAATAGAAAAATTATTTAAAAAACAAGTGGAGGAGTCACATTTCTGAGAAGATGGAATAGATGTATTTTTCCCTATTCTTCCCACTACTAAAAATCCCAGACATTATATGTAAAACAAACCTAATAAGACTCTGGGGTTGCCTGGGTGGCTCAATCAGTTAAGCATCTGACTCTTAACTCAGGTGTTGATCTCAGGGTCGTGAGTTCAAGCCCTGTGTTGGGCTCCATGCTAGGTGTGGAGCCTACTTAAAAAGAAAAAAAAGAAAAAGGACTCTGAAAGGTGGAGAGAGGAAGAATGACTGGCTAGAGACCGTGGGACCCAAGGAACAACATGATGGTGAGTTCCTTGGGTTTTGTTTTTGCCTCATATATCCCAACATGAGCTAAAGAAGCTGGCAACCTGAAAATGCCAACAGGCACATTCAAAAAAGTTCTTAACAAACATGTGCTCTCTCTAGCCAGAGGACCAGTAAAGAGAAAGCATAGCAAGACAAAAAGTATAAGACTATAATCACTCCTACTTTAACCAAACACTACGGAAGAAACTGCAGCCCCACCTTCACCTATGTGAGCAAAAACCCAAGTGGGAAGGCTAGACTGCCACCCTTACCAGGTTGTAATGAGATCCCGCAACCTATATGGTATCAGGAGCTAAATAGGGAGGCAAAACGTTCATCTCAACCAGGCAGTATCAAGGCCCTCTCTTTTGCTGTGTTAGTAGAAACCACATAGGGAGCGTGGACTTTTATCCCACCTGGCGGTAAAAGATATTTCTTCCCTTCCCCACGAGGGTGGTATTAAAGGAGGCCTTGTGGAGAGTCAGAACTTTCATCATCATGTAGTATTGAGGCCCCCCTCCATGGTGTCAGTGGACACTATATGGGGAATGGTAATGAGGTATTCCTACTGCACCAGCCAGAGGACAGTATCAGTGAGGGCCTAGTGGGGAGTCAGAACTCCCAGCCCTGTTAAGGAATAATGAGGAATCCCCACTTCCCCTTGGGTATTAAAATGAAGACTGAGTAGGGAACCTGGACTTCCACCTCCATCTGACAGTAATAAGATGGTACCTCCCCCTTCCTCTAGAGGAGTGTCAGCAGAAGCCACCTAAAATGAAAGGTTTAGTGAGATCCAGAGTCTCATAACATACTCCAGATATCCAGATTTCAATTTAAAATGACTCATCATACCAAGAACCAGGAAGATCTCAAATGAGAAAAGACAATAGATGTCAACATTTAGATGGCAGGTTTTAGAATTATCTGATATATTTTAAAGCAGTCACCATAGAAATGCTTCAATAATTACAAACACACTTGAAACAAATGAAAAAAATAGAACATCTCAGCAAAAACATAGAAAAGTCTCCTCAAATAAATAGCAGATTTAAAGAACCAAGTAGAAAATTTGGAAGTTAGACCATAAAAAAATAAAATCAGTGGATGGGCTTAGCAGTAGACCAGATGGGACAGAGGAAAGAATCCGTGAACTAGAAAAATAGAAGACACAATGGTCAGTATTAGGACTGAAACAAGGGATGCTACTGCAGATCCTACAGGCATCAAAAGGGTAAGGGCACACTATACGCAACTAAACACATGTAAATACACATGTGAGTCTGACAGCTTATACAAAATAAACTACTTGCTCCAAAACACAACCTACCACATCTAACCCAATATGAAATAATTTGAATAGGTCTCTGTTAAGGAGATTGACTTTGTAATTTTAAAACTCCTAAAAAAGAAGTCTCCAGGCCCAGATGGTTTCACTGGAGAGTTCTAATGTTTAAAGAATTAACACCAGTTCTACACAATCTCTCCAGAAAATAGAAGGAATTGAAGCTAGTATCACTCTGATACCAAAACCAGACAAACATAGTACAAAAACAAAAACTACAGGCCAACAGGTCAATACCCCCTCATGAATATAAACATAAAGATTCTTAACAAGGAGCGCCTGGGTGGCTTAGTTGGTTAAGCGACTGCCTTTGGCTTAGGTCATGATCCCAGGGTCCTGGGATCGAGCCCCGCATCAGGCTCCCTGCTCAGCGGAGAGCCTCCTTCTCCCTCTCCCTCTGCTACTCCCCCCTGCTTGTGCTCTCTCTCTCTGTCAAATAAATAAAATCTTTAAAAAAAATTCTGAACAAAATACTAGCAGAGTGAATTCAGATGTGTGTGTATATATATACATATATATTCAAATGTGTGTATGTATATGTGTGTATGTAAATATATATGTATGTATATTTATATACCATAACCAAGTAGGGTTTATTCCAGGGATGCAAGGCTGACTCAGTATTCCAAAATTAATATAATCTAACATATTAAAAAACTAAAGAAAAAACCTACATGATCAAATTAATAGAGAAAAAGCATTTGACAAAATTCAACACCCTTTCATTATTTGAAAAAACGTTCAGAAAAATAACTTAAGAACATATACAGAAAACTTACAAGCTAACATTATATTTAATGGTGAAAGACAGTACTTCCTCTAAAGATCAAGAACTAGTTAAGGAAGTTCACAGTCAGTGCTAGAAGTTCTAGCCAGTTCAATAAAGCAAGAAAAAGAAAAAGCACACAGATCTAAAAGGAAGAAGTAAATAACCTCTATTTGCAAATGATATGTCTCCATAGAGAATCCCAAGGAATCCACAAAAAAACCTTTTAGAACTAAGAAGTAAGTTCAGCAAGTCACAAGATATAAGATAAACATAAAAATCAATTGTATTTCCTCAACATCACTCATCATTAGGGAAATGCAAATCAGAATTACAGTGAGTATCACCTCACACCTGTCAGAATGGCTAAAATCAAAAACACAAGAAACAAGTGTCGGTGAGGATGTGGAGAAAAAGGAACCATAGTGTAGTGTTGGTGGGAATGCAAACTGGTGCAACCACTGTGAAAAACACTATGGAGATCCCTCAAAAAATTAAAAATAGAACTATCCTATGATCCAGTAATCACACTACTGGGTATTTAACCAGAGAATAGGAAAACATTAATTCAAAGGGATACATGAGACCCTTTGTTTATAGCAGCATTATTTATAATACCCAAGATATGGATGCAGCCCAAGTGTCCATCTACAGATGAATGGATAAAGAAGATATGGTACACTTATACAATGGAATATTACTCAGTCATAGAAAGAATGAAATCTTGCATTTGCAATGACATCAATGGATTTAGAGAGTATAATGCTAAGGGAAATAAGTCAGAGAAAGACAAATACTGTATGATCTCACTCATATGTGGAATTTAAAAAACAAAACAAATGAGCAAAGGTAAAAAAGAGAGAGAAACCAAGAAACAAACTCTTAACTATAGAGAACAAGCTGATGGTTACCACAGGGGAGGCAGGTGGGGGAATGGGTGAAATAGGTGATGGGGATTAAAAAGCACACTTATGATGGGGGAAAAAAAAAGAATCTAGGTTATAAAACAGAAATTAGGCACCAGGAAACAAGATTGGGTAAATTCAGACCAAGGCAGCAGAGGAAAAAGCCAAGCCAGGGTAAGCCAAGGATGTTTTGAGAAGGGCAATTCAAAGTCATTGAAGAAAAGAGATAACATATTACTGCTCTTAATTTCTCTTCCCTAAGACTGCTCTGACGCCAAGTCTCATTGAAGAAGAATTAAGACAGCTTTAGTCCTTGAGAATAAGGAGGGGGAATGGAGAACATTCCTGGCCACTGGGAACAAACCGGGTGGCCATCCTTCAGAAATGGAGGAAAACTGCCTAAGACAATCTTGGCTCTTTATAATGAACAAATGGTCAGAGAGAACTTTATGCAAAGGACTTTGCATTTTTGGAATTCTTGTTTATGTAGCAATTATAAGCATATAAGTGTATATATTTCCATTTAAAAATATTTTTATAGAAAAAAATACAGATGAATGGACTATGAAGAAAAATATCATTTGTATTTCTGTGTACTAGCAATGAGCATGTGAACACCGAAGTTACAGATACAATAGCATTTACAATCACTCACAAAAATTGAAATACTTAAGTTGAAAATCTAACAAAACTTGTTAGATTTGTATACTAAAAAACACAAAATGCTAATGAAAGATATCAAAGAAGATCTGAATAAATAGACCTACAGTGTCTTTGGATTGGAAGACTCAGTAGTAAAGATGTCAGTTCTTCAAATTGATACACAGGTTAACTCAATTCCTGTCAATATCCCAGCAAGATCTTTTGTAGATATAGACAAGACTATTCTAAAATTTAGATGGAAAAGCAAAGGAACTGGAATAGTTAACAGTTTTTTTAAAAAGTGAGAAGAATCAGTCTACCTTATTTCAGGACTTTGTATATAGCTACAGTGATCAAGACTGTATGGCATTGAGGATAGTCACATATATCCCTGGGACAGAATAGAGAATTCAGATTTAGACCAAACAAAAATGCCCAACTAATTTTTGACAAAGATGTAAAAGCAGATCAATGGAGGAAAGATAGCATTTTTTTAAAAGATTTTATTTATTTATTTGACAGAGACACAGCGAGAGAGGGAACACAGGGAGAGAGGGAGAAGCAGGCTTCCCGCTGAGCAGGGATGCGGGGCTCGATCCCACAACCCGAGCCGAAGGCAGATGCTTAACAACTGAGCCACCCAGGCACCCCAGGAAAGATAGCATTTTTTTTTTTTTTAAGATTTTATTTATTTATTTGAGAGAGAGAATGAGAGAGAGAGCACATGAGAGGGGGAGGGTCAGAGGGAGAAGCAGACTCCCTGCTGAGCAGGGAGCCCGATGCGGGACTCGATCCTGGGACTCCAGGATCATGACCTGAGCCGAAGGCAGTGGCTTAACCAACTGAGCCACCCAGGCGCCCGGAAAGATAGCATTTTTAACAAATGCTGCTGGAGCAGTTGGTCACGCCTCTCAACCTATGTCTCACACGTCATATAAAAAATTAACTCTTGGACCTAAATGTAAAATGCAAATGAAATTTGAGAAAAGAAATCTGGGAGAATACCAGGATCTAGGGCTAGGCAAAGAGTTATTAGATTTGACACCGAAAGCACAATCCATAAAAGGAGAAGTTGAAAATTGGATTTCATCAAAATTAAAAACTTTTGCTCTGTGACAGACCCTTTTAGAGGATGAAAAGATAACTACAGAGTGGAAGAAAATATTTGCAAACCACATCTTCAACAAGTGTATGTAAAATGTATAATAATCTTTCAAAACTCAACAGTAGAAAAGCACATAATCCAATTAGAAATAGGCAAAAGACATGAATAAATGTTTTACTGGAAAAGATGAAGATGGCAAGTAAGCACAAGAAAAGTTGTTTCACATTGTTAGCCATGAGGGAAATGCAAATTAAAATCACAGTAAGATACTGCTGTGTACCTATCAGAATAGCTACACTTTGTAAAAATGGACAGCATCAAATGCTGCAAGGATGTGGAGAAATGGGATCACTCTGACACTGCTGGCTGGAATGTGAAAATGGTACAGCCACTCCACAAAACTGGCAGTTTCTTTAAAAACTTAACATGTTGCAACTACCGTATGACCTAACGTTAACACTTTTGGGCATTTGTCCTGTAGAAATGAACTTCATGTTCACACACAAGTCTGCATATCTGTATTCACAGCAGCTTTATTCATAATAGCCCCAAACTAGAAACAGCCCAGATGTCCTTGATTGAGTGAATGGTTAAACAAACTAAGGTATATCCATACTGTGGAATTCCTACTGAGCAATAAAAGGAAGGAACTATTGATATATGCAGCAACCTAGATGAATCTTTGGAGAATTATGCTGAGTGAAGAAAGCCAAGCCCCAAAGGTTATATACTGTATGATTTTATTTATATAATATTCTTCTTGAAATGACAAAATTAACTGAAATGGAGAACAGATTAGTGGTTGCCAGGGGTTAATGAGGAGGTGGGAGGAGGAGGAAAGAGGGTGTCGCTGTAAAAGGGCCGTAGGAGGGATCCTTGTGGTGATGGAAATGTCAGTATTCTTGTTGTGATGTTGTAGTCTACGAGGTTACCACTGGGTAAAGATGTACATACAATACATCTCTGTATTATTATTTTTTTAAAGACTTTTATTTATTTGTCAGAGGGAGAGTGAGAGAGAGAGAGCACAAGCAGGGGAAGCGGCAGGCAGAGGGAGAAGCAGGCTCCCTGCCGAGCAGGGAGCCCCAAGTGGGGCCCAATCTCAGGACCCTGGAATCATGACCTGAGCAGACCTGGCAGACGCTTAAATGACTGAGCCATACAGGTGTCCCCTCTCTGTATTATTTCTTAAAACTGCAGTTACCTCATAATAAAAAGTTTAGTGAAAACAAAACAAAACAAAACAAAAAAAACAAGAGAATAAATATTGTTCCCTTCCTTTCCTGCTGTTTTAAAAGAAGAGATGTCCTTTTGTGCTCTAAATCTTATTATTTTCCATTTTCTCCAGCACTTTTATGAATCTTCTCAAATTTTTTCCTCTCCATTGGCTCCTTCTCTTTTTGCCTATAAAAAGGCTTACCTTTCTCTCACTCAAGTAACAACACACAGAAACTAAATTAAACAAGCCAATTTCCTTTTGTTTTCCCCTTCATACATACTACCCTAACCTTAAGAATCTTCCTTGACATGTGTTTCTTCCTCAGCCTCTCTATCTAATCCATCTACATCTGTCATGGAACCTCCTAACTATCTCTGAAAACCACCTTATTCCAAGCTACTGTCAGTTGTCACCTCAGTTACCACAGGACTCTCCTGTTCTTCCCATACTTACTCTGGCTTCATTGTGTGAAGCCACCAGTGTGGCTTAAACTTGGCCACACTGGTTATTTTCAGATCCAGAAACACACTGTGGTCCTTTCTGCCACTGTTCTCTTGAATATGCTAGTCTTTCTTTCTGAAATCTTTTTCTCCTTCTCATTATTAGTTAGCTCCTTCTCATTCTTCAGATCTCTGTTCAAGGGTTACTTTGGTCAGAAAAATTTCATTTCTAATTTCCTGGTGGGTTCTTCTGGTATAGCATTTTGTGGAATTACCATCTTCCATGTATGTCTTTCCCACTGAGTCGCACGGGCGCACTGGCTGTGTTCTGCTCGCTGCTGCGTCCCCCGCTGCTGTCTGGCACATGGAGGCACACCAATAAATATTTGCTGAGTGGGTAAATCCCTCTCCTTACCTGCATCATCCATTGTTTTTAAGAGTTGTCTCTCTCTCAAAAAATACTTTTTGCTTTCTTTTTACCTCTGTTGTTATTGCCAGAGTTCATCTTTTTCTCTTTAATTCTGGACCATTACAATAATTTCACAATCAAACTTTCTGCTTCTAGTCTTTTACCCATTCCTCTTGTCCTTCACTAAATCATGTGATTCATCTCCTTCAAGGCCTTTCCCTTGGCAAAACAAGCAAACAAACAAAAAGTCTCCTTTGTACCATCTCCTAGACTGAGCCCTGACTCCCCAGCGACACACACACATACTTTGTCCAGCAACACTCAACCTAACTTGGGTCCAGTGACCATGCTTACTTTTCACACACTGTTCCTTTTGCTTATATCTTTGAATTTTGGAGTTCTAAAGACTCGATTGCCATCTTACTATAAGCTCTCATATCATCACGTGAACAAGTTAAATGAATTCTGCCAAGCTAACAGCCATTCTTCCTCCCAGGCTTCTTTTAAGGGAGTAAAATCAATTCCATTCAGAAAGATTGACTTCTGTACCGGCACTCAATTATGGCAAATATGAGGCAAGCAAGTATCAGGAATATTTTTTAGTATAATTATTAAGTAGGAATTACTGTATCTCAGTTCAAAAGTACCATACCAACTAGTATTTCAAATTATCTTCCCCTCAACTGGGTATCATATGTATATATTGCTGATTTTCCACTCGTGAGCATTGTTTTCCATTTCTGAAGATTAGTAGTAATTTTGTCTAAGGGTGAAATAGAGGATTTTCAATTTTGTAAATTTTTCTTATTTTGTGAGGCATGGAAACCCAGTCTTATCTCTCTGTTTTATCCAAGTAGTTCTTGCTTTATTCCATGATATGTTTACTGCTTCTCTCTCTCATCACATTAAATTGGGATTTGAGGTCTAATAGAGATGTTTCAAATTAGAAGGCCACTTGATAAAGTTCAGTCGTGATCTTGCAGGGTATTTCATAGAGAAGCCACCAAACCTGATTCTGGTTTTCCTCTTTGTCCAGAAACTTAATCTTGTTTATCAGATTCAGGAAGCTTAATTACTCAGGTTCACAGTGTACTGAAATTTAAGCTAGAATAGCTCTTTACTTAGGATGAGAATTATAAATGTGGCACAGACAGAATAGTCATAATAGTCATTTCCTCTCTTTTTTCCCCATCAGAAATTCTCTATGAAAACCATATTTTTTGTTGAGCATAGTTACAGATAGGAAATGTGACAGTATTAAGATTTGAGAGAAAAATCTGCCTATGAAAACCAGTTTAGAGATAGAACCTCAAAATAAAAATAAAATTATAACTCCACAAACGCCAAATCAACTAAACCTTTTTGCTTTATAAAAACTTGATGAGAATATTGATTTGTGATTTTTTCCCTTGATGTTATAGGATCACTTACTTTTTCTTTAAATATTCTCTTTAAAAGGTTTAAATCACTGTATAGATTTGGGTTATAGTGGTCAGTGTCCTTGTTGATGATGGCATGATAGCAGGTTCTTACCTGGTAACCACACCCAGGTTGCTGCTCTCTGGCAAGCGTGTTCTCTCCCTTCCCTGTCCCTTTTCCTCCCTTTCCTAGCCAAGCCACCACAGGAAACTTTCAGTAGGCATCGTGGCCCCACGACTTTGTGTTTCTGATCTGACATTTTACCTTCTCCAGTTGTCCTCTCAATTTGGCATACCTGAATCAATCTCAGATTGATTCCAGAATTCAAAATTAGATCATGTGTGGAAAAACTGGGCAGAGTTGGGAGGCAGGGATGGATTGTGGGGAGTGGAATTGGTTATAAAAGTAGTGTACCTTTGAGAATAATTAGATGTGTTCAGAGATAGGGGCACCTGGGTGGCTCAGTCGGTTAAACGTCTGACTCTTGATTTTGGCTCAGGTCATGATCTCAGGATTGTGAGATTGAGCCCCGATTTGAGCTCCACGCTGGGTGTGGAACCTGCTTCAGATTCTCTCTCTCCCTCTCCGCTGCCCCTCCCCACCCCAAGCTTCATGCTCTTTCTCTCTCTCTCTCAGAAAAAATAAGTGTTAGAGATAATTCATTGTAACATTTTGGTTTGTGTTTGTGATATTTATGCATGTAAAATATGAGCAGAGTAATTGGACTAAATTCAATTCTGCTAATTTTGTTAGTCTCTCTGTAGCCATATAAATAATAATGCTTTTTAAGTGTTTTCTCTGTTTTATGTAGAGAGTTTCTCAGGTATTTATTATTTTCCTAATTCTGAAATGTGTCAATATTTTTTTATGCAGCTCTGAAAAATTGGTGTTGCTGGCAGGTGGTAGTCTGGAGATCAGTGATGTTACTGAGGATGATGCGGGGACTTATTTTTGTATAGCTGATAATGGAAATGAGACAATTGAAGCTCAAGCAGAGTTTACAGTACAAGGTATGTAAATATTTCCTGTATAAATAAATTCTGTGTACTTTATTGGTTTGCTAATTGTTTAACATTAAAGTAGAAGAGACAATACAGCATAATAGTTAAAACCCTGAGCTTTATGCCAGTTTGCTTAGGTTCAATTCTGGGCCTTATATTTCCTAGCTATGTAACTATGGGAAATTTACTTAACCTCTCTGACGCTCATTTACCTCCCCTGTAAACGGAGATAACAAGAGTACTTACCTCATTGAGGTTGTTTTAAGGATTTAAAAGAGTTAATATTTGTAAACTCCTAGAATATGTGACTAGAATATGATAAGAGCCCAGTTAATTATTGATATTATCTGCAGAATAGTATGGGGAAGGCTGTGTTCTGGGACATCTGGAAGTTCAGCTCACTTTTCTTGTCTCACAGAGACTTCTTATACTCTGACCTAGAACCTTTTATCTCCTAAGCATTGGTGTTCCCTCCTTTCCGGAGAATAGATCACCCAGGACGGAATGCACTGTGTCTCTCAATGTAACATGGTCATCTCTGTGATGATTTGATGATTTATTTCTTTCCGTTCAACTAATGTTGGTCATCACAGCATCTTCCCTTACAGGCTCTCTGATTCAGAAGTCAGAGAAAATGAACATGACATAATCTCTTCTTTATCTCCATGTCCCTTGCCCTTCCTCCATATTGAAATGTACCCTCAGAGGAATATTTGCTCTCTCTCCTATAATTTGTCTACACTCTCATTTTATCTTTGTTTCAACTAAAAATTTTAAGACCTTTCTGTTACTTTCAGAAAAATCCAACATTGCTTGGATATGTAGAGGTATATTTTGGCTCATGATGTTCATTATTACCTTGTCTCAAATTGTATTATATTTTATTGAATACTTCTTGATCTGTGGTTTAGGGTTATTTCATATTTTTATGAAAGTTTGTTTCTCTTGGCTCACTGGTGGGTTTCAGAGTAGGAAGTATGATAGCCGCATTTATACCTCCAGTAGTCACCAGAGGACTCAAATTTGTTTTGTTTTATATATAATATATATATTTTAAGTTTGTTTATTTTTGGTAATCTCTGCACCCAATGTGGGGCTTCAACTCACGACCCTGAGGTCAAGAATTGCATGCTGCACTGACTGAGCCAGTCAGGTGCCCCTCAAATTTGTTTTTGATAGGAATTGGGAAATAGACTGCTTGGGGTCCTTCTATGCTGGCAAAAGCACAGAATGTTTATGTTCTCTATTGCTATTTGTGAATGGATTCGTAATCTCTGAAAATCAAAAGAACAAGCCTTAGACTAGAACTATTACAGTTAATTGCATAACTATTGCCTCACCTACACTGAACCATTATTCTTGGCTAGGTGGACGGTTGGCTATGACCAGTTGTAGAATGACCAATTTCTATTTCTGTTTTGCTTATCTGTTTATCCAATTTATTTCTTTACCTCTGTGTGGATGGGATCATACAAGTAAAATATTAGTGAACTCCGTATTATTTGGTCCCTGTTCCTCCCTTACTAGATGTTTTCTCTTTTTGTTTTTACCATTAGTCAGATTCTTGGCCTAACACTCTCTTCCATTTCCTACCTGTGCCTCAGTTTCCTCCACTGTAAAGTACCTTGTTATTAACCTCAAATGTGAGGTATAGTTTCTGCCATATGTGTCAGTTGCATTTGTCCATGTGATTGTTTTCTGCTTTTTAACTTTTATTTATTGTATGGAATTGAATTAAAACTCTTCTATTCACTTATTAACTACATTTTTTTAGTTGTAAGATAATACATACATCTTACAATTTGTACCTAGTTCCATCTTCTCTGTCCCTAGAGAAAGTGCCCTTTAAATGAGTACATTCTAGAAAACTGAGGAAAGAATAAGTAAGGAAACCTAGATATTAAAAATTACCACAGACCTTCTCTAATTAAACAGCATGGTATTGGCCCAAGAGTAGGCAACCAAAAGGAATAAAATCCAGGTGTTACAAGTAATTATGGAACTTAAAAATACTATCAAAGTGGCAATTCAGTTCAGAGGGAAAAAACTTACTTAAATGGTATTGGTACAATAGATTTTCAAGTAGGAGAAAATAAAGTTGGTCAAAATATGAAAAAATGAAGAATATGTGAGTTTAATGTTTGTATTATCTGTGCTGGAAAAGACAGAACAGGAAAGAACATGTCAAGCAAAAACCAACAAATGTTGACTACATACACATTTTTTTTTAAGTTATATAGAAGAGCCCCTGTAAATAAAAGCTAAATGCAAATGATAGGCTAGGTGAGAATAGTTGTAACGCATAACTGAGAAAGGGTGAGAATCCTGAAAATACAGAGAGTTTCTGGAAACTGATTATAAAAAAAAAAATAACCTGAGGAAAATTGATAAAGAATATGAACAGTTCAGAAAGGCAGCTCAGAAAGAAGAGTTTATTAGCTGTTTGCATTTCTTTATTGGCAGATAGTCAGTCGTACTAGTAGTGAGAAAAATACAAATTTAAAAGATATCATTTTTCACAACCATTATACTGGCAAAAATTGAAAAGATTTTGACCTCCAGAGCATGTGGTGTGCGGTGTTGAGAACTGAAAATTATTATTGATAACATCTTGCCAGTACAGAATAGATAAAAAACATTACCTCCTTGGTGCTAGATATTGTATTCCTCCATGAAATTTAAGGTTGAATTAGCTTTTTTGATACCCTTATTATAGGGAACAACCAAATTCATTTATTAACCAAGTCTTACCAACTGTCCACCGATTCTTTCTCTTCCTCCCTACCTCACTTGTTAGGTCCATTTCATTTCTTGCCTATTGTTGAAAACGCATCCTATCTGCTAACTTCTCTATTTCTGACATAGTTTTGGATTGGCTTGAGGCTAATAGTTGTACGTGTGTGTTTGAGAGTGCCTGCCATGGTCTAGATCTGCAGTAGAGGACTGGGTATCGTGGTGCTTAAAGACACTTAGGTTAAAAATGTTGGTGAGCAGAGGAACTATAGTGGGGTTGTTTTTTTTTTTTTACCCAAAAGTTTATACACAATGCTTTATAAATCCATGGTTAATGAAAAGTTAGAAAAAATAAATAAAATGTGTTTTCAAAGGTATGAAGATAGGGTTGTTATGTGTCTGTGAAAGAATTAGGAAGTACTTATTATTACTCTCTAAACTAGATGCCCCAGGGTAAATTTTATGGTAATACGATATTGTACTAACAAATTTTAACCTTTCATTTTGCGTCACATTTCTTTTTTTTTTTTTTTTAAGATTTTATTTATTTATTTGAGAGATGGAGAGTGAGAGAGAGCGAGCACAAGATGGGGAGGGTCAGAGGGAGAAGCAGACTCCCCGCTGAGCAGGGAGCCTGATGCGGGGCTCAATCCCAGACTCCAAGATCGTGACCTGAGCTGAAGGCAGACATGCAACCGACTGAGCCACCCATGCGCCCCTTGTGTCTCATTTCTGAACTGGATTATGAGTGGTTGAAATTGAACAAAAGTTCTACACCGTTGATAAAGAAAATAGTTTCTAAGCCAGTTTGCATTTCCTACCAAACTAGTCCCAGCTGTTGACTCCTTCACCCAAGATCAACTCTGAAGAACTGGAGGCATAAGAGGGAAGTGTGGGGAGATTAAGGCTCTCATGAGTCTCTATGTGGGGGTGGTGGCTATAGCCTGGGACTAAGGACTGCATGAAGAAGCAGTGAGAAGATAGATTGGAAGGCTGTTAAGTTCTATTGTTATTTCTCTCTGGTGTTGCCTTGAGACTGTCTTTCCCTGTTCTTTCCCCACAGAAATGAGCAGCAGTGGCCCAGGCTTCCATGATTATTTGAAAGATCTGCTAGGGCTCTGATGGCATTAATATAAATGGGTATGGCCTAATTGTCCATAGGGGATAACTACCTTTTTTCTCCCCTCCCAAGCTCCCATTGGTGTGTTTCAACCTAGGAAGACTCTGCCCAGTGTTATTTCTCCCTGAGTTTAAATGAGAGGAAATGTCTGTGGAATGCCCAGCAAATTGGAGTAAATAGCAGTAGTACTAAGGTCCCTGGGGCTTTTTGCTCTGGGGCTCACTCTCCTCTCTTCTTAATTTCACCAGGTTGGATACAGTGAGGTTTGGTAACCATATATATTACTAGACAGAGTGACTGGTTCCCCAGAAAAACATTAGTTTATAACCAAACTAGTCACCTGAATAGTACAATTACTCTCAAAGAAAGACAACTAAGTGAATAACATATATCATCTGATAGAGAATTTTTGGAAAAGATTAACCAAGAATTAAAAATAAACTTGACAAATATTATTTCAGGAGATTAGAAAAATATAACAATACTATGCAAAAACAAGAAAACATAACAGTGTAGAGCCAAGTAGAAATATTAGGTATGAAAAATGTAAAAATAAAGAATACAGTAGACTGGATGATGGTTGAAGGTGTACAGGTGATAAACTCATGAGTTGGAAGATGATGCTGAAAAACTCTGAGAATGCAACATTAAATGATAAAGAGAACACATAGAATAAAAGCCAAGAGGCATGAAAGTTAGATGTAGAAGAGTTTCTATCCAGGTAAATAGGAATCCTAGAAGAGAGAACAAAAAGGGAGGAGAAAATATTTGAAGAAATAATTAAGATCAGTTTCTCAGAATTAAAGACTAACAGAAGACCTTAGTCTGAAAGGGCTTAAAGACTTCTGTGTGTGAGTGGGAAGGAAAACCCACCCTTGGGCCCATATAGTGACAGATAATATCAAAGACAAAGACAGAATTCTAAAAGCTTCCTGTGACAAAGAGCAGATCACCTACAAAGGAACAAGAATTATATTGCACCTAGTGTCGATTTTGAGAAATCTGATTTTAAGAGGAAAATGGAGTAATGTTTTTTAAAGTGTTAAAGGAAAAGAACACTGAATCCACATGGAATTTATATCCATCCAAAATGTGAGTTATAATAAAAATTCTCACCATATAAGACCTCATTGAGGGTTTGCTATACAAAGATATACACTGAAAACAGTTTTGGAATACATACTTAATTAAGAAGAGACACTTTCAGGAAATGCTGCAAGAGATATGGGAGTTTTAAGACAGCCCTCAAATTCTTTGGCAGTCCTCCTAATGAGTAGTGGGGTTTATATCCCTTGCCCTTGAATCTGAGTGGGCTTGGAGCTATTTGCATAAATAGAGTATGGCAGAAGTGGTGTCATATGACTTCTGAGGCTTATAAAAGGCCATGCAGATTCCTCCTGGTTCTTTTGGAATTACCACTTTCCAGTCACTTCTTGGGATCTCCCTCTCAGAACCCAGCTGCCATGCTGTGCAAAGCCAAACCACAAGGAAAGGCTGCATTGTAGGTACTCTGGTAGACAGCTCCACTGAGCCCACCTTGCAGGTCATCTAATCAAGGGACCAGACACGTGATGAAGAAGTCTCCAGTTGATTTGAGCCCCCAGCTTTCTAAGTCGCCCCCACACATTCAAGTTTTTATAGACATGGGAAAGCAGAGATAAGCCATTCCTGCTGGGCTGTCCTAATTCCTGACCCAAGGATCTGTGAGCATAAGAAAATGGTGGTGGTGTTATGCCACTAAGTTTTGGGCTGATTTGCTGTGCAGCAGTTGTAACTTGGGAAAGTGCAAGTTTTTTAAAAGACTAGAATCAAAGTAAAAATATATCAGTGATAACCCAGAACTAAAAACTTTGACCATACCAAGTGTGAAGGTAGAATAATATATACCACTTGATGGAGAATTATTGGGGGAAAAAAACCCAAGAATCAAAAATAAGCATGTTAAATATATTTTAAGAGATTAGTAAGGTATTAGCAATGTAATTGATATTTATAGGATATTGCACCAAACAAATGAATAAATTGTTTTTTTAAATAGTGCCTGTGAAACAGTTACTAAAATATACCACATACTGACCACAGAACAATTCTTAGCAGATTTTAGAGAATTGAAATTCTGTAGATTTGACTGCTGCAAAATTAAGTTTGGAACTAGTTACGAAAAAGTAACTTTAAAAACTGGTAATTTGAAGATCTCCTCGTGTTTGGGCATTAAGTGAATCACTTTGAAATAATCCATGAATCAGAAAAGAAATGATGAAAATTAGGAAATAGTTTGAACTAATAGAGATATGACCTATCAAAACTTACGGGATGCTTAGAAAAAATTTATAGCCTTAAGTACAGGTATTAGAAGAGAAGAAAGACTGAAAAATCAGTGATTTAAATATCTATCTCAAAAAGCTTAAAAAAAAAATAGCAAACTTACCCCAAAGGAAATACAAGAAGGGAAGTAATGACAAGAGCAAAATTAATAAAATAGAAAAAAACATTCAAAATAGAGTTTCAGCAAAGCCAAAAATTAGTTCCTTGTAAAGCATAACAGCATTGATAAACACCTGACAAGACTTAAATGCAAGGCTTGACAAAGGTCTTTGTTTAGATGAAGAAGCAAACTACAGCTCATAGACCAGATCTGCCCGATTGCTTGGCTTTATATAGCCTATGAGCTAAAAATCGTTTATACAGTTTTAGGGGCACCTGGGTGGCTCAGTCATTAAGCGTCTGCCTTCAGCTTAGGTCATGATCCCAGCGTCCTGGGATTGAGCCCCTCATCGGGCTCCCTGCTCAGCGGGAAGCCTGCTTCTCCCTCTCCCACTCCCCCTGCTTGTGTTCCCTCTCTCGCTGTGTCTCTTTCTGTCAAATAAAAAATCTTTAAAAAAAATAAATAAATAAAAATCGTTTATACAATTTTAAATGGTTGAAACAGGAGAATAATACTGATGTATGAAAATTTTATGAAATTCAGTTTTATTGTCCATAAATAATTTTATTGGCACACAATCAACATTCATTTATATATTGACTGTGGCCGCTTCTACGGAGTTGAGTAGTTGTGACAGAGACCACATGACCCACAAATTCTAAAATATTTACTCTCTGGTCCTTTTCAGAAAAAGTTTCAACTCTTGATATACACTCTATTAAGAACTCTTACAGATCAACAAGGTAAACAAAGACCGATAAACCAGTAAAAAATCACCAAAAGACTTGAGCGGCCACCTCACAGATCTCTAGGTGGCTACTGAATAAGTAGTTATCATCATTAGTTTTCTGAGAGAGGCAAATAAAAGCCACAGTGAGATACTGTTCCACCAGAGTGGCTAAAATTAAAGAGACTAATAATAACAGATGTTCATTAGGATGAGGAACACTCTGATGTACTGCTGTTAGGACTACACATTGGTACAATCACTTCAGAATACTGTTTGGCAGAATCTACTGAAACTGCATATAAACATATCTTATGATATAATGGTTGTATTCCTAGGAGTATACACACCAGAAATGTATAAATATATGCATCAAAAAACACACAATAATGTTCTCACCAGCTTTATTCACAGTAAATCAAAACTGGAAACAGTTAAAAACATCCATCAGCAGTAGAACGGGTAAGTAGTGTTCTAATCCTACAGTGGTATATTATCAACAGTGAAAATTGACAGACCATTGCTACATGCAACAACATGGATAGAACAAACACCATTGAAAGAAGGAAGCCAGTCACAAAAGAATACATACTGTGTGATTCCATTTTTATAAAGTTCAAAAATAGGCAAAACTAATCTATGGTTTTAGAAATCAGGATGATGATTACTTTTGGACAAAGGCAGGGTAGTGACTGAATGTGGAACAACAGGACCTCTGGTGTGTTCTCTTTCTTAATCTGGATGGTAGCTAAAATAATTGAACCTGTACTGTTAATGTGTGTCACATGAGATCTTCTCTTTTTTATTGTTTACAGATAAGAAGTTATTATGTACCAAAAAGGTTTGGAAAATTTTATTTTGAACTTTGTCATAACTGAAAGTATTTTCTTTTTCAAACAGGGAAAGCAATTTATGAGAAATAGTTGGAGATTATACACACACGCACGCACACACACACATATATAAAGTTCTTGTATAGTTATTTCTATATATATGGTCATGCCTATCTGCTTCTGTTATTTTTTTAAGAAGTTATAGCCACAGGAAATGCCATAGTGAGTGTTAATGCAGAAAAAGGTTATAAGTTCATTCGTCATCTGTTAAATATTTCAAATTTATTGTTTTATCGGATTTCTACACATGCTGTGACGTGAATTAGCCCATCGTGTATTTCCTGTCATCTCAGATTGCCGATAACACCCATTGGTCATGAATTTGTTTTTTTTTTAAAGAGGAATTTTTCCTTTTCTCTTACAACATTCATAACAGTCTGTGATACACATCTCCACTCCTCCCCCCCACACACAAAAGAAGAAAATTTTCCATTTGTATTCTTGTGGGATAAATTGATAAATTCTGAATTGGCCACCTCCTTGACTTTGTCAATACTCATAACAAATCTCACTGATTCTGCAATCTTTCTCTGAAGTCAGAGCCTAGTGTCATTCTACATTTACCCTTCTACTCTATCTGATCTCTACTTACATTAAGACATTGATCTCCCCTTTTCTGCCAGTCTTCTGCTTGATTTCACTTCCTTTTAGTTCATGATGAATTACGGTAGTCTGCTCTCATTTGTTAGAACTCCCAGTTCTTGATAGACATAGGAAGAGATCTCTGTAGGAGCTTCTGCAAGTCTCCAAGCATCTCATCAGAGGGGCCTAGGGATGCTGGCTGGCGGGAACAGGAGGAGACAAGGCCTCCATAGAGACTGTAGTTGTCCTTCCTGCTGGGGAAGAATCAAACTTCCTCTCCGGGTGCTGGGAGATCTGCTCTAAACATCTGTAACACTGCGACTTTTACCACCAGTTATAAGGTCATTGTAAGGAGTAACTGAAAAAAGTAGCCTTCACTTAGTAAAGTTCCTGGGACCATGTAATTGTTTTAGTTATTTTTATGGCTATTTTTGTGTGTGGGCGGGGGAGTAAAATATACATAAGATTTACCATCTTACAAAAAAGAACTCTCAGTTCTCTTGGCTTAGGATAAACTCTTTATGGCCTGTGTATAAAACATAATCAGACCCTTCATATAAAGGCAACTTTTTCATTGTTAACTGAGAAGCAGAGTAGTTAAGTGCAATCTTTGGACCCAGCATGCTTGGGTCTCATTTCTGTCTCTGTGAACATGGGCAACTTATGTAACTTACCTTTGTCTTAGTTTCTTTTATCAGTTCAATAAGTTGTTATAAGGATTAACTAAATAAACTTCTGGCACTGTTCCACCTGAACCTGGGATAGAAATGAAAGTCATCTTTACCAAACTACATATAGTTTCCTGACATACTGTGCTGTTTGATTTCTCCATTCCCCTGTATCCTCACACCCTCAGCTAAAATTTTCTGATAGTCCTTCAAGATTAGTTCTGATCTTAACCTTGCTATGAAGCTTTTCATAACCACCCTCTAACCCTCAGGTGATTATGATGTCTCTCAAAATAGCTCTCCTTTAACCAGTCGTGTTTCTCATTGATTTGTTTATATGCCTTTTCCCACTACTGCTGGACTGAGGTCCTTATCAACAGGGACTGATATTGGGTGCCTGGTTCAGTTGGTAGAACAGGTGACTCGATCTCAGGGTTGTGAGTTCGAGCCCCATGTTGGGTGTAGAGATTATTAAAAAGAAATGAACTTTAAAAAAAACCCAGGGACTGGTATTAACTATGATTTATCATAACAGATTATCAGCAAGTAATTATTGAATAAGTGAATGAAATTTTGTAGTGAAATTGTGAACTGTGACAACTGGAATGATTTGATGTTTGTGGTTACTTTATTACTCATATTTTCCTTTGTACCTTGTTTTTCATAGACTTCTATGTAAAATAAATTGGGATTAAAAAAATCTTCTAAAAAGTTATTCTGGAGGAAGATGAATCATTACCCTACCTTATATAATTGGGGCCAAAATTGCCACATTCATATATACGTATGTTTATAAGCAGTGCTTTATCGTCTTTATTAATGGTTATTCTTGACCTTTTGATGCCTCCCATAAGCCAGCATAAAGCTGAAACAAAAGTACCAAAGCCACTAAAGATGAGCTTTCTTCCAAATGGCTACTTGAAAACTCTTATATTCCTTATTTGCTATTGTAGTTCAAGACTGTGTACATTGAGATGCTCCACTGTTTTGTCTTGGTAACACTATATTATCCTGTTTCTCCTTTTATTTCTCTGTCCATTCCTCTGCTTTTCTTTTATGAGCACCTTTTCTTCAACATGCACATTAAAATATTAGTGTTCACATAGTTCTGTCTTCAACCGACAGCTCTTCATGCTCCTGGTTTCTGGTATAAGGTACATAACAATAACTCCCAAATTCCTGGAGCAGACCCATTGCTGAGTATCAGACATTTCCAGTTGGGTGTCCCACAGGTCCCTCAAACTTCACATGTCCAAAGTTGAACTTAACTTTCTTCCTTCAAAATCTTTCTCTGGTTTTTCTGTATCTTAGTGGTGTTACTGCCCACTTCTGCCCTTGTGCTAGAAACACGAGAATCATTTTTGATCATTTCAGTCTTTTTTATTTCTTCCCACATCCAATTCAGGTTCTCTTTCTCCTTGTCTTTACTTCCCTGGTTCAAGTTCAGTTAGTCTCCTTCCTAGGCTACTTCATTAATATCCTAACTGGTATTTCTTGTTCTTCAGAATGGCAGAATCCTTCCATTAAAATCCTTCCATTAAAAACTTGGAAAAATAATTGCCACAGATAAAAGTGAAACTTATAAATTAACAGGAACCAAATGAATGCCTCAGTTAAAAAAGGGGGAAAGAGAAAATGGTGTGTTTACAGAAACGAGATAAAAATGGAAAGTTGACCTGAAAAGGTTCAACTTTATGAATAGTAGAAGAAATGCAAATTAAAGTAGCCCTTTTTTGGCCCATAGGTAGAGTTTTAAAATAATAATCTACTCTTGGCAAAATTACAGTAAAATGAGGATTCTTATACATTGCTGGTAGCAGTACAAATTAATATAACCTTTTTGTTAAGGCAGTTTGGTAATATCAAAAGTCTTAAAATTTGCACACCCTTTCGCCCACAGTTCTGCTTCTAGTAATTTCATGAAATAATCCAGGATGTGTGCAAAGATTTATGCATAGAAATTGCAATGATACATATTTGTTGGAGTGATACGTATTTAATGGAGAAAAATTATGAACCATCTAAATGGCAAACAATAGGTGATTGGTAAAATAAATTATGTCCTATCCATATATCAGAATACTATACATCTAACAAAAGTCATATTTTAGAAGACTATTAAATGGCAAGATTAAATGCTTTGAATATATTAAATAACATATTATTTGTGTCACAGTTATGGTATAAATTGGGTCATGTCCTTTGACTTTCTTTTACAAATTACCACAAACTAATTAGCAAAAAGCCTTATATGTCTTCTTTTTGAAGTCTTATCTGTAATTTTCAGAATACTGGATGTTTACTTATCTTGAAGGGGTCATTTTTCTTCTAGATGTCAAGCAGAGAGAGAATTAGTCTGAGTCTGATCAGTCCAATATAGCCATTGCTTTTTTTTTTTTTTTTTTAAGATTTATTTATTTATTTGAGAAAGAGAGAGCATGAGTGGGAGGGGCAGAGGGAGAGGGAGGGAGAATCCCAAGTAGACTCGCTGCTGAGCTCAGAGCCTGCTGCAGGGCTCAATCTCATGATCCTGAGATCATGACCTGAGCCAAAACCAAGAGCTTAACCAACTGTGCCACCCAGGTGCCCCTTGCCATTGCTTCTTAAGGAATTTTAATTTCAAGGGCAACAGTTAGTTTCTTAGAAACCCCATTTAGTTCTTTTGTTTGTGTTGTCCCTTCTGCCTAGAGTCTTTCTCTTTCTTTTCTCTTGCCTGGCTTTCCTCAGAAATCTCTGAAATTCTTGCTCCTGTTTACTCCCATTGTTTACACCCATCTTCTCCCTACCTTCTTTGATTTTGTGTATATGCCTTGCATATATCTTTCTCACTTGTCACATTTAAGGGTTTTTTTTTCAATCTGTTTATCTTTCTCTCCTACCAGACCAAGTTCCATGAGGACAGGCCTGCATCGTGCCAACTTTTTGATCCATAGCACCTAATATAATGCCTGACACTACATTTTTGTTGACAAATGGATAAGATGTTTGGACATTTTTATAATTTGCTATCTATATCCAGGATATTTCGCAATTTCACTTCATAGATGTTTCATTTTTGAAGCCATTGTTGTAAATTAGAAATTGTTTTACAATTGTTTTATAATCCTATATTGGGACCTGAATCATTTTAAATTGGTTTGCAGTTCTTATATTTTTTATCACATCTCAGTGGTCATGTTAGCTTTCAGGTAAATCCCATATTTTACAAGCTTGAAAAATAATTTTCTAATAGTTATGTAAATTTATTCTGAAGTACAATAACCTCATTTCCATGGTAACTAACCCCCTTCAGGAGATAACCTGCAGGTATTCTAGAAAAGATGAGGAATATCCACATGAAATAAAATGAATTATGATGTAAGGTTAGAACCTAGATTTATGTGGAATACAGATGCATAGTTTCTGACCATGAAAATGCTGCAAAATAGAAGAGCCATTCATATGCCTGAAGATCCTGCCTGTTTATTGTTCGTGCATTAGTCAAAGTGCAGCATGAGAAGAACTCAACTTTATTGTGCTTTTATGTTACCAAATGACCCTAATCAGGAGGAAGTTTTGTGGGACAAATAAGCAGGAATCATGGTGTAGAAATGGATCCCTGGTTTCTATAAGACCACTAAGAGATCAGCATTGCACATCGTAGAAGGAATATGGTATGATGAAGAGAGCTATATTTTTGGAGGCGTGTCCCTGTTTCCCATTCTCTGGCCATGTAACCTTGGCAAATTAATCCATTTACTTGAGCTTCATCTTTCTTATTTGTAAAATGGAGATGAGAATGCCTTTTTTGTGGTGATGATGTAAGAAAGATGCCTAATACAGTGCCTGGTGCTTTGTTGGCATTTAGTAAATGTGCCTCAGCTAACGTCCCTGGGGTTCAAAGAATCTTTCCTTTCGATTTAAACCCTCTTCACTTGATTCTTTCTTTGGTTTCTTTTTTGCCTATTTACCTAGATTCTACTTCCTCCTTGGATTACTGAAATGGACATCTTAGATGACATTCTGTTTTGGTTTTGTCGCATGCCATAACCACCAGATACCCTTGGCTCCGAGGGTGTGAGGCAGGCCAGTCACACTCCACTCTTATGCCCAATCCAGCTTCTTAGGCTCTCACCTAAGTCTGTGCATGCTGCATTCCTGCTTGTTGACTCTGGCAGATTGGACTGAATATCAGTAAACATCTTTCAGTATTTATTTAAAGAACAAAAGAATAGCAGTATGGGCCAAAGTCATGCCTTTTCCAGCTCAGAAACAAGGGAGAAGGTTTGGCTGTCATCCTTGGCATTAATCTACTTCCTAGTAAAGATATCTGTCTTGACCTCAGAATTTCAAGCTTAGCTTACTCCGTGTCTCTTATTCATTAATTTTAGCTCTCTTTTCTTGAATCTGTTAAATATTCAGTCCTTTTGAGGGAATGTGTTCCATATAATATTTACTATTTTATTATTTCTTTTACTTCAAGGGGTGTTATTGAATTTTCCAGATTTGGTAAAGAGATCCATGCCAAAAAGAATTTTAGTAATTTTAGTCATATTGGCAGTAAGTCTCATATTAAATATATTGAATCTCTTAAACTTCCCATTCTCTTAATTTTAGTTATCTTCCTCTTTCTTCATTAAAGAGATGATAGCCAGAGTTAGGAACAGCAGGAAAAGTGAAGCAATTTTATGAATTAGAAAATGCCACCTTCTCACTAAAAATTGAACTCAGAAGCTCTGGAATGGTCAATAGAAAGATACCTCCTAATGGAAAGAACAGCTAGGACAAGTTTCTTCTTTAGTGCAGATTTCGTCCCTGTTTACCCACTCCCACCCCCTCCATTAAGTGTTTATTGATGACACTTTCAGGTAAACCCAGTTTACGCACAGGAATGGGATCTTGCCCCAACAAGAATATCTTGTCAACACAGCAGTTACCCTCAATGTATCTTGAAAGCTGACTGCCCTGCATTGATCTAAAGTCTGAGAAGAGCTGACAGAAAGCTAAATGAAACTAAATCTGTTCTGCTTTTGCCCAATCCCCATTCTAATGATAATGAACATTTTATTGGCCTTTTTGTCCAGAGAAATTTCAGAAGGTGAGATCGTGTCAGTGCTTTTCAAACTTTTTTTGTGTGGGGGTGGGGTGGGGGGGCAGGGAACTCAGGAGTTTACTTTGCAAGCAAGAAATGTAAAATAGATAAACATGGAACTAGTCCAATGGAAGCTGAGTAGGATGGAGACAGTCTCCATTCCCCATCTCCTCCATTCCTTGTGTTAATATTTTTCTTATCTGTGATTACAAATACAGCATTTCTATGACTATCTTAAAAGTAATATCAGAGATATTTTTCAAGCAATATTTATTCAGTACTTAGTGCAAGTTAAGCAGAAGCAGAATCTAGTATTACTGGAGACAGAATGGCAAATAGGGTGCAGTCTTCATCCCCAAGGGTACAGTAGGTGACACGTGAAGTAATTAGGCATTTCTAGCCCAGGATGATAAAAGCTGCACTATTATGTGCCCACTGTCTCTGAGACTCATTCTTGTCTAGTTGATTTCAGTGATTCTTGCTCAGAAAGTAGAAGAAGAAAAATGACACTAGTTGTTTTTAACAGATAAATGTATTCCTTGAATTTTTTTTTTAAATTTTATTTATTTATTTGACAGAGAGAGACACAGCGAGAGAGGGAACACAAGCAGGGGGAGTGGGAAAGGGAGAAGCAGGCTTCCCGCGGAGCAGGGAGCCCGATGCGGGGCTCGATCCCAGGACCCTGGGATCATGACCTGAACCGAAGGCAGACACTTAATGACTGAGCCACCCAGGCGCCCCCCTCCCCTTGAATTCTTGACATCAGAAATAGCAGACTTCATTTAAACATTGTTTTTTTGCCATTTTCAACATGGATGAACCCTGAGGACATTTTGCTAAATGAAATAAGTCAGAGAAAGACAAATACCATATGATCTTACTGATACATGGAATCTAAAAAAAAAAAAAATCAAAAACAGAAAAAACCTGAATTCATAGGTACAGAGAATAGATTGGTGGTTGTCAGAGGGTGTGTGTGTGTATATCTGTGTGTTTGTGTGTGAGAAATGGGTAGAGGTGGTCAAAAGTCACAAACTTCTAGTTATAAGTAAATC
Organism: Halichoerus grypus; assembly: GCF_964656455.1. NCBI lineage: Eukaryota > Metazoa > Chordata > Mammalia > Carnivora > Phocidae > Halichoerus > Halichoerus grypus. The sequence continues at coordinate 42,148,242 of NC_135719.1, read as the reverse complement.
CTAGAGATATAATAGATAACATGATGACATAGTTAATGATACTGTATTATATATTTGAAAGTTCCTAAGAACAGATCTTAAAAGTTCTCATCACAAGAAAACGGTTTGTAACTCTATGTGGTGATGGATGTTAACTAGAATTATTGTGGTGATCATTTCTCAATAATACATATATCAAATCATTATCTTATGTACATCTGAAAGTAATACATGGTTATATGTCAGTTTTACCTCAATAAAAATATTATTTGAGAATGGCATATTTATGTAAAAGATAAAATTCAGTAACGATCACAAGACTAAATTGTTTTCTTTTATAGTTTCTAAGCAGAATTTACATGGACAGAATTTGTCTTGTGAGCTTTGAAATACTGAGAAATGACTACGGTCAGCTAGGTGTTCTGTGTCATTGTCAAAACCAAACATTTGTCAAGATGCTGATCTTTTTTTTTTTAAGATTTATTTGTTTGAGAGAGAGTATGCACATGAGTTGGGGGAGGGGCAGAGAGAGAGAGAATCTCAAGTAGACTCCCCATTGAGTGTGGAACCCAGTGCGGGACTCCATCCCACTACCTGTGAGCTCAACCTGAGATGAAATCACTTAACCGACTGAGCCACCCAGGTGCTCCAAGATGATGATCTTTACCACCCATTTCTACTTCTGTCTTAAAATGATAGTACTTTTTTTTCTTTCAAAACTCTTAATCATAGTAATTTCCTTGTCCTAAGAGTGATGGGGTGTTGAAGAATGTCTTTTTCCTAAGGAAAAAATCTTTTCCAATTTTTTCAACATTTCTCTGTGTTGGAAAAATTTTATGAAAAAAGTTGAAGGAATTTTACAGCAAACACCCACCACTTGGAGTATTCAGTTGACATTAGCAAATTGACAATTGCTGTATCACGTCTGTCACTCCATCCATCTTAATTTTTTGATGTTTTAGAGTAAGTGGCAGATGTACCCAAATATTTCAGTATTCATATCATTAACTAGAGCATAATATTTTGTTTGTGGTTCTTTAAAAATTTTTCTTTTGAGGTAAGCTTTATATGCTGTGAAATGCACAAGTCTTAGTGTGCTATTAATGTGTTCTAAGGGATATGTATTCCTATATAACCCAAATCCCTGTCGAGATATAGAATATTAGCATCACTGCAGAAAGTTCCCTCTTGTCCCTTCCCTGCAGATCCTCTCCTTACCACCCCAAAGGCATCGACCCCCCTTTTTTTCCCAGCGTATATTAGTTTTGCCTGTTCCAAAGCTTCATATAAATGTAATCATGTCATCAGTTTGTTTATGTAAGGCTTCTTCCACAAAGCATGTTGTTGCATGTATTAGGAGTCTGTGTCTTTTTGTTGATAAAGAGTATTCCTATTTTGCCTGATCTTTCCCCAAAGTGGTTGTACCAGTTTATGTTCCTGCCAACAGTGTATGTGAATTCTCTTTGCTCCACATCCTGGCCAGCACTGAAGATTGTCAGTCTTTTTAATTGTGGTTATCCTGGTGGATTTGTAATGGTATCTCTCTATTGTTTTAATTTGCATTTCCCTGATGATTAATGATGTTGAATATTTTACCATCTGCTTATTGGTCATTTTTGTATCTTGCATTGTGAGCTATTTTCTAAATTTTCTAAACAGTGTTGATTTTATATGTAGATGATGCCTTTGTTTGTCAGTCATATTAGAGAGTTCTTTATTGTGTTAAGGAATTGTCCATTTATTGGTACCAGATAGACATGGGAAATAGAAAAATTAGAATACCGGAGTGCCTGGGTGGTGCAGTTGGTTAAGTGTCTGACTCTTGGTTTCAGCTCAGGTCATGGTCTCGGTGTTGTGAGATTGAGGCCCGCATTGGGCTCTGTGCTCAGCGTGGAGTCCGCTTGAGACTCTCTTTCCCTCTCCCTCTGCCCCTCCTGTCCAATAAATAAATAAAACTTTAAAATATATATAATAAAATTTTTAAAAAGAAAATTTAGTATTTTAATAATAATTTCAGGCCTTTGCTTTTACATGTCTTTAGAAATAGTTAAGTTTTAGCTCTCTATCACTACTACTTCTATTATTTTTAGATTTGAAATTTTTCTCAATATAGGTATTTGAATTTCTCTGGAAGAAGCAAAGGAATAATGTCAAATTTGTGCTACAAATTATCAGTAATTTACAGTTCAATTCCAAATATGTTTGCCTCCATAAACTGCTATTTCATAATATCTGTTACCTAGAGTAAATAATTAAATTGACCTAGTATATTAGTCTTCATCTAATTATAAGTATTTTTTAAAAATCTAATTACAAAATCTAATCACTACATTAGCAGAAATAAAATACCATTTCCTCAAAACCCTTGGGAATTTTTTATTTCCATACTTGTGAGATAAATTATTTATGAAGCATTGGTGCTGAGCTCCAGATCAAAGAGAACTTCAGGATATACACCAAATCACACTAGTGTGTTAAAGTGAGAGAATGTAAACAAGTTGTTACATTGGCCAGAGTTGTTATTGTCAGACCCTTTCAGGGGTGCATGACTGATTCCCAGTGATTGTATAACAGAATTATACTTATCATATAAATGCACTTTATATTTTGAGACTCTAAAGAGATTTAATAGATAAAGTACATGTTATAATACCTGACTCATAGCTAATACTCCACAAAATTTAGTTCCCTTTCCTCTTATAAATCTCTAGCGGAGGTATTGTTACTAATCTACTGATGGATAAAGCTTCTGAAAGTCTCCAAATTATATTTTCCTCTTCAGCCTTTTTCTTGAGATACTGAAAATAGTTGCTGCTGAATTTTAAAAAATTAGAACAGGACAGTGGAATTATGAGATATTTTATTTGCCAAGAAATTTTATTATAGTAGAAAAAGAAAATGAGTGTCTAATTAGGTACAGAATGAGTAGTTATTTACAATGAGAAAAGAAACCACAACAAATTAGTTTCTTTTTTTTTTTTAAGATTTTATTTATTTGACAGAGAGACACAGCGAGAGAGGGAACAGAAGCAGGGGGAGTGGGAGAGGAAGAAGCAGGCTTCCCATTGAGCAGGGAGCCCGATGCGGGGCTCGATCCCAGGACCCCGGGATCATGACTTGAGCCGAAGGCAGACGCTTAATGACTAAGCCACCCAGGCACCCCAACAAATTAGTTTCTAAGAGAACTGACAAAAGTACAAACAGCGCAGAAATCCAGAAAAATAACACCTTTTTTTGACTGTCTTAAATACACTTACATAATATTTGTTCTGGCTGTATTTTATTGGATTGTCTCCTCATATGACAGTGATTTTTTAAAGTCATTCTCTGTAAGAATGAAAGTTAATTTGGTCTTTTTCCTCCAGTGTTTAGAATATGGTCACGTGATAGGACTCTGCACCTTTGTGTCTCAGGTATTTAATTGTTTTTGTAGTGCAAAATAGATTTTTTAATTTACATTTTTTTGGTTGTATAAGAATATGAGTGACAGTGAAAAATACGTTAATCATTTTTTCTGCTTAAAAAATTTGTATTTCTATTAGCTTTTCAGTGTATTAGTTTGGTTTTTATTTTTCTTTTAAATTAAATAAGTAATATAATAACATTATTAAAGGCTCAAACCATATCAACAAAGTAAATCTCCTCCTTCATTTCCCCTTTCCCATTCCTACCCCCTTTCTCAGAGGTAGGTAACCTTTGTCATTAGTTTATTTACTATTTATTTAATTTTAATTTTTTATTTAAATCCAGTTTAGTTAACATAGAGTATATTATTAGTTTCAGGGGTAGTGTTTAGTGATCATCAGTAGGATGTAACACTCAGTGCTCATGACATCAAGTGCCCTCCTTTTTTTAAAAAAAATTTTTTATTGTTATGTTAATCACCATACATTACATCATTAGTTTTTGATGTAGTGTTCCATGATTCATTGTTTGTGTATAACACCCAGTGCTACATGCAGAACGTGCCCTCTTTAATACCCATCACCAGGCTAACCCATCCCCCACACCCCCCTCTGCTCTAGAACCCTCAGTTTGTTTTTCAGAGTCCATCATCTCTCATGGTTCATCTCCCCCTCCGATCTCCCCCCTTCATTCTTCCCCTCCTGCTATCTTCTTTTTTTTTTTTTTAACATATATTGTATTATTTGTTTCAGAGGTACAGATCTGTGATTCAACAGTCTTGCACAATTCACAGCGCTCACCATAGCATATACCCTCCCCAATGTCTATCACCCAACCAACCCATGCCTCCCACCCCCCACCACTCCAGCAACCCTCAGTTTGTTTCCTGAGATTAAGAATTCCTCATATCAGTGTGGTGATATGATACATGTCTTTTTCTGATTGACTTATTTCGCTCAGCAGAACACCCTCCAGTTCCATCCATGTCGTTGCAAATGGCAAGATCTCATTCCTTTTGATGGCCGCATAATATTCCATTGTATATATATACACCACATCTTCTTTATCCATTCATCTATCGATGGATATCTTGGCTCTTTCCACAGTTTGGCTATTGTGGACATTGCTGCTATAAACATCAGGGTGCACATACCCCTTTGGATCCCTACATTTGTATCTTTGGGGTAGATACCCAGTAGTGCAATGGCTGGATCGTATGGTAGCTCTATTTTCAACTTTTTGAGGAACCTCCACACTGTTTTCGAGAGTGGCTGCACCAGCTTGCATACCAACAGTGTAGGAGGGTTCCCCTTTCTCTGCGTTCCTCGCCAACATCTGTCGTTAATTTCAGCCATTCTGACTGGTGTGAGGTGATATCTCATTGAGGTTTTGATTTGGATTTCCCTGATGCTGAGCGATTGTTGAGCACTTTTCATGTGTCTGTTGGCCATTTGGATGTCTTCTTTGGAAATATGTCTGTTCATGTCTTCTGCCCATTTCTTGATTGGATCATTTGTTCTTTGGGTATTGAGTTTCATAAGTTCTTTATAGATTTTGGATACTAGCCCTTTAGCTGATATGTCATTTACAAATATCTTCTCCCATTTTGTTGGTTGTCTTTTGGTTTTGTGGACTGTTTCTTTTGCTGTGCAAAAGCTTTTTATCTTGATGAAGTCCCAATAGTTCATTTTTGCCCTTGCTCCCCTTGCCTTTGGCGATGTTTCTAGGAAGAAGTTGCTGCGGCTGAGGTCGAAGAGGTTGCTGCCTGCGTTCTCCTTTAGGATGTTGATGGACTCCTGTCTCACATTTAGGTCTTTCAACCATTTTGAGTCTGTTTTTGTGTATGGTGTAAGGAAATGGTCCAGTTTCATTCCTCTTCATGTGGCTGTCCCAATTTTCCCAACACCATTTGTTGAAGAGACTGTCTTTTTTCCATTGGACATTCTTTCCTGCTTTGTTGAAGATTAGTTGACCATACAGTTGAGGGTCCCATTTCTGGGCTCTCTCTTCTGTTCCATTGATCTATGTGTCTGTTTTTGTGCCAGTACCGTACTGTCTTGATGATGACAGCTTTGTAATAGAGCTTGAAGTCCGGAATTGTGATGCCACCAGCTTTGCTTTTCTTTTTCAACATTCCTCTGGCTATGCGGGGTCTTTTCTGGTTCCATACAAATTTTAGGATTATTTGTTCCATTTCTTTGAAAAAAGTGGATGGTATTTTGATGGGGATTGCATTGAATGTGAAGATTGCTCTAGGTAGCATAGACATCTTCACAATATTTGTTCTTCCAATCCATGAGCATGGAATATTTTTCCATTTCTTTGTGTCTTCCTCAATTTCTTTCATGAGTATTTTATAGTTTTCTGAGTACAGATCCTTTGCCTCTTTGGTTAGATTTATTCCTAGGTATCTTATGGTTTTGGGTGCAATTGTAAATGGGATTGACTCCTTAATTTCTCTTTCTTCTGTCTTGGTGGTGGTGTATAGGAATGCCACTGATTTCTGTGCACTGATTTTATACCCTGCCACTTTACTGAATTCCTGTATGAGTTCTAGCAGTTTTGGGGTGGAGTCTTTTGGGTTTTCCACATAAAGTATCATATCATCTGCAAAGAGTGAGAGTTTGACTTCTTCTTTGCCGATTCGGATGCCTTTTATTTCTTTTTGTTGTCTGATTGCTGTGGCTGGGACTTCTAATACTATGTTGAATAGCAGTGGTGATAGTGGACATCCCTGCCGCGTTCCTGACCTTAGGGGGAAAGCTCTCAGTTTTTCCCCATTGAGAATGATATTTGCTGTGGGTTTTTCATAGATGGCTTTTATGATATTGAGGTATGTACCCTCTATCCCTATACTCTGAAGAGTTTTGATCAAGAAAGGATGCTGTACTTTGTCAAATGCTTTTTCTGCATCTATTGAGAGGATCATATGATTCTTGTTCTTTCTTTTGTTAATGTATTGTATCACGTTGATTGATTTGTGGGTGTTGAACCAACCTTGCAGCCCAGGGATAAATCCCACTTGGTCGTGGTGAATAATTCTTTTAATGTACTGTTGGATCCTATTGGCTAGTATTTTGGTGAGAATTTTTTTTTAATTTTTTATTGTTATGTTAATCACCATACATTACATCATTAGTTTTAGATGTAGTGTTCCATGATTCATTGTTTGTGCATAACACCCAGTGCTCCATGCAGAACGTGCCCTCTTTAATACCCATCACCAGGCTAACCCATCCTCCCACCCCCCTCCCCTCTAGAACCCTCAGTTTGTTTTTCAGAGTCCATCGTCTCTCATGGTTCGTCTCCCCCTCCGATTTCCCCCCTTCATTCTTCCCCTCCTGCTATCTTCTTCTTTTTTTTTTTTTTCTTAACATATATTGCATTATTTGTTACAGAGGTACAGATCTGAGATTCAACAGTCTTGCACAATTCACAGTGCTTACCAGAGCACATACCCTCCCCAGTGTCTATCACCCAGTCACCCCATTCCTCTCACCCCACCCCCCACTCCAGCAACCCTCAGTTTGTTTCCTGAGATTAAGAATTCCTCATATCAGTGAGGTCATATGATACATGTCTTTCTCTGTTTGACTTACTTTGCTCAGCATAATACCCTCCAGTTCCATCCATGTCGTTGCAAATGGCAAGATCTCATTGCTTTTGGTGGTGCATCAGGATAGGTATTAATAGGTATTAATTCTTCTTTAAATGTTTGGTAGAATTCCCCTGGGAAGCCATCTGGCCCTGGGCTTTTGTTTGTTGGGAGATTTTTGATGACTGCTTCAATTTCCTTAACGGTTATAGGTCTGTTCAGGTTTTCTGTTTCTTCCTGGTTCAGTTTTGGTAGTTGATACATCTCTAGGAATGCATCCATTTCTTCCAGATTATCTAATTTGCTGGCATAGAGTTGCTCATAATATGTTCTTAGAATTGTTTGTATTTCTTTGGTGTTGGTTGTGATCTCTCCTCTTTCATTCATGATTTTGTTGATTTGGGTCATTTCTCTTTTCTTTTTGATAAGTCTGGCCAGGGGTTTATCAATCTTGTTACTTCTTTCAAAGAACCAGCTCCTAGTGTCGTTGATCTGTTCTACTGTTCTTTTGGTTTCTATTTTATTGATTTCTGCTCCGATCTTTATTATTTCTCTTCTCCTGCTGGGTTTAGGCTTTATTTGCTGTTCTTTCTCCAGCTCCTTTAGGTGTAGGGTTAGGTTGTGTACTTGAGACCTTTCTTGTTTCTTGAGGAAGGCTTGTATTGCTACATGCTTTCCTCTTAGGACTGCCTTTGCTGCATCCCAAAGATTTTGAATAGTTGTGTTTTCATTTTCATTGGTTTCCATGAATTTTTTTAATTCTTCTTTAATTTCCTGGTTGACCATTCATTCTTTAGTAGGATGCTCTTTAGCCTCTGTATTTGAGTTCTTTCCGACTTTCCTCTTGTGATTGAGTTCTAGTTTCAAAGCATTGTGGTCTGAAAATAGGCAAGGAATGATCCCAATCTTTTGGTACCGGTTGAGACCTGATTTATGACCTAGGATGTGATCGATTCTGGAGAATGTTCCATGGGCACTAGAGAAGAATGTGTATTCCGTTGCTTTGGGATGGAATGTTCTGAATATGTCTGTGAAGTCCATTTGGTCCAGTGTGTCATTTAAAGTCTTTATTTCCTTGTTGATCTTTTGCTTAGATGATCTGTCCATTTCAGTGAGGGGGGTGTTAAAGTCCCCCACTATTATTTTATTGTTGTCAATGTGTTTCTTTGCTTTTGTTATTAATTGCCTTATATAATTGGCTGCTCCCATGTTAGGGGCATAGATATTTACAATTGTTAGATCTTCTTGTTGGATAGACCCTTTAAGTAGGATATAGTGTCCTTCCTCATCTCTTAATACAGTCTTTCATTTAAAATCTAATTTGTCTGATACAAGGATTGCCACCCCAGCTTTCTTTTGGTGTCCATTAGCATGGTAAATGGTTTTCCACCCCCTCACTTTCAATCTGGGGGTGTCTTTGGGTCTAAAGTGAGTCTCTTGCAGACAGCATATTGACGGGTCTTGTTTTTTAATCCAATCTGATAGTCTGTGTCTTTTGATTGGGGCATTTAGCCCATTTACATTCAGGGTAACTATTGAAAGATATGAATTTAGTGCCATTGTATTGCCTGTAAGGTGACTGTTACTGTATATTGTCTGTGTTCCTTTCTGGTCTGTGTTGCTTTTAGGCTCTCTCTTTGCTTAGAGGACCCCTTTCAATATTTCTTGTAGGGCTGGTTTCGTGTTTGCAAATTCCTTTAGTTTTTGTTTGTCCTGGAAGCCTTTTATCTCTTGTCTATTTTCAATGACAGCCTAGCTGGATATAATATTCTTGGCTGCATATTTTTCTCATTTAGTGCTCTGAATATATCAGGCCAGTCCTTTCTGGCCTGCCAGGTCTCTGTGGATAGGTCTGTTGCCAATCTAATGTTTCTACCATTGTAGGTTACATATCTCTTCTCCCGAGATGCTTTCAGGATTTTCTGTTTGTCTCTGAGACTCGTAAGTTTTACTATTGGATGTCGGGGTGTTGCCCTATTTTTATTGATTTTGAGGGGGGTTCTCTGTGCCTCCTCGATTTTGGTGCCTGTTTCCTTCCCCAAATTAGGGAAGTTCTCTGCTATAATTTGTTCCAGTATACCTTCTGCCCCTCTCTTTCTTCTTCTTCTGGGATCCCAATTATTCTAATGTTTCATCTTATGGTATCGCTTATCTCTCGAATTCTGCCCTCGTGATCCAGTAGTTGTTTATCTCTCTTTTTCTCAGCTTCTTTATTTTCCATCATTTGGTTTCTATATCACTGATTCTCTCTTCTGCCTCATTTATCCTAGCAGTTAGCGCCCCCATTTTTGATTGCACCTCATTAATAGCCTTTTTGAATTCGACTTGGTTAGATTTTAGTTCTTTCATTTGTCCAGAAAGGGCTTCTCTAATAACCTCCATGCTTTTTTCAAGCCCAGCTAGGATCTTTAAAATCATCATTCTGAACTCTAGTTCCGACATCGTACTAATGTCCGTATTGATTAGGTCCCAGGCAGTCGGTACTGCCTCTTGTTCTTTTTGTTTAGGTGATTTTTTCCGTCTTGTCATTTTGTCCAGAGGAGAATAGATGAATGAGAGAACCAAATGCTAACAGGGTAACAGTGTCCCCAGAAAATATACTCTAAACAAATCAGAAAAGACCTGAAACCGGTGGAAAAGAAAGGGAAAGAAAGAAAATAGAAAAGAAAAAGAAAAAGATAAAAACAAACAAAAACAGAACAAAACAAAAAAAAACAGAATATGATCAGATATGATCAGGCTGGTGCATAGATCAGTGCCACACACTAGATTTTGGGTGTATTTTGGTCTGTTAGAAGAAAGTGCCTCCCAAAATGTTAAAGAAAGAAAAACTTATATATGTACAAAAATAAGGGTTAATACGATGAAGGGATGGAATATGACTGTAAAGATGAAAATTATAAAAGATTTTATAAAAGGAATTGATAAGATAAGAAGTTGGTTGAAAAAAGAAATAAGAGGATTTTAAAAAAAACGGGAGAATGTGATCAGGCAGGAGATAGAACAAAGCCGTACACTAGAGATTTAGGGTATATTTTGATCTGTTAGAAGAAACTGTATCCCAAAATTTTAAAGAGAGAACAACTTATATATATGCCAAAAATAAGGGTAACTACTATGAAGGGATAGAATATGACTCTAAAAATGAAAAATAAAAATGTTTTTTTAAAAACGGGATTGGTAAGATGGGGCGCCTGGATGGCTCAGTCGTTAAGCGTCTGCCTTCGGCTCAGGTCATGATTCCAGGGTCCTGGGATCGAGCCCCACATCGGGCTCCCTGCGCTGCGGGAAGCCTGCTTCTCCCTCTCCCACTCCCCCTGCTTGTGTTCCTTCTCTCGCTATCTCTCTCTGTCAAATAAACAAATCTTTAAAAAAAAAAAAAAAAAAAAAAACGGGATTGGTAAGATGTTGTTTGAAAAAGGGAAAAAGAAAAATTCAAAAAAAAAAAGTTAAAAAAATTAACTTTGAAAGACTAAAGAATCATGGTAAAAAAGCCATGGATTCTATGTGCAGTATTCCCCTAGTGCTGGAGTTCTGCCGCTCTCATTGATCAGTAAACTTGGTCTTGGCTGGCTTTTCTCGCTGATCTTCTGGGGGAGGGGCCTGTTGCCATGGTTCCCAAAGGTCTTTGTCGGAGGCGGAATTGCCCCGCCCTTGCCCGGTCAGGGCTAAGTAATCCGCTCGGGTTTGCTCTCGGGAACTTTTGTTCCCTGCAAGCTTTCTGTACAGCTTTGGAGGCCGAGAGTGAAAATGACGGCCTCCCAGTCTCCACCCCGGAGGAGCCGAGAACTCGGGGCCCCGCTCCTCAGTGAGCCCCCGGAGAAAAGCAGTCAGTTCCTCCTGTCTCCCCGGTCTTCGGCCGCACTCCGTGCTCACCCGGCCTGTGACCGCGCGTTTCTAGCTCTGGCACCCGCCCTGGTGTGGAGTCTCCAAACCCAGCAGATCCCTGCGGTGCGCTCCCACGCCGCTCCTCCCGGGGAAGGAAGGGGAGTCTCCCCAGATCTGCCGCTTGTTGGGTCCCTGCTGGAGGAGCAGTGACCTGACTGTGCCCCGTATCACGGTTTATGGCAACCCCGAGCCGAGAGCCCGCGCCTCGGCTCCGTCTCTGCAGCCGGCTTCCCTGCTCCGATACCTGGGAGTTCTGCCGCACTCAGGCACCTCCGGTCTTTCTGTGACCCCGGGGGTCCTGAGACCACACTGTCCTGCGAGGGTTCTGCCCCCGCTTAGCCACTGGAGCGAGGTCTCTCAGCGGAGCTGACTTCTAAAAGTTCCGATTTTGTGCTCTGCTGCTCTATCACTTGCCAGAAGCGGCCCACGGAGGCCCCTCCCCCACCATCTAGCCTCCCGAATATCACCTCGGATTCACTTCTCCGCACGTCCTACCTTCCAGAAAGTGGTCGCTTTTCTGTTCAGAGAGTTGTTGCTATTCTTTTCTTCGATCTCCTGTTGAGTTCGTAGGTGTTCAGAATGGTTTGATCCCTATCCAGCTGAATTCCTGGGACCAGAGGAAATCCAGGTCTCCTAAGCCTCCGCCATCTTGCTCCGCCCTCCTTAATGCCCATCACCTAGTTACCCCATTCCCCCACCCACCTCCCTTCCAGCAACCCTCAATTTGTTCCCTATTCCCTGTAGTTAAGAGTCTCTTATGTTTTGCCTCCCTCTCTGTTTTTATCTTACTTTATTTTTCCTTCCCTTCCCCTATGTTCATCTATTTTATTTCTTAAATTCCACCCATGAGGCAAATCATATGGTATTTGTCTTTCTCGACTTTTGTCATTCGTGTGTATACTTCTAGATGTCTTTTAAAAGCATTTACATACACATGTACATCTAGAAATATATTGTTTTTGTTAACAAATAGGATCATATCATCTGTGTTGCTCTACAAATTGCTTTTTGACTTTTTAATCTTCAGTTTTTTTATGTTTGTATATATAAGACTACATCAGGATATAAATGCTTGAAAGCAATGCTTATCAAACTTTTAATGTTCGTGCAAATCTCCTGCAGGTCTTATTAAAATGCTAGTACTGATTCAGCCAGAGAGTTTAGGGTAAGGTACAGAGACTCTGTTTCCAACAAACTCCCAAATGATGCCAGTGCCTTTGGTCCCTACACTTTGAGTAGGAAGACTGTAACATATACTTTAACTAGATGTACCATAGTTTAATTATCATCCAGTTGATTAAATCATTGCTGCCCCCCCCCAAATAGTACAGCAATGAACACTGAAATTTCCTCATGAGAGAGATTTTCTTGAATGTTCTAAGTAGACAGTCATTGTCATTGTATACTGGGGAGGGGGGAGTGGCAGGGGGAGATTTCTCCCACCCCAACCCTGTATTTATATTTCTTTTCTTTTTCTTATTTCATTACATTATTAGAACTTCTAGTAGCATGTTGAATAGTCTCATTCATAATGATTCTGAGACAGGAATATAAAACTGATACATCCATTGGTAATATTTATAAAATTTTTAAATGTGAAAACACCTTGACGTAATTATTCCTTCTAGAAATCTAGGCTTCTGAAACTCTTAGACATGTGTACAAAGATCTATGTACAAATATGTACAAAGATGAATATTAAAACACTACTTGTAATAGAAAAATTACAAGCAACCTTAAATGGCCATTGGTAGGAGAATGATTGAATAAATTGTGGTGTAGTCCGACTGTGGACCACTGGGCTGCTGTCAAAAAAGAGATGGTCATAATACTGGTATGTAGAGTTACTAAGAGAGAAACATAAGTTGCAGAAGAGTATTTATTGGCTGATTCATTCTATATTTTAAAGTATGTGTGTGTGTGAGAGAGAGAGAGACAGAGAAATGTGTTTGAAACACATAGAAAAAAAATTGGGGAAGCTTACACACCAAACATATCGATAGTGTTTGGGAAGAGTAGTGGTACTGACAGGTAGTTTGGAGCTTAGTATAGAGGAGGCTTTTTTCTGTTCTTTTATGTATCGTTTACACCTCCTATACTAAATACTTAGCTTTTAAAATTTGAAAATGATGAAAGTAGAGAAGGAGAAAAGAAAACAAAGGACATTCTCAGTCAACAGAAAGAACTACCTGAAATAATACTAGGGAGAAGCAGGGAGCAGACAAATCCAAACTATCTAGTAGTCAGTAAAATTTTCTTAAATAGGCAGTCTATGAACCTCGAAAAAATCAAATGGTACAAAAGTGTATATGGTGCAATAAAATAGCACCTCACACCAATTAGGATAGCTACTTTCAAAAACAAAATGAAACAGAAAATACAAGTTATAGGTAAGGATGTGGAGAAATTGATTGGAACCCTTCTGTACTATTAGTGGGAATGTGTAACCGCTGCGGAAAACAGTATGGTGGTGCCTCAATAAATTAAAAATAGAATTACTGTATGATCCAGCAGTTCCACTCCCAGGATACATACTCAGAAAGAATTGAAAGCACGGTCTCCAGGAGTTAACTGTACATTCATGTTCACAGCAGCATTATTCACAGTAGTTAAAATATTAGAAGCAACCCAGGTGTTCATCTGTGGATGAAGGGACAAGCAAAACATGGTATGTACATACAGGGGAATGTTATTCAGCCTTGTAAAGGAAGGAAGTTCTCACACATGCTTTATAACATGGATGCACCGTGACATTCTGCTAAGTGAAAGAAGCCAGTCCCCAAAAGACAAAATACCGTATGATTCAATTCATATGATGTGCTTAGAGTAGTCAGAATTATAGAGACACAAAGCAGAAGGGTGGTTGCCAGGGGCTTAGGAGGGAAAGAAGAAAAGGGGGTTACTGTTTAATGGGTATAGAGTTTCAGTTTTACAAGATGAAAAGAGTTCTGGAGATGGGTGATGGTGATGGCTGAACAACAATGTGAATGTACTTAATACCACTGAACTGTACACTTAAAAATGGTTAAGACTGTATATTTTCTATAATGTTTATTTTACCATAGTTTTAAAATTTGAGGGAAAAAGTATATGGTAACAAGTCACTGTCCATCTCTCTTTATTTTCCAGTTTCCCAGTTATCCTCTTGTGAGGTAACCAGTGGACCAATCTTCTATATATTCCTCAATGCATCAGTAGTTAGTTATAGCTCTGTCTTTTGAATTCCTGTCTATATAGCACTTACTAAGCATGTCTTTATTATCAGTCTCCCTCACAGCATCCACTAAAATGTCTCTGTAACTTGTAGCTTATTAAATATTTGTTCAGTGATTGAGCAGATGAATGAATTCAGTGGTCCCAGAAGGCACAAGAATTGGGGAGCTCTCTGTGTATATAAATTGTGATGATGTGTACAGTCATCTCTTTTAGTGACCCCTAATGCAGGGTTCTCCCACTTCAGCCTGGCTGAGAGTAATCTGAGAGAGCTTGTTAAAGTGCAGGTTTTGGAGAAACAAACTGAGGGTTCTAGAGGGGAAGGGGGTGGGGGGATGGGTTAGCCTGGTGATGGATATTAAAGAGGGCACGTATTGAATGGAGCACTGGGTGTTATATGCAAACAATGAATCATGGAACACTACATCCAAAACTAATGATGTAATGTATGGTAATTAACATAATAAAATTTTTTTAAAAATGCGGGTTTTGTGGCCTCATCTTTTGCCGTTCTCAAGCATGTGGTGTGAGGCCCAACTACTCAACATTTTTCTAAGGCCCAATACTCAGCTTTGTGTAGCTCTTCAAATAGTCTGTGGATCTCACTCGGAGAAACCTCATCCTAAGTCATTTGTATGCTGCTACAAGGCTTTACAAATTGAGTTCACCTATTTAGGGAGCATTTCTAGTGTATTTATGGTACCAAGTGAAAAGTAATCGTCCTTGAGGCCTTTATACCTTCTCTGTCTAGGTGTGGTACACAGTTAGTGTTCATCATAGTAATATTGTGACACCATGCAAAGATTAAGTATGTTCAACCTTGTTAAGGAAGGGGAGCCTGTATTTAGTAAAGACTTTCGTGAATTCTTCAAAATAAAAAAAAATTACGTGTAGAGCACAGTTTCTCAAATTTAAGGTCTGAAAGGACTGTAAGACCCCAAGTTTGAGAAACATTGCATTGGGATTGAGTTCTGTGATTAGAGTCAACTGGTAAACCTAAGCATGAATGCTAAAATAACATGCGTATTAAAACTTTACATTATCATAAACATTTAAAAGCAAATTTTAAAACTCATGCAGAAAATTCACATACAGTAAAGAATAAATTTATGAACTCCTGTTGGAGAAACAATGGTATAAAACAATAAATCCATGAGAAACTTGAGAATCCTTGAAAAAATTCTTATCCTGAACATCTTTTCTCTTACAGTGCCGATTAATGGAAGTTTTAGAATTCAGGTAACTATCTATTTCAACAAATACACATTGAGCATCTGTTAGGTTTAGGCCATTGGGGTTTTAATGGTAAATAGGGCAGTGATGGCCAAGAATGAGAGGAGAAGTGGGTCAGGAAGTGTTTTTGGTTAAGGTCTGAAGGATGAGTTAAGTTTTAGCTAAATTGAGGGATAGAGTTAAGGAAATGCAATGAAGCTGGAGATATGGGGAAGGATAGAAATATAATCTCAAAGTCATGTGGCAACTGTGTTCAGAATGTTGCTTCATAATTATAATTTCTCCTCTTTCCTTCTGGAGATTAAGGAAAACCGATTCACCTTCACTGGAATGAGAAGCTTTCTTAAGAAATGTTGGAGGGCGGAGGGCTCTAACGCCTTTTGCTCTGTTAGTTGAGCCAGTACGGCATACCGCCCTGAGCGCCGGTCTCATCTGAGCCAGTACTTACAGCAGACTTGTGATTCGATTGTCCAACAACATCCTGAAGGGATTTGAGGCTGTTAAAATGCTTATGTTTTATTTGTTGGTTTTTTTTTTTTAAGAACTTACATGTAATTTTGTGAATTATTGAAAAGAAGCTTAAGAACAGCAAGTGGGCAGTTTAACATAAAATGGGCAGAATTTATTTATTTCTCTACTTAAAGAGCTTTCAATGCTTAAACCTTTAAAATCAAACAATAGAAATTCCAACAATGCAGAGCTAATATAAATAAAAACTGTTATAATCTTCCAAATAACAGCATAATAAAGTAACCTTGAAACATTGGTGTTGGCCCTGCATTGTTTTCTGTTTGAATTAAGTGGCAATTTCCACCGTTGCAAAACAGTGATGGAATTAAGTGATGTTTCCAGTAAAAGAATTTTGCAAGTATAATATGTTTTAGTATTAAATTCTACTTGTGCATTTAGCAATTAAAATTACTCTTGTAATGATGATGGCATTAAAAGGAATAGGGAGCTGTCAAAGAGAATTTGAAGCTTAATTATCTCTTTGGTAACAAAATGCATAATGTTCCATTACAACGCTTATTTTCTTATGGTAATTGACTCATTTGCTCTCTGGTTATCAATTTAACTTCCCAACCACAAACATCTGCTCTTACATTGTGTTTAATTGGTGTGAATACTAGCTACAGAGAAGTTAAAATCCCAAGAACATTTTAGAGACAATATTTTATAATTCATGAAAGGGAAAAGTAAATGATGAATTGAACATTGTGATAATATTTTTCTAATAGTCTTTGAGAATCTGTTTACTAAAAATGCATACTAAAGTTATATTAATTAGATTTTTTTGAAGAGGACTTTGCTATGTTTTCCAGAATTACTTACTCTGCCTTAGGGGGAGTTTCAGTCCTTTAGATTCAAGGAAATATAGCACTTCCTCAGAAACATGGTACCTAATGGTTAAGATTGTAGGCTTTGGAGGTGTTTTTCAGTATGTTACTATTTAATCTAAAGAAGAGGGGCAGGGATGAATTGTGTGTGTGTTTGCTTATAATTTTTAGAATGGAAAGCTAAACCTTAAAACTTTTTAAATGGCTACCTATAGGGGAAGGGAGAGAACGGGTTGGGGAAAACAGGGTTAGAAGCAAGACTTGTTTGAATATACCTTGTTTTTATAGATTTGAGATTTTACAAAGTAATTCTGGAAAAGGGAAAGTAAAATGAAACAAGTGACTCTAAATGTGTATCTAGTTTGTAGTATACTACACAGAAAGCTACAATTCCAAGTGAAAGTTATTATTACAAATTAATTTAAAATAGTAATTGAACCATATATATCTAATGGGATATACTCTAAGGACAAAAAGAACTGCAAAAATCTTCAACTGTCTTCTATTATTATATTGTTGGTGGAGATACTGGTATAGTTATTCTGAGACTATGGAGTACAAGATAAAACCTGTGAGTAATTAAGTTGGTGTCATTGAGAACAGATTTTTAGCATGAGAGAAAAGAGATACAGATGTAAAATTATTAAGATCCAGTTAAAAACCTATAGCCCTGAATTTAATTGGATAACAGAATGAAATCATGATGAATTTTATATTTAAAAAGTACATAATTCCTGGTTTTGTCCACAAGTAGGGCCTAAAAATAGTGACCAGAAGATACTAAAGACTACTAGGGTCCTGTTAGAAAAGGACTTAGGAACTTTCAGTGGACTCAAGCTTCCATTAGTCAGAGGTGGGCTAGTTTGAGAATCAGAAGAATAATAACTTGCATGGATTGAAACAAATCAAATATATTTTAATCCATGAACTCCTAAGAATACTTTTTTAAAAAACCCTTCAATGATTTCCTTCAGTCAGAAGGATGTTAGAGAACCAGACCATTGTTTTGAAAATTGGTAAGTAAAGGGAAAAAATAAAGCATTTATCCTGCTCTTTCTATGAGAGTTATAATTAAGGATAACCAAATAATTGATATGGGGATATTTCTCTTTACAGAAGGAATGATAGAAAAAGAATACTACTATGGCTCAGTCGTGAAGTGTCTGCCTTCGGCTCAGGTCATGATTCCAGGGTCCTGGGATCAAGCCTCCCATCGGGCTCCCTGCTCAGCGGGAAGCCTGCTTCTCCCTTTCCCACTCCCCCTGCTTGTGTTCCCTCTCTTGCTGTGTCTCTCTCTCTCTGTCAAATAAATAAAATCTTTAAAAAAAAAAAAAAAAGAATACTACTATTTTGCAATATCTAAGACTGTTAACATCACAAAAAGAGAGATAATCACACATTATGAACTCTCCTGATTGAAGGACCATGAGACTACTTATGAAGTAGTCTTGAAAAAATAAAAAGAAAGAGCCTAACTCCAATCAAGCTTCTACATTTAACCGCTAAATGCAGGACTAATATGTTAAATCCACCACGGCATGCAGTCAGCAAAAGATAGACTACAGGGAACTTTACAGGACAAATGACTTCTACAGCAAATAAATTGGAAACAAAGATAGGAGATAAAGGAGGAACCCGTAGATTAAAAGAAACATAAGAAACAAATTAATATTAATGAATGCACTTTGTTTGCCCAGTTCAAATAAATCATCCTTTTAAAATGTAGATTGATGATATTGAGAAATTATTGTAGATACCAACCTGATGATGGTATTATAGTTTTGTTTAGAAATGGGAATTTTTGTTTTATAGAGGAACTTACGTAAATACTTATATATAAAATAATGTAATACCTGGGATTTGCTTTCAGAGTAATCTGGGGAAAGACATGGGATGGGTTAGGATGTAAATGAAGCAGCACTAGCCATGAGTTGGTAATTGTTGAAGCTATATGACAGGTACTTGGTGTTTATTATTATTTTCTCTGTAGTAAAAAGTTAAAAAGAGAGAGAGAACATGGGGTTTAAAGTCAAACTGCTTAGGTTCAAAATCCACATCCGTCACTGACTAAGCTTTGTGACCCTGTGGAGCTACTTAGACTCTCTGTGTGTTAGTGTCCTTGTCTGTAAAATGGAAATAATAATACCTAAAGAATAGGGAAATAATGATAATAAGTGGAAAATATTTGTGAATGTTACCCGTTACCATACACCAAATATATAACCTAAAATCCTAAAGTTGCAGTTGATTAGAGATCTTGGTGTGTTTAGGAATAGTTCAGTTGAGTTCTTTATTTAGTATAGGAGCAGACTGAAACCCATGGCCAGCAAATGTCTGCTGGTAGAACCAGAACTCAAGTAGAAGTCTCTTGACTTCAGTCATTGCAGTGTCTTCACAGTAAATCATTATTGAATAATATTCAAATAAACTTAAATATCTGATTTTAAATATCAATATCAAAAATATATTAGTTTTTTCCTGCATCTAAAACTTATTGCACTTCAAATGAAAACTCAAGTTTGTTCTTGTTTGTCTGCTTTCTTTGAGAAGGAATAGATACACTTAACCAAAGATGAGTCTGAATTCATCTGGAATTTAAAAAAAAACTTAATGAACAATGTTAGGAAAATTTTGAGGAAATAAAGGAATAAAAGGAGAGTACTTGTTCTACCAAATATTTAAAAATATATAGTTACAGTCATTAAGTTTGTGGTTCTGGTGCAGGAATAGACAGATCAATGAAACCACTTAGTATCCAGAACTAACTCCCCCTCAAGAGTACTAGGCTTTTAATATTAAAACTGTTTCAAATCAGGTACTGTTATTGGGACTACTGAGGTTGCCATTTAGAAAAATGTAAAGCTGGATACTTGGTAAAGTCCAGATTATTTCATAGACATGCTAGAAGAAAATGCAAGTGAATAGTTTTATAGTATGGAAGCAGGGAAAACCTTTGGAGTAAGAATAGTAAAATATAGATGCCGAAAAAAGGGGGGGAGGACTGATAAATTTTACCACATACAAACTGAAAACTTTGGTAGAACAGGTGCCTTAAGTAAAAGACAAAAGAAAAAACTGAGAAGAAATATTGGCAACATGTATGAGACTATTAGTCTGGGTCCAGTTAGGAGCCAGAAATTACACCAGGAATTTAAACAAGGAAATTTTAGGGCTTCTGGGTGGCTCAGTTGGTTAAGGTCGTTATCCCGGGGTCCTGGGATCGATTCCCACATCAGGCTCCCTGCTTCTCCCTCTCCCTCTGCCCCTCCCCCTGCTTGTGCACTCTCTCTCTCTCTCTCTCTGTGTCAAATAAATAAAATCTTAAAATAAACAAGGAAATTTTAATACCAAGAATTATTAACTAGTAAAAGTGTTTTAACTACTAAAAAGGACAAAGTAGGACTCTAAAGAGTACAGAAATAGTAAATATAAGGATCAGATACTACCTCTAGAGCCGAAGGAGAGAATCAAAAAAGTGAACAAACTTGGATGAGGGCCTCCCTGTAGGAGGTTGCAGTTCAGACCTCAGAGAGGGTATAGTTGCTGCCAGAGGACACAGCCATGGGCCAGGCTGGTCCACAGATCTTCTGGATGCCACGGACCTGAGCACATGGGTGGAAAGTCACCTGCTGGGGTGCCGAGGACTGACTGATGATGAGCAGGAAGTTACTTCTTAAGAGTATACATTCTTTCCCTCCTTTGGCTCCTACCACTTCCTAGGGTTCTGCCTACTCACTGTACTCTTACTCTTCATTAACCCAAATTATAAAGCTTGTCTGGACCTCTTCACAGGACCTGCCCCACTCTAGACAGTATAGTAGGCAAGAAAATGAAAAAAGAGGAAAGCAGATTGGAAAGGAAGAGATGAAACTGTCTCTGTTCACAGACAGCATGATTATTTATGTAGATAATCCCACAATTGTCTATAAAAAGCTGCTAGAACTAATGAGTGAGTTTAGCATGAGCAGAGGATAAAAAGTTAATACATGTAAATCATTTCGCCTCTACATATTAGCAGTGAACAATTGGAAACTAAAAAATTTAAGTACCACTTACAGTAGCACCAAAAAATGTGGAATACTTAGGGAAACACCTAATAAAGTGTGAACAAGATTTGTATATTGAAAACTATGAAATGATGGGAGAAACCACAGAACAAAATAAATGGAGAGGTAACCCATATTCAGGGAAAGGAAGGCTCAATATTGTTAAGATGTCAAGTTGTGACAAATGCAGCATAATCCCAATCAAAATCCCAGCAGGCTAAGCACAATTTAGCTCAACTATTTAAAAAAAAAAAAAAAAGCTGCTGTTGTCATCGTTGCTTTTTTGATAGAACTAACTGACAGTGGAGCTTGCTGCTTTGTGATACAGCACTTTGAAACAGGGATCAGTGAGATCTCTTGTCAAGGAAGTCATATAGGAAATTACAACATTAAGTGGGAGGTTGGACTAGATGATCTGCTCTTAGCCTTCTAATTCAAAGTCTTACTCTGTTATTTATAAGTCAGTGTTTTACAACTTTGGAACAAGGAGAAAGAGAGATACTGGAATATTTAGGCTTTTTCAAATGTACTTAGCTTTTCCCCAAAGATCCTCTCACTCTTTTTCCCACCCTTAAACACTATTACATGCAATGAGGGATATTACAAATGGAGTGTGTTGTATGAGTGAACTCTGTAAGGCCTCTAATGTGACATTTGTATGCCTTTTTAAAAAGTTGTTGTTGTTATTTATCAAGCTGACTGAAAAGAAAAATAATGTCAGTTTTCTCAATTTTTTCAAATTTTGATTATGGTTCTTCCAAAATGGTGTAAGTCTTAGAGAAGTAGTCTTTTAATACTCATTTTTAGATAGCTTAGAATATTCATTTTGTCAATTTCTTCAATATAGTCAATTTATTGACTATATTTATCAAATATTTATCAACAAGGAAACTCAGAAATTATCTTTATAATTATTCTTCTAGTTAATTGTACCAGAATATCAATTCTTAAAGGTACTATGTTCCTATCATATATTTTAAATTTTTAAAAAATTTTTATTTTAAGTAGGCTCCATACCCAATGTGGGACTTGAACTCACGACTGAGATCAAGAGTTGCATACTCTAGGGCGCCTGGGTGGCTCAGTCGTTAAGTGTCTGCCTTCGGCTCAGGTCATGATCCCAGGGTCCTGGGATCGAGTCCCGCATCGGGCTCCCTGCTTGGCGGGAAGCCTGCTTCTCCCTCTCCCACTCCCCCTGCTTGTGTTCCTGCTCTCGCTATCTCTCTCTCTGTCAAATAAATAAATAAAATCTTTAAAAAAAAAAAAAAAAGAGTTGCATACTCTACTGACTGAGCCAGCCAGGCAACCCCTAACATATATTTTATTTTTATTTTTTTTAATTTTATTATGTTAGTCACCATACATTATGTCATTAGTTTTTGATGTAGTGTTCCATGATTCATTGTATGAGTTAACACCCAGTGCTCCATTCAGTACGTGCCCTCTTTAATACCCATCACCAGGCTAAGCCATCCCCCCAACCCCTCCCCTCTAGAACTCTCAGTTTGTTTCTCAGAGTCCATAGTCTCTCATGGTTCGTCTCCCCCTCCGATTTCCCCCCCTTCATTTTCCCTTCCTGCTATCTTCTTCTTCTTTTTTTTTTTTTTTTTAACATATAATGTATTATTTGTTTCAGAGGTACAGGTCTGTGATTCAGTAGTCTTACACAATTCACAGTGCTCACCATAGATAATACCCTCCCCAGTGTCTATCACCCAGCCATCCCATGCCTCTCACCCCCCACCATTCCAGCAACCCTCAGTTTGTTTCCTGAGATCAAGAGTTCCTCATATCAGCGAGATCATATGATACATGTCTTTCTCTGATTGACTTATTTCACTCAGCATAATACCCTCCATTTCTATCCACGTCGTGGCAAATGGCAAGATTTCATTCCTTTTGATGGCTGCATAATATTCCATTGTGTGGAATCACATCTTCTTTATCTATTCATCTGTCGATGGACATCTTAGCTCTTTCCATAGTTTGGCTATTGTGGACATTGCTGCTATAAACATCAGGGTGCACATACCCCTTCGGATCCCTACATTTGTATCTTTGGGGTAAATACCCAGTAGTGTAATGGCTGGGTCGTATGGTAACTCTATTTTCAACTTTTTGAGGAACCTCCATACTGTTTTCTAGAGTGGCTGCACCAGCTTGCATTCCCACCAACAGTGTAGGAGGATTCCCCTTTCTCCACATCCCAGCCAACATCTGTCGTTTCCTGACTTGTTAATTTTAGCCATTCTGACAGGTCTGAGGTGGTATCTCATTGAGGTTTTGATTTGGATTTCCCTGATGCTGAGCGATTGTTGAGCACTTTTTCATGTGTCTGTTGGCCATTTGGATGTCTTCTTTAGAAAAATGTCTGTTCATGTCTTCTGCCCATTTCTTGATTGGATCATTTGTTCTTTGGGTGTTGAGTTTCATAAGTTCTTTATAGATTTTGGATACTAGCCCTTTATCTGATATGTCATTTGCAAATATCTTCTCCCATTCTGTCGGTTGTCTTTTGGTTTGTTGACTGTTTCCTTTGCTGTGCAAAAGCTTTTTATCTTGATGGAGTCCCAGTAGTTCATTTTTGCCCTTGCTTCCCTTGCCTTTGGCGATGTGTCTAGGAAGAAGTTGCTGCGGCTGAGGTCGAAGAGGTTGCTGCCTGTGTTCTCCTTTAGGATGTTGATGGACTCCTGTCTCACATTGAGGTCTTTCAACCATTTGGAGTCTATTTTTGTGTATGGTGTAAGGAAATGGTCCAGTTTCGTTCTTCTTCATGTGGCTGTCCCAATTTTCCCAACACCATTTGTTGAAGAGACTGTGTTTTTTCCATTGGACACTCTTTCCTGCTTTGTCAAAGATTAGTTGACCATAGAGTTGAGGGTCCATTTCTGGGCTCTCTATTCTGTTCCATTGATCTATGTGTCTGTTTTTGTGCCAGTACCGTACTGTCTTGATGATGACAGCTTTGTAATAGAGGTTAAAGTCCAGAATTGTGATGCCACCAGCTTTGCTTTTCTTTTTCAACATTCCTCTGGCTATTCGGGGTCTTTTCTGGTTCCATACAAATTTTAGGATTATTTGTTCCATTTCTTTGAAAAAAGTGGATGGTATTTTGATGGGGATTGCATTGAATGTGAAGATTGCTCTAGGTAGCATTGATATCTTCACAATATTTGTTCTTCCAATCCATGAGCATGGAACATTTTTCCATTTCTTTGTGTCTTCCTCAATTTTCTTTCATGAGTATTTTATAGTTTTCTGAGTACAGATCCTTTGCCTCTTTGGTTAGATTTATTCCTAGGTATCTTATGGTTTTGGGTGCAATTGTAAATGGGATTGACTCCTTAATTTCTCTTTCTTCTGTCTTGGTGGTGGTGTATAGGAATGCCACTGATTTCTGTGCACTGATTTTATATCCTGCCACTTTACTGAATTCCTGTATGAGTTCTAGCAGTTTTGGGGTGGAGTCTTTTGGGTTTTCCACATAAAGTATCATATCATCTGCAGAGAGTGAGAGTTTACTTCTTCTTTGCCGATTCGGATGCCTTTTATTTCTTTTTGTTGTCTGATTGCTGTGGCTGGGACTTCTAATACTATGTTGAATAGCAGTGGTGATAGTGGGCATCCCTGCCTCATTCCTGACCTTAGGGGGAAAGCTCTCAGTTTTTCCCCATTGAGAATGATATTTGCTGTGGGTTTTTCATAGATGGCTTTTATGATATTGAGGTATGTACCCTCTATCCCTATGCTCTGAAGAGTTTTGATCAAGAAAGGATGCTGTACTTTGTCAAATGCTTTTTCTGCATCTATTGAGAGGATCATATGATTCTTGTTCTTTCTTTTGTTAACGTATTGTATCACTTTGATTGATTTGTGGGTGTTGAACCAACCTTGCAGCCCAGGGATGAATCCCACTTGGTCGTGGTGAATAATCCTTTTAATGTACTGTTGGATCCTATTGGCTAGTATTTTGGTGAGAATTTTTGCATCCATGTTCATCAAGGATATTGGTCTGTACTTCTCCTTTTTGATGGGGTCTTTGTCTGGTTTTGGGATCAAGGTAATGGTGGCCTCATAAAACGAGTTTGGAAGTTTTCCTTCCATTTCTATTTTTTGGAACAGTTTCAGAAGGATAGGTATTAATTCTTCTTTAAATGTTTGGTAGAACTCCCCTGGGAAGCCATCTGGCCCTGGGCTTTTGTTTGTTGGGAGATTTTTGATGACTGCTTCAATTTCCTTAGTGGTTATAGGTCTGCTCAGGTTTTCTATTTCTTCCTGTTTCAGTTTTGGTAGTTGATACTTCTCTAGGAATGCATCCATTTCTTCCAGATTATCTAATTTGCTGGCATAGAGTTGCTCATAATATGTTCTTATAATTGTTTGTATTTCTTTGGTGTTGGTTGTGATCTCTCCTCTTTCATTCATGATTTTGTTGATTTGGGTCATTTCTCTTTTCTTTTTGATAAGTCTGGCCAGGGGTTTATCAATCTTGTTAATTCTTTTAAAGAACCAGCTCCTGGTTTCATTGATCTGTTCTACTGTTCTTTCGGTTTCTATTTCATTGATTTCTGCTTCGATCTTTATTATTTCTCTTCTCCTGCTGGGTTTAGGCTTTTTTTGCTGTTTTTTCTCCAGCTCCTTTAGGTGTAGGGTTAGGTTGTGTATTTGAGACCTTTCTTGTTTCTTGAGAAAGGCTTGTATTGCTACGTGCTTTCCTCTTAGGACTGCCTTTGCTGCATCCCAAAGATTTTGAACAGTTGTGTTTTCATTTTCATTGGTTTCCATGAATTTTTTTAATTCTTCTTTAATTTCTTGGTTAACCCATTCATTCTTTAGTAGGATGCTCTTTAGCCTCCATGTATTTGAGTTCTTCCCGACTTTCCTCTTGTGATTGAGTTCTAGTTTCAAAGCATTGTGGTCTGAAAATAGGGAATGATCCCAGTCTTTTCGTACCAGTTGAGACCTGATTTGTGACCTAGGATGTGATCGATTCTGGAGAATGTTTCATGGGCACTCGAGAAGAATGTGTATTCTGTTGCTTTGGGATGGAATATTCTGAATATATCTGTGAAGTCCATTTGGTCCAGTGTGTCATTTAAAGTCTTTATTTCCTTGTTGATCTTTTGCTTAGATGATCTGTCCATTTCAGTGAGGGGGGTGTTAAAGTCCCCCACTATTATTGTATTGTTGTCGATGTGTTTCTTTGCTTTTGTTATTAATTGCCTTATATAATTGGCTGCTCCCATGTTAGGGGCATAGATATTTACAATTGTTAGATCTTCTTGTTGGATAGACCCTTTAAGTAGGATATAGTGTCCTTCCTCATCTCTTATTACAGTCTTTCATTTAAAATCTAATTTGTCTGATATAAGGATTGCTACCCCAGCTTTCTTTTGGTGTCCATTAGCATGGTAAATGGTTTTCCACCCCCTCACTTTCAAATCTGGGGGTGTCTTTGGGTCTAAGATGAGTCTCTTGCAGACAGCATATCGACGGGTCTTGTTTTTTAATCCAATCTGATAGTCTGTGTCTTTTGATTGGGGCATTTAGCCCATTTACATTCAGGGTTAACTATTGAAAGATATGAATTTAGTGCCATTGTATTGCCTGTAAGGTGACTGTTACTGTATATTGTCTATGTTCCTTTCTGGTCTATGTTGCCTTTAGGCTCTTAGGACCCCTTTCAATATTTCTTGTAGGGCTGGTTTTGTGTTTGCAAATTCCATTAGTTTTTGTTTGTCCTGGAAGCTTTTTATCTCTCCTTCTATTTTCTTTTTTTTTTTTTTTAAGATTTTATTTATTTATTTGACAGAGAGAGACAGTGAGAGAGGGAACACAAGCAGGGGGAGTGGGAGAGGGAGAAGCAGGCTTCCCACCGAGCAGGGAGCCTGATGTGGGGCTCGATCCCAGGACTCCGGGATCATGACCTGAGCCGCAGGCAGACGCTTAACAACTGAGCCACCCAAGCGCCCCTCTCCTTCTATTTTCAATGACAGCGTAGCTGGATATAATATTCTTGGCTGCATATTTTTCTCCTTTAGTGCTCTGAATATATCAGGCCAGTCCTTTCTGGCCTGCCAGGTCTCTGTGGATAGGTCTGTTGCCAGTCTAATGTTTCTACCACTGTAGGTTACAGATCTCTTCTCCCGAGCTGCTTTCAGGATTTTCTGTTTGTCTCTGAGACTTGTAAGTTTTACTATTAGATGTTGGTGTGTTGCCCTATTTTTATTGATTTTGAGGGGGTGTTCTCTGTGCCTCCTGGATTTTGATGCCTGTTTCCTTCCCCAAATTAGGGAAGTTCTCTGCTATAAATTGCCTTCAGTATACCTTCTGCCCCTCTCTCTCTTCTTCTTCTGGGATCCTAATTATTCTAATATTGTTTCATCTTATGGTATCACTTATCTCTTGAATTCTGCCCTCGTGATCCAGTATTGTTTATCTCTCTTTTTCTCAGCTTCTTTATTTTCCATCATTTGGTCTTCTATATCACTGATTCTCTCTTCTGCCTCATTTATCATAGCAGTTACAGCCTCCATTTTTTATTGCACCTCATTAATAGCCTTTTTGATTTTGAGTTGGTTAGATTTTAGTTCTTTTATTTCTCCAGAAAGGGTTTCTCTGATATCTTCTGTGCTTTTTTCAAGGCCAGCTAGTAGCTTTAAAATCTCTGAACTCTAGTTCTGACATCGTACTAATGTCTGTATTGAGTATGTCCCTGGCAGTCGGTACTGCCTCTTGTTCTTTTTTTTGAGGTGATTTTTTCCATCTTGTTATTTTGTCCAGAGGAGAATAGATGAATGAGAGAACAAAATGCTAATGGTAGCAACGACCCCAGAAAAATATACACTAAACAAATCAGAAGAGACCTGAAACCAGGGGAA
This sequence comes from Halichoerus grypus, assembly GCF_964656455.1. Lineage (NCBI taxonomy): Eukaryota > Metazoa > Chordata > Mammalia > Carnivora > Phocidae > Halichoerus > Halichoerus grypus. The sequence goes on along the minus strand of NC_135719.1, from coordinate 42,120,665 downwards.
AAGAAAGGGAAAGAAAGAAGAAAAAGATAAAAAAAAACAGGAACAGAATATGATCAAATATGATCAAAAAAAAAATATATGATCAGGCTGGTGCATAGATCAGTGCCACACACTGGATTTTGGGCGTATTTTGGTCTATTAGAAGAAAGTGCCTCCCAAAACTTTAAAGAAAGAAAAACTTATGTACGTACAAAAATAAGGGTAAATACGATGAAGGGATGGAATATGACTGTAAAGATGAAAATTATAAAAGATTTTATAAAAGGAATTGATAAGAAGTTGGTTGAAAAAAGAAATAAGAGGATTTAAAAAAAAAAAAAAGGGAGAGAATGTGATCAGGCAGGAGACTAGAACAAAGCCATACACAAGAGATTTAGGGTATAGCTTGGTCTGTTAGAAGAAACTGTATCCCAAAATTTTAAAGAGAGAACAACTTATATATATATATATATATATATATATACCAAAAATAAGGTTAACTACTATGAAGGGATAGAATATGACTCTAAAAATGAAAAATAAAAAAGATTTTTTAAAAAAGGGATTGATAAGAATTTGGTCGAAAAAGGGAAAAAGAAAATTAAAAAAATTAACTTTGAAAGACTAAAGAATCATGGGAAAAAAGCCATGGATTCTGTATGCAGTATTCCCCTAGTGCTGGAGTTCTGCCGTTCTCATTGGTTGGTAAACTTGGTCTTGGCTGGCTGTTCTTGCTGATCTTCTGGGGGAGGGGCCTGTTGCTGTGGTTCCCAAATGTCTTTGCTGGAGGCGGAATTGCTCCGCCCTTGCCGGGTCGGGCTAAGTAATCTGCTCGGGTTTGCTCTTGGGAGCTTTTGTTCCTGCAAGCTTTTGGTGCAGCTTTGGATGATGAGAGTGAAAATGGTGGCCTCCCAATCTCCACCCCGGAGGAGCCGAGAACTTGGGGCCCGCTCGTGAGTGAGCCCCAGAGAAAAGCAGTCAGTCACTCCCATCTCCCCCATCTCCTGTGACGGAGCGTTTCTGTCTCTCGCACACGACCCCGTGTGGAGTCTCCAAACCCAGCAGATCCCTGTGGTGCGCTCCTGCGTCGCTCCTCCCGGGGGAGGAAGGGGAGTCTCCCTGGATCTGCCCCTTGTTGGGTCCCTGCTGGAAGAGCAGTGGCCCGACTATGCCGCGGATCATGGTTTCTGGCAACCTGGGGCTGAGAGCCCACTCCTTGGCTCCATCTCTGCAGCCAGCTTCCCCACTCCGGTACCTGGGAGCTCTGCTGCACTCAGGCCCCCCCCCCCCCGGTCTTTCTGTGACCCCGAGGGTCCTGAGACCATACTGTCCCAGCGAGGGTTCCACCCTCCACTTAGCCACTGGAGCAACATCCCTCAGCAAAGCCGACTTCTAAAAGTTCCGATTTTGTGCTCTGCTGCTCTATCACTTGCCAGTAGCAGCTGATGGAGGCCCCCTCCCCCGCCATCTATCCTCCCTAATATCGCCTCGGATTCACTTCTCCCCACGTCCTACCTTCCAGAAGTGGTCGCTTTTCTGTTCAGAGAGTTGCTGCTATTCTTTTCTTCAATCTCCTGTTGAGTTTGTAGGTGTCCAGAGTGGTTTGATCCCTATCTTGCTGAATTCCTGGGACCAGACGAAATTTAGGTCTCCTACTCCTTTGCCATCTTGCTCCTCCCCTCCTCCCTAACATATATTTTAAATATATATTTGTTATATGCTTTTGTAAAAATATGTGAAAGCCTCAAATAATAAGCAAAAATCCTGTAAATTCTAGGATTTAAAAAAAATGCTTGAAATATGAACAGCTATTTTTATTTTTATTAACATCTTAATTTCCTTTCTGTTTTAAAGCCCAACCTGAATTCCTGAAACAGCCTACTAATATATATGCTCACGAATCAATGGATATTGTATTTGAATGTGAAGTGACTGGGAAACCAACTCCAACCGTGAAGTGGGTCAAGAATGGGGATATGGTTATTCCAAGTGATTACTTTAAGATTGTAGTAAGTATTTTTCAAAGGACACTTATCTCCCAAACCTTTAAATGTCTTTAAATGTAATCTCTAAGAGATCTGTTGTGTTATATATATACTAGTTTATGTACTGCAGATGAAGACAGGAAAATACACATAGAATGTAATCTTTTCATTAGCTGATGAGAAAGCTGAGCCTAGATGTATTTTGGTATCCTATATAAGATCAAATAGCAAGTCAGTAGTTGAACTAAGCGTAACGTCCAAATCTCCTGACCAACAGTCTGGTATTCCAACTCAAACATGCTAGTACTCTTATTAAACACAGTTGTCACTATTTTCTTGGTAATGATTATGCTGTGTGTGCACCAGTTGTCTTCATAGCTCTCCATTCAAAGAACAGAAATCTGTCCTTCATATACTGATGCCCAGGCCTTTCAAAAGAAGTATGACCCAGGGTTGGACGATTGTGATGATAGATAAAAAGATTCTTAAGAAGTAAATAGCATTAAATGTATTTAAGAATACTCAGCCATTATTGCTTTTTATTTGATATATGGTTAAATGCTTAGTAAATATTGTCTACTATTATTATTATAATTATCTAAATCCTAGTAATAAAATTATCTAAGTTTTGGTAATAAGGATTAATATATTAAGGTGTATACATGGCATTCATAGAAATAATCAGAAGTAATTATGGTTGTTACTGATGTAATGTCTTATAAATTTTTCATATAAGTAATTCATTCTTAGTAGGAATATATTTTCTATTTTGAAATGCATAATCTCATATGTTACAAAAAGTAATTCACAAGTATATTTAACTCTAATTAAAAAGCAATGTGTTACAGCTAAATGAGCATTTTTACTCTTTTATCAGTTTCATATTATTCTTAAAAATCTTAAAACCATATTAAATTAATAACAATATTTGACATTTATATAGTTCTTTGTAATTTAAGGGAAGTTTGTATTTGTGCATCCTCATTTAACTTATTGTAGATTAATCTGTTAGAACTAATGATATTAGAGATAATTTTAAGAAAATGCCTTGAATTCACAAATTCAGACTTTTACTATAGTCACATGGTATTGTATGTCAGATATTTTTCCAACCAAAGGTGTAGGTCTGCGAACACTGTGGATATTACTTTCCATAAGGATTATGTTCTTAATTAGTTACCGTGTTTCCTGTTCTAGTCAGTTAAATCAGTACCTTGTCAATAAAATTGAGTTAACAGGTACATAGATAGATAATATTTAGTAGCTGAATCATACAATTTTACTTATTTTTTTCTCCTCAGAATGAGTATATCCTTGGGATTTTGAACTAATGTTCCTCAGTCAAATCATAAAATTTTATTTATGTTTTTCTTTCTCAGAAGGAACATGATCTTCAAGTTTTGGGTCTGGTGAAATCAGATGAAGGGTTCTATCAATGCATTGCTGAGAATGATGTTGGAAATGCACAAGCTGGAGCCCAACTGATAATCCTTGAACATGGTAAGAGGGGCTGAAATAGTAAAATGAAAGAGGCTGTGTTTGAGGAACTAGTATCTATCACAGTACCTATTACTCTAGGATACCTCATGATTAATAACCCGTTTCTAAAGACTAGTATATGGCATAGCTAAGAGGAAAAGAAAGCACTCTAAATATTTCCTACTGCTTAAAATGACCTAGAAACACAGTTTTGGATAATACTGAAAAGAACTGAACAACTACAGTCTTACACAAATGAATGTTCTTTATATTTCAGTCATTTTAATCTCACAAATATATTTCTGCACTATTAAAATAGAAAAACTTAAAGTACTTTTTATTTTGCACTGAGCTTTTCCAAAATAAAAATAACATGCCTTTTTAATTATCACACATACAAAAGATGCTTATTATAAATTCAGACAACATTGAAAAGTAAAAAGGGAAAAGCCCTAGCCTTTATCAGTCATTCACTTCTGGGAAAACCACACAATAATTTGAGCAGATAATCCTGACTATAAAGAACTATTAACCTTAACAGAATTAGAGTAACAAGGGGTGGGCTGGCAAGAAGTAAAAACAACTCTAGTGAATATAAGAATGGCAGATATAAAGAGCAGTCACAAGTTGTAGGTCTGAGAGAGAGTGTTAAGCTCCTCAGGACTGAGATCCAGACTGTGTTGGAGAGAGTGTGGCCATGTTTTACTGGCCAACAGAGAAGTTGCTGTGCTGTTGAACCCTGCTCAGAACCCAAGGTCTGGTATGCTAGGCAGCCAGTCACAAGGAGGTGTCTCCCTGAAGGCATTCTGCTACAAAACCACCTGAGGGGTTGGGGTGTTGGGAGAAGCTGCTCTCCAGCTGATAAAATTTAAAACATGTCCTCTGCAAAGAAAAGGATAGATAAAGGGCTCATCTTAATTTTTGCAGAGCAGGCAATGAAGGATGAATTTGGAATTGAGGGGCAATAAATTGATAATGGCACATGCTCCAAATCCTGCCTTCTAGGAGTACTGCATATGAACATGCTCAGATGTGTATATGGTTTGATAACGCATTTTCTTGGAACAACATGCTGTGAACATCTTCTCATGTCAATAAATATATAGATCTATATCAACATTTTCCATCGTTGAACAGTTTATTTGCACTTTGTTTTGTGTAAGTGATTCCCTATTGGTTAACTTTTAAATTGTTTCCTTTGTTTTACTATTATGAACAATGCTATGCTGAACTTCCTTATATGATTATTTTCTCATACTAAATTACTAGAAGTTGAATTGTTGGATAATCTGTGTCAAATTGATAAGGATACCTGTTGGATGTATTATTTATTTGTTTTAGCAAGAAGAGCATTTTTCATTTTGTGCAGTTCTCAAGAATATATGAAAAAGATAGTGCTTTAGACATGTAGTCTGGTGTCTGAGTCAGATTAAGTTCAGGTTCCAGTTTGGCCCCAGCTATATAGCCTCGCTGCAGAAGGTAATTGGTAAAGATAGTGCCTACTCTGGCTTTTCACTAAAGTAGCATACAGGATTTTTATAAGCTCTTTCTTGAAAATGTATTTGAGAGTAGTATTATAAAAAGGAATAAAATACTAGAGCTGCTCTTTTTTCTTCCTGTGTTTGTGATTATACCTTTCCCTATTTATTGAAAAGGATTAAGAGAAACTTGTCCTTTTCCGTCTTGCCAAATGCCTGAGTATGATTGCCAAATCAGGCACTAAGGTAGATAAGCTATTTCTTTTTATTAGTGGCAGTGGTCTTCCTTGGTAAAATTTGTGGATCTCTTGGGGTGATTTACATGGAACTAAATAAAGGAATTTCAGTATATCTATGTTTGGAATTACCATTACAGGTTTAACTCTAATAGCATAAATGGTTGGCTATGCTAGGAGGTCTCTAAACTAATCCTAATTGGGTTTTCCTCTGAAAATGTTTGGATAGCATAATTATAGTTGCAGTGTGTGTTTTTTCCTTTTTGAGACAACAGACATTTTTTGGCTGGCAGAAGTTTTTAGTAACCTTGTCAGGGATGGATTATAAGAAAGACTCATGTTACTAATTTTGCTGTTTTAATTTGCAAGATAAATATTTATGTGGGAAAGCTAAAAGAGAATATAACAATTTATAAGGTCTGATCTCTGTTTTTTTAGAGTTTATAATATTATAAAGGATGTAAGAGATGTGTACAATTTAATACCCAGTCCATAATTGTTATTTTTATAATACAAATAAAGCAGCATACAATTTGGAAGAGAGGAATTCTTTCTGTGTGATCAGGGAAGCTTTTTCATAGAAAGTGTCCCCTTTGTAATAGACCTTGAATTATAAGATTTCCAGGTGTTAAAAAGAGGGTTTGGGTCAGTATGGAAATAGAACACTTGTATTCCTTTAGGAAGTTAGCCTGTGAAGGCAGAATAGGATCAGATTGATCATGGCCTTGATTGTAAAGAGTCAAATACAATACTGTAGTGAGGCAGTCTGATACAAAGTCAGGTTTAATTAGAAGAAGTTCATTTGAGGGGCACCTGGGTGGCTCAGTTAAGTGTCCAACTCTTGGTTTCAGCTCAGATCATGATTTCAGGGTCATGAGATCAAGCCCCACGTTGGATACCACAGAGTCTGCTTGAGATTCCCTCTCCCTATGCCCCTCCCCCTGCTTGTGCATACCCTTGCTTTCAAATAAATACAAAATCTAAAAAAAAAAGTCCATCTGAATTAAAATGAAAATTAAAAGCCAAAAAATAGAAAATAAAAATACAATCATTCCACACACAAAAAAAGGAGAAGAAGGCAGATTGGAGGAGGCAGCTAGTTGAAGGAATATCGTTACAAGAGGCCATTGTGAGATAAGTAGTTATACTAGAAAAATAGAAAGGATTCTAATAAGATATTAGTGATTTATCTAATCCAGACTTTATTGACTGATTGAATATTCAGCATTGTTATAGAGAAGTCAGGGATACTTCCCAGGTTTTCTCTGGGTGACTGGAAGAGTTGTGATGCCTTTCCAAAACAGAAAAGGAAGGTGAATCAAAGTGGAAGGGGAACTTCTACTCAGCATGTAAAGAGTGGCACATAACATCCCACTCTTATCTACAATAACAAGCTAGATGATCTACAAAATCATAATTTCTCTGAGCCCATCAGAGAGCTCAGCTTGCAAAGCAGCCAAGTAACCTAAATTCCAAAGAATTGCACACCCCATTGCCCCCATAGAATGGGTCATTAATTCTTTGACCTTTGGCAGAGCATGAGAGAAAGAAATGGCTTCCATAAAAGTGGATAAGAAGAAATTGACTGGGGCGCCTGGGTGGCTCAGTCGTTAAGCATCTGCCTTTGCTAGGGTCATGATCCCAGGGTCCTGGGATAGAGCCCCGCATCAGGCTCTCTACTCTGCGGGAAGCCTGCTTATCCCTCTCCCACTCCCCCTGCCTGTGTTCCCTCTCACACTGTGTCTCTCTCTGTCAAATAAATAAATAAAATATTAAAAAAAAAGAAGAAATCGAAAAAGTTTTAATTGATTGTTAAAGACTCAATATGAACTACTTTGGAGTACTTGAGGGCCCCAGATGAAAGGGGAGTTCATACATGCTTGCAAATACATTTCCCTGGAACTCCACAGGGAGCAAGGCAGAGACCTGAGAAGTCATTTTCGTGGTGAAGAGGTGAAAGAGGTAATCTGTGGCACCTGGGAGATAGGTGCAAGGCCCCTCTCATTTACTCAGATTCCTTTAAGCCTCAAACCAGTGAGGGAGGGGCAGAAAGCCTTATTTCATAAATTTCTGGGGGGAGATTAGAAGCAAAACCTTTCTGCTTCTGGAGGGAAGAACCCTTTGGTGCACAGGGCCTACCTAATACTGAGGCTGGACAGGGACAGCTGAAAATCCTACTTGCCCTACCACCAAGTAACAGACAAAAGCTTTCCATGGGTGTTATACTTAACTAATGAATCATTGAACACTACATCAGAAACTAATTATGAACTATACAGCGACTAACTGAGCATAAAAAAAAAAGAAGAATATAGAGAAATCCCTGTGTGGTAGAGGTATGCAGAAATGGTTGAAAGCTGAGAGGAAAACAGGTAAATTGAGAAAAACTCTCCAGCTCTTCATCTCTCTTCTTTTGCACAAGATAATGGTAGGTCCACCATTAGAAGAATTTGAAAACTGTGGTGTGCTAAAGGTAACTAAAACAACAGTAAAATCTGTACCAAGCTCAGTTCCTTTCTAAATTGACTTAACCTGTCCACACTAATGGCTTGACAGAATATACATGCCGTGTTCCAAGTATAAATAATAATTATCTCAGTCTCTGCTATTCTGTACACCATGCCTAGCATTCAGTCAAAAATTATTGGACATAAACAGAGCAAGGGAAAACTGGCACATTGTTGAGGGATCAACAAAAAGGAGACCCAGATATTGGAACTATCAGGGACTTTAATTATTATTGGTATGTTAAAGGATTTAGTGGAAAAAGTAGATAACTTGAATGAACCAGAGGAGGAATTTTGGCAGAAAGATGGAAACCATAAAGAGTTTGAAGATACTTCTATTTGTCCAGAGAGTGAAAGCGTTCTATAACTGAGGAAGGGAAATTAGAAAAAACAATGGTATCAGAGATGAAGTATTTACTCAGGGTGATCAGGAGACTCAACACAGCTGAGGAAATAGCCGATCAACTTGAAGATAGTTCAGTATAAATTATTTAAACTGAAATAAAAGATAAAGAGAGGTCGAACAGAATATCTAAGATGGGAAAATAAAAGATGGTATAACATAAATAAATTGGTGTCTCACAAAGAAAAGAGAACAAGAACAGAACAGGAAAAAAAATATTTAAATAGATAATGGCCAAAATTTTTAAAAAATAAACAAGATCATATTACAGATCAAAGAAGAAGAAGCTCAGACAGTCCCAAGTATGCTAATAATAATAATAGGTAGTAGTAATAAAAGAAAACACACCTATACACATCATAGTTAAACTACTGAAAACCAGGGGCACCTGGGTGGCTCAGTCGGTTAAGCATCTGCCTTCAGCCCAGCCCATGATCCTGGGGTCCTGGGATTGAGCCCCGTGTCAGGCTCCCTGCTCAGTGGGGAGTCTGCTTGTCCCTCTTCCTCTGCGCCACCCTCCCCCCCAGTCGTGCTCTCTCTCTCAGTCTCACTCTCTCTCAAATAAATAAATAAAATCTTAAAAAAATATAAACTATTGAAAACCAAACATAATGAAGTCTTGAAGACAGCCAGAAAATTTTAACAAGACACAGAGGACTTTTTCCTTTCCATGCCGCACAGTGGCAGGATGGTGGTAAAGATTTCTAAGAAGAGGAAGTTTGTCACCAGTGGCATCTTCAAAGCTGAACTGCACGAGTTTCTGACTTGGGGGCTAACTACTCTGGAGTGGAGGTCCAACTTACACTAACCAGGACTGAAATCATTAACTTAGCCACCAGGATGCAGAATGTTCTTGCTGAGGAGGGCCGGCTGATCCAGGAATTGACCGCTGTGGTTCAGAAGAGGTTTGACTTCCCTGAGGGCAATGTGGAGCTTTATGCTGAAAAGGTGGCCACAAGAGGTCTGTGTGCTATTATCCAGGCAGAGTCTCTGTTACAAACTCCTAGGAAGCCTTGCTGTGTAGAGGGCCTGCTGTGGTGTGGTGTGCTGTGGTCCATCATGGAGAGTAGGGCAAAGGCTGTGAGGTCATGGTGTCTGGGAAACTCTAAGGACAGAGGGTTAAATCCATGAAGTTTGTGGATGGCCTGATGATTCACAGTGGGGACCCTGTTAACTATTATGTTGACACTACCGTGTACCATATGCTGCTCAGACAGGGTGTGCTGAGCATCAAAATGAAGATCATGCTTCCCCAGGATCCAAGTGGTAAGACTGGCCCTAAGAAGCCCCCACCTGACCATGTGAGCGTTGTGGAACCCAAAGATGAGATATTGTCCACCACCCCCATCTTGGAACAGAAGAGTGGGAAGCCACAGCCAGACCCACAGTCTCCTTGGCAGCTGGATCTGGAGTCTGGCTATTACTCTGTAAAGACCCTTAATAAAATCTTTGAAAAAGCCACATGGCCTGAATAGATTGTACATTCAGTATTAGAACTGAGAATTCTATTGCCCAAAGGGAACATGACTTCATTTATTCTTAGGGCTGCCTGGCTCATGATACTCCTGTGTTTTCCCTGAAATCCTTGGTTTCAACTGTGATTGTGAGGCAAGAGCCAGAATAGGAGGACCTACGCAAAGTTAACCAGAGGGATATCCTGTGGGGAGGTAACTGTGGCGATGGTGAAGGCTGATTGCTAACAGGACAGCACCTTGATTAATTCACTGCAGTTTGGGTTTATAGGTTTAGAGAGGGACATATTTAAAATGGTTTTCTTTACTTCATGTATAAGGAAATCTGTATTGCACATAGACAATAAATATAATGCTCATTAAGAAAAAAAAAAAAGACACAGAGGAACAAAGATAAAAAATTACAGCTGACATTTTACCAGAAATGGTGCAAGCCAGAAGACAGTGGAGCGGCACTTTTAAAGTCCTAAGAGGGAAAAAAAAAAAAAAAAGTCAACCCAAATAATATACCTAGCAAATATATCTTTCAAAAATGAACGTGAAATAGCTTTTCAGAACAAAAGCTGAGAAAATTCATTGTCAGCAGACCTGTGCTATAAGAAAGTTAAAGTTCTTTAGGCAGAAGTACTTGACAGAAACTTGCAGGGTCTTCAAAAGGAAACAAACAGGCCAGAATGGTTTAAAAACAAAAAAATAAATATAAAATTCTTTCTTATTTTCATCACTTTAAGAGGTAATTTCCTATCTAAATAGGAGAGCACCAACCTTTTCAGCAAAGGGCTAGACAGTAAATATATTAGATTTTGTGGGCCAGTATCTGTCACAGCCACTCAACTCTGCCCTTGTAGCGTCAGATCAGCCATATTATAAATCAAACTACCTTGACTTCCTGGAAAACTTTATTTGCAAATAAGAGGTGGCATGTCCTTGTTTGCTGATCTCTGACCTAGAAAAATAGTTTATAGCATATAAATTTAAAATATATGACAAAACGGAGTGAAGTTTTTAGCAAAAACTTTTTTTAGCAAGAAATTACTGTAGAATTGAAAATAGTTTATAACAAATATAATAGAAAAAATATAAAATATCAATATAGTAGTTTCTAGTATATAAGTGTAATAGAAAAATATATATAAAAATATTAAATAGAAAAATAGCTTATAACCTATAAAATTAAAATATATGACAAAGCAGTGAAGTTTTTAACAAAAACTTTTTTTTAACAAAAAAATTACAGTAGAATTGAAAATAAACTTGTAAGATCCTTGTATCACATATCAGATCATAATATATGAAGTAGACTGTGATCATTTAAAAATGCCTGTCATAAAACTTAGGGGACCTACTAAAAAGTAGAGAAAGATTTGGCTAATAAGTCAATAGTGGAAATACAGTGGAATCTTAAGAATTAATCAATCTAAAAGAAGTAAGGAAAAGAGAAAAAGGAAAAAATAAATGGGACAAATAAAAACGAGCAAGACAGTAAATTTGAATCTATATCAATTATTGCATTAAATATAAATCCTTTAGGGCTTAAAACAGGTCTCAAAACATTTAATAGCATTTAAATCATCCAAAGTATATTCTTTGACTTCAATGGCATTAAACTAAAGCTCAATAACAGATACTGGAAAATCCTCAAATATCTGGGAATTAAACAGCCTTCTAAATAATACATGGGTCAAAGAACAAGTCACAGGAAATTAGAAGCTATTTTGAACTGAATGAAAATGAAAATACAACTTATCAAAATTTGTGGAATGCAGTTAACATAGTGTTTTGAAGGAAACTTTATTTATTATTATTATTTTTTAGATTTTTTTATCCTAGAGAGAGAGCATGAGTGGGAGGGGCAGAGGGAGAGGGAGAGAGAATCCCAAGCAGACTCTGTGCTGAGCACGGTGCCCAATCTCACAACCCTGAGATCAGGACCTGAACCAAAACAGTTGGATGCTTAACCAACTGCACCACCCAGGCGCCTTTTGAAGGAAGCTTTTAAAAGCTAGATAAAAAAGAGCAAATTAAATCTAGAGCATTCAGAAGAAGAAAATGATAAAAAAAATAAATGAAATGGAAAACAAAGTAAATGAAACCAAGGGTGGTCCTTTGAAAAGATCAATTTAATTGGAATGTGTTTAACCACTCCAATCAAGAAAAACAAAATTACCAATATCAAGAATGAAGAATCCTATACAAATCCTATAGACTTTAAGAGGATATAAGGGAATATTAGGAACAACTTTATGCCAATAAGTTTAAAAAAGAAGGTAATAGAGCTGGTTTGTTCAGGATGTAAAGCATCAGTTTAAGATGTGTTGGGTTTAGGTTATAATAGAAAACTAGGTAAAAATGTCTAGAATCAGAGGGCAGTTCATGTCAGACGATCAGGAAAGAGGTTGAAGAAGAGAACAACAGGCTTTGGTTTTGATAAATTTTAAGAGTTTTAACCAAACTCTTGTTACAAATTAAGGCAGCTAAGTATTTTATTTTTTTATATGTAGAGAATATTGTGTTCCCAGTTTTTATGTGGTAGTCTTTTACAGTATTGTAAATTAAAACTCCTTAACTCTCTCTTTAGTAAATGGAGTTATAAGGGATCATATATTATCTAGTCTTCTCTGCCTTCATATGATTGTCTTAGCTAGAGTTCATCCTTGCATATTGTCTTGAAGATCTGCATGTATACCATTGCTATAATCTTTAGATAAACTTTGTGCCATGTGTTTTTTTTTCTAATGATCAAAAAATTCATTCTTGTTTCTGTCTTAAACCACCACAGTGTTCTATGGACTTACATCTCAACCTCTTCTTTTATATACTTAAAGATAGCATTTATTTCCTTACTGTTTTTTCTTTCTTATCATTTCCAGGTATTTAAATTATTTCTAATAGAACCTCTTCTATTCTGCTGATTCTAAAAAAATCTCTTTAATCCCATTCTTGTGCACATCATTTAAAAAATATGGTGGCCTATAGGAAGCTGGGAAAAGAAACTTAAATGCACTTTATAATATTTGAATGTATGAAAAAGTGAAATCACAAATCAGTGTGGATTGAAAGATTCCTACATTACATGATATGTGGACAATTGGTGATTTGTAAAGAATTAAATTATGTATTTACCTTGTGTCAAAATAAAATACAGAGTTAAAATTTTAATTGAATCCTTAAAAATGTTGAAAGATGGTAGAAGAGTCTTGCCACTTGCTTTTACATATAAAAGAAGTAAGAGAATACAGATGGAAAGTTGGTATTTTAAGGTATAAAAATGTAATTCTTCTGTATATAAAGTATGAGAACTACTCTAAAGAGACAAGGTAGGGAAGAAATTTAATATTCTGAATATATAAGAGTGCACACAAATGGATATGATAAAATAATTAACATAAACCTACAGTTCACAATAGAGCAAAGGTAATTTCTAAACATGACAAATGTTCCACTTCACAAGCAAAGATGTAAGATTAAGTCAGTGAGATGTCATTTTTGCCTAATGAAGATTTTATCTTTTAATGAGCATTACTTTATAATGGTTGGCTAGGGTGTGGTTAGGGTTGTGCCTTTCTGTCACTCAGTGAAAATATAAATTGTTACATCATTTACTAAAACCATTTTGACAATCCTATTTTAAAAATTACCAAATCAACCCGTTAATTGTTCTTTTAGGAATTTTTTCCTAAGGAAGAAATCAAAGATTTGGACAAAGACTGGTTTATATCAGCATTTGTAATTTAAAAAGAAAAAGATAGGGATAAATAGAGAAAGAATAGGAAAGGACTTGTCCCCAAATAGAGGAGGTAGTTAAAATAATTATAGTACAACATTGTGATGGAAAAGTTACTTGGCCATTAAAAAACCACTTCTCTGAACACTCTTTAATGGTATCAGAAAAATCTTCGGGTATAATGTCAAGTAGAGAAGTAAAATACAAAACTATATATACCAAATAATCTGAACTTAGTTTAAAAAATTATATACACACATTTAGACATTCCCATACCAAAATGTTAATGGTGGTTATCTTTGGATACTAATATTTTTTCAATTTTCTAAAATAACCATATATTCCTTTTATAATCAGTAAAGGTTTTTTCATAACTTAATACGAAAGCTACCTTTCAGTGCTGAAATTTAGAAAATATACCAAACACATAATTTTGAGACTTCCTGCCAAAAACATCATAGATGGAAGAATTACAAACACTTCCCTTCATAAGAGTTGGGTTGCATTGCAGGAAGTAAACAGAGCAATTTCCAGTAGACCTCACTCCTACCCCTGATTTGGTAGGACAAGTCCAAGAGGCTTGAGCAGCCTGAAGGAGGAAGGATAGAAACTGGCCTACTTTGGGCCACTTTCCCTTTGCATTCATTACCATTGTGAATCTCCAAGAGTAAAGTAGAATGTGTGTATATAGCATTCCCAGATCTGTTTGACCATGGAACTTTTGTCTTTTTTTAAGTAGACCCATTACAATCTTAAAGAGCACAATTTGGGAAGCATTGATGTAGAGATATTCAAAGGAGGGTGGACAAAATAGAGGTTGGCAAACAGTGGCCTTAGGCAAAGGCCAGCCAGCCTCCTGTTTTTGTAAGTAAAGTTTTATTGAAACACAGCCACACTTGTTTACTGATTGTCTGTGTCTGGTCTGTAGTTGTTTTCACACTGTACTGGCAGAGATGAGTAGTTTAGACAGAGGTCATATGACCCACAAGCCTGAAATATTTACTCTGGCCCTTTACAGAAGGAGCTTACCAAACACTGGCATAAATGATAGGAATCTTTCAGCCCTGATAGTTTGTGATTCTAAGTTATTTCTGGTCAGTGGAAGTCTGTTTCAGGTAAAAGTTTTTAAATGAAAAAAAGTTGGGGGTAGGTGGAAAAAGGCAGAAGAAGGGCAGGAGAGTCACAAATACAAGAATAACAGAAGAAAGTCAGACTTGGCGTGTGAATAACTAGGAAATACGCAATGGTGACTGACTCCAAGGAGGAATTGTTTACAGAACTGCAAACCACAGACAGTTTGCTAGCACATCTTTGTGGCTGATATCTGAGAGACACTTAAGTGCTAGAAACACCGTGGAGTAAATTTACTGAAAGTGGAAAGAGGGGCGCCTGGGTGGCTCAGTTGGTTAAGCCTCCGAGACTCTTGGTTTCATCTCAGGTCATGATCTCAGGGTCGTGAAATCGAGCCCCGAGTCGGGTTCTATGCTCAGTCTGGAGTCTGCTTGTCCCTCTCCCTCCCCCTTTGCCCCTGCCCTGGCTCATGTGTGTGGGCTCTCTCTCTTTCTCTCTCAAATAAATAAAATCTTACAAGGGGGGGGGAGAAATCTCTCGTGATGGTGTTTACCTTCATGCATCTGGTTTAAAAATAATATCAAAAGTATTTGAGCATCTTTGAGACCAAGTCTTATTTCTGTAGAGGGAATTTTCTGATTTCTACTGGGTACTGGCTATAATATTGGCCATCTGCCTGCTGGCTAGTGCTTGGTTGCAAGAAGGTACTTCGGAGCACCCACAATTGGCCTGTGATATAATTTGGACAGCATAGTTTTTAAGTTAATTATCACCTTTGAATGTAAAATGAAATTTTTAAACTATAGTTAAAATATATAAGACACTAAGAACAGTGTCTTATATAAGCAACAACACTAGGAAGCAGAATTTCTAATTGGGAAGTAGAATTCGAGAATGAGTATGTTTCAAACATACTTTCTTTTTATTCCTCCAGCTTTATTGAGATATAATCCACATTTAACATTGTGTAAATTTAAGGTGTACTTATTGTAAAATGTTTAACACAGTAAGGTTAGGTAACACATTTTTTACCTCACATAATCAGCATTTCGTTATTGTTATGGGAAGAACATGGTGAGTTCAACTCTCCTACAACTTTTAGTTACACGGTATAGTATTGTTTACTAGAGTCACATTCCATCCCCAGACCTTATTCCTTCCTAAATGGAGGTTTGTACCCTTTAACCAACATCTCCCTATTTCCCTCACCCTTCAGTCCCTGGTAATCGTTATTCTACTCTGTGTTTCCAGGAGTTCAGTGTCAAACATAACTTTCTTTTATTTAAAATGCTATTTTTAATATTTACTTTTATGCATTTCTAGGAACAGCAGCTCTTGATTTTAGAAGATCTTGTAGTTTTAAAAACATTTAATCATAACAGTATTTTTATTTGCTGCCAGTTAAATTAATATTATCTGTCATTTTGTGCTCAAATACTTTATCTTATCATTGTCTACTGAATGATTTCTTTTTTTAAGTATTGGCATTATAAATTACTGCAGTTAAGAGTAGTAAGAATTGGGGTGCCTGGGTGGCTCAGTCGTTAAGTGTCTGCCTTCGGCTTAGGTCATGATCCCAGGGTCCTGGGATCGAGCACCGCATTGGGCTCCCTGCTCAGTAGGAAGCCTGCTTCTCCCTCTCCCACTCCCCCTGCTTGTGTTCCCTCTCTCACTGTGTCTGTCTGTCAAATAAAAAAAATCTTAAAAAAAAAAAAAAAGAGTAGTAAGAATTAAGTAAAATGTGTTTTGTCCATTAACTTTTTATTAGCCTTTCTTCCTGTCACTTTGAATTTAAAAATAGATTCCAGAATTACCTTGTAAGATTTAAATTTAAAAACACAAGAGTTTTTTTCTTTGTATATTCATTCATAGCAAGGCTGATACTTGGCAGTTTTTTAGTTCCAATAAGGGAAGATGGGTTGGTGAAAAGTGAGTAACATGAATTTGTTTTTAGTAAAGGAAATTCATACTTTACCAACTCATTAAATGACTTCTAGGATATTATGGCCATGAGAGATAAGGATACATATTGAGCTTTACTTTTTTTTTTGACAGAAATATTTCCCAAAAAATTCCATATAGTATCTAAGGTAAATATTGAATAATAGAAGTTCTGGAATAAGTGACTAATGGCCTGGCATGATTAAATCTTGGCTAGGTAGTAGGAAATCATTAGTCATTAGTGGAATATTTTAAGTCTGAAACACTAGGATGTATGATAGTTGGTGTTGATTTTATTTTATTTTTTGAATATTGATTTTAATCAAAGGATAAATTCTAATCAGTTATTTTGCTTTTTTATAGCAGTAATTATAACTTAAAAGTTTTAACTCAAGACAGCTATGATGAAATTTGACTTCTTAATTGTGAATTCGATGGCTAGGAACTTTCCGTGATTGAAAATGCATCTAATGTCAATGCCTGGGTTCTAATTCTTGTCTGCCATTAACTTGCTGAGTGATTGGTTCAGGTATTGAAATTCTCTGATTTTTATTTTCTGCAAAATGAAGGGTTTAGATTATATGACTTCCTTATATTCTATTAAATGCAGCTGTTTTAGAAATATTATATGTATTAGGGGTACATGGGTGGCAGTCAGTTAAGTGTCTGCCTTATGCACAGGTTGTGATTCCATCCTGGGATCGAGCCCCACATCGGGCTCCCTGCTCAGTGGGGAGCCTGCTTCTCCCTCTCCCTCTGGCCCCCACTCATGCTTGCTCTCTCTCTAGGGCTCTCTCTGTCAAAATAAATAAAATCTTTTTAAAAATTAAAAAAAAGAAATATATGCATTAAATATAAGATGAATTTCAGAACGTTTTTTCTGTCTAGGTATTGAAATAGATACTGTTTGCAGAAAGTCGGGGCATTGCAGTTACTTGCCACAATATGTGTAGTGAAACAAACCTCATACTAAAGATCTGAATTACTGGCTTCATGTCCCAGCCCCACTATAGATGAGGTAGTTAATCTCTCTGAACATCATTTTCCTTATCTGTAAGTATAAACAGTAATCTCTGCACAGCACACCTCTGACAGGCAAATAGAATGCTAAAGTTGATCCTTGAACAACATGGAGGTTAAGGGTGCTGACCTCCCTGCACAATCAAAAACCTGTATATAATTTGATTCCCCCAAAACTTAACTAGTAATAACCTATTGTTGGCTGGAAGCCTTTACCAGTAAGGTAAGCTGTCAATTAACACATATTTTATACGTTATATGTATTTTAGGCTATATTCTTAAAATAAAGTAAGCTAGAGCACAGAAACTGTTAAGAAAATAATAAGAGAAAATACACTTGCAGTACTGTACTGTATTTATCAAAAAAAAAAAAATTGTGCGTAAGTGGACCTGCACAGTTCAAACCCATGTTGTTCAAGAGCCAACCGTATATGTAAAGCATTCTGTAAATTGTAAATACTCTGTAACTCTAAGGTAATAGTAATTTGAAGGAATGTACAAAGGCAAAGCTACTGACTGGGATTTTAGTATTAAATTCAAATGAAGATAAAAGGTTAACTTCACAAAGCAAGGTTTGAGAACTTTTTCAAGTAGACAACAGTAATCCATTTAATATTCAGTTAGATCATTTGGATTTGCAAAATAAGAAAAAAATCTTGTGTGACCAGATTGCAAGGCATCTGAAATGGTTTGCTTAAAACTAAACTTGCACAAAATAGTTTTAAATAAACATAACACATGTTCATTGTCAAAAATAAGAATGTGTAATTGACTGAAATAAAACTGTACCTATTAACCCTTCCCTTAATCTCACTTTCTAGAGATAGCCCTTGTTAACAAACATTGTGTATTTATTCATTCAGTATTTGTTGAGCAAAATTCCATATGCTGTATGAAATTGTGTATTCATTGTGCTAAGTGGTGGGGATGAAATTGCCAACAAGCAGGCATGAGTCTCTGCCCTCATAGTGCTTATGTACTGTAAGCACATGTGGACATTGAGCAAGTAAATAAATAAATAAAATAATTACAGATTTTATGCCTACTTAAAGGAAATGAAAAGAATGCTCTGATAAAGAATTAATGAGGGTATATAGGGAGTTAAACAGGACAGAGAAGGCCTCTCTGATGGGATATGTCAGTTGAGACCCAAGCCTTAGAAGAAGCCTGTATGTGTGTATTTTATATACTCACACATACATAGACACACATGATGTATTACCTTTTTATTTGCAGAAGTGAAATCATATTTTTTGTGACTTTACTGAACAGTGTTTTATGGACATGTTGGTACTTACAGGTTTACCTTTTTTTCTTTTTTTACCTGCTCTGTTATCATCAGACTGGAATATGAGGAGACTTACGTTTTTGTATTCTTGATGGCAGTGTAAATTTTTTTGAAATGCAGTTTAATAATTTAGAATTCATATTCAAATAACCCTATTTATATAAATTTATCTTGCATGTATAGCTACCAAGTATTTAAAGATATTTATGTTAGATGAAGGTAAACCTGGAGACAGTGTGGTCCATGCAGTTAATAAGGGGGCTGATTAAATAACATGAATACAATGGAACACTGAGGTAGCTGTTAAAAAATAAGGTAGGTCTGTGTAAGGTAAATACGGTAGATGTGGAAAAATATCTGAGTTATATTATTATTTAAGTTGCAGAAAAGTATATGTAGTCTGATTTCATTTGTAGAAGAGATAAGACAGAAGGATAAACAGTTGATCCTTGAACAATACCTGTGAACGGGGGCTAGGGGCACCAACCTCCATGCAGTCAAAAACCTGCCTATAACTTTTGACTCCCTGGAAACTTTACTAATCCTGCAAACCATGAGATTACCTTTTACGGCAGTACACAATTTGCTGGAGAGGTGAACTGCTTATGCAGAGATGATTGGTGTCACACAGGGATGATTAGCTTCACACAGTGTTTTAAGTGGATACTTGCAACATCTTAGCTCACCACAGTGGCAACAAGAGGTGGCTACAAAATTATTACGGTAGCACAGTATGCACTACAGTTAATTTTATGAGTTACAATTTAATACTGTCTTTACATTTGCTTACATTTTTCTCAAATGCAAATGGCACCATGAATAGTCTGTGTGTGCATAAGTTTTGATAAATTTTAACTTCGTGTATTTTAAATTTGTGTATGTTTTATGGTAGTAAATTACAAAATAGACTAGTATTTACATATATGTTATATATTCATGACATACCTAACTTTTTCTTAATTTTTTTGGATATTTCTAGGCTGTGAAGTTCCATCTCTTGAATTTTTTCAAATTGTTGCAAATCTCCAAAAAAATTCTAATATATTTATTGAAAAAAAATCCACGTATTAAGTGAACTGTGCATTTCCAACCTGTGTTGTTCAAGGGTCTACTGTTGATGTATATGTGCTTGTATGTATAACAAAGTTTTATAAATCTACACAACAATCTGTTAATTGTGCTTATATCTGTGGAGTGAGGTTGAAAATGTCTGAAGGTGGAGAGGGAAGGACAAACAATGTATTGTAAACATTTGAAAAGCCAAATTTAAATTTTTTTTTTTTTAAGATTTTATTTATTTATTCATGAGAGACAGAGAGAGAGAGAGGCAGAGGGAGAAGCAGGCTCCCAAGGAGCAGGGAGCCCGATGCGGGACTCGATCCCAGGACGCTGGGATCATGACCTGAGCCGAAGACAGACGCTTAACCATCTGAGCCACCCAGGCGCCCCAAATTTAAATTTTTATTTAAAATTTAAAAATTAAATTTGGAATATTGCAATCAGGTCTGTAGACATAGTGATTTTACTTTGTTAGGATAGTTTAAAACTTTTTGAGTTTTTATTTCTTGAAAACAAAATGCTATGGGAGAAAAATAAATAGGTTGCTTAGAGTATTTGGCAACTATCTCCAAATATTTTCTTATCTTCAAATATAATATCTTCTATTATAACATTTTTTTCCTGGAAGATGAATCATGTCATATAAGTGCTAAGACAGTGCTAAGACAGGTATAGTTTATTAATATATTAAAGCAAATTTGTTTTCTTAAACCAAGTATTTTATTGAGTATGTGTACTGTGTAAAAAGAGATTCCTAGTTACCTAGCAGAGACCCCTAATACATAGACCAGAAGGAGAGAGAATATAAAATCGTAGAGTCTGGTTAGAAGGGATCTTAGAGATCCAAGTGTCTAGTTTAGCTGAGTTGGACACTCAGTTCTAAGTGAATTGCCTTATATCACATCGCTAGTTAGCATCAAAGTCAGGGCTGATATCTATGTTTTCAGTTTCAGAATTCAATGTTTTCAAGACAAAGATCATTTACAGTCTTTTAATTTCAAGTGCAGTCCTTTGAATCTATTGTGGTTACACTTATGGACAAGCTTGGGCAAGTGTACCATTTTGCAAGGGTGACCATGCATCTAGTGTGCCTGAGACAGTCCTAGTTTATGTCTTTTGTCCCAGCATAATTATCAAAAGTGCTTTCTTCTCATTCTCATAGTTATCTGGCCCTGGACAGTATATTCTACAGTTGTTCCAATTATTGCCAATTTATTGAATCTGAAGGGCTGTGAGCAGTACCAGGGTAGAGATTTTGAATTATGAATCTAAAGAATTGCAGTGCAAGCTGTGCTAAATGGCAGAGTACTGCTGTAATTCTGAATGGTAAGAAATGACAGACAAGGATGGCTTCTTGAAGAATTTGGCGTTTGAGCTGAGCACAGAAGGAAGAGTAAGACTGTAGATTGGTCAGGTTACACAAAGATGAAAAAGAATGACATTTAGGATGTATAAGTAAGAAGGCTCAAAGTGCATTTGAAGAAGAGCTTACCAGTGTTCAGAAAGTAGGAATACAAGAATGTACATCGTGGAAGGTGTATCTAGACCAGCTTATTTAATACCAGGTCAGAAGGCTGGGTGGGATTTGCTGAGTAGCTAGAATACCCCAGCAATTTTTAGGTACATGAAGAAACAAGTAACACTTCGTGTACAAGTAGTACACAAGGATTGGTCTATTGGAGGTGTGTTGAGTGAGTTGAGAGAGAAAAATATAAAATCTGTGATACTGATTAGAAGAATTGTGTGCCACATCAGATAGGATGTTTAAGACCCTCAACTGGGTATTGACAGTGGAAAGAGAAACTCTTATCCCTCAGTGGCTCAAACATGGTAAATATTTAATAAATGTCAGATAGATGTTCCTACAAAGGAAGAGAAGACAAGATTTGTAATTTTTTGGATACTTAAGGGAGAGAAAAAGATTTAAGTTTCACACTAAATACAAGCAGAGAGATTCTCTGTATAAGTCCAAGGTTATGATCTTAGTCTACTTAGGTTAAGAAAGTTTGTCCCCATTACTGTTGAGTTGTGCTGTAATAATTGCTCTGTTTTTAGAGAGCTTTGGAGAGGTAGAAATATAATTAAAATATGATTTGTTTGTTTAATGTTTAACATTTCATCTTTGACAAAAGTCATGAATTTTGAGGCCATAACTTGTGAGGTCCAGGTAATAACTTAGTGCCTCAATTATGAATTTTGGTTTTGAGCAATTAAATAAAAGTTCAGTAAATGACCTTTCTGGACACAAAGATGGATTTAGACATTATCAGAGAGCCAGCTTGAATTTTAATTTGATGCTGTTATTTTGTTATAAAGAAAGAATCCATTATGCAGTGCTAAAACACCAGAAGGAAGATAGTATGTCTGAATATCTTTTAATTGGTAGCTATATTTAAGAGTCGATTACATTACACAGTAATGTCATAGTTGGCAGAATATCATTCGGGTCTAAAAGACATCACTGACAATCTGGCTGCTTATAGACTTTATTTCATGTAGTTTCAATGCTGGATCAGTGTGTTTTTCATTTTTGGTTATAGTGCTGTTGGTGTTGAGAACAACTCCCATTTTGATGCACGCTTAAGAGATCACCAGAAATTAAAAAGTATGGTATAATTTGATATGCATTTTGAGTTAGGTTTTCCTATAGTATTAGCATTTTAAATGCTACTACTACATCGTAACTACTGTAATACTGTCCTCATATGTATGCATATCTTAAGAAACAACCTTTATTTACCACCAGAATCACTCCCTGAGTTTCCTCATCTACAGTGTGTACCTGAGCATTGTAGACCTCAAATATAAAAAGAATGTGAAGAGATTTTTTAGCTGGATTCTAGTATGATGACAAATTTCTCCTAATTTTTAGGATTCCTCTTCATTTTACATTCCTTTACTACAAACTAAGTAATTGATGTTTCTTGTCAAACTTTAAGATCTGGATTAAGTACTGCTGAATCCTATCACTTTTTATATAATCTGAGGAAATAAAAACTGCTAGAATTTGGGCTTCTGAATCTGAATCTTAAAAAAATGCTAATGCTCTTTATCTCTCAGCTATGTCTTGGAAAACTAGTTGTGATTAGAGTTAATGTAAATCATTAAGCACGTTGGAACAAAGTCAGTTTTCTCTTTTTATTGGCCTAAATGGGTAACGAGCAAAAATATCTTTACACATTTTGTCTTTCCTTTTTTCTGGGGTGTTATAACCTTATTGAGGAGACAGCGTTTTGATTTAGGATGAAAGGAGAGAAGGTGATCTTTTTTCCGGGCTCACTGCTGTGGTAGGTGCGTCATTAGCATCTGGCACACCTTTTTTAATGAGTCCTTTTGATGTCAGGAAAATGTCAGATGACTTCCTTAAAATTGAAACATCTCTCCTGCACACAAGAATGGGAGGAGTATTTTGTGTTCATTTTATTTTATAACTTCCTTCGACTGTTTATATAAGTCATTTATTTAAACCAGCAGTTGACTGCAAGGGCTGCTTATCAGAGAACACACCTACCAAAACTCTCCAATAGAGTGCGTTCCTCTGATAGTGGATGAGTTCTTCTCTACCTTTGGGATTTCGTTCCTCAGAGGAAGAGCTCTAAAGTCTGTGGGATCATCACATGCAACTTTTATTCCCTTGCTTTGAAATTATTAGAATACTCAAAATATGTAGCCTTGGTAAAGGATTTTTATGAGTTTATGTTCACATTGCATTGTGCCCCTCACCAGTCTCCTAGCTGTTTAGCAGCTGTGCTGGTGGACATTTCAGGTATTTGCATAGTTTGGAATTATTTCATTTTGGAGTGTGCTGTTCTCTCACAACCCTGGAAGACTGTTACTAAATTGAAAAGCACCAACTTCCATTGGGCCTCAGATACCTGCAAGATCCTATTAGGTTTTTCTAGTCTACTTCCTTCCCCTTTCTTGCATATCAATTATTTTAAAAACTTTATGCTCTTCATTGGACATTCTTTCCTGCAGACCTACTCTTTTACTGCCAGCAGTTGACCACATTTCTCAATTCATTGGAATTTGAGATTCTTTTTGTGCTGTAATGCATGGTCAGTTTTTTGATGACAGTTCTGTGGGTGTTATGTTTGCTGCTATTACAGTTTGTAAATGTCTATTAGATCAAACTTGTTAATTGTGTTTGTAAACTCCTTTAGAGCCTTACCTAATTTTTTTGTCTACTTGATCTGCCAATTTTTAAGAAAATAAATTTCTATGAAAGGTATGATTGCAGATTTGTTCAGTTCTTGTATTTCTAACTACCTTTGCTTTGTATATTCAGAAGCTGTGTTATTAATGCATTTGGAATTATGACTTACTTTCCTTGTGGATTACCGTGTTTCATCAAATCTAAGAAGATAAAATGCATCCTGATTTCATAGACTTTAAAATGTGTGAAAAAGTATATCATAGAATCTAGAAAACATGGTATTTATTTTTATCAGCAGGAAACATTCATTTTTCCCTGATTAATTCTTGTTACCTTCAATTATGTTTTGTTTGATATTGACATTATTAAACCTACTTTCTTCTTTTTTTTCTTTTTTTTTTTAAAGGTTTTATTTATTTATTTGACAGAGAGATAGAGCCAGAGAGCACAAGTGGAGAGAATGGCAGAGGGAGAGGGAGAAGCAGGCTCCCCACTTGAGCAGGGAGCCCGATGCGGGGCTCGATCCCAGGACTCTGGGATCATGACCCGAGCCGAAGGCAGACGCTTAACCATCTGAGCCACCCAGGCGCCCCTAAACCTACTTTCTTCTTAATAGCATTGCCTGATAAATATTTTCTTTTATTTTCAAACTTTTGGTGTCCTTTTTTTATTGACTGTAGACAGCTTTACACTTATTTTTATGTCCTTGTGAGTCCTGCCAACCCATCTTAATTGGTTTCTATTTATCAAATGGTTACCTTTAAAATTTTTATGTACATATTTAGCCATATTTTTTTTAGCAGCAGTTAGGGTTAACCATGATCTCTTCCTCCTCACCAAATAATTAAATACTTCATCACGCTTTCACTGCCTTCTTCTTCACACACTGTGCCTTCTCCCCAGATACATTCTTTGCACTACAATTTCCACTTTCTTGGGTTTGTTGTTTTAATTTACTTTGCTAGAGTGTACCTGGAAGTAAATTTCTCAGAAAGGGTGTGTGAAAAGTAAATTTAAGACCCCATATCTGAAAATATAATATTTGCTCTCATACAAAGCTTCATTATCTTTTTAGTATACTCTTTGGAATCTTTTTCTTGTTCATATAATAGTCATCTGTTTTATTCTCTGTAAGCTATGGAATTTCTATCTTTCAATCTTTGAATTCTGCATTTTTGTGATATGGATTATTTTCTTCCTCCACCTCCAATTCATACTGTCCAGCATTGAGTGGTCCCTTTAAAACAGACTTCCATCTAGGGGTGCCTGGGTGGCTCAGTCGGT
Organism: Halichoerus grypus; assembly: GCF_964656455.1. NCBI lineage: Eukaryota > Metazoa > Chordata > Mammalia > Carnivora > Phocidae > Halichoerus > Halichoerus grypus. The sequence goes on along the minus strand of NC_135719.1, from coordinate 42,095,583 downwards.
TAAGCGTCCTACTCTTGATCTCAGCTCAGGTCTTGATCTCAGGGTCATGAGTTCAAGCCCCATGTTAGGCTCAGCATGGAGCCTACTTAAAAAAATAAAAATAAAAATAAATACACACAATAAAACACACTTATATGTGTTTAGTTCCAGAAAAATTTTATGATGTTAAATATTTGACCATTTATTGCTCTTGCTGCTTCTTCTTTTATCTCCTCTTAAACTTTTCCTTTACATGTCACTTGTACTTGAGTGTTTTGTTCTGGCAAAATCCCTAGAATTACTTTGCAGTCTACTAACTTGATCTTTATTTAGGTCCAATTTTCTTTTCTGTCTGTATTTTTTAATAAACCTTTAATTTTAGAATAGCTTTAGATTTATAGAAGAGTTATGAAGATAGTACAAAGAGTTCTTACACATTCCACACCATTTCCCCTGTTGTTAACAATGTAAGATGTTAACAACATCTTGGTTGGTATTGGTATTTTTCACAGTTAATTAAACAATATAATGTAAACATACATTTTTTTGTTAACTAAAATTCATACTTTATTCATATTTCCTTAGTTTTTATCTTACGTCCTTTTTGTTTATCCAGTCCTATCCAGAATGCCACATTACATTTAGTCATCATATCTCGTTAGACTCCTCTTGGCTGTGATAGTTTCTCAGACTTTCCTTGTTTTCGATGACCTTAACAGTTTGAAGGAGCATTGGTCAGATATTCTGTAGAATGTCCTTTTATTAAGAATCGCCTTGATATTTTTCTCATGATTATACTGGGAATATTGTTTTGGGGGAGGAGGACCAAAGAGGTAAATTTCCATTCTCATCACATCATATCAAGGTATAAGCTATCAACATGACTGACCAGTGTGGATGTTGACCCTGATCACTTAGGCTGAGAGTAGTACTTCGCAGGTGTCTCCACTGTGAAGTGACTTCTCTTTTACTTTTCTGTATCATACACTTTGGAAGAAGTCACTGTACACAGCCCATGCTTATGGAGTGGGGAGTCACACACCACTTCCTTTTGGACAGAGTATCTACATAAACTATTTTAAATTCTTCTGTTCAGGAGATTGTCTGTTCTCCCCCATATATTTATTCAGTCATTTGCTAATATTTTATTAAGGATTTTTGCATCTGTGTTCATGAGATACATTGGTTTTTAGTTTTCTGGTAATGTCTATCAGTTTTGATATTAAGATAATGCTTTATAGAATGACTTCGTAAGTGTTCTTTCTGTTTCTATTTTTGCAAAGATATTATGGGGCATTAGTATTATTTGTCCTTTGTGAAATTCACCAGTGAATTCACCAGTGAAACTATCTGGGCCTGGTGCTTTCTTTACAGAAGTTTTAAATTGGGGCACCTGGGTGGCACATACGGTTAAGCAAACGACTCTTGGTTTCAGCTCAGGGCATGATCTTGGGGTCGTGAGATCAAGCCCTGCATCGGGCTCAGCTCGGAGTCTGCTAGAGACACTCTCTCCCTCTGCCTCTCCACACTGCTCGCTCTCTCACTCTCAAAAATAAATAAATATTTTTTTAAAAAAAGAAAGTTTTAAATTATTGACTTCATTTCTTTAATAGTCATAGGGCTGTTGAAGTTATCTATTTCTTCTTGTGTGAGTTCTCATAGCTCATGTTTTTTTTAAGTATTTGGTCTGTTTTATCTAAGTTATTGAAATGTGGACATAGAGTTATTTGTAGTATCCCCTTATTATCCTTTTAATGCCTGTGAGAGCAAGGGTGATGGCCCTCCTTTCATACCTGGTATTAGTAATTTGTGGCTCTTTATTTTTTTCTTGGTGCCTGGCTAGAGTTTATCAGTTTATTGGTATTTTCAAATAAGCAGCTTTTAGTCTCGCTTTTTCTGTTGTTTTCCTGTTTTCATTTTCATTAATACTGTTCTAATTTTTATTATTTCATTTTTTCTTCTTGATTTAGGCTTAATTTGTTCTTCTTTCTGTACTTTCCTAAGGTAGAAACTTAGGTTACAGACTTAAGGTTTTTTTTTTTCTTTTTAATGATGCATTAATGCTGTAAATTTTTCTCTAAACACTGACTTTGTTGTTTCCCACAAAGTTTAATAAGTTGTATTTTCATTTTCTTTCAGTTCAAAATATTTTCTAGTTTTCTGTGTGTCTCCCCCTTTGACCTATGTATTATTTAGATGTGTATTTATTTTTAAATATTTGGGGGTTTCCCATCTATATTTCTGTTACTTATTTCTAGATTAACTCCATTGTGGTCAGAGAACATACTTTTTTTTTATGTTAATGACCATACATTACATCATTAGTTTTTGATGTAGTGTTCCATGATTCATTGTTTGCATATAACACCCAGTGCTCCATTCAATACGTGCCCTCTTTAATACCCATCACCAGGCTAACCCATCCCCCCACCCCCCTCCCCTCTAGAACCCTCAGTTTGTTTCTCAGAGTCCATAGTCTCTCATGGTTCGTCTCCCCCTCCAATTTCCCCCCCTTCGTTTTTCCCTTCCTACTATCTTCTTCTTTTTTTTAACATATAATGTATTATTTGTTTCAGAGGTACAGGTCTGTGATTCAACAGTCTTACACAATTCACAGCGCTCACCATAGCACATACCCGCCCCAGTATCTATCACACAGCCACCCCATGCCTCCCACCCCCCACCACTCCAGCAACCCTCAGTTTGTTTCCTGAGATTAAGAATTCCTCATATCAGTGAGATCATATGATACATGTCTTTCTCTGATTGACTTATTTCACTCAGCATAATACCATCCAGTTCCATCCACGTCATTGCAAATGGCAAGATTTCGTGGTTTTTTGATGGCTGCATAATATTCCATTGTATATATATACCACTTCTTCTTTATCCATTCATCTGTCGATGAACATCTTGGCTCTTTCCACAGTTTGGCTATTGTGGGCATTGCTGCTATAAACATTGGGGTGCACGTACCCCTTCGGATCCCTACATTTGTATCTTTGGGGTAAATACCCAGTAGTGCAATTGCTGGGTCATATGGTAGCTCTATTTTCAACTTTTTGAGGAACCTCCATACTGTTTTCCAGAGTGGCTGCACCAGCTTGCATTCCCACCAACAGTGTAGGAGGGTTCCCCTTTCTCCGCATCCCTGCCAACATCTTTTGTTTCCTGACTTGTTAATTTTAGCCATTCTGACTGGTGTGAGGTGGTATCTCATTGAGGTTTTGATTTTTTAATGATTTTTATCCTTTTAAATTTGTTAAAATATGTTTCATGGCCCAGGTGTTGTCTCAGGGAATTCCCATGTAAGTTTATAAACAACATGCATTGCCCTTTTGTTGGCTTGAATATTTTTTAAATGTCAGTTGGATCAAGGTGATTGGTAATGCTATTCAGGTCATCTATATTCTTACTGATTTTCTTTCTGCTTAGTCTACAATTTACTGACAGAAAGCTGTTTAAACTCTCCAATTATAATAGTGAATTTACCTATTTCTATTTGCAGTTCTATCAATTTTTGCTTTATGTACTTTAGCATGCTTTTTGGGGTGCATATGTGTGTAGAATTGTTATATTGTCTTAGAGAATTGAAAACTTTTTCATTATGTAATGCCCCCCATATCCCTAAATAATCTTCCTTATTCTGAAGTTTGCTTTGTCTAAAATTAATAAAGCTAGCTATTCCATTTTTCTTTTGATTAGTGTTAGCATTTTATATCCTTCTTCATCCCTTTACTTTTTCTTTTTACTGAATTCATTATAATTTTAGTCATGTAGTCTTCTAATCAAGGGATATCTAAACTACCACCACTAACACATGAAGATCTTTAAAAAAAACTATGTTTATATAAAAAGGGATCCTCCTCAAAATATTGGAGTTATTGTTCTAATCTGTACCAAAAAGATGTTTCTAACTCAGCTGAGCCTCCTTGGACAGGGCCTAAGAAGAGAGTTTGTAATCTGCTTCCTGATCACATCCCCTTCATCCCTTGAATATTATCGTGTACCGGCATTGCCCTAGCCCATGGCTTTCTGTTACAGCTATCATTGTCCTTTACTTCTTCCCCATCTTATCTTCTCCCGCCAATATTCTTTTCCCAGTTTTTTTGATTGCAGTAAAATACATATAACATTTACTTTCTTGACCATTTGTAGTGTACAGTTCATTGCCATTAAGTACATTCATATTGTACACCTGTTACCACAGTCTGTCTCCAGAACTCTTTTTATCGTGCAAAACTGTAACTCTCATAGACTGTCTTTTTTTTTTTTTTAAGATTTTATTTATTTGACAGAGAGAGACACAGCGAGAGAGGGAACACAAGCAGGGGGAGTGGGAGAGGGAGAAGCAGGCTTCCTGCCGAGCAGGGAGCCCGATGTGGGGCTCGATCCCAGGACCCTGGGACCATGACCTGAGCCGAAGGCAGACGCCTAAGGACTGAGCCACCCAGGAGCCCCTGTCCGTCTTTTTGTGACTAGCTTATTCTACTTGGCGTAACATCCTAAGGTTCATCCGTGTTATAGCATGTGTCAGAATTTCCTATCTTTTTAAAACTAAACAGTATTCCATTGTATGTATATATAACATTTTGCTTATCCTTTCATCCATCAGTGGATACTTGGGTTGCTTCCACATTTTAGTTATTGTGAATAATGCTGCTATGAACATGGGTGTACAATTCTTTTGGATTTATACCTAGTGGAATTGCTAGATCCTATGAATTCTATTTTTAATTCTTTTGAGGAACTGCCATTCTGTTTTTCATTGTGGCTGTACCATTTTACCATTTTACATTCCTACCAGCAGTGCACAAGTGTCCCATTTCCTCTACATTCTTGCTAACACTTGTTATTTTCTGTTTTTGTTGTTTTTGTTTAATAGTAACCATACTAATGGATGTAAAGTGGTCATCTCTTTACTTTTAAATGGGTTTAAAATGGGTTTTTTATAGACAACATGTCTATAGTTAGATCTTGTTTTTTTATTCCATTTGGACCGTCTCTGTCATTTAATAGGTATATTTAGACTACTTAAATTTAAACTGATTATTGATGTAGTCAGGTTAATAGCTATTGTGTTTGTATCTGTTTTCTTTCTATTCATTAATTTTTTTGTTGTTTCTTTACCCTCTCTTTTTCTGCCTTCTATGGTTTTGAGTATTTTACATGATTCCATTTCATCTCTCTTAGTGTCAGTTATACTTCTTTCTAAAAGTTTTTGGTGAGGAGCGCCTGCGTGGCTCAGTCGTTAAACGTCTGCCTTCAGCTCAGGTCATGATACCAGGGTCCTGGGATCGAGCCCCTCATCGGGCTCCCTGCACAGCGGGAAGCCTGCTTCTCCTTCTCCCACTCCCCCTGCTTGTGTTCCTGCTCTCGCTATCTCTCTCTCTCTGTCAAATAAATAAATAAAATCTTTAAAAATCAATCAATCAATCAATCAATAAAAGTGTTTGGTGATTGCCCTAGACTTTACAAATATATTTTTAACTAATCTATGTTCATCTTCAAATAACACCATAATAACACTTCAAATAACACTATAATAACACTTCAAATAACTAATCTATGTTCATCTTCAAATAAAGACTGCTTCCTTTAGTGTAAATACTTTATAACAGAGTATTTCCAATTCCTCCTTCCCGTTCCTCTGTATTGCAGTTACTCGTTTCATTTATCCATATTACTGCTTTAAGCAGTTACCTTTTAGATTAGTCAAGAATACGAAAAACAAAAGATTTTATCTTAGGTTCATTTATTCCTTCTCTGACACTCTTTTTTTAAATGTAGATCCAGGTCTTTGATTTAATTTTTCTTCTGCTTAAAGAACTTCTTTTAACATCTTTTTCAGGACAAATCAACTAGTGGTAAATTCCATCAGTTTTTTTTTGAAATGCATGACAAAGTCTTTACTTTCAAATGATTATCAGTACACCAAGTAAGAACATGTATACAAGTTCTTGAATTCTATCATCTAATAATTTTGATTAAGAGAAACTAAGAGCAGCCCGAACAATATATACTAGTATTTGCTATTCCACCCTTAGCCGAAAGGACAACTTAAGGCCAGCAGCTGCTTCACACAAGTTACAGTAACTATTTACTACTTTTTCATAGAGAAAGCCCCTGACCTTCAAGAAAGCTTTAGGGAAAAAAAAAATATTTAATCCCTTTCTTTCTTTAAACAGAATTTTTTTTTTTTTTTACTACATCTGAGAAAGAAAAAGTACTGATACATATGTTGCTTGAGCTAAAAGGCATAGGAAAACAGACAACATATACACATTAAATTTCTAAGAAATATGAGGTAAAAGGAGAGAATCTTTGGATAAGCTCTACGTTTGTACAAATAAGCTAGATTTGCTATTCTCCAAGAAGTGAAGGGACCTACTACATAATATACAGCAATAGTTTAATGCCTTCTCACAAGGATGTAACTACTCAAGCTTTGCTGAAGCTTCGTATTCCATGAAGGCACCTAACATGCCAGTCTGCACGCAGAGCTGCTCCTTCCTCCCCTATCCATTTATGCGGTAGTTTTCATGGATTTCTGGCCGGATGTCACAGACAAAGACCAGCAGGTTATCCAAGACTTCATCCCTGTTCTGCTGGAAGTAGGCCTGGAGGATGGTCATCTTCTCCTGGGTCTCCTTCTCCACTTCGGTGCTGCAGCTGCCATGGGATCCCAGAGCCGCAGCTTCCCTGGCCTTGAATTCCTTCTCTCTTTGCAGGCGGTATTGTTCAGTTTCAGCCTGAGCTGCTGCTGTGGCCTGCTTCAGCCTCCAGTTCTTTTGCTTGCGGGCCTCTGACACCTTCTCAGCAGCCCGCTTCTCGGCCTGCAGCAGCTGCTGGATGCCCTGCGACTGGCTGGCCATGGCAGGGGCGACTCTGAGGCCGAGGGATGCAGCCTAAATCGGTTCCAGCGGGTCCCTTCCCATCAGTTTTTGTTTGTCTGAGAAACTATTTCTCCTTCATTTTTGAAGGATAGTTTTAGAATAGAGAATTAGATAGATGTAGAATATAGATACAGAATTCACAGTTGGTGGTTATTTTTTTCTTTCAACACTAAAGATTTCGTTTCACTCTCTTTTTTCTTATGCATTTTTTTGATAGGAAGTTCATTATAATCTTTACTGTTCTTCTACAGGTAAGGTGATTCTTTTTTCCATGCTGACTTCTTTCAAGAATTTCTCTTTGTCTTTGGTTTTCAGTGATTTGAATATGGTATGTTTAGGTATGATTTTTTTTTTTTTTAACATTTATTTTATTTGGTGTTCTCTGAGTCTCCTAGATACGTGGTTTGGTATTTGTCTAATTAATTTTGGGAAGTTCTCAGCCATTATCACTTCAGATACTTTTTTCTGCTCCATTGTCTCTTTGTTCTCCTTCTGGTATTTCAGTTAGACATATGTTCTACTTTTTGATATTGTCCCACCGTTTTTGGATGTTCTGTTTTTTTTTTCATTCTTCTTTTCATTTCAGTTTGGGACCTATCTTCAGATTGATTCTTTCTCAGCCATGTCAAGTCTCAGCCCATTGAAGGCATTCTTCTTTTCTGTTACTGTGTTTTTTATTTAAAGCATTTTGTTTTGATTCTTTAGAGTTCTATCTCTTTGCTTACTCATCTGTTCTTATATGTTATCTACCTTTTTCATTAAAGTCCTGAGCCTATAAGTTCATTTCCTCAGACTGTTTGTGGTGTGTTTTTTCCCTTGCCTTTTGGCATACCTTGTAATTTGTTGTTGAATGTTAGGCATTTTGTTTCAGGTAATGGGAACTGAGATAAATAGGCCTCTAGTGTGAGGATTTATGTTAATCAAGGTAGGAACTGGGTTGTGTTTAATGTTTATTGTAGCTGTAGATATCAGGGGTTTCAAATACCCCTGTTGTACTTGATTTATTGGCCTTTCCTTTTGACTTTAGAACTTTCCCATATTCTGTTCCTCAGAGAGTTTCTTACAGTTCTTTCACCTGTAATCCACTGTTACTTTCCTTGAGTCCCATTTGTGTGGTGTTGAGATATGAACAAGGAGTACCATTTTATGATTAAGTCTCAGATTTTAAATGGGCTTGTGTCTCCTGGCTGTGACCATCACAAGTGGTATAGCTTTTCCCCCTACTTCCCATTCCCTTCCTTGCTGATAGTGTTTCCAATCTATTCCTTAAAGCCCTGTCCTGTGCTGACTGTGGGTTGTTGTATTCTGCCCTCTCTTTGCCCCCCACTCCTCTTAGGTGAAATAAGAAACCTGCAAGTTGGAGGGGGTAGAACTTCCATTCTCTAGCTGGAATAAGGTTTCAAAATGGTGCTCTAGCAAAGTCTTTTCTTCTGGAAAGTTGGCCTTTGTTATGGAAAATGCTCTGGGCATTTTTCACAGTTGTTACTCGACCCGTCTCCCCACCCCCGTATGGGAGATCTTTTTTGGATCCTCATGGTGAGAACCTGGTAGAGTTTCTAGAAGGAATGCCCACAAAGATATACATCATCTGTAAGACTGTGGCCTCCAGGAATTTCTTATTCTTTTTTTTTTTTTAGGATTTTATTTATTTATTTGACAGAGAGAGAGCACAAGCAGGGGGAGTGGCAGGCAGAGGGAGAGGGAGAAGCAGACTCCCCACCGAGTAAGGAGGCCGATGTGGGACTCGATCTCAGGACCCTGGGATCATGACCTGAGTGGAAGGCAGACGCTTAATCTACTGAGCCACCCAGGTGCCCTGGAAATTTCTTATTCTTACAATAGCCCACACTCAATCTCCAGCAGTTCATCAAAATTACCATTTAAGTGTCCTATCAGTTCGTGTCTCCAGTGGCTTCGACTTTGTATAAGCAGATCTTGGTTGCTCTATCTCTGTGGACACACCAGCTTTCCGTATTTGGGGGTGGCAGTTTGGCTTGTCATCTTAGTTCTCTGATGAATCCAAGTTGTTCATTTTAAGTTTCATTCTTTTTTAAGTTTGTCCAGCTTTTTCCTGGACAGGAGTGATGACTTTCAAGCTCTTTACATACAGGACTGAAAACAGACATCTCTCCTGCCTATATTTTTAATTTCTAAGGTCTCTAAATGTTTTGTAAATAATGAGCTATTCTTGTTTTATGGTATTCAGATCTTTAACATCTTCTTTTCTCTTTTTTTGAAGTTTGTATTTATTTATTTATTTAAGATTTATTTATTTGACAGAGAGAGAGCACAAGCAGGGAGAGTGGCAGGCAGAGGGAAAGGCAGGCACCCTGCAGAGCAGGGGGAGCCTACTGCAGGACTCGATCCCAGGACCCCGGGATCATGACCTGAGCCAAAGGCAGATGCTTATCTGACTGAGCCACCCAGGCACCCTTAAGTTTTTCTTTAAATTCCAGTTAACATACAGTGTAATAATTAGTTTCAGGTGTACAATACAGTGATTCAACATTTCCATGTAACACCCAGTGCTCATCACAACAAGTATATTCCTTAATCCTCCTCACCTATTTAACCCATCCCCTACCCACCTCCCACCCCAAAAAAAAGAAAAAGAAAAAACTCTTAAAAACATCTTTAACATCATTTTTTTTTAAGATTCTATTTCCTTGAGAGAGAGAATGAGAGAGAGAGAGAACACAAGTGGTGGGGGGGGAGGGGCAGAGGGAGAAGCAGACTCTCCACTGAGCAGGGAGCCCGATGCGCCCAGTACCCTGGGACCATGACCTGATCCTAAGACAGACGCTTAACTGACTCAGCTACCCAGGCACCCCGACCTTTAACATCTTTTAAAGTTTTCTTCCATTTTCTTATTCTGTTCTCTTGGTTATTATTTCTTTTATTGAGTTTTGTACCTCTTTTTCATTGCGTTAGTTCCAAATGCCTTAGCTTTCTATGCATATTTATCTTTATCCTTGTTTGCTTGTTGTTTACCTATGTAGTCTATTCATGAAAGTTTGCCCTAAGTACTCTTCGGGAAAAGGGTTTTAGGTCAAGGGTAACACCAGGGCAGTGTGTGCCTCAGTGTGAGCAGAAGGGGAAACATCTGGCCCAGGTATCCCAAAGATTGTTCTTTACTTAATTGCCCATGTGTTTTCTCATGTCTTTAATCTGTGGAACATGTCTGGGCTTGCTCTTATCTGCTCATTTAAAAAATGTTTTCTCCTTTGTCAGATTGGGCTGTAGATTTACTGTATTCTTTTGTTTTCACCAAACCACTTCCTATTTTTTAAGAAGTCCTCAACATTTTAATTTTAAGGATGGCATCTTTTCTTCTCCAATTTTTTTCTGTAATTTCAAGAGATTTGGATTGAAGGAGAAAGTAACTTAATAGATTTAACTACTACATTGTTAATAATGAGTTAATATTAATTGCACATTTACTCTCATAGGGTTTCTGGACTACATTCCAACATGAGGAGAGGTCGCCCCCAATACCAAAGCAATTCTTGGACACCAGCAAGGGTGTTCAAGAGTTCAACTCAACTCTCACACCGTCTGCTCAGAGATAGCATCAGATTCCACAGGTTAAGGGCTCAGTCCTACAGCACTCCTCCCCCCACCCCCACCCCCGCTCCCCTGACCCCACCACCACCTTCAGACACTAGTGCCAAGTCCCAGACTGTCACTTGTGCTTCTGACCAACTGACTACAGATTGCAGTTCCAATGACCTCCTCCTTAGGTTCAATTAATTTGCTAGAGTGGCTCATAGAACTTAGAGAAACACGTTTACCAATTTATTAAAGGATATGATACAGGATATGAATCAACAACCAGTGACGACATACATAGGTCAGGGTGCCAAACAAAGGAGCTTCTATCCTCATGGAGCTTGGGGTCTGGCTTGTTGACATGTGAGAGTGTTCTGGTTCCCCAAGCATGGAAGCTCTCCAAAAAAGGCCAAAAAGCTGTCCTCTTGTTTGTTTTTTTTTTAAGATTTATTTATTCTGAGAGAGAGAGAGAGAGAGAGTGCACGTGAGTGGGGGGAGGGGCAGAAGGAGAGGGAAAGAATCCCAAGCAGACTCCCCACCAAGCGTGGAGCCCGATGCAGGGCTCAATCCCATGACAGTAAGCTCATGACATGAGCTGAAACCAAGAGTCAGATGCCCAACCAACTGAGCCATCCAGGCGCCCCTGTCCTTTTGGGTTTTTATGGAGGCTTCATTACATAGTCATGATTGGCTAAGTCATTGGCCATTGGCTGATTCAACCTTCACCCCTCTTCCCTCCTTAGAAGTGGTGGGAGTTGGGAGGTGTACTGAAATTTCCAAGCCTTTAATCATATGGTTGGTCCTTCTGGCAACCAGCCCCCACCTTTGGGTGGGTTCCAGAAGTCACCTTCATTAATAACTAGATACCCATTTTACCTTTATGGCTCTGAAGCGTTTTCAGGAACTGTGAAGACCAGATAGAGTTTTTAAAATATATCCCAATATGTGCCAGGGAACATGCTAAATGCCTTCAGTGTGTTATCTCTTTTCATCTTTACATCAACACAGTAACATGGATGTTGTTATTTGTATGTATACTTAAGAAAAATGAAGTTTAAAAACATTAACCTGCCCAGGATCCCACAGCTAAATATGTGTCGGAGCCAGGATATGAACCTAGCCTGTCCGACTGATGGACAAACAGATCCATTTAAACGCTAGCCTAATACTGTACGTACATAGCTTCTACCCCATCAAACTCATTGACTTCAGTGCCTCACCCACCTTGCTTTTTATCACTTAAGTTGTTTCACTCTTTGTTTCACTCTTAAAATGCAGTTCCCTCCTACTAGGACCCAAATTTTGTACATCTTTCAAGACCCAGCTTTAAATGCCACCTCAGCTGCGGCACTGTTGTCAGTCTTCCAGCAGAAATAAATCTCTTTTTACCTCATTTTACATTTGTTTGATCTCCTTTCTAGGACTGTCGGCTTTCTCCTTTAATATAGCCATTGGGTGCATACGGTTCTTCCCTACTAAACTGTAAGGTCACCAGGAAAAAGATTTGTGCCTTTTATTATTTGTGCCCTATATCTGTATGATTCCTAGCATTGCCTGACAAGTAGCATTTCAGTAAGTATTATTAATAAATAATTAATGTATATTTATTCAGTTTAATTTTTGTCTTTATAACTGCATCCTTTTAAATCAATTTCTACATCAGGGTTGTTGACTTATAAATATATGTGTGGATTTTATTTAAATATGAGTAGGGATCTTGAGCATATCTGTTTTAATCCTGCTGATGGGATTAATATTTATGAATATCCAAGAAATGGAAAATAGTTTTAGAACTAATTAGGTGGAGACTCCTTATTATACTGGCATCAATAAAAGTATCTAAATTTGCATGAAAATTTCAGGGAAATTCAAGATATTCGGGAGTCATTTGCATGCTAAGTAAACATTTTGATTTCTTCTTCTAGAAGTTAAATAATGTGGATTATAATATGGAAGATGATTCCCAAATCAAAAGTAAGCAACAAATAAATCATTATTTCTGTCACATAAACCTAGAAGGAAAATAGCATGTATCTGCCAAGTTTTAAAATTCATGTCACAATTTCACAAAGCAATTTGGTTATAAGGTATCTTTCTTTTTAATACTACATAGCAATGAGACTTGTGCCACTTCATTTTTTTAAAAGATTTTATTTATTTGAGAGAGAGAGAGCGCGCGAGAGAGCACAGGGTTGGGGAGGGGCAGAAGCAGGCTCCCCGCTGAGCAGGGAGCCTGATGCAGGGCTTGATTCCAGGACCCTGAGATCATGACCTGAGCCTCAGGCAGATGCTTAACAACTGAGTCACCCAGGCGCCCCAGACCTGTGCCACTTCAAACAAGTGACGTGTTAAACATAGAATAGCAAAGATTTATTAGCAAGATCATTTTTTTCTGTTTCAGAAAATCATAGAATTTGAGAATTACGAGTTTTATCTATACAGTGATTGTCTTAAGAATAACCTTTACCATTTTCCAGTGATAGGACATTCTTTCTCATAAGACATCCCATTCTACTGTTGGATAGAATTTTATGTTTAAAAAGTTATTCCTTACTTTAAACTAAAATGTTTTTAAAATCTCGGTTTTTTAGAGCTTCTTTCTTACCTATACTTTGAAACTTTAGAATCTATAAAAACCTTAAGATTTTTAACACTAACTCTCATGTGGGGCATCCAGCAGAATGAGATAGAGCATAGGCTATGGGGCTATAGCTATTTATTTATATGAGTTTTCTGAAAGCAGATGTTTATAAATCAGATTGTTGACAGTATAAGAGGATGCTAAACCTAAATCATCATCATTGTGTAGCATTATTCCTCTGCTTTAGTTTTCTTAATTCAATATCATTATATTTTAAATTTGGAAATAGTGGTGAAATTGTATTAGTTTGAGAAAGGGGGAAGAAATCTTTTTCTTACGCTTCTCACTTATAAGCTTCCATGAAATATGCCTAATCTGTTGAGAGACACCATTGGGAACAACCAGTGCACAGCTTTGAACTCATTGTAACTGCCACATATTTTTCAGTGACTCCTTTATGTGATAGATTACTCTCAGGAGCAAATAATTTGCAGCTCTTCTCACATTCTGTTAGAGTTTTTATTTTTAATAAAGTGCTATGATTAATAGCCTAATGTAATTGTTGTTTCCCTGTTGAGTGTAAATGCTTCATTTGAATGTCTTTAATCTGAAGGAACAGTTGTTTTATTGGACTCTGGTTGTTTTTCTGTGCTTCTCAAGGTTTTTTGATTGCTTTCTTTGGGCTTTTTATAGTGGGAGGAGAAAATGAACTTCTCTATCAGAATTGTGGAGTAGGACCCAATAGAGAAATGTTAAGGATGAATACTGACATACTTGAACATTCATAAATATATTTTTATGATAATTTTGGAATGGGACAAGCATCTATTGGAATTCTGATTGATTTTCCAATGTCAATTTTGAAAATACCTTGTCTCTTTGGACTACTGGTATTCTAATGATATTACATTATAGATGCTTTCTGAAATGCCAGGGTGCTTTCACTAAGTTGTTCTTTGTTTTTGTTGTTTTGTGGGGTTTTTTTTAATTTACTTTTTGCAAATTAGATTTAAAGTATAAGGTAAGACAGGTAGAAAAAATCATTGAAAAGTTGAGAAATTGTGCATTGAGTTTTTACAAGAATCTGGTGCCCCACTCATCAATAGACAGTTGTTCTTTGTTCTTGCTCTTGAAGTGGTGATACCCTTCAGCCTGGTCATTCCTGCATCCACTCTCAGGAGCATGACTGGGAGCAGAAGTATAGGAAACAATTCTATATAACCTCAGAGCAATTTTCCTTTTGTTCAGAAATCCAGAGTTTCAGGTCAGACTTCTTTGGCACTAACCATTGAGTACTTCATTAGTCCTAACCAGAAGCCAGCTACATTTGTTAATAGTGTGGTAGGCTAATAAGAAAATTTGAAAGGTTATCTCGTGAAATTGAGTATTGAAAGCATCTAACTTTTATTTGAAAAATAAGTTGGGTGAAACTTTTACAAAATAGAGAAAAATAAATCAAGATTAATTTGGAAGTTGATTAGCATATGTGCATATGTGTACTTATATATACACAGATGTTATTCTGGCCTTTTTTTTTTTGGCTAATAAGGGTATTTTGCTTTGTCTTAGAATTTAGGGAGAGCTGCTTATTTTTGTGTAGTTAGTTAAAAGTCTTTATTTTCAGGGCATCTGGGTGGCTCAGTTGGTTAAGCGTCTGCCATCAGCTCAGGTCATGATCCCAGAGTCCTGGGATTTAGTCCCACGTCAGGCTCCCTGCTCAGTGGGGAGTCTGCTTCTCTCTCTCCCTCTGCCCCTCCCCCCTGCCCCTTCTCTGTCTCTCTCTCTCTTTCGCTATCTCATTCTCTCTCTCAAATAAATAAATAAAATCTTTTTTTAAAAGGTCGTTATTTTCAAGTATACTAGTTCTCTTTAGAAATTCAGCTTCAAAAGTTTTATGATATAAATTCATATTTAAAGTCTTTCATATCCCCACAGTTACATATTGTTGTTCTTAAATCTTTTCTTATTTTTTATTTATTTAGTCATTGAATGAACGTTTATTAAATGTATAGTAGATATTAGTTTCTACAAAGGAAACAAATGAGCATAGCAATTTAAGTAAAAATAAATGTTTTTTCTAATGACTAGAGCTTAGAAATTTTTTTTAAAAAAGAATTTATTTGAGAGAGAGGAGGGAGCACAAGCAGGGGAAGTGGCAGGCAGAGGGAGAAGCAGGTTCCCCGCTGAACAGGGAGCCCCACTGCAGGGCTCTGATCCCAGGATTCTGGGATCATGACTTGAGCCAAAGGCAGATGCTTAACCCACTGAGCCACCCAGGTGCCCCTAGAAATGTTTTAAATACAATGGTTTTTTTTTTTATTACAGTGGTACCTCTTTGAAAGAGTATTTTTAATTATTGTAATAGTTTAAAAGTAACTAAGAACTTATATTTCTGACCATGACAGAGTAACTAGTACTGGACTAGCCCTCTTGATGTAAACAGCTAGAAAATTGGACAAAATACATAATAAGTATTTTCAGACATTTGAAAACATGCAAGACCATAATCCCTAACAGAAGGGAAACAAGTGAGAGGAGCCCCATAGTCAACCCCCAGCTCTCTGCCTGGAAGCACTTTCCAGACTGCACCACAGGGTTGGGAGAAGGGAGCAGACAGCTTAGCAGTCTCAAAGAGCTAAGGAGACAGACATCAGAGTTTAGGGTGAGAAAGGTAATTGGAATTTGTGGAGCAGCCCATTAGAGAGAAATGAAATGTGCAGAGAAGCTCAAGAAAGCTGTATAGTGTTCCTCTTGAGTCTTTCACTAAATACTGAGCTGCACATACACAGAGCAAGACTCCACAAGTTTAGCAAAGAACATCTACTAAGGAAGGACCAATTACTGGAGAGCTGGAAAATTCCTGGAGCATACAAAGGGTTGAGAAATATTATATTCTATCCAATCAGAGTATAGAGAACTTGTTGAACACCCCATGTCTTCAGTGGAGACTACAGAAAGGCTATACTGTGAGAGTAGGGCTAATATAGATCTAGACGCAAGGCCACTGTAGAACCATCATTAACAGTTTAAAACAAACCTTGGAAGGAACAGGTTGATCTGTGAGGTTAACTGCTGGTCAGAACAAAGTTCAACACTCTGCTAAGGAAGACAAAAAATCCAAACAACCAACAGGTTAGCATACATGATGTGTAACATCTAATCAAAATTAGTTGAGAGGCAAAGAGAGGAAGAGAGGAAAGAAAGGGGAAGGGAGAGAAGAAGAGAAAGGAAAGGAAAAGGTAAACCATAACCTGGAAAATAAAGTAGCTATTATAAATATGTTCAAGGATATAAAGGAAAACATGAACACACTGAGGGAACAAATGGTGGTTCAGTAAAGAAATGGAAATATAAAGAATTTGGAATGGAAATTTGAGTACAATATAATATACAAGTAACACTTGGAAGAGTAGAAGTTTCCAGGAAAAAAAAAAAAACCTTAAGGAAAATCAATGATGCCAGCAAGTATAAATTTATCTTTTCAACTATCTTGATGAACTGTGCCTAAAGGTTCACTTAAGTTAATGCTAATAAAATCACGATGAACATAGATCTACACATTTGGAACATTCTTACGTAGCTTTGTACAAGCAGTATAAAAATAGTTTTAAAGAATTACATAAGTGCTCTGTAGGATAGCAAAATAAATTTATTAGTGTTACAAGTAAGAAATTGTATGGCCTTTAGGTTATTGGTAGGTCAGTAGATCTCATCAGTGTGATACAGATACCAAGAATCTATTTTAATCTTTGATTACAATGACAAAAATATATAGTATCCTTATTTATGTTTTGGTCATTTAATTTCAAGAGTTTATAGAAAGGTTTTGAAACTATGTTATAAAGGGAACAGAAAAAAGAACTGGGAAATTTTTATCAAAAGAAGAGGACTATCCTCAAATACTTGAAAGTAGTCTTTGTTCATCAGTTTTGTTTCTTAAAAAAAAAAAAATGAAAGTAGTCTCTGGCAGTTCATTCATATTTAAGAGTGTGGTATTTAAAAATATTGAAAGTTCTGTTTATATGGAGACTTTTAAAAAACTTTTCAAAATAATTTTAGAATTGCAAAAGTGTTACAAAGAGCACAGAGAGCTCTTGTAGTATACTCTCCACCCAACTTCATCTAATGTTAACATCTTAAATAATCATGGTACAATAAACAAAACTAAGAAAACTACAAACTTTATTCTGATTTTACCAGTTTTTCCACTAATGTCTTTTTTCTGTTCCAGGATCCAGTTTTGGATCCCACATTGCATTTAGTTGTCACGTCTCCTTGGTCTCTTCAGTCTGTGGCTGTTCTTTTGTCTTTCATGCCCTTGACACTTTGACACTTTTGAAAAAAGTATTGGTCAGGTATTTTGTATAATCTCAATTTTGGTTTTATCTGGAATTCTCTCATGATTACATTAGGTTAATGGATTATATTAAGGTTATGGATTTTTTTGGACAAATATTACAGAATTGATGTACCCTTTTCAGCACATCCATATCAGGGTTATATTACACCAATATGTCTTGTTATTTGGCAATGTCAACTTGATCATGTGGTTAAGGTGGTGTCGGTCAGATTTCTCCATTGTAAAGTTATTTTTCTTTTTGTAATTAATAGATACTTTAAGAGATATACCTTGAGGCTGTGCAAGTATCCTATTTTCCCTTAAGCTTTTGGGGTGAAGCTTTTTCATTGCTGGGCTTTATTATGGAACAATTGGATAATGATTCTTTTCTGTTATTGTTGCTAGGACCATACCAGATAGCAAAATTTGTCAGTCTTCTCAGCTGCTCAGTTTATCCAGAGAGGAATGCCTCACTCTCCTGCTTCGTGATAGGAAGCTAGGTTTGCCAGCCTTCTGGAACTTGCTGAAGAGGGTGATAGGGAGTTTCGTATTTTAGTATGTGGTCTTAATCCCCTTGTTGGTTACCTCTGAGCCCAGAGCCTCTCTGATTTAGTTTCTCCTGAGTATAAACCTCTTGTCTCCAGGGGTGAGGTAGAGGTTTAATAGCTCCTAATTCCTGTCCCCCACATCATCCCTGTCTCCTGAAGTGCTCACAGTTCCTCAAGGTCAGTTGGTTTGAGTCTCATCAGTCTGTCCCTTTTGGCGTACGTGGATCAACTCTGCTCCATTAATTAATCTGTCCACTTCCTTTTTGCTTGTATTTGGGGTTGGGATTACAGATATCTCTTAGTTTTGTCCAAAATGGAGTTTGTGTTCATATTTCCTGTTCTGTTTGTTGTTTGGGGGTATTTATAAAGTGGTGTACCCAGAAATGTATTTAGCCCTCTGTCCTAAAACTGAAGCCAAAAAAGGTTTTCAGAAGACTATTTGGCATCATTTCTGAAGCATTCAAATACACAAGCCTTTGGCTCAGCATTTCACTTCTAGGAATTCATCTTGCAGAATTATTTACACATGTGCACAAAGATACATGTATAGGAAAATTTTCAGAAACATTGTCCGTAGCAGCCAAAAAAATAATGGAATCAGCCTAAATGTAAGTAATAATAAGGGGACGATTAAATAAACTGTGATATGTTCATATTATAGAATAGTATGCAGCAGTTGGGAATAATGAGGTTTGTTTATACTGATGTGGGAAGCTCTTAAAAACACATTACACCATACAGTGCTTGCAGAGCAGCATTTTTGGTATCATTTTATTCTCATATTTTTGTGTGTATATATATAAGTGCATAATTGAAAAGGAAAATATTTGGAAGAATATAAACCAAACCTTTAACAGTGGTATTTTGGGAATGATAAAAAGTAGAACTTTAATCCTTTTGTATACTTTTGTCTTGTATAAATTACTTCTATAACAAGCTTGTTACATTTTGGTTTTTAAATAAAAATATGAAATAGACTGCCTACAGAAGTAGTTGAACAATGACTGGTTTTCAGACAGAGGCTCTTTTAAAGAACTCTGGTAGACACTATCTCAGGAATCATTAAGGACTGCCCAAACCGGATTACTGTTTGGGGAGAAGAGATTTCGTGATCATACAGGAATGGGAGATTCTAGGTTAACAAACTAAACAGGTTTTTCTCCTATAGAATTGCTGGGAGTCTTTAACATGCTAAAAAGTATGGCAGATCTGCACGATCTCACAAATATGATTGTTCTCTTTTTTTTTTTTTTTTTTTTTTTTAGTGGTACACTTGTTAACGTCTCCCAAAAGAAATGCTCTGTGGAACTGTATTTTTGTTGACATTGCTGTTATGTTTAGAGTAATAAAGCACCATGTTAATCTGACTCAGTTTTGAACAATGAATTTTGAATAATGCTGCTATGAATATTCCTGGGAAATAACCAATTTAGTAAATTCCTTTATGCAAGGAAATGAAGGGCTAGAAAGATAGAAATTTTTCCCATGATACCTTCAGAATCTTCTGAACTCCTTCAAAAGGTGAGAAAGAAATTTTAAAACTAATATGTTTTCAAAGAAAGATTATGAAAAAGGAGCAAAATTTGGATTTCAAAAGAAAATTTAAATGTGCCTACTTACAGCTCACTTGGCTGGTGTGAGTGGGTGTCAAATTAGGATAATTGGATCCACTTAACAGAGGGCAACATGCCCAGCACAGAATTTAATGATCTCTACCTAGAAACTGTTTTACATGCATAGATGGATTGGTTAAACTCATAATTATAAACTGCTAAAAGTGACACTTCATCAATCACAAATCTAATGTATCATTAACACCAGATCTATCAACCCCAGTGCAGCTGGAGTTTGAAAGTGATTTCTCAGAAAAATGAAAATAGTTCTGATGATTTCCTCAAGGAGTATACTACATCAGGAGGGATACAGTCCTTCTACGGGGTATCACACAGATCACTTCAATTCGTCCCACTTCAGAGCCTATTGAGGTCATTCCGTTTCCGTGAAAGTACTGGTGTGAAGCTGCTTCCGAGTGTTTGGGCAGCAAGTCAGAGCTAATAGCATTTTTGATGTTTGGATTTTAAAGTTTAATACCTTTTCTCAAACATACTTCCCAGTTGCCTTTGACTTGAGTCAGATTTGCATGTTGCTGATTGCTCCAAACACAGCAGCAGTGTGCACATAGGTACGGAAGCTGAACCATCCATTCCTGTTCAGTAACCGGGCAGACCTAGGGCACAGCATGCAGGACCTTGACCTCTGTACTCAGGTGTTTGGACTTCATTCTGTAGATAGTTTTGGGGAGTGATGTGTTCAGATCTTTTATTTTCAGGAGGGAACTTTGGGGGCAAAAGAGAAAGGAAGCAGCTTAACTCCTTTTTTTTTTTTTTTATGTTCAGTTAGCCTCCTTACAGTACATCATTAGTTTTTGGTGTAGTGTTCAACGATTCATTAGTTGCATGTAACACCCAGCTCATCAGAACACATCATAACTCTTAATATAATCAGACTTAAAAAAAAAAAAACCAAACACAAAGATTTCACTTATGCTTTGGGACACTTATGACTAATTGGTATTTGTAAAATCGTTGAGTAATTTCTGGAAGAAAGACTTCAAATAGGTTGGTTATAAGCTTAGGTGTTTGAGCCACAGAAATGTCCTAGCATTCTGTAACTGTTGCTATTATAACTCTATAATTACCTTAACTATACACTGGAGAAACTATGTTGAATAGTTCCAACTAGCCAGGTTAAGCCATTTCATTCTTTTTAATGATCTTATTGAAGTATGATTTATATACCATAAAATTCATGCATTGTAAGTCTACACTTCAGTAATTTTTAGTGAATTTATAGGGCTTTGTAGTCATCATCACAATATAGATACAAGATATTTCCATCCCCCCAAATCACTTACAGTCAATACCTACTCGTGCCCCCAGCCACAGATAATCAATGATTTGTTTTCTATCACTTATAAATGTGCCTTTTGTAGTTCTTTTACATAAAAATGGAATCATGTAATATGTAGTCTTTTGCAACTGATTCTTTCATTGAGGGTAATGTTTTTGAAATCATCCACATTGTGGCATATATCAGTATTTTCTGTCTTTTTATTGCTGAATAATATCTTTTATAGAGATATACCTCAATGAATCGCTGAACACTACATCAAAAACTAATGATGTACTATATGTTGGCTAACTGAACATAATAAAAAAAAGAAGAGATATACCTCATTGTGTTTACCTATTTACCAGTGGGTGGACACTTGGATTGTTTCTAGTTTTTAAGTATTCTGAATAATGGGGGCGCCTGGGTGGCTCAGTCGTTAAGCGTCTGCCTTCAGCTCAGGTCATGATCCCAGGGTCCTGGGATTGAGTCCCACATCGGGCTCCCTGCTCGGCGGGAGGCCTGCTTCTCCCTCTCCCACTCCCCCTGCTTGTGTTCCCCCTCTCACTGTGTCTCTCTCTGTCAAATAAATAAATAAAATCTTTAAAAAAAAAAAAAAGTATTCTGAATAATGATACTGTGAACATTTGTGTAAAAATCTTTGCGTGGACATTTGTTTTCATTTCTCTTGGGTAGATTCCTAGGAATAAAATTCCTGGGTTGTATGCTAAGTCTGTGTTTCACTTTTTAAGAAACTACCAGTAAAACTCTCTGTTCACAGATGACATCATCTTATATAGAGAAAATCATAAGGAATGCACAAGTAAACTGTTAGAACTGATAAATGAGTTCAGCAAGAGTCAGTATCTGTATACAAACATCGTTTGTATTTCTGTGTACTTGGCAGTGAGTGATCTGAGGTTAAAATTAAAATAATTTCATTTAATAGCATCGAAAAGAATAAAATACTTAGGAGTAAATTTAACCAAAGAAGCGTAAAACTTATGTTCTGAAAACTATAACATTTTTTAAAGAAATTAAAGATCTAAATAATAAAAGGAGACAATTCGTGTTCATCACTTGGAAGACTTAATACATTCCCACCAACAGTGTAGTAGGATTCCAGGTCTCCGGTGCCCTCACTAACACTTAGTACTGTGTTGGTACAATACTCAGAACCCTCTTTGATTATATCCATTCTAGTGAGTGTGTAGTACTATGTCACTGTGGTTTTAATTTACATTTCTCTAATGACTAATGATGTTGCACTCATTTTCATGTGTTTATTAGCTGTTCTTATGTTTTCTTTGGTAAGATGTCTAAGTCTTTTGCCCACTTTTAAATTGGGTTATTTGTTGTTCTAATTGATTTATAAGAGTTCATTATATATTCTGGTCCTGAATATATATTCTGAATTATATGTTCAATTCCTTTATCAGATGTATGATTCAGAAATCATTTTCTTGTCTTGTCATTTACTTGGTTGTGTTTTTCTTAAGGTGCAGATGTTTTTATTTTTAATAGAATGCAATTTACCAGTTTTTTTCTTTTATGTCTTGTGCTTTTGTTGTCATGTCTAAGAACACTTTTCTAACCCAAGACATGAAGACTTCCTCCTATATTTTCTTCTAGAAGTTTTAGTTCTTCCATTAAGTCTATGAGGCATTTCGAGTTAATTTTTGTATGTGGTGCTAAGTAAAGATCTAAGTTCATTACTTTGCATATGGGTATACGGTTGTACTAGCACCAGTTGAAAAGACTGTTCTTCCCACATTAAAATTTCTTAACGCCTTGGCCAAAAACCAATGGACCACAAACTTAGGGGTTTATTTATGGACTCTCAGTTCTCTCCCATTGATGTATATGCCTTTTCATATGCCGATACCAGACTGTCTTGATTCCTGGAGCTTTATTGTAACTTTTGAAATTTGGGAAATGCGAGTCTTCCAACCTTTTTTTTCTTTTTCAGAATTGATTTGGCTATTCTAGGTCTTTGGTATTTCTATTACATTTTAGGAGCAGCTTGTCATCTTAATAACATTGTCATCTAATCCATGAGCATTTATTTATTTAGATCTTCTTTTCATTTAGGTATTTTTTATTTAGATGTTGTTTAATTTCTCTCCAGCAATGTGTTATAGTTTTCAGGGCACAAATCTTAACACTTCTTTTGTTAAATTTATTCCTAAATATTTTGTTCTTTTTTGATGCTATCATGAGTGGAATTGTTTGGTTTTTTTTAAGATTTTTTTATTTATTTGATAGAGACACAGAGAGAGAGGGAACACAAGCAGGGGGAGTGGGAGAGGGAGAAGCAGGCTCCCCGCTGAGCAGGGAGCCCGATGCGGGGCTCGATCCCAGGACCCTGGGATCATGACCTGAGCTGAAGGCAGACGCTTAATGACTGAGCCACCAGGCGCCCTTGGAATTGTTTTCTTAATTCCATTTTTGAGTTGTTCACTCTTAGTGTATAGAAATTGAGCTGGTTTTTGTATATTGACTGCATTCTGTGACCTTGCTCAACTTATTAATTCAAGTAGCTTTTTTTTTTTTTGTAGATTCATTAGAGTTTTCTACACAGACACAATTAGGTCATCCACGAAAAAAAACAATATTCCTTCTTCCTTTCTAATCTTTATTTACTTTGTCTCTTTTTCTTCCTGCATTGGATAGAACTTTAAGTACAATGCTTACTATAAGAAATGAGAGCTGACACCCTTGTCTTGTACCCAACCTTAGGGGAAAATCATTTACTTTTTAACCATTTAGTGTAATTTTCACTGTTGGTTTTTCAGGATGAGGAACTTTGCTTCTATTCCTAGTATGTTGAGAGTTTTTATCATGAATAGGTAGGTGGTTGATTTTGTCACATGCTTTTTCTGCATCTGCTAAGGTGATCAGTTATTCCTTTTTTCTCTAATGTGGTATATTACATTGATTTTTGGATATTAAACTAGTCTTGGATTCCTATGATAAATCCTACTTGGTCATGATGTATGACCCTTGTAATGTGTTACTAAATACAGTTTGCTAGTATTTCATTAAGAGTTATTGGATCTATGATCATGAAGATATTTATCTGTAGTTTCTTTTCCTTTGGCTTTGATATTAGAGTAATATTGGCCTCACAGAATGAGCTGGAAGTATTTCTCTTCTGTTTTCTGAAAGAGTTGTGAAGGATTAGTATTATTTCTTTTTTTAAATATTTGATAGCATTTACCAGTGAAGCTATCTGGGCTCAGACTTGTCTGTGTGGGAAGTTTTTTAATTACTAGTTAAATGTCTCTATTTGTTATAGTTCTACCCAGATTTTGTGTTTCTTTGTAAGTAGGTTTGGTAATTTTTGTCTTTCAAGGAATTTTTCTATTTTCTTTGAGTTAATCTGATTTATTAGCATAAATTTGTTCATAATTTTACTTTGTAATTTACCAATCTATAGGGTTGGTCATATTGTCCCTTCTTTGAGTCTTGATTTAGGTAACTTATGTCTTCTATTAATTTCTTAGTCTTGTGTCTTTTTTTTAAAACTTGGCTAAAATATTATTCAATTTAATTTTTCCCAGTTTTATTGAGGTATGATTGACAAATAAATGGTAATATATTTAAAGTGTACAACATAATGATACATAATATGTATACGGTATGAAAGGGTTCCCACAATCAAGTTAACAAGTTAATTAAAACACCCGTCACCTTACAGGGTTACTTTGTGTGTGTGTATGAGAATGCTTAAGATCTATACTCTTGGGGCACCTGGGTGGCTCAGTCATTAAGCATCTGCCTTCGGCTCAGGTCATGATCCCAGAGTCCTGGAATCGAGCCCACATCAGGCTCCTTGCTCAGTGGGAAACCTGCTTCTCCCTCTCCCACTAGCCCTGCTTGTGTTCCTGCTCTCGCTATCTCTCTCTCTCTGTCAAACAAACAAACAAATAAATAAATAAATAAATAAATAAATAAATAAATAAATAAAAATCTTAAAAAAAAAAGATTACACTCTTCACTAAGTAGGAGTTTGGGTAATTCATGTGAGACTTCTCTTTTGATAAAGGTATTTAAATTTCCCTTTAGGCACTGTTTTAGCTGCATCCCATAATTTTTAATTTGTTGTGTTTTTATTTTCATTCAGGTAAGATTTTTTTTTAAGTTTTTCTTGTGATTTCTTCTTTGATCCTTGGGTTACTTAGAAGTGGGTTGTTTGATTTCCAAAAATTTGGGGTTTCCCTATATTTCTTTGAATTCACATATTTGGGTGCTCTGTTATTAGATGTATATGTATTTATAATCGATATATTCAAAGAAAAGATATACAATTCAGTGATAATAATTGGAAATTTTAGTATTCTCTCAAAAACGGATTAAAACAATTAGAAAAAGTTAAGAGTATAGAAAACTTAACTCTTAACAACCACCTTGGCCTAACTGATATTATAGAATCTCCACCCAACAACTACAGATACAGATTTTTTTCAAGCATACAAAATAATCTCTAGGATACACCATATGCTGGGACATAAAACAAGTATCAGGAAATTTTAAAAGACTGCAACCATACAAAGTATGTGCCTGATCACAACAGAATGAAATCAGATATCCACAGCAGGCCGGTTCTTTGGGGCTTGCTGTAGAAGTAGTAGATTCTTCAAGCTCAGGGTTCTTCTCCTGTAACAACCTGCTGCATGTGTACGCATCCATCCCGGGTCCTTTACATTGCCTTTGTGGGGCTTGGGAGGCATGGGGAACTGATGAAGACAAACAAGAAGCTCTAGCTATTGCCATTGCCCTGAATAATAAAGTTTTGTCTCTGATGCAAGACTTGTGTTTCTGCCAGTGCTCATAAAACAGTAATAGCCTGTCTTGTTAGCTCATAAGCAAGGTAAATCTCAGACCCTGCGTAGTTCCTGACAGTTTTCTTTAGTTCTTTGAACATATTTTTAACAGCTGCTTTGAAATCTTTGTCAAATCTAATATCCAAGGACCCCAAGACCTTTTGTATTGACTGCATTTTTTATATTAGCCTCTGAGTATAAGTCACACTTCATTTCTTTGCATGTGTCTTCATTTTTGGTTGACTATTGGGTATTTTGGATAGCATACTGTAGCAGCTGTGGGTTCTGATTCCTCCTTCCCTCCCCCAGAGCTGTTCTTGTTTTGTTTGTGTAGTAAGCTTGCCTAGACTAAATCCTTGACATCCATCTTCCCCACACTGTGCAACCACTGATGTTTCTTCTTAGCTTTTGTTTTTCATTTTGTTTTTATTCTTACGCCTGGCTTTCTAGGGGTAACCCTTGTGTCTGTTTGGATTAGTGTTTAGCCAAACATCAGTCAGAAGTTGTGCTCAAACACCTCAAGCCAGTAAGCCTTCCACTCTTCTGGATCTGGTGTGGTTTGGGGCATGCATTCAAACTTGAGGTCATTTTTTAGTCTGCCTCAGCTCTTGCTTTCCACAGGGTCTCTCACTGGTCCTCTGAATACACACGTAGGTTCCGCTGGCCAGGGATATATGGGTCCCCTGGACCTACTGCTGGCTCTGCCGCACACACTCACGGCTTTCAGTCTTCCTGGGTATGTGGAGAGCTTATCGAGCCTTCTTCGTGTTTTTTCACCTCAAACTCCCTGTTAAATCCTGCTAGTCTATCGTCCACTCTTTGCTCCGGGAAAAGATCACAGCCTCGGGCTGGCGGAGACGCTGGCCCTTCCTCTTCACTTGCCACCAAGATTACCGCTCCGACGATACTCCACATCAGATGAGCCCCTCCGACAGCAGCCACCGGCTTCCAGGGCCTGCCCTGGCTCTGTTGAATAACTGCTCTGGCAGAGCTGGGGAGCTTGGAGCACACACAGGAGGAACAGCACACACGCTGCTGATTTTCACAAATAAATGCTTCTTGGTTTGCTGTAGGCCTTTGGCCAGTTTCCAGTCTTTGACAGTTTTGTGCAACTTTATACTTGTTTTTTTGGGAAGAGCATCTGTTGACGTCCTCAAACCATCATGCTAGAAGTCTGAAGTTCCAATCTGCATCATTTGCGGTTGATCCTGGTGTAACTTCATTGCCTGTTTGATTCTCTGGGATCACGTAAGACTCTTCCCTTACCCGCCCAACTAGAACATGGAACAGCAGAAAAAGAACCAACTTGAGGAAAGTGGGTGTGAAACACTAGGACCAGAATGGACATGGATTGGGGCGCCTGGGTGGCTCAGTCGTTAAGCGTCTGTCTTCAGCTCAGGTCATGATCCCAGG
This sequence comes from Halichoerus grypus, assembly GCF_964656455.1. Lineage (NCBI taxonomy): Eukaryota > Metazoa > Chordata > Mammalia > Carnivora > Phocidae > Halichoerus > Halichoerus grypus. The sequence goes on along the minus strand of NC_135719.1, from coordinate 42,068,563 downwards.
GTCCTGGGATCTAGCCCCTCATCAGGCTCCCTGCTCAGCGGGAAGCCTGCTTCTCCCTCTCCCACTCCCCCTGCGTGTGTTCCCTCTCTTGCTGTCTCTCTCTGTCAAATAAATAAAATCTTAAAAAAAAAAAAAAAGGAATAGACATGGATTTTTCCCATAGTTAACTAGGAATCGTTTACGATGACCTGGCATTACTTATACTTTTATTCTAGGTATAACTGATAAAATACATTTGCAAAGCAAATGTTTATATAACATAATTATATAAATGTTATTTGTATGTACTTTGAATCAGCTAGAAAGATTAAAATACTGTGTGTGATGAGATTCTAGCAACACTGTCTCCATTGCACTAACAGTCTCCCTGAATTTTCTTCCACTTATTAATTCAATAAATACACATTTATTATCTAAGGTATACACAGGCACAACGAGTGATGCCAAGATGAAGCAGATGCAGATTTTGTCTTCCGGGAGCTTATAGGTTAGCATGATTGAGCGTGAACATGACAAATATACATGGGAAGCGCTGGATGCCATTAAAAACTTACAGATGTGTGCTGTAGAAGTTCCATAGGCTAATTGAGGTTTCCCTGTCTGACGATTCTTTCAGTTATCACCCATTACTTCTGTGCCCTGGTCCTTCCTGCTTACATTCCCCTCCTGGTTGCCTTTATACTTACCTTCTTCCATTTGTCACCCATTCAAGCTAATTGTGGTGCTAATGGTGGGGAGCGTTTCTAGTTTATAGACAAGGTCACTGAGATCAGAGAGACTAAGTGACTTGCCCAACTTCACATTATTAGGAAGTGGCAGAGTCAAGTTTTGAACACAAGGTCTTTGTACTTGAAATCCTGGGCTTTTTCCAGTATGCTCTACTGCCTCTTACATTACAAATTTCCTCTCCTCTCCAGCCAGCAGATAGTTGGGAAAAATATAGCTTAGTGAATCGGGTCAGACTTGGAAGCAGCTTTTACTTAGTGTGTTTCTGGATGGGCACAGAAATGAGGCAACAAAGCAAGACTGTGTTCAGGCTACTCTTTGAACCATTTCCCACTAAGGGTTTTTTAGTGACTTACTTTACAATAATCAGAGATTCATATTTTTGGTTGCTTCTTACACATTTCTCTGGCGGATGTTGGATCATTATTCTGGACAGAACCAGATTTGCCATCTCTCCCTCAGTCTCTAGTCTCTTAATATTGCCGTTCTCCTTGAATGACACCACCCACCACCCATTCTCCCAAGCCAGAAACCTGGGAGTCCTCGACTCCTTTCTGACCTTCCCCCCAGCCTCCAATCCTGTCATTTCCATCCTACCTCCTGAGGTTGCTGTGTGAATAAGCTGACACAGTATATGAAAAAGAACTCTGAAAGCTGTGAAGGAGAGGTATGTTCTCTGAGGCAGCACATCTGGATAAGAATGTCAGGCCTTACAGGCCGTCAGATGTAACTTACAACGTGCACACTTGGTCAGCGGAGTGTGGACTTGTATCTGCTGAGACTGTGGCTGGGACTTCATAGTCTTACATTCTGATGGCACTCTGTGCTCTTCAAAGTACTTCCTCATAAGGAGAGGAAAAGGGAGAGTGAATGAGTTGCCCATGATGACATAGTTGATAAGTGGCACAGGAGGAGTAGAACTCCTCTGGGCGTAAACTAAAAACCAAAGTTGGTTTTAACACTACATCGTTCACCGTCTGTGACCTAGGATGAGCGGTTTAGCCCTTTTAAATGTCAGTCTCTACATATAAGACAGAAGTAAAATGACCGTAAGGATCCAGCGAGGCCATATGAAGAGCCAGAGTGCCATGTAGAGATGGTGGCTGTTGGATGACTCTTGCCCCTTCCCCACCTAAGTAGTGACTTTAGGTTCGTCTTCTCTGTACTTTCCCTTAGAGAACTTACTCTGGCATAGTTATTGACTGCCTTACTTTAGATTCTCTTGCAGTTCACAGGCCTTTCCTGGAGGTTGTTGACCTACCATTCCACTGAAAATTAGGTCCAGAATTTTCATGTTTTCCTCTCTGCCTCTCTTCCACGAATTTTCCCACTAAGGTTATGACACAACTCAGATGAACTCCTTTAGTTAAAAATTGTGAGATTTTACTTATACTTTCTGGCCCCAAGATGCAGGAGATTTTCGGTTCAATATTAGGAAAATCAGAAGTGTCCGACAACAGAATGGACTGCCTTAAGGAGTAATAAAGTCACCCATGACTACAAGTGTACAAACAGAGACTTTTGATGAGCGGAGCTTTGACTTGCCCCCGCTTCATCTATCCCATCCAGTTCCTGAGTCTGCAAGCCATGGTAATACATATTGCAGAGAGCACCGTAACAAACAGATAAGCTACCTAAGTATTGTGTTTTTATGGTTTTGACATTTTTGATTCATGTTTTTATATTGTTGTAGTTAAATGAGTTGAAAAAGATAGCAAGTGAAATATTAGTAAAGTGAGGAAGGTTGTCTAACTTGCCTGGGTATTGCCGAATTACAGAGAGCAGAGTTTATTATTAGACAAAAGTTAAAGATATGTCTCTTGAGTCTCCTGCAGAGCTGAAGACACCAGCTCTGCAGTGAGGTCATGATAGCCTGGGCCTATGTCCAGAGCAGCTAGGCTCATCCATGCTACACATGTTATTCCATATTTGATAAAGTAGCTAAAAGTACTGAGGTTTTATCATAGGTGAAACTTTTATGTGCAAACTTTGACAGATGTTGCATGCTGCTTTCAGAATTAAAGAAAATTACTTGGTCACTGCTGTGTCCTTCTGTGAGATGTTTTATTCTCAGCCGTCACCCTCCCTGTCCCTTGCCCACAACCATTATAGTGACCAGAAAGTCTGCTTGCTCTACAGTGATGTGTCTGAGTAGTGCCCATTAGTTTTCAGTAGTTAACCCTGGCCTGCATGTTAGCCTTCAGTTTAATGGCCTTTTTTATGTTCATTCATTTTATTTTATTTCCCATCGTGGTTTTGTTTATTTCTTTTTTGTTTTTTGTTTTTTCTGTTCTCTTTTTTAAAACCGTCGTGGTTTGCCCTTCATATTCCCCAATGTTTGCACATGACAAGATGTTGCCATCCCAACATTACCTCCCACTTCACTGACCAGTGCCACTACTGACCATCTAGCACCAGCCACAGCGGGACCACTGCCTTCAGCTCCTCGGGATGTCGTGGCCTCCCTGGTCTCTACCCGCTTCATCAAATTGACGTGGCGCACCCCTGCATCAGATCCTCATGGAGACAACCTTACCTACTCTGTCTTCTACACCAAAGAGGGGATTGCTAGGTAAGTGGCCGTATGTCTGGAGCCAGCTGGTTGCATCTTGGTCTATCCCAGGCCAGTCATGCTCACCCTGGCTCTTTGTTGTGCAGAATCTATACCAATTTTTGGTCCAGAAAATATCACTAATATGCATAATTCCCAATTTTAGGTCATTAAAATTTATCCCAATCAGACTGAAGTCCTGATATTCTTTCCTGCCTCTCTGGAATGACTTGGGGAGAGGGTAGATGGAGCTATTTAGGTGGAAGTATTAAAATATAACTAGGGTTCCTCTTTTTTCATAAGGTTCAGTCAGCACAGCCTATAGGACATGGCTTACTTAGAACATACAGATTCTAGAAATTAAGGTAGACTTAATTTATAGAAGTAATCTTAAATGAATATTTGCCTGCACCCATATGTGGAAGTGGGCTGCTGAGCTCCTGGGGGGTCTCCTTGATGACACAAGAGTAATTAGTAGCTAATTTTCCTAACTGCATTTTCATTGAGTTCCTCTCTATCTCCACCTCTTTCAGGAGCTCACATTGCTTCTTCACTGCTTATGGGAGGTTGTGCAGAATCCCCCGGCCACTTTACTCATAGTCCAGCTTTATTGTATCTGTCCAGCCTTCCTTTTCTCTCCTCCCAGTTTAACTCCCTTTCTCATGAAGCCAGTCTGATCCCCATTCTGTGCCACCTTTCTTCAGTGTGTTCTCTTCAGTCGCTTCCGCCTTTCCCAACTGAAGCTAAAGTCAGTTCATCTTTCGTGGCTCAGATTAAGCCCCAGGAAGCCCTCATGCAGTTTTCTCCACCTTTTTCAGCATATACAGCCTTTCTCTTATATGTGGTCGTGCCTCTAATATTGGCACTGAATTATGATAACACATGATCTCTTACTGCCATAAGTTGTTACTCTTCTGCTGTTTTATGTGTATTTGTGTTGTTTTCCCAACCTGATTATAAAACCTTTGGGAGGAACCATGCCATGTGCTATGTATTCTTAGCATTGCCAAGTAGATTTCTTCATTCATACCAAAATAAGAAAGCTAAAATACCTGTTTTGGTTAGGGCCCTCACACATGAAATAGAGCTTGTGTCTCTACCAGGGTGCTTACATCTGATACACTTTGTATTTAATAACTAGATTGTCAAGTTCCACAAGGATAGGAACCTTCATCAAAACCGCTTGATTTAACACTCTTGAGAAGTCTGTGTGACTTCATTTGAGCCATTTAGATGGAGCGACTCATAGAATAATGTTTCTGAACATTGTACCAGATGTTTTGGGAATTATAAAGATAGAGAAACATAGTTCTAGACACAAAAAGGCAAGACATTACTACCAAATGGCATCTGTGTGAAAATGTCTCCGATAATCTTTCACATCTCACTGCTAATTTTGTAGTATTTCACAAAAGGAAAAAACACTTAGTAATTCCTCAGAATAACAAACTTCTTTCCACTCTAGGTCCTTTGCCCTTGCTGTTCCTTCTACCAAGAATGCATTTCCCTCACAAACAACTGTTGGTGGCTTCGTATCTATCATCTTCAGATGATACCTCCATAAGCCTTCCATGAATACCCTCCAACTTAGCCCCCTTCGGCCCTATCACACATGGTGTTCTGGAGCCAGTTTGTTCCCAAGCCAGTTATTAAAGTTTCAGGAAATTTTGCAAACCCTATGACGACTTTGTAGTTCAAAACAGGGCATGGCACAAGTATTTACTGGGACGAGTACTACAAACCAGAGCTGGTTATTAAACATTTACCAGAATACCACTGCTATCACATCACCCTGTTTTGGGTTTTGTGGGGTTTTTTTTTTTTTTTTTTTTGCTTTTGTTTTCAGAACACTTAACACGCTGAAATCTTCTCTTTTAATAACCTGTTTCTTATGTCTGCCTTATTCAATAGAGTATTGCCGGCACCTGGAACAGGGCCTGACATATAATAGCACTAAATAATTACTTGTTAAATGAATAAATTCATTTCAATCAATGGAGAAATAATAGCTTATTCAAGAAATCATGTTGAGATAATTAACTCCATTTGGTGGAAAGAATGGAAGTTATAGCTCTGTCTTACATCATGTATAACAATAAATTATAGATGGATTAAGAGATTTTAAAGTTCATAAATGTATTAGAAGAAAATACATTTTATCATTTGAGTGTGAAAGGCCTTTAACAGAAGACAGGAAATCCAGAAGCCACAACAGGAGAGATCGACAAAGTTTATTATATAACAGCGTAAAATTCCATGTGATAAAATACCATAAACAAAATCAAACTATCAAGTGATGAGCTGGGAAAAAATTTGTACCATTTATAAAACATTGTATTGCTATCCAATCTATATAAAGAGCTCCTACAAATCATAAGTAGAAGACAAATATCCCAAGAGGCAGAAGGTACAAGTAGATGATTAGCAGAAGTTAATGGAAGGCCCATTAAAGTTAAAAAATGTTTTTGCCATTGCTCACGGCCTGGGAAATACAAAATAATACAAAAAGTGAAACTATTTTTCACTTATAAGGCTGGCAAAAATTTTAAGTTGATAATATCTAGTGTTAAACAAGTTAAAATGGTGAGAAGAAATCCGCTCTAGGCTTTTGGTGGTAGTGTAAGAATAATCCTTGGAGAAAGTGATTTGGCAGAATTTTTTTTACCGTTTTAATGCACATACCCATCAATCCATCAATTACACTTCTAGATGTTCTATAGATAACAGATATACATATGCATAGGGCACTCATAAAAATGTTTATTGTAACATTATTTGTAAGAATGAAAAAAGGAAAGTAAGTGCCCATTGATGGAGGAATGGGCACATAATTAATATATGTATATCCATATGAACTGTGATATAGGAATTTTTTAATGACGTATCTCTGTATTTTGATGTGCATGTAAATGCCCAAAGCAGTGATTCTCAGCCAGCGACAGTTTGCCTCCATCCCTCAGTGGACATTTGGCCATGTCTGGTGACATTTTTGGTTATTAAAGCTCAGATGAGAGAGGATGCTTACTGTCATCCAATGAGTAGAAGCCACAGATGCTGATAAACATCCTGCAGTGTACAGGACAACCCCTTACAACAAAGAATGATCCCACCCCAAGGCTCAGTAGTGCTAAGGTTGAGGAAACCTGACATGAAGAGGTCTGGTAAGATACAGGTCAGGATGTGCCACAGTTAGGTGTCAGGGAGGACAGGTTTCGAGGACAGAAAAACTGGGACTTTTGGATTTTTTAAAACTATATATGCTTTTGTTTTTAATGAGAATCTGTCACTTCAATTTAAAATTAAATTGTCAGGCAGGAAGACAAGGCAAGTATATATAAAGGAAGAGGAGGTGCAAGGAGGATGCAATTTAATTTGCGTGTCTGGTGTTTGATGGATGGGAAAGTAAGAAAGCTTAACTGGCCCAGAGTTCTGGTAGGAATTAGTAAGAGATTATAATAAAGTGGAAGTTTAGAGCCAAATGTCATAATGCCAGTAAGAATTTGGACATAATCAGTTAAGAAGGGACCATTTTAGACTACTGAGCAAGTGTGCACTGTGATTTTATTAAATAGTTTTTTTATGAGCACTACGTAAAGAGAAGAGAAGAAATGAAGTCAGAGAGACAAATCTACTTAATCTAGGCATGTGGTAGATATGGCCTGGACGAAGGTGAGAGTAGTGACTTGAAGTGAACAGAATAAATCTAGGGAATATTTCAAAGGAAGATTCTTGGAGACTCATGTTTTTGTCATTTCATTTGTGAATGAAGTTTATGATTTCTGAATACAAGCCATGAAGGAGTAGAAAGAACACCACGTCAGAAGACTAGATCCTGCTTGTTTTGTAAATAGAATTTATTTAACCTTTATAAGCTTAGGTTTTCTCATCTAAAAAAATGAGGGTAGTGACTTTTCATCACAGACTTATAATAAGAATTCAGTGTGAGGATGGAAGCCACCACCTGCATTTACAAATCCCACTACTTCCTGCACTTGAAAAATCAGCCACCAGATGGCACAGTGTGTCTTGGTCATGAGATAATTCTTTTGGGTGCTTGAGTTTCTTGAGATTTCAAAGGGTCCTTCCTCTGCCTTTTCAACTATGAAATGTTCGTTCTTTTTTAGTGTAAATAGTACTTTTCTGATACTAGCCACTAAATGTAAAATGCAGAGTAAGTTATTCCAGAAGTTAATAACATTTTAGAGATGGACGAAGCCTTAGGTATCTTAGTTGAGCCCAGGAATTGGCAAGCTAGGGACCCTGGGCCAAATCAGACTTGTTATTTTTATGACCCAGGAGCTAAGAATATTTTTTTGTGTTTTCAAATGGTTACATTTTAGTAGGTTATATAAGTAACTACTTAATATTTTCCATTTTGTCTCTTAGCCTGTAAATATTTACTATCTGGCTCAGAAAGAATTAGTGAGCTTGCCAAAACCAGAATTAGAGCTCTTAATGCCTAGCCCAGCACTGTCTTAATATAAAATGTACCTTTTCCTTTCTCCTTTGACTCTTAGTTACACATTCTAACCTAAGTTCCATTGCAACCTCACCCATTTATGAGAATTGCACTTTAAAACCCACCCTGGATCTTGTCCTGAAGTCAGAAGTTTTTTTCTAGACAGGCACTTGGTTCTGGGACCTCAGACCGATCTAGAGTTAAAGCTTTTGCAGTACTAGCTAATTATTCTTTCATCTTTAAGGAATCATACGTATTATTGATTTTTTTAATTGTAGTGTTTCTATAGAAGTTTGTTCTAAGTTTTTCATTCCCTTCACTCATTTCTCCTGGTTTTTTTTCCTTTCACACAGGAATGAACAAAAGATGTACATGATATTATTACTACACAAAGTTTACATAGAAAGCAAATTTCCATTCATGCATTCTGCACATATCTGTGAGGCTGCTTCCACCTATGAGCATTCTGCTAAGTTCTTCTGTAATATGGGAACATGACTGAGACACTTCAATTTAAAGTAAAATAGCGCTCCCCCCAACTATCTTTCTCAAGATAGTTCCAACTTTTTGTTTAAACTGTTAGGTACAGTGAGCAAAACTGACCTAATCTGTGCTCTCACATGGAGCTTGTAGTTGGGTGAAGTGTAAAATCCCATACTTTCTTTTAGACAGTGATCATTTGTGATCAGAGCAACTGTCAGAAACTTCAGAGTGTAAGAAATCAGCTGAAACCTCCTTTTAAATCTTGTGATTTAGAGGGTTAGCTCAAGAGAAAATACCTGTCGATATCTCAGGTATGTGAGCAATAGCTTTTGGTGCTATAGTTACCCTGCTCTGGTGGACCTGACATTATATATGGACAGGCACTCTATGAAGATGATGTGGGTTCTGTTGGTTTGTTTTAAATTAAAATAAGGTAGTTTTAAAAACTATAGGAAACTACTGAAAAACACTTAAATCTCTGAAATGTAAATGTTCACATACAATCAGGCAAATCTGCATAAGGTCATGTAGAACTAAACAAATTTTAATCTGTGATTTCAGGGAAAATTACCAATATCTTAAAGTAAGAATTTTAATGCAACCCGATTATGTAATTTCAAGTAATTTTGTCCACAGAGTGGTTTTGGACCTTTTTATTACTCTGTCAGGATAGATACAGACCTCTCCTTACATGATCGACAATCCTTTAAGGCTAGCTATTTGTCTAAAACAAATGAATTCTTCCACAATATTTGTTGAAAACTCTTGTGTAATATAAACTGGTTTTTATTATAGTATGTTCAGTAGACTGAGTATAATTATGGACAACCCTCAGTTTGTTTCCCGGAGTCAAGAGTTAAGATTTTGATATGGTATTTATCTATAGGAATTGCAATGAAAATGAAACTGCACATTCTAGAAGTATTCCTAATCAATGCTGTTTCTTTCCACACCCCTCTTTGCCCAAAGGGAACGTGTTGAGAATACCAGTCGCCCAGGAGAAATGCAGGTAACCATTCAAAACCTAATGCCAGCGACTGTGTACATCTTTAGAGTTATGGCTCAAAATAAACATGGCTCTGGAGAGAGTTCAGCTCCACTCCGAGTAGAAACACAGCCTGAGGGTAAGTCTTCCACCTGTCTGTCAGCCCTACCTGTATGTAGGCCATAGGAAGGTCTGCCTTCCATGTGGCCTCGTGTACCATAACAGTGCAGAAGGTACCCGTTCCTTGCCATCAAGGACCTTATGAATTAGGGGAGATCAAAGTAATTCACATCAAACAGTGGCAAACAGTGTAAGGCAATAGGACTCTGCTGATACACACTCAGATTTTATTGATTCTTTAAGACCTGGCTCAGATGCCTTGTAGACTCTTTCCCTGTGATCCCACCTATATGATATTGTACCTCTGTAATTCTAAGGAAAGTAGGCAGTACAATCATTTCTTCAAGGAGTTTGATTAGAAGAAAGAGACTAATGTAGATGGAACCTGATTCTCTTGAGGGTATTTTAGGGATGGAAAGTGGCTATAACAAGTTTTGGCAAAAGACAAATTAATGGAAAGAGATTTGTACTTCATCTGAAGGTATTCAGCCTATGGCAGGAGAGGTGCAAGTGTTGAAGCCAGCCCTCAGAAAATATTTTACATACTTAGCTGAACAAACCAACTTAAAATTTTTTCCATTTATTATGCCACTGTGCAGGTGAAATGAAAGAATTTCTTAGTGCCTTTTTAGGATCATATTTGTTTATGTGTATCCAATGAATATATTGAAAGTTATTTCAAGGGAATCGGGGGATTGTTTTGTTTTCCTTCCCCTTTAATAACTTAGAGGAAAGTTTCCTGTAGCAGCAGAAGTGTGACAAATCCCACTTGTCAGGCTGCACAAAAAAATGCTCTTAACATTAAGTGAATAACCATGATTCATGACTAAATAAAGCAAACAACTGTCAGAATAACCACATTCAGGTTTCTCTACTTGGGTAGCAAAACTGTCAAGCTGTGGTGCTGTTATTTAAGAAAGCTTGTTTGTTTTACATTTTGCTACGTTTTTTTTTCCTGTTCCTTAAATCTAATGGATTCTGTTAGAGAAACACTGGCACCAGAGAAATTGTTTTTAAATATAGAATGTCTACCAAAGTGTAGGCATAGGCAACCTCTGGAATTTGTGTATAAATTGGTGGTGGAACTTGTCACAAGTTCATCAGTTAGATGAAAAGAATGTAGTAAAGAGGTACGGGAGCTGTTGTAGGAGTTAGAGCTGGACTGTCTTCCAGTCACATACATCCCATGGAGGGCGTCGTAGTAATCTTCTGACTGGTCTGCTTGAGTCCGCGTGTTAGAATCAGAACGTGTGCAGCTCCTGGCTCCACCACTCACTGACTTTCCGTCCTGTGGGAGCAGTTCTTAGCCTCTCAACCTCATCTGTAAATAGGGGTGATAATAGTGTCCCTCTCATGTGGGTTAGTGCAAAGATTAAATGAGACATAATTTAAATACATGTAAAGCATTTTAAGCGGGACTGATTGTAAGCATTCAATAAATGGTAGCTATTTTAAAAATCATTATTCTTTAGTCTTATTCGCTTACTGTTTTTCTTCCATGCATACATTTATGTGTCCTTTCTAAACACAGATCTGATCATACCATGTCATGTTCCTGCTCATAATTTTTCAGTAATTACCGAACACCTACAAGAGATGAGGCAGACTCCACAGCAGCACATTAGAAGCTCTTCACTATCCGGCTGTGTCCTCCTTCTCAGCATTCTCCTTCCCACGTTCATTCAGTATTCACCCTGAACCACATTATACCGTCTTCTCACATGTCCTCCCCATTGACTGGAATAATTTTTCCCTTGGTATCTGAGGAAGCTGTTCCTTCTGGCTCCCCAGAAATCTTCCCAGTCCTTCCCTTGCCTACGCACCCCCTTTCAAAGCAGAGTTGTGTATTCTCTTTCTGTTTTCGTTACAGTCATTATGAAATCTGTAGGCACTTGTGACTTTTGCAACTATTTATATGTCTGAGTTCCCTCTATACTGGGAATTCTTTGTGGGCTGGGACTCTATCCATCACCACATCCCCAGTGCCTGGCAAAAGAAGGCTCGCTCTTTTTTTAAAGTTTTTTACTTTAATTCCAGTATAACTAACATACAGTATTATATCAGTTTCAGGTGTACATTAGAGCAATTCAACAATTCTGTACATTACTCAGTGCTCATCAGGATACGTGTCCTCTTTAATCCCCTGAAGACTCTCTTTTTGTGATGGCTGCTTTTATGTGCTGCAGTCCTGCTGAAAAACTAGGATTTTATAAACCACAAAAAAAATTCCGCAATGTTTATTTTTTCCTTTGAATACATTTGAGATACTTCACAGATAATTTTTGGTTGTAATTTGAGTCTAAAAAGGGAAATGCATTTAATCATATACTATCCTAAAACCACTTCAATCAAATCAGTTGTTTTCTCAGTTTTTATTGTTTTTAAAAACATGGCCATTATGACGTTATTGCTGAGAATGGTGATTGAGGAGTGCAGTAAATTTCATTCATATCTTGCTGTCTCAAAATTTTCTTTCTAGTTCAGCTCCCTGGCCCAGCACCTAACATCCGAGCATATGCAGCTTCACCTACTTCCATCACTGTCACCTGGGAAACACCATTGTCTGGCAATGGGGAAATTCAGAATTACAAATTGTACTACATGGAAAAAGGGACTGATAAAGAACAGGTAAAAGATGAAGCCTTTTTTGGTAAGATTTATTTACCTTAGAGAGAGAGAAAGAATGAGCGGGAGGAGCAGAGGAAGAAGGAGAGAGAGAATCTTAAGCAGGCTCCATACCCAGCGTGGATCCTGACACGGGCCTCCATCCCAGGACCCTGAGATCACGACCTGAGCCAAAACCAAGAGTCAGATGCTTAACCGACTGTGCCACCTAGGCGCCCCAAAGCCATTTTTCAATTGATTGATTGAAATAGTAGAGTTGAAATATAGTTCCAAAACTCAATACTTGCTTGTCTAGAAATCTCAGAATAAAAAAGTTGTATATAGGAAATGAAAAGTCAGCAGACTCCTTTCTTTTTTTTTTTTTTTAAAGATTTTATTTATTTATTTGACAGAGAGAGACACAGCGAGAGAGGGAACACAAGCAGGGGGAGTGGGAGAGGGAGAAGCAGGCTCCCCGCAGAGCAGGGAGCCTGATGTGGGACTCGATCCCAGGACCCTGGGATCATGACCTGAGCTGAAGGCAGTCGCTTAACCGACTGAGCCACCCAGGTGCCCGACTTCTTTCTTTGTACCAAGTTATATTCTGTAGTTTTTATCAGGAGGGGTCACTAAACATCAAGCAATATTTCTCTGTAAATTGCCAGTGTTTCTGATCAATCTGCTTTGATTGTTAAGTAGTATTTCATAAAAGGGATAAAAATCTGCATTGTATCACATGCAAAATTTGTATAGTTAATTCTTTATTTTGCAGCATTTCTTTTGGCTTGAGTTGTATACGTGTAAATTGTTTTATTTTATTCAAGGATGTTGATGTTTCAAGTCACTCCCATACCATTAATGGGTTGAAAAAATACACAGAGTATAGTTTCCGAGTGGTGGCTTACAACAAACATGGTCCTGGAGTCTCCACACAAGATGTTGCTGTTCGAACGTTGTCAGATGGTGAGTCTTTCTTCCTTTGGAACACACATGCTTGGGGGCCCTGGTAAGGTCATGGGCTTTGATATCAAGAAGATTCAGTTCAAATCCCAGTTCTACCCCTTTTCTGGACTTGAGTTCCTTAACATGTCTGAGCATGCTTCTTTATGCATAAAATGTAGATAATACCAATTTCATTGGGTTTAAAAGATTCACTGAGAGAGGGTAGAACTTGCAGTGCCTAGTACTGAATAGTTTCTCTTGTTTTTATTTTTAGGAGGGGCTTTTGTATAAATAAATGTTGCTTGTTCATAACACAAACCATTCCAGGGCTGATGGAAGGCTGGCTTTGTTCCACTTAGCAATCATATTTGTACACCAAATAGCTCTTATTAATTCCTCAGTATTTTGTGACAGTTTCATTTCTTACCTGTGACTGAATTTCTAAGCTAAGTTATATTCATGTAACCATCACCTAGAGCAATATTTTTCTAACTATAGCTTGCCAAGGGGATTGAGTAGGTCAAGACCAGCATTTTTAATTTTAATTTTTTTTTACTATTTTTTAAATTTAAATTAAATTAATTAACATATAGTATATAATTAGTTTCAGAGGTAGAGTTCAGTGATTCATCAGTCTTATATATCACCTAGTGCTCATTACATCATGTGCCCTCCCTAATGCCCATCACTTAGTTACTCCATCCCCCTGCCTCCCTACCCTCCAGCAACCCTCAGTTTGTTTCCTGTGGTAAGAGTCTCTTATGGTTTGTCTCCCTCTCTGATTTCATCTTGTTTTACTTTCCCTCCCTTCCCCTATGCTCCTCTGTTTGTTTCTTAAATTCCACATATGAGTGAAATCATATGATAATTGTCTTTCTCTGGTTGACTTATTTCACTTCACATAATACCCTCTAGTTCCATCCATGTCATTGCAAATGGCAAGATTTCATTTTATTGATGGCTGAGTAATAGTCCATTGTGTGTGTGTGTATATATATATATATATACACATATATATATCACGTCTTTATGTATATATCACATCTTTATATATATAATATATATATCTTTATATATATATATCACATCTTCTTTATATGTATATGTATGTATGTATGTATCACATCTTCTTTATGCATTCATCTGTCGATAGACATCTTTCCAGAGTTTGGCTATTGTGGACATTGCTGCTATAAACATTGGGGTGCAGGTGCCCCTTCGGATCCCTACATTTGTATCTTTAAGACCAGCATGTTTTAAAAAATATTATTATTAGAACAGAAAATAACTGTGTTTATTGCAGTTAATAAGTATATATATATTGTTTCCTAAAAGTCATAATATTTTTCAAGAATTTAGGCCTGTTTGTTTGTAGAATTTTCCTCAGTTTGGGTATGTCTAACAGGGAAATTCTATAAAAAAATAAATAAACTGGCCTGACTTCTTAAAAAATATTAGTCTCATGAAAGAAAACCAGTTGGGGGGCAATAAAAAGAGTAAAAGGACTATTCAGAGAAAAAATGGGGGATTATCATTCTAGAATCTAGGTTAAAGAAAAAGACACATGAAATAATATAAAACTTGTATTATCTTTGGCTTCTAGATCTGGGAGTAAAATAGTTATCAAGGACAGTATTAATGTTTGGTAGATGTACTATTATGCAATTTTAAATATTAGATATGTTATTAGTTATGGTACATAATTTTAAAAAATTTTTTTGACATTTTAAAACATTAGCTGAAACACATAGCTCAGTCAGGTTCACTGCCCTGAACCTCCTTTGTAGTTTTTTCATCTGTAAAATGGGTTAGACTGTGGACTCTGAGAAACAAACTGGGGGTTCTAGAGGGGAGGGGTGTGGGGGGATGGGTTAGCCTGGTGATGAGTATTAAAGAGGGCACGTATTGAATGGAGCACTGGGTGTTATATGCAAACAATGGATCGTGGAACACTACATCAAAAACTAATGATGTAATGTATGGTGATTAACATAACATAATAAAATTTTTAAAAATCTATTATGAAGTTGTTTTACAAACATTTAAAATAAATAAATAAAATAAAATGGGAATAGTTATAGAAACTCCTTTGTGGAATTGTTGTAAGGATTAAGTACCTGCCATGTAGGAGCATGCAGCAAATCTTAGCTATGATGATGAAGAAGATGAAGACACCAGCAGCAGCCTTTGTCGGCTGCCTCTGCAGCTAAGTCACAGGTTCTTAACAAGGAGATGATTGGAACCATTCATAGACTTTTTTTTTCAAAACACAGTTGCATAAGTCCTACTCCACAACTTCCGTTCCTGAATCTCTGGGCTGAAGCCTGATGTTCTTTTTTAGCACAAGATAGAACATTGAGCAAGACATAGTCTCTGTCCTGCAGAAGCATATAGTGCAGTGGGCACTTAGTCATATATCTGGTCACCAAATGTCAGAGAAAGGGAGAGAAAAGTTTCCATGGATGGACTAGGAGAAAAGAGTTAAAGTCAGCATTTTGTGAGTAGAGAAGAAATTAATCAGGTTTACTTAAATTCTTTTTGCTTGCTATAGTTACTACAAAGAGGGATGCTGGAAGGTGTGTGGATCATAAAATTTGAGATAGCTCTGTCTTGTGTTCTCGTATGTGAGAAACTAAAGTTATGCAGCTATTTGTTTAACCAAAATAGTCCCAAACTTCTCATACTGAAATGAGTGTTCCCTGCTATAAAAGTTGCCTTGGGAAGCCAGGTGGTCCCTTTACCGAAGCTGTCATTGTAAATATCTCTTTATTCTACTTGGGAATTGTGTTCCAAACCAGTTTAGGAACCCCACAGGAATGCAGAGCTCACTGATTTATGTACCTCGTATTTTGGATTCATAATAGCATTACCTAGTACATATACTTGCCATATTCGTTAGATTTGTTTCCAGAAAATTTGTGGCTCTTCCCCAAGACAAAGATATGCCATCAACAAGAATATTCAAAAGAATATGTTGAAGGTTCAGAATGTAGCTGGGGTCTAGAAAAGTTTAGAGTCACTGTCATATCCTTGAAATAAGTATCTGACTTCC
The DNA here is from genome assembly GCF_964656455.1 of Halichoerus grypus. Classification (NCBI taxonomy): domain Eukaryota; kingdom Metazoa; phylum Chordata; class Mammalia; order Carnivora; family Phocidae; genus Halichoerus; species Halichoerus grypus. Next base: position 42,052,641 of record NC_135719.1, on the reverse strand, counting down.
CAAAGGTGCAACCTGACTTGGGTATGGATGCCTTTATAAGAATGTGTCTCATTTTTTTAAGTGAATCAACTGTGGCCACACCTTATCCACGTACTGCTATCAACATGAGGGCTTTGGCAGCTAGGTTTAGACCTTTCAGTTGCATAATTAGTGCTTGAGATGCGCATTTGTGTAAAGTCTGGCCAGGAATATCACATGATGCAGTGATATGTGGGTGATTGAAAAAATTTTCTTTTTTCTTCTTTTTTTTTTTTGCCTGTCCAGTTCCCAGTGCTGCTCCTCAGAATCTGTCCTTAGAAGTAAGAAATTCAAAGGTAAACTTTATATTGCTATTCATTTTTACTGGCATACTACTAAGTCTCAGAAGGACTTATAGAGAGGGAGATTCTATATCAAAAGAATCGTACTCAAGCAGAGAAATGAGGTGTCATAGATATTACACCTTCCAATAAAGCTGGACTTAGAAACCGACTCCGTGTTTTCTGTTTAACTTTACTGCCTTTCTCTGATGCCAAGATTAAGTTAGTCTTTCTGCAGATACATTGTAGTTTGCAAATCCTGACATTATAGATCTTAACAGTTCAGAACATTGGTGATGAGGTGGAAAGAGGTAAGTTGTTTATGATACCATGGCCCCTTAGTACTGTGAAGTGAAGGTAGACATCCGTCAGAACGGTGCATAGGCTCAGACTCCCTCCTGGCCACGTCCACTGTACACTGAAGGCCATGTGTGCCTCTCCAAGGCCCAAAGCCGCTTCTGGGCTACATTGACAATTGAGACACTCAGTCCTTTCAAAAAGCACCATGGGAATCCTTGTCCTTTAATTAAAAACCAGCTATTAATTAATGATTCCCTTCTTGGAGAGTTTTAGGCAGAATTGTCTAATTTCAGCCGTTCCACAATGGAGATAGCAGAGAACCTTACACCTAACCATAGTTTACTTCATAATCTATGTGCCTCTGACCTTATATTTTCCTTCTGAAAGCTTTTCTGAGACTTTTGCCTAAATGTCTAAATACCCAGGAGGATAAGGTCCCAGAGCATACTGCCTGCAAATATAATCTTCCCAAAAAATAATTTTGAGTGATCCCTAAGTAAAACTCTGTCTTTGCACCCTGCTGCCTTATGTCAGTGAATTCAGGATAGTAATTTATAAAACAGGACCAAGCTTTTTGATATATTCAGTCTTTTCCCTATAATCTTGTCTTTCCCAGAGTATTGTGATTCACTGGCAGCCACCTCCTCCAGCCACACAAAATGGTCAGATTACTGGCTACAAGATTCGTTACCGAAAGGCCTCCCGAAAGAGTGATGTCACTGAGATCTTGGTAACTGGGACACAGTTGTCTCATCTGATTGAAGGTAAGCTGCCTTGCATGTGGGTGAAAGGTAGGAGATGGCGTCTTTCTCAGGCATTGAGATATGCTAGTCTAATGACTACTCTGAGTGGTTGACTTAAAGTGAAAACAGTTCAAAAGAATTCGTAACAGTTCAGTCTACTTCTGACTTCATAAAAGTTAATGGAACACAATCTTATAGGTTCTGTCATCTCTGAGTGTTGAGTTTTATTTCTTTACTTGTGGTTTTCTGTATTCTCCACATTTTCTTTTTTGCATGTATATACAAGAGATCTTCCTCAACTTACGATGGGTTATGTCCCAATAAACCCATCAAAATTTGAAAATACCCTAACTCAGAAATACACTTAACACACCTAACCTGCCAAAATCATAGCTTAGCCTAGCCTACCTTAAATGTGTTCAGAACACTTACATCAGCCTACAGCTGGACAAAACCATTTAACTTTACAAAGCCTATTTTATAACAAATTATTAGATACCTCATGTACTTTATTGAATACTGTACTGAGATTGAAAAACAGAATGTAAGTGTATAAGGAGTTTACCCTCGTGACCCCAAGGCTGACTGGGAGCTGCTCCTGCCCCTCCCAACATCACAAGAGAGGATTGTGCCTCCTATCTCTAGCCTGGGAAAAGATCACAATTCAGAATTTGAAGTACAGGCTCTACTGCATGCGTATTGCTTTTGCATCGCTGTAGAGTCAAAAAATATTCAGTTGAACCACCCTAAGTCTGTACTGGTTTTTTGCAATCTCAAAACAAGGCAAAACAAAGCTATATAGGCCAAATATCTACTGTAAAGGTCTACAGAGGTCTACAAAATGATTTTTATAACACTGACACCACTCGTGTATGTGGCCTGAAACATTTGTGAATAGCTATAGTAGTGCAGTAATCTTTCTTGCTACTACTTGCTACATGATAAAGTTTTAGAGAATTCTGTCTGGGATAGCTCCTTTTGTGTAGTTTTCCCTTTATGTGCAGCAGACCAAGTGGCATATTAGGTAACAATGGGCCCTGCTCCATCTCTAATATGGGCTTCCTCTATAGATGACAGAATAGCCCCTTCTTTCTTCCCCCAGTAGGGAGAGTAGACTTGGCTCTGCAAGGGCCAGTTGGCTTTGCAGGAGAAGCATGGGAAGAAGATGAAGTGCTTTTTGCTCTTTGGATATTGGGACTGTGCTTATGAAGAATAAAGATAGATGCCCCTAAGAAACCATTTTGGGGGTTCCTAGCAGAGCTGGTAGAAGAAAACTGCAAGAATTGGAGATATTGACATCCTTATCTAAGCCCTGAGAATGAATTTCATCACCCTTGGGGAGCTCTCAGCTTCCCTTACATTGCTCCCTCCTTGGTAGAGAAGCTTGACATCAGCCACTTTCCTATGCCTCCAGGGGTCAAGTTCTTGATAGAACCAAGATCTGGGGTCAAAAAGTGTAGTGCGATGAGTTTCTAAGAATTAGGTGAGTCACTGACAGTGAAAACTTGTACTCTGGTAATCCAGCAAGGTTTTCACCTTACTCTTCACCTCAAAGATGGGATTGACTTCTTTCAAAATAGGTGAACGTTTGTCTCCAAGGGTAGCTTTCAGTCTTTGAGTTTCTTCACATGAACCCCACAGCTCTAAGCTGCGGCGAGTACACATGGTTGCAGTGGTGTTGCTGAGACAGCTCACTAAAGGAGCGTTAAAGTACAATTGGTCTCGTGTGTTCTTAAAAACCAGTTGCCGTGAGAGACTCTGGACTCCGGGAAACAAACTGAGGGTTACAGAAGGGAGACCGGTGGGGGATGGGGTAGCTGGGTGATGGGTATTAAGGAGGGCACGTGATGTGATGAGCACTGGGTGTTATACACAACTAATGAATCGTTGAACACTACATCAAAAACTAATGATGTACTATATGTTGGCTAATTGAAAATTAAAAAAAAAAAAAGTTGCTGATTTGACTCCAAATACAGGTAACATTTCCCGTGCATAACAGTACCTGTGTACCAGCTACTGTTCTTGTTGCTAATAATGTAAAAACAGAGTATAGTCCTGGACCATGAGGAGGCTGTTCATTTTCTCAATGAAACGTTTGATGTGTAAGCAAAATAATCATCTTCATGGTAAAAATAGATTTTTCTTTATGGAGAAAATCATTGCATTTTAAAATCATATTTAGATTCATTTGTTTAACAGACTTTATTGAACTTGTACTAGTGTGTGCTGGTACTAGGTATATAATGGTGAGCACAAATGGACATCTTTGCTCTCTTGAAGCATTAACCTGAAGCTTGATAAGCATCAGAGAGCAATATGGATTACCAGGATCCTGTCCTGAACCACAAATTACGTGACTCTGTTTTAGCCAGAAGTAATTGTTGTTTCTTCATTCTGTACCACTCATGGCACTTAACACATTCTGCCATATCTTTATAATATGAATTGTGGGCCCTAGTTGAGTCTATGAACTCTGTAGGTAACCTGGGAGGAAAGGAACTCTTAGCCTTTTTACACATGCGTCTCTTGCTCACATGTGTGTGCACACACTCCCCCCCACCCCCACCTCTTGCTTGCTGTCTTACACTCTTAACTCTCCCCAGAGGGGAGGGAATGATAATTTGATTGGTTGAATTCTTTCAGGACCTCAGTTGAGCCATGTTTGCCAGTAGTCCATATTATTTGTCTGTTAACAGTACAAACACATGCACAGCCTTCTCTGGCACTTTCTGCTTCAGTGTGTGCAGGGAGGTGACAGGTAAACTGACTTGGGCCCAGCCATGTGGCTTCTCCTTCTGCCTTGCTTGTTGCTTTCTTGTGGGCAGACAGCTTCAGGATGGGCCTGCTGGGAACCATACCTCCCATCTCTTCTCTCACCACGTGACAGGATTCATTCACTGAGCCATCCTGCATCCTGGCCACGTTCTCTCTCTCTCTGTGGTTCTCTCCTTAGACCTTCTGTACAATGCTGCTGGCCAGAGATCCCAATATGTCAATATGGGGAGGTAGGATCATTTCTCATAACCTTGTAAGATGTAATGCAATATTTAGTATGTAAGTGCTCTAAAGATGTATACACGTGAAGTGTACACTGAAAAATAGTTAAGATGGTAAATTTTGTTATGTGTTTTAACATAAAAAAAAAGAAAAAAATGGATGCATGAATTATCTGAATAGCTGACCATATTATTGGCTGTTGCTCTACTTTGTAGGGTAGACTTTTACTTGTGGATTTTTGTTGTCTTCAGTACATTGGTAAATTTATTACTCATAGTCATTATGAAAAATTGCATGAAAGAAAGGCTTTATTCCTCTTATTGTATATACTTATGGGTAGGTAGGCTGTTGTGAAATAGATTTGTAGGCCTACTCTTGTCACGGGGTGGCTCAGAGAACAGAGGTGAGGTAACCCAGCAGGAATTACATCTTTTAATTCCTTTCCGTCTTGGGTGTCTTCTGAGACCAACTGACTTTGTTCCATTGTCATGACTCTTTCATTATCCTTGACCTCTTTTTCACCTTAGCTTCCTTAGTAACAAAATGAAGGGATTACATTAAATGATCTCTGAGGGGCCTTCAAGCTCTTAAAAAAAAAAGGATCTGTAATCTCCTGGGAACTCTGGTCACTGGTTTTCCTCTCGAATGTGTGGGCTTCAGCCTCTGCTGGAGATGTGGGAGCTCGGCTGTGCTGTGGAGATGTATTGCGTGTGCTCTCTAACTTTAACCGAAACTTCCATCAAGATGGTAGCTGTGTACTGATTTGGAGGGTGAGATACTCAATGAGAAGTTGTTAATCTTTTGTTTTCCAGACTCTTATTTCAGCTTGTATTTTTTTTTTTTTTTTTTGTCGTTTGGGTCTCAGGTCTTGATCGGGGGACTGAGTATAATTTCCGAGTGGCTGCTCTAACAGTCAACGGCACAGGCCCGGCTACTGACTGGCTGTCTGCTGAAACTTTTGAAAGTGACTTAGATGGTAAGAACAACAGTCTACAGGATTGGGAGAAGCTAGGTACTGACTGACTGTAGGCAAATTAGTTAAACTGGAAACCCACAGATTTGGGGGCATATATGGCTTAAGTCTGTGAACTTTACCGTATCACACTCCTGTCATTACTGTAATGCAGCCAGTCTCCTGGAATGCTGCCCCTGCCCCCGCCCCACCCCCACCCCAGTGGCTTTTACAACCTGTCCCTTCCAGCAGGACCAGAACAAATAAGTCTAGTTTTTTATCAAGGCCACTGAATAGATGAATGATCTGAAATTTAACACTGAGCCACATCAATCCGCCTTTTTCAGCTACGGTTTTCCTTTTCCCTTAGTCCTGGACACCTTGCCCTTTCCCTACCTCTTTATTCAGTGAGCACCTTTATGTAGGTGTGTATATGCCTTTATGAGACACAGGTGCTGCACTTGGGAGACCAAACACCTGGGTCCTTATTCTCATTCTTGGTTTGCTAATTTTTAAATTTAGATAGCAAGTTATACCTTGAAGTAACAGATTTGAAAGATATACTATAAATTACTACCTGATTTAAGCCTCTTAGTCTCCCACCATTTAAATCAATATGTGGTTCTAAAGTTTCCCTTTTTCTGACTTATATTACTTAGGGGAGTAAATAATTGATACAATCGCTGTAATGTGATACTTGAACATCTGTTGACAACAGGCTTCTAATTAGTTGGTGTTATGCCTTTCTCATTCCACCTAGTTGAGTCTGGGACTCAGGTGTGGGACCAAGAGGAATGAATAACTATTGAAAGGCAGTTTGTTTCTCTCCATTGGGTAGAGGTTCTTAGATCTCCTTGTCTTCCCTTCCAAATTAATACTGCATTGTCTTGTATTTCAGGCTGTTTGGGTTTTGCTTTCTTCTTAGAATATAGTAAAACCATGAGCCATACTTCACTATACATAGATTCTCTGTGAATTCTTGGGCATAATGGAAAAATCTTAGCCCCAAATAATTTGGCAGGAGGCTAAACACCATGCCCCAAGGATGGTAAATATTCTAAAGTCTTGCTTTTCTACTTTCTTTCCCAGAAACTCGTGTTCCTGAAGTGCCTAGTTCTCTTCATGTCCGGCCACTGGTTACTAGTATTGTAGTAAGCTGGACTCCTCCAGAGAATCAGAACATTGTGGTCAGAGGTTATGCCATTGGTTATGGCATTGGCAGCCCTCATGCCCAGACCATCAAAGTGGACTATAAACAGCGCTATTACACCATCGAAAATCTGGGTATGTATGCTAAGTAGAAGAAGTAATTGCATATGGGATTTCTTTCTTTTGACATTTGATTGTATGATAATTTTATTTTTACAGAAAACTTTAAAAAATACTACAAAGAGGGGCGCCTGGGTGGCTCAGTCGGTTAAGCGTCTGACTTTTGATTTTGGCTCAGGTCATGATCTCAGGTAGGGCTCTGTGCTGGGCACAGAGCCTGCTTAAAATTCTTTCTCTCCCCCTCTTTCTCTGCCCCTCCCCCACCCCACTCACATTCTCTCTCCCTCTCAAAAAAAAAAAAAAAGTAGAGAATTTCTATATATTCTTCACTAAGAGTGCCCAAAAGTTAACATTTCACCACATGTGCTTTATCATTCTCTGTCTTCCTGTACATACATATTTTTTCACTGAACCATTTGAGAGTAAATTACAGATGGGATGCCCCTCCACCCTCTGATACTTTAATGTGCTTTTCCTAAAAATGAGGGCATTTTCTAATATAACTACAGTACAATTATCAAAGTCAACAAATTAACACTTAGACAATATCTCTAGACTTTATTTATATTTTACTAGTTGCTCCGTTAATGTCCTTTATAACAAAAGAAAAACATTTTTTTCTGGTCCAGGATCACTTGTTGCATTTAGTTATCATGTCTCATTAGTTTTCTCTTGATACAGAACAGTTCCTTGGTTTTTTCTTGAATTTTATGACTATGACATTTTTTTTTATTAAAGATTTTATTTATTTATTTATTTGAGAGAGAATGAGATAGAGAGCATGAGGGGGGGAGGGTCAGAGGGAGAAGCAGCAGGGAGCCTGATGCGGGACTTGATCCGGGGCCTCCAGGATCATGACCTGAGCCGAAGGCAGTCGCTTAACCAACTGAGCCACCCAGGCGCCTGACTATGACATTTTTGAGAAGTATAAACCATTTATATTTTATAGAATGTCTCTTAGTTTAGACTTGCCTAATATTTCCTAACTACTCTCAGCTTACGCATTTTTGGAAGGAATAGCATACATACATTGTGTTCTTGCCAGTACATCGTATCAGGAGGCACATGAAAGTCTGGTGCTAGTGATGTTAATTTTAATCACTTAGTTCAGAGGGTATCTGCTACATTCCCTAAAGTTGTTGTTTTCTCCTTTAGAATTAATAAATACTTTGTGGGGGAAATACTTTGAGTCTTTGTAAACATCTTGTTTCTCGTCAAACTTTCATTCACTAGTTTTAGCGTCTTTAGTAACAGTTATTACTGTGGTGTTTCCCAAGTGAATTTCTAATTCTATTATTTCTTCTACATTTATCAGCATTCTCTGATAAAGAAGAACTTTCCTTCTCTTCCTTAGTGAAAGAATGCCGAATGGGAGTCTATGACTGATTCCTCTATTTGACATCTTCCATCTTTCTTTGAGCACTTTCTTCCTTTTTGACACAGTAAGATATAGTGGGCTCATCTGATATTTTCCTATCCTTAGCCCTTGAATCAGTCATTTCTCCAAGGAATGCTGGTTTATTTTATGGAAAATGACATTTAGAAACCAGTATCTGAGCACTATACACACTCCTTGTTATCAGGGTAGAAAATCCTCATGCATCTACAAAAAAGGCTACTGAGACTATAAGTGAGTTCAGCAAAGTCACAGGATACAAAGTTGATATACAAAAATAGTTATATTCCCATGTACTAACAATAAGCAGTTGGAAGTTGAAATTAAAATAAAAGTACTACCTACGTAGCATCAAAAAATATAAAATACTTAGAGATAAACTTTAAAAATATGAACAAGGTCTGTACACTGGAAATTAGAAAATTATTGCTGAGAGAAATTAAGGATGACTTAAATAAGTAGAGGTATCATGTTTATGGATCGGATAATATTATTAAAATGACAGTTCTCCCCAGCGCAATTCCAAGTAAAATCCTGACAGACTTTTTTATAGAAATTGATAAACTTAATTCTAAAAGTCAAAGGAACTAGAATAGCCAAACAGTTTTGAAAAAGAGAAATCAGGTAGTATGGTCTTTTCAACATTTCTTCAGATGTCTTCTAAAGACCCACATTACCTGATTTCAGGACTTACATAAGGCTACTGTAGTCGAGACATTGTGGTGGTATTGGTGCAAAGGTAGGTGTTACAGATCAATAGAACAGAATGGAGTCCAGAAATAGATCCATATATATATGGTCAATTGATTTTTGACAAACACAATAAGATAATTTAGTGGGGAGAGTGTAGTCTTTTCAGCAAAAGGTGTGGGAAGAATTGGATATCTGTATGAGAAAGAAAGGGAACTTTCCTTGACCTTTATTTCACATCATACACAAAAACAGAGCTAAATGCAAGAACTAAAACCATAAAACTTCTAGAAGAAGACAGAAAAAAACCTTCATGGCTTTGAGGTAGACAAGGATCTCTCAGGATGTATAAAGCATAAGTTATAAAATTAAAAAATTAATCTATAGCACTTCTTTGAAATTTAAAACTTCCAACTTTTGGAAAGACAGCAATAAAGTGAAAAGACGAGCCACAAACTAGGAGAAAATACTCACCATTCAAATATCTGACAAAGAATTTGAGTCCAGAAAATATAAAACTCTTCCAACTTAAGAAGAAGATGACAATCCAGTAAAAGAGTAGGCAGAAGATTGGGATGGGCAGTATACCAGAGAAGATATATGAGTGGACAATCAGCACATGAAAAGATTCTCAACATCATTAATCATTAGAGAAATGTAAGTAAAACCACAGTGAAATACCAAGTTCCACCTATGGGCTTACAACACATGAAAATCCTATTTACTCATTCTCATCCAAGCCCTCCTCTGTACAGTAACATCACTACACCATTGGTTAGTTGAGGCCAAGAGAGGATCCAGGCACAGCCGTCCTCACTTCTGGGACTGCTCCGAAACATTGATCCCAGTTTTTCTGTGCTGTGCGTGCTGCCATCTCTACATTTCCCCACACCCTGGAGGAATCCCACAGAAACGTTTTTAAAATCTTTCCTGACTTTCTCTGCACTTAAGATCATGCACCGTCACCCTTGAATTTTTTAAATTCTGGAGAATGTTTTCCTAAGTGTTTTCACTTGTTTCCTTCTTCAGATCCCAGCTCTCACTATGTGATAACCCTGAAAGCCTTTAACAACGTGGGTGAGGGCATCCCCTTGTATGAGAGCGCTGTGACCAGACCTCACACAGGTAAGCCATCCTGTCCGCCTCTGTCTTCAGCATTTTTTCCAGCAGCTTATGTGGAATGTTGGCATGAGGTCTGTCCCATAGGTATCAGTGAAAGGGAAAGTATATGCCAGCGTGGGCTGCAGGCTTCATATAGGAAAAGAGGCTTTCAACACAGAAATTTCCATTAATTTCTGTTTTGCTTTTTAGAAAATGCTAACAATCTAGTCATTCATATAAATAATTCCATGTAGATATGTAGCACGTTTTTAATATGTTGGGATCTAGAAACTATAGTTTTGAGAGAATTACAAGTGATTTTGGGGGCACGTGGGTGGGCTTAGATGGTTAAGTATCTGATTCTTGATTTTGTCTCAGGTCCTGATCTCAGGGCTGTGAGATCAAGCCCCACATCAGGCTCCACGCTGGGCATTTAGCCTGCTTGAGATTCTCTCTCTTCCTCTCCCTCTGCCCCTCCCCACCCCTAAAAAAAAAGTGACTTTCATCTTTTGGTCATGTGAGTTTCAACTAAAATGAGTGAAAAAAAATGAACGGGTCTCCGTATCTCTGGAGGAGTTAGATAGGTTACTGATGGTCTCAATAAATGTGTATGATCAGTGAATCCAGCATTTTCTTTACTAGTCACCTGAGTTGATTGGGAAAGTAGTCTTCTATTTGCTTTTCATAAGCTTTATTTATATAAAGAGTATAAAGTCAGTTGTACCATCCATTTGATCAACTGTACATTTACTACAAATGAGACCAAAATATTATTTTTTGTAATAAAGAAATACTCATATAATGTAAAATTTCTGTAGATAAAACATCTAATATAGGGCTGAATGAGAAAGTTTACTGAAATAAATATATTAGACTTGTAAAAAGGGTCCTGAAAACCCAAGAATTTATCATTTGCAGAAATGCTCTTTTCCATTTGTTTTCCAGAGCTGTGTATCTCTATTGCCTGCTGTATTTTCTGGATACTTTGTGTAATAATGCAAATGTCACATTATTCTTTTTAAAAAGATCGTCTCTGCCCCTTTTTTTCTTTAATGCTTTTACTTAACAAGACCAGCATCATCACTACATGTTTGGTAGTTCTGTCCTGTCTTCTCCTGTGTGCTTACAATTTATAAGTTCTTTTGCAAAGAGCTTTGGTATTCCAGAAAGGAAAAAAAAGTAAGATGAAAAAGAGAATATTTAGATAAGTGGTTTGCTACTTTCTTAAATTAGCCTATAATAGAAAAAACTTTTTTGAAATTTTCTCTTATGTCACTTAAAAATATAGCCTTCTGGTTAGAAGTATACAAGGAAATGTTCCTAAGTCATGTAACCTTGTTATCTTTTCCAAGAGTTATTACAAATAAAAAAAATTTCTCAAAGAAGTCTAATGATTTTTGCACCTGAAGGTGCATTTTCTATAACTAATTGGTTTGTTTCCTGATCTTTGAACAAAGCCCTTGACTATAATGTATGCTGTTCCTCTGTTACTTTAGTCCTCATTGTGTAGGAAATACACAAATGGAGACTATTACGTTAGTTTGGCACTTATTCATAAACAAGGTCCATGCCATTTCAGGTTTTGAGTTACAGGAAGGGCTATTCTCCTTAACCAGGTGGGAAAGCCATTTTAAAACCTTAACTTAAAATAAATCAACATGTATGTATTTAGAAAACCTGACCAAGAGTTGATAAAGCCCAGGGGATCCTACTGTATTGTCCTGGGCTCATGGTCCTTGGTGCCTGTGTGCACATTCTGGCCTCTATTTTGACACTGAGCTTAGAGAAGGTGTCAGCTGCATATGGCACAGGACATACATGAGTATAGACTGTTCTTTCTATCAAATAAGTATTCTGATTTCTTATGTTCGTAAAGGCTGTCACTTGGACCCATAAGTATGTCATTTCACGTAACCGATTGGGATTCATTAGGTGGGTTATTCTCTGATTCTACTGGAGAAAGCATAGCAGATATTCCTTCATGGTGTTAGCCTACCTTTTCTTCAGGAAGAGTAATGCCCTTGAGTTCCTTTGCTTTATTTGGATGTGAGCCATTTTGCTTTTAGACCCAGGACATCAGCAGATCTGAACTAGACCCTGTGTGGGTATCAGATAACCCTAAAACCAAGGCCAGGCTAAGTTGCTGTTGGCTGGCATTCAGGACTCAGGCTGGAGAATAGGACCCTTACATGTTCGTTGACCTGCATTGATAAGCCATGTCCCAAAAATTCAGTCACATTCACCGAAATACCAAAACAGATCATGAGCTTTGTGTTGCTTGTTCTGAAATTACACCCTTGATTTTAAAAGTACTTTGTATCTTCTCACAATCCTTTTTGGAAAGGAGATAGAATTTTCAAGTAATTTAAAGAAAATTCAAGTATGAATATGTTAATATAATCATTGGATTATCAATTGTTAATATACCTAGAGAATACAGTAGAGAATATAGTTAATTATTTCCCTAGACATTTTCCTGCAAATTTTTCCTGAAAGAACACAAGTGGGAATATTCTTTTTAATGAATGGTGGTTATCTATTAACTCCAGATTCTCTTTCTCTTTCTCCATTTCTCACCTTTCATTCCATTATATTACCCTGCATTTTCCTTTTCTTTTATTTTTGTTTATGTTAAAATGCCACTTCCCTTTTTTAATTACTTTTTACCCAGACACTTCTGAAGTTGATTTATTTGTTATTAATGCTCCATACACTCCAGTGCCAGATCCCACTCCCATGATGCCACCTGTGGGAGTTCAGGCTTCCATTCTGAGTCATGACACCATAAGGATCACATGGGCGGACAACTCACTGCCCAAACACCAGAAGATTACAGATTCCCGGTACTACACAGTCCGATGGAAAACCAACATCCCAGCAAACACCAAGTACAAGGTACTTGCACATTTGCTCTGGGTGAGAAAATCTAGCTCTTGATATTTCCTAATTCTAAAGTTCTTGATTCTTATGCTTCCAGAATGCAAATGCAACAACTTTAAGTTACTTGGTGACTGGTTTAAAGGCAAATACACTGTATGAATTCTCTGTGATGGTGACCAAAGGTCGAAGATCAAGCACATGGAGTATGACAGCCCATGGGACCACCTTTGAATTTGGTATGTGTTGTCTGAATCTTACTCATATGGCATTTCTTCTCTTTGTAAGATGTGAAAGCCAGTGGAAGTCCAGCGAATGCTGGGCCACATTCCAAGTCGTGAGACTTCTCATCACCTGCTTCTACTACCCAAGGAAAGAATCAAAGGCACGAATTAACCCACTTACAGAACATAGTGAGCAGCACAGCTGGAGTTCAGTGTTTGCTTTTTCAGCTGATGAATTAGGTTTTCTTCATCACTGAACAAGAACATTAGCCAATAGTGGGATAATAGAGTGCAAAGTATACTAGATTTTAGGAATCAAGGGACTTGAGTTCAATCCCAGGTCAACCAAATACTGACCGTGTAAGTCATAAGTAAGTCATCCAGCCTATCATTTCTTCCATCTGCAAAAGAGGGGTGATAATAATATCTGCTTTTCCTACCTTATAGGGTTATTGTAAGGTAAAATAAGCAGATGAGAAAGCACATGGTAATTATAAAGCACTGTGTAGATGTAAAGGATTACTGTCATTAATCCTGCTTTATTGCTAAATTGAGATAGAGAAAATGAAGTGACCTGCTCTTCACCAAGCCTCTGCCAACGCCATGCTTGCTAGAGCCTCAGAACTTTACCAGGGAACCTGAAAGCTGCCCCAGCAGCCTTCTTACAACCAGTTAGTATCTGGTAAAATCCCATTGGGGCAGCCTAAGGGATTTTGTCTGTAAGTAAACATGAAAGATAAAAGACACCTAGCAAATTAAGGGGAAAGCAGGCTTGTATCCAAGTTTGAGATTTTGTTTGCCTTTTGGTCATTTGTAGGTCTGCCCTTCTACCTCTTGTACTTTTCTAGCATGGGGATATGTGTGACCATTGGGAGCCCTTCCCTTCCAGCCTCCTAATGGCTTTTTTCTCCTATATATAAATAATGAAAAAATGGAGCTAATGAAGTCTCTCCAGACTGGGCCTGGCCCTAATGTCTTTTTGTCTCCTGCACAGTTGGTTGGACTTCCTACAGAGAAGAGGGGTTGGATCTGGAGAGCTTAGAAATAACAGTGCATAAAAGTTTAAATGGACCTTGAGTTTTCTTTCTTTGCTAGTTTTAAGAATATCTTTTTGCTTCATTCCAATCCATTAGTTAATAAATAATATTATGTATTTTCTTACGATGTCTGCATTTCACCAGGCTTCCTTCCATTTTATGCTAGGAAGATTCCAGTATTTTAGGAAGAGAAGAGTAAATTTAAGGATGTACTTAATTTGCTCATTTCTCTACTAGTACAGTAGAAGTTATCAGCCATAACATGGAAATAAAAGAAATGCAGTGTTGTTTTCATTGTTGGTGTTGTTTCATAACAGCTTTGCATTTCAGAGCAATAATCTCAAATAGTTGGCAGTGCAAACTTAAAAACAGCAATTTGTAACTCATTTATTCTTTGAGGGAATAGGGGGTTTCAAACATTATATTTTGTTTGGAGAGCCAACTATAAGTGAAAGAGAAAATTATTTTACACTTGAAAATATTCTAACAAAATAATCCAAATTTGGGGAGGGGGGAGTCATCTTGGGCAAATTACATAACTTTTTCATTGTCGATGCCCTGCTCTGTCAAGCAGGGATAGTGGTAACTGCCTTTTGAGTTGCCATAAATATTAAGTGAAATACTATTTATAAAGTGCCTGGTATAATGTAGATACTTGGTAACTAACTACAGAGGTCTTTTGATTTCCTTACCTAAGAACCCTATAAATCCCTGACCTCCAGCCCAAGATACCAATTCTATATCCTCATAGTATGGTGTTTTTTCTTTGGTACTTGGCATATTCTTCTTCTTCTTTTTTTTTTTTTTAAGATTTATTTATTTATTTAACAGAGAGACAGCAAGAGAGGGAACACAAGCAGGGGGAGTGGGAGAGGGAGAAGCAGGCTTCCCGCTGAGCAGGGAGCCCGATGCGGGGCTCGATCCCAGGACCCTGGGATCATGAGCTGAAGGCAGACACTTAACGACTGAGCCACCCAGGCGCCCCGGCATATTCTTCCTTGTATTGGATCTGTTTACAGGTAGACTATGAGTTCTTTGAAGCCAGGAGGCTTTAGCTTTTTTGTCTTATACTTCTTATTGCACCTTATAAAAGGAAAGCGTTGTAGAAATGAAACTGGAATGGACAGGAATTATTGAAAGTCTTATTATTTTGTAGTTCCTACTTCTCCACCCAAGGATGTGACAGTTGTGAGTAAAGAGGGAAAACCTAGGACGATAATTGTAAATTGGCAACCTCCCTCAGAAGCCAATGGCAAAATTACGGGTAAGATGCCTTTGAGTGTGTATCTGTTCTCTGTTCCAGTCGGGCAGAAGCATTCCAGCCCAGTACTGTGTGGTTGGGAGAAGTGGGAGTCCAAAGTTGGCTTGATCATTTTATGAGGCGCAAGGAGTCATGATGGTCCTTGAAAGTGGACCAAGGGGGTGCTGTTTGCTCATATTAACGTAAACATGAATTGCCAGTTGGTTGTTCTGACTCACTGAGTGAAAGTCTGTTGGGTGTTGTTATATTAGACAGTCTTTGGCTACAGTGGGACCTTTTGGACATACTTATTTTCATCAGAAAAGCTGTTCTTCTCTGCCTCTGACTAGATAATCACCTTGGGAGTTAAAGACCCTGCCTGATTCTACAGGGTGTAGTACCCAGTAAATACAGATTCAGCTCTTTTAACCTGAAGCCCCAAAAAGCTCATTAGACATTTAATTCCGTTTTTCCCCCAGGCCTGCTACTTCAGCTTCCTGTGCTCTAACACTAGAGTTAGAAGTTTGAATTGGCCTAGGCCTTTGAAGGGGCCTGGGATTTTTCCTTGGACTTCCAGAGAACTTTCCACAGTAGAGGACACTATGCTTTCCTCAGCTTTATCAGGGAGGAAAGCCTCATAGCCTGGGATTTAGCTGTTAATTATTCTCCTTGGAACCTCTGCTCCATGTAGGTGTATCCTGAGGAACAGGAGTTTGCTTTCTGATGTTCCTTTGTATGAATAAGGAAACTGAAAGCATTTCTTAATATTGTCCTGCTTCAACTTTCAATTAGAATTCCTTCCCATAAATCCCTGGTGTCATTTTTTAGGTTTTTGAACTTGCCTGTTCTGTAAAAGAATGAAGCATGACTTGACTTGGATTACATTTTATTTTGTGTTCAAAAACCAGTAATGATGCCGTCAGTGCATTTTTGTGCTGTGTAGGTCAAGTAGGCATGTGGGTGTCTGTTCTTGCCTCAGACATGGAGACTGGGTGCCCCCTGGTGGGAGTATCAGGTGATGTTTCACTGTGACTTCACCCACTTCAAGTCTGGGAGAGCTTTAATAAAGGTACTGCCCACATCCCCAGGTCTCCCAAGAGTTTTTCTTCTGGGAAATCACATTGCTGAGAGCTAAACAGCACGTTGGGCCAGTGTCGGTTTTCAGAAGTGCATTATTTTAATCGTAGACCCTTGATGGGTACATTATTCAAATATTAAGATGTTGAAATGATTGGATTGTTTTCCTTATATTTTTTAGCTTCTGAGAGTTCTTAACCCTATATTATTATCATAACTACTTTTATTGCTTCAACTACTGATATAGATGATAACTTACAACCTGGCACTGTTGAAATTGTGGTTTTCTCTTTATGATGTTCAGTGTAGCGTTTTGAATGCATTTTACCGTTGGTCTGTAATCAGTAAGTGGTTCTCTACTTGTATATGCTATAACAGATATCTTTATTGACTTAAGAAAAGAAAAGGTAGGAATAAGATATCTTTTCTCATTTCCTCCTTTGGACAGGTTACATCATATATTATAGTACGGATGTGAATGCGGAGATACACGACTGGGTTATTGAGCCTGTTGTGGGAAACAGGTTGACTCACCAGATACAAGAGTTAACACTTGACACACCGTACTACTTCAAAATCCAAGCCCGAAACTCAAAGGGCATGGGACCCATGTCTGAAGCTGTCCAATTCAGAACACCTAAAGGTAAATCTCCACTAAACAGCATTTTATTCTATGTCTCTTTAGTGGGGCAATGCTTGCACATATCACTTTAGCATATAGAGACTATGGAGACTATAATATAAGAAGCCCTGATGATGAACTTATGAGCCACAGTGTGAACATTTATCTCAAAATGATCCCTCACCCACCCATTGACCACCAAGTCAGTGCTCCCTAGGTTACTGGCCTAACCATATCACAAACAAGGCTGTTCAAGGCAGATGGATTGCAGTGATCTCAGAGTTTTTACCAGTCAGATCAGATGTGATTCTCTTGGTTCTAAGGTAGAATAATAGCATGTTATTGTGATGGATGATTCCCTTTCAACACATGCAGGCTCTTAACCTGAAAGGCTTATTCGTGGACCTTTGTAGAGAGAAAGACACTAACAGGGGAGCTCTGAAGAAAACTCTAGATAAGAAAGTGAAGGTAAAGTACTGAACCAAGTGAGCCTAGGAATAAAATTTAGTTGGGGACTGAATATGTGGAAATATGGAAACCATATATGGATTTCTTTTCTGTTAGTACTGAAAATAAGACTCGATTTGTTTGGAAGTTTGTGGGGTTTTATTTTTTTTCCTTTAAAAATTCTGCCTGTCCCACCTTCAAAGCTTGTGATCCTTGCTCTTGTTTTTTCTCCCCCTGTGCTTGGCCTGTTAGCGGACTCCTCTGATAAAATGCCTAATGATCAAGGTAAATCAGTAGATGGCCTCTCTCTCCTTTCCTCTCTTTTGTGACCTATTATTATTAGCTTTTTGTTGTTTTTGTTTCTTTTTTTTTCCTGAAAATCAGTCCTGTATGTTAAAATCCACATTATTCATTGGCCAAAGTGGAGTTGAGTCCATGTTTGTGGCACTTGGGGTATCTGAAAAGCTGGGGAATCAACTTAGGGGCTAAATAGGCAAGAGAAAAACTGAGGAGAGTGAACGGAGTTCTGCAGCTGTAGATTGGCCTTAAGTGTGGGCCAGTTTGTCCTCTGTGCTAAGATATTGAAATTCTGTAACAGTGATAGGCATTTGGACCAGTATGAGAACAAGCATACCGATTTGTCATATTTGTAGCATCTAGGATTGCATTAGTATCTCTAAATGAGAAGTTGTAATCAAGTTCAGCAAATACCCTATTTTCCTCCCCTCACCAAGAATCTACAGACTTACCCTACTGAATTGTGTGATTATCTGTGACAAAAGTAGTGCTACTTATTCTGTTAAATAAGCTTAATTCAGAGCTCTTTTTCTGTTTCTTCCCTTAAATATATCTGCTCGTTTAAAAAGAGAGAGAAACAATTTAAAATGGAAACTTAGGAAGTACAGGCTTCAGTGTCCCCATTCTCGAAACTGTCTGTCAACATAGTTTTTCCACTGTTATTGCTATGGTGGAGAGGTAACTGGACTGTGGTTTTCATCTCTGGGGAGTAAGCTAGAGTTGGTATCTGTGGAAGTAAAGTTGATGGTTGCTTTCAAGGTTTAAGAGTAGTCTTTAGAAATAAAAAGTCTTGGGGTGCCTGGCTGGCTCAGTCGGTGGAGCATGCAATTCTTGATCTTGGGGTTGTGAAATTGAGCCCCGTGTTGCAAGTAGAGATTACTTAATAAAATCTTTAAAAAGAAGAAGAAAGAAAAGGTCTTTGGATCTTGTTAATGGCAAGGAAGAGTCAGAACTTGAGGCTGCATGTTTCAGGGCTTTGGAAATGTATTTGCACTCAATGAGTCTTTTGTTGGATGTTGGAGAAACTGTAAACGTGCTTGTGTGTATGTGTAAGGCGCCCTAGTGATGTTAGACATTTTGACTTAAGTGTGAGAACAGAAAAATAACGATACTGTGTACGCAGAGTATAAATGTGCTCATTGTTTTTCCTGCACTTCACTGGATAAGCCAGAGTGCAAGTCTTAACTTGCACCACACCTCTGGCCTTTAAAATTCTTTACCCATAGTTCTTTTTGGTGTTTGGTTAATCCTTGGAATTTCTTCTTCATAGGTTATATTTAAAAGCAAAAATGCTGGGAAATAGAGGAATTAAACCAACCAGTTTATTGGCAAAGTATATTCTTTGGCAATTATTTACATAATATGATAGGTGGGCTTAACATGTGGCTACCTGAAAAATAAGCACCCTTAAGTCTGAAGAGCCTTACAAGGGCTAAGTCATCTCCTCCAACTAGACTTCATCCCAGTGAAAAGAACAACTGGAATCCTGTCATAGGCTGTGTGCCATTTGGGAACAATGATGGCCATGGAAGTAAGGGGATAAAGGAACAAGTATGGACAACAGAAAAGGGATCGGGGACTGAGTTAAATATGCCCTTTTGGATACCCAACAACTTCCGTTACTTTGGGAGTTTTGAGCTTCTGGAAACAGAAAACATTGTTTTCATCTCTCTATTTATTCTGTTAAATGAACTATATATAGAAGTATTCAGAATTTAATTTTTCATTTAGTCCAACTCTGATAATTTATAGAAGTACTTGACATTGGCTGTAATGTTTTATAGAAACATTTTATGCATTTCTAGTCAAGCTTTATTTGTAGAAATAATTATTTATAAGTGTTTTCTGAAGCTTCATGCTCTGTGCCTCTGCAAAGGGAAAGGTTATATTCTTCCCTAAAGATTTATTATGTATGTAATAATAGCAGCTAATATTTGATGAATATTTGCTATGTGTCAGGCAGTATTCAAAATATTTTATAGGAGTAAGTTTCCTTTTAATCCTCAGTACATTTTTGTGAAGTAGATATCATTATTATCACTGCTTTATGATGAAGAAACTGAGACCCAAAGATAATAAATGATTTTCCAGAAAGTCAAGTACATGATAGGCCAGTATTCAAGTGAAGGCAGTGTGCTATATTAACCATGAGGAGCAGCTTTGACTTTGCAATTCTTTCAGACTTCTTCAGGAGGAATCCAAACCTTGGGACTGATGGATACCTTTGCTATATTGGGAAAGGGTTCCTTATATTTGCTTTACCGAAGCCGCTTTTTCTATAAATGTGAACAAAATTCAGGACCAAGAATATGGATTACTAAAAAGCTGATCTTTGTGTTTTATGAAATCTGTTTGTGAGGTGGTCCCAAGCCTAAGATCAGCAGCCTCACTCATTGTATTTTATGACAGTGGATTAGGAGAGAGTGTCCTCGGTGAGCAACAAGAGGGGGAACTTTGTTTTTCCATGCTTGGGTATTTGGGTAACTGAGCAGGAACCGAGAACCCAATTTGAACTTCCACGTGTCTTCTTGCTACTGCTTAGGGTATCTTTATATTGGAAAAGGCAACTTTATAATTTGAGGAAAAAATCCAAACACTACTGACACCTACTAGGAGATCAATGTAGCCAGGTCCTCTGAAAAAGTCCACTTCTGTAATGCAGAAGCCAACCTAACTGGTCCCTTGGTTCCTTTTCTGAGATAAGCTACTTTTGCCATAAGTGCTCTGAGCGGTCTTGCAGGAACTGTTTCCTGGGCGAGAGAAATGGGTGTGTTCCCACCTTATGAACAGCAAGTGGCAGTCTAGTTCCATGCTAGATACAGCCGTGGACCGAGAGTGTCAGCCTTTCAGATGCCTCATTGCATAGAAAGCTATACCTTAGTTTGCTTTGCACAGCCTATTTTGTCCCCTGTTGTTTATGTGCTACTTCATTTTCTCATGGACAGAGTAGACTGAAAATATTTTTTTGTAGAAAACACTCACTAGCTGTGAAGTGGACTCATCACACCAATGGCTTGAGTCATTACTGACATGATTTCTTCTCCTTCAGCCTCAGGTTCTACAGGAAAAGGAAGCCGGCTGCCAGACCTAGGATCTGACTACAAACCTCCAATGAGTGGTAAAGTCTTTCTTATGGCTTTTTTGGCCCACTGTGGGCATGACATGGTTCTGCTTGAATCTCGAAATGTCTTTTGTAGCTTCTTTGTGGTGGGTTGTAGCATGTTAACCTATTTCCTTTTATTTAGTAGTTACCTTTAGACATTTTCTGGCAAAAATTTGCTGAATTACTGCAAACCCATTCATTATAAGATCCATAAATAAAATTATTTCTCCACATATCCAACTTTAATAAGATTAGTTCTAAACAAATCAGTCTTTTGCCCACTGCCTGCCTCTAGAAAAGAATTAGAATCTTGCTCTCAAAAATAAACCCTCTAAATAGGATTATCCATCACCTAGAACAAGCCAAAGAAATGCTTTAGAATCATGACTTTCTCCCCATACTGCTTACCACAGTGTTTTAATTTGGGAATTCTAAAAAATTCTTCCCACTCTCCTAGCCAGCTTAAGAGCTGGTGCCTTCTAATTCCTTAATGATGGCACCTACTTCTCTACAGAACTTCACTGTTTATAAGTTACTTTCACACCTGAAATTACATTTGATCCTCATAACACTGAAGCACGGAGAACAGATATTCCCGTTTTATACATTAAGAGACTCAGTGGTAGAGAAGTAATGTGCCTGGATCCACCCACTAATTATGGAAGTCCTGGAACCAAAATCCAGATTTCTGACTCCTGATTGTGACTTTTCCACTATCAACGCAGCCTAAAAGGCCTGGGGTTCTGTACCAGATGTGGGAATCTGAGTCCTGGGCTGAGTTCTAGGACTCTGCGCTTTTCCTCCTGGGATGTGTGTATTATATTTATGTGCTGTCCACAGTATAATACTCAAGGCTCTGAGAAGAGCAATTGTTTCCTTGTCTTTCATTTATACATTCATTCATTCACACGTGTTTATAAAGGTTCAGGTTCCATGTAACAGGCTATGTATGGAAGCAAAAGGCGTAACAAAGCAGCTGACAGAGAAAAGGGAAAGCTTCATAGAAGAGGAGGTGTCTGACCCAGATATGAAAGGATGCGTGGAAGATGGCTAAATGTCACGGGGCAGGGGGGTTGAACATTTCAGGAAGCACCAACAGCACGTGCAAATGCATGGCAGCAAAAAACAGCCGGCTCTCTCCAGGGATCACACTGCCTGGAGACAGGCTAGGGATTCTCACATTAGAGAAGGTGGTAGGTTAGAACCAGCCTGCCAAAAGCTCAGGTACCAAAGCTATGAAATGTGAGCTTCATCCTGCACATAACACGTGTAAGACGCCTTGTACCACGGGCGAACTGTGACCTCCATTTATTGAGTACCAAGTGTTATTACTCTGGTGAATGAAGAATGAGTTGGGGCTGAGATGATGATGTCAGAGAGAGTGGTTAAGAAGCTGTTGCAGCAGTCCAGATGAGGCTTGAGTAGTGGCCTGTCATAATGTCCCCAGCAGGACATGCTCCCGCAGCAGGTCATTCCTACTCTGTCTTCCATGGGAGCTTTTGGTCCTCTCAGAAGTTAGAGGTCAAATGCAGTTAAGTGGAAATTCATCTCTGGAAAGAGCTGCCGCCACCACCTCTGCTGTCCCCACACCCCAGCTCCCCAGCCTCTGATTTGCAGTGCCTGCCCCGCCACACACCCTACCCAGTAACTCAGCACTGCTGTTAATAAAAGGTGTATGGAAAGCCCCAATATGGTCTAATTTTATTGGCCCCTAGTTCTGTAGTCTTTCCCAAATATAAAAATGTTGTATTATTAAAGGTCGGTATGGACAATTTAAGTTGTCTATCTGCTTACTTTTTTCTCAGAAATGAGGAATAAAAATGATTGAACCAAATGGAGAAGAATAAGCTCTTAAGCCCTCCTAAATCAGCCCAGATTTAGCACTGTGCTTAGATGTAGCCAATAAAAATCATACAATCAGAAGTTGGAAGGTCAGCTAATGCAGTGTTACGGAAGGGGTTCCCACAATAAGTATACTTTGAATTAGATCATAAGTTTATAAACCAGGGTTGTACTTAGGAATCACTTTAGGAGCTTTTCTAAAAAACAGATTCCCAAGCCATAGCTTCATGTTAGGAATTTCTTCCACAATCTCCCAGACTGGTAGAATGATTCTTCTTAAACACTTGTAGAAACTAAACACTCATTACTTTGTAAGGCAGCCCATCCATTATTGTACAGATCTGACTACTGTATAGGAGAGAGAGAATAACTGGAAGGAGAGACATCAGCTCTCTATGGTATCATATCCCCTCTTTTTATTTTTTTCATAGCACTTATTACTGATAATTTCTTACTTGTTTATTTTCTGCCCCTACCCCAGCAGTCACATCCTTGTTGTACACTGTTGCATCCCTAGTTCCTAGAACAATGCCTGGCACATAGTAACTACTCAGTAAATATTTGTCAAATTAACGAATATGTACAGACCTACTTTTCCCTGAAACTGAATAAGAGAATTAACTTTGCAAAGACTATATTTATAAAAGCAGACTGTATTTTTCAAGTAGTTTTTGTGATCTCAGACATCTATATGTGGGGGAAAACTTTAGCTTTCTGTGACTGTACATTTTTTAAATGCTTTTGAAAGTCAGAAAACTAAATTATTTACAAATGGTGCTTTGTAAGACAAATGTCTGCATAATATAACATAAGACACTGGGGCGGGCGGAGGGGCAGACCCTTTATTTGTCCAAGTATAATGTTCAGTGTAATTCGAGAAGCTTTTACTGAACACCAGCTTTGTGCAAGGCACTGTGTTAAGAACTGTACATAGTGCATAAACTTGGCTCTGCAGATTACATGAGACGCCTGTACCCAAGGCAACGAGTTTATTACAGAGACTCTCACATGAAGTCTCCATACTCTTGAGTGTATGCATTTGTGGAATTCTCGAACACTAACAAATGCACCGGTTTTGCCTCTACAGGTAGTAACAGCCCTCATGGAAGCCCCACCTCTGCCCTGGACAGTAGCATGCTGCTGGTCATCATTGTTTCGGTTGGCGTCGTCACCATTGTGGTGGTTGTGGTCATCGCTGTCTTTTGCACTAGGCGCACCACCTCTCACCAGAAAAAGTAAGGAGCCCCAAAAGTAGCCCATGATTTTTGCTATCTGTTCTTTTGCTCCTCTGTGACTTCTGTATTTGGAGTTGTACAAAGAGATAAAACATACAGTACAGTTTACCCTTGAACAATGTGGGGATTAGGGGGCTGACCCCCCATGCAGTCAAAAATCTGCATATAAATTTTGACCCCCAGAATTTAACTACTAATAGCCTACTAGTGACAGAAAGCCTTACTGATAACATAAACTGTTGATTAACACCTATTTTGTGTGTTATATATTATATATATATGTATATATAACATATATACATATATATACATGTATATACATGTGTATTATATATACATATATATTATATATATATGTATATATAACATATATACATATATATATAATATATGTATATTATATACAAAATATATATATATCGTATTCTTACAAAAAAGAAAGCTAGAAAAAAGAAAATGATTAAGAAAATCATAAGAAAGAGAAAATACATTTACAGTGCTTTACTGTATTTATCAAAAAGAGTCCACACATGGATACCAAGCACATACCCTCACCCTGGCCCTCCTAACCCTAATCCTAGATCTGAAAAGTGAGTTCCTGAACACATGATAAGAAAAGCTGAGAAGCAGCCTAGTTATTCTGGAGAAGACCCCAAATATTTAAGAATTGGTGATATTTCTGAAAATGGGTATAAAGGTAAAGATAAAAACAGAAGGAACAATTGAATATCTATTTAAAGAGTATTTAGAGCCCCAAATCCCTTCCTTGCCTCAGCCCAGTAGATGGCAGCCATGTCTGTTCCTGCCCAAGCAGAAGTCTGGGGTTTTATTCTCTGGCGAGATCTCTGAACTGTAGGATATTAGGCACATACACTAACCCAAACCCTAACCAATAACTGTAACCCTCCAGAGAGGTCTCTGAATTGCAGGATATTAGGTACATACCCTCACGCTGGCCCTAACGCTAACCCTAGATATGAGGGGCGAAATGGTATATGATGTGATATTTATATATACAATGGAATATTGCTCAGCCGTATAAAAGAGGGAGATCTTGCCATTTGCAAGTACATGGATGGAGCTAGAGACTATTACTAAGTGAAATCAGTCAGTCGGAGAAAGACAAATACCGTATTTTTCACTCGTTTAGAATTTAAGAGACAAAACAAATGAGCAAAGGGAAAAAAAGAAACAGACTCTTAACTCTAGACACTGATGGTCACCAGCGGGGAGGTGGGTGGGGGGATGGGTGACATAGGTGAAGGGGATTAAGGAGTGCATTGTTGTGAGGACTGGGTAATGTATGGAAGTGTTGAATCACTTTATTGTACACCCCAAAATAATATTACACTGTATGTTAACTAGCTGGAATTTAAATAAAAACTTTTAAAAAAGTCTGCGTGTAAGTGGACCCCCACTGTTCAATCCCATGTTGTTCAAAGGTTAACGGTACATGAAAAGTGATGTTTTAAATATTTTTAAGGGAAATGCAGAATGGTTCTTCCTGTAAATGTGGATCAGTGTTCTGGCAGGAAGGAGATGCACACTCAAGAGGGGTGGAAGGAAGTTTAATGAAGAGACCATTTACAGAGTCATAGATGGGGTTAGGAGACAAGGCAGAGACGTTCAAGGACCAGCAGCCATGATAGGCCACTGTCACCCTTAGGCCTGAAAGGGCAAGAGGTCTTTCTGAAGAAGAGAGAGCTGTGTTCAGAGGTCTGAAGCAGTAGGAGAAGGCTTGACAGGAGCTGGGTGTGGTGGGAGGAAGGTGGACTCTGCCAGCCCCTAGCCCCACAGGGAGGGGACAGGATAAAAACACCTCCTACTCTCCAGTCTCTTGCCTGTTTCTTCAGTTGGCCAAACCCATTGGAAGCTAGGAGCAGGGTTGCCAAGTAAAGCAGATAGAGGTCATTTAACTCAACCTCTCGAGTCACAGAGCCAAGTAGAGAATAGATCTGCCGAGGGAAGTGGACTGTGTCCAGCCCAGCCTTGCCGGTAGCTGCTTTGGAGTACTGTTTGTATATGCACAAGGTGAACCAGATGCACAGGAGTTTATGGGCATTCTTACAGGCTTTTTCACTGCACAGATGCTACCTGAAATGGAAGAAGACCACAGACTTCTAACTCTACGTCTAAGTTTAAGAATATTTTCCAAAGGGCGCCTCGGTGTCTCAGTTGGTTGAACATCTGATTCTTCATTTCGACTCAGGTCATGATCTCAGGGTCGTGAGATTGAGCCCCACGTTAGGCTTCATGCTCAGTGCAGAGTCTGCTTGAGTTTCTCTCTCCCTCTTACTCTGTTCCTCCCCCCACCCCCTGCTCCATGTGTGCTCTCTCTCTAAAATAAATTTTAAAATCCGTTAAGAAAAAAAAAAAAGAGTATGTTTCAAGAAGTGCTACCAGGTGTGGAAGTTGAGGTTAGGACTGGCAGGGACAGGTTGGGGGTCAGTGGGGAGATACTGATTTAGTGAATAAGAAAGGCTCATTTATAATGAGGGGTCGAATGACTGCCAGCCCTGAACTCCTCTAGGATATTGAGAGTTGTGGTAATTGTCTAGAGCAAATAGCGAGGTGCTTCAGTTATAATACTGCTTGATAACAGCCTATGCTCCTAAACTTGAGAGAGTCCCTGACCCTAGACCACTTTCAACTCACATATAGTATCTGGCCAGCGAGACAGATACCAAAAAATAAAAAGATTCCTGAATTACGCCTAATAGCAAAAAACACCTATGGGCAATAAAATGACTTTAATTGCTGTATCCTAAAAGATCATAAGATGGAGATATTGCTCCATAAAAGAGAAAGACAAGTTCATGTCAGTGTTTGTGATTATCCCTCAGACTTGGTCTGCCCAAGGCAAGATGCATGTGTTCAAAACACATTTGTTTGTTTTCATATAGACAAGTACAGACTACCCTGTTGCTGCCTCTAGTGATGGCCTTGTCATTTTGTGTTACGTGAGGCTTTTAATCTTTCTTTGCCCAAACAAAGTAGCTTCCTATAGCTTGTGTTGCATCTCTTTTCCAAGGCAATGGCGGTGGGGGGGCTCCTTTATAAGCTTCCTGATCCCTGCCTCTTAACACCTTTCCCTGCCTCCTTTTGATTATGGAAAACTGTTTCTCTTAAACGTGTCAGCAATGATGTTATTTTTTCTCTAGAACTTTTCTGCAAGGTTCTTTGTTCAGCATTTCAAATGTACCTACTTTTATGAACTTGGTTTTATATCTAGTTTCAGAAATCTTGATCTCTTTATTTAAAAGAATCTAAAAAAAAACAAAGTGATGGAATTCCTTAGTGCTTTGGGGAATTTAAAATTCAAAATAAATAAAAAATAAAGTACTTCTTCAGATTGAGAGGTAGAAAACTGAGTTGGTAATAGGCTCTGTACTTTGAATCTGCAAATCCTACAGATTTGGGTCCTTTTGCTTAAAAGAATTTTGTCGAGTCTTCATGGGGCTTTCCCTCTCCCTCTCTCAACGACCATCTTTCCAGGCGTTCCATGAACCACTGAAAAATATGTGTGAGCTTTTCTTAATACTTTTTTTCCTCTCTGATACCTGAAGTGCCTCCCATTTCAATTGTAGGGGCTTATAGACTCAAAGTTGACCGAGCATTTAGGGCCTAGCCCTTTGTTGCTTCTCAACACGTTCCTCATTAGCTGCCTCACCCTCAGCAGGTGAGAACTACCTCTGGGTACCACCGTGTGATCCAAAAACTTCTTCAGTGTACTTCCTCCTACCGGAAGCCAGTTCTCCATTTATCCTCTGGATCTCAGTGGCTCTCATCTTTCTAAGACCTTATACTTGCTGTTACCCCCTCCAGCACAGCTAACATTTCACTCTCTTGGCTTTGTCCCTTCAGCAGGCAAGTGTGTTCACACCTCTTTCATCTTAAGAAATCATTGTAATTTTAACTCTACTGCATGGTTCTCGGCTGTTTACAAACCCCTGTCTTTCCCTTCACCACACAATTTCTTGATTACGATATGCACTCATCCATTCTTTCATTGCCTACTTATGCTTCAGTTCTTGTTAATCTGGATTCTGCTCCTACCACTTTACCAAAATTGCTTTTGCTGAGGATTGATGACCTCCATATTGTTAAAGCCAGCAGACTTTTTTTGAATTTTATTTTATTTTATTATGTTATGTTAGTCACCATACAGTACATCATTAGTTTTTGATGTAGTGATCCACGATTCATTGTTTCTGTATAACACCCAGTGCTCCATGCAATATGTGCCCTCCTTAATACCCATCACCAGGCTAACCCATCCCCCCATGCCCCTCCGCTCTAGAACCCTCAGTTTGTTTCTCAGAGTCCATAGTCTCTCATGGTTCATCTCCCCCTCTGATTTAGCCCCCTTCATTTTTCCCTTCGTTCTCCTGATGTCCCCCATGCTATTCCTTATGTTTCACAAATAAGTGAAACCATATTACAATTGACTTTCTCTGCTTGACTTATTTCACTTAGCATAATCTCCAGTCCCATCCATGTTGATGTAAAAGTTGGGTATTCATCCTTTCTGATGGCTGAGTAATATTCCATTGTATATATGGACCACGTCTTCTTTATCCATTCATCTGTTGAAGGGCATCTCGGCTCTTTCCACAGTTTGGCTATTGCGGACATTGCTGCTATGAACATTGGGATGCATGTGGCCCTTCTTTTCACTACATCTGTGTCTTTGGGGTAAATACCCAGTAGTGCAATTGCTGGGTCATAGGGTAGCTCTATTTTTAATTTTTTGAGGAATCTCCACACTGTTTTCCAAAGTGGCTGTACCAACTTGCATTCCCACCAACAGTGTAAGAGGGTGCGGTGCCCCTTTCTCCACAAACTCTCCAACATTTGTTGTTTCCTGCCTTGTCAATTTTTGCCAGTCTAACTGGTGTGAGGTGGTATCTCAGTGTGGTTTTGATTTGTATGTCTCTGATGGCTAGTGATGTGAGCATTTTTTTCATGTGTCTGTTAGCCATTTGTATGTCTTCTTTTGAGAAGTGTCTGTTCATGTCTTCTGCCCATTTTTTGACTTGATTGTTTTTTGGGTGTTGAATTTGAGAAGTTCTTTATAGATCTTGGATATCAGTCCTTTGTAGTGTCATTTGCGAATATCTTCTCCCATTCTGTGGGTTGCCTCTTTGCTTTATTGACTGTTTCCTTTTTATCTTGATGAAGTCCCAGAAGGTCATTTTCGCTTTTGTTTCACTTGCCTTTGGAGATGTATCTTAAAAGAAGTTGCTGTGGCCGATGCCGAAGAGGTTACTGCCTATGTTCTCCTCGAGGATTTTGATGAATTCTTGTCTCACATTGAGGTCTTTCATCCATTTTGAGTTTATCTTTGTGTATGGTGTTAGAGAATGATTGAGTTTCATTCTTCTGCATGTGGCTGTCCAATTTTCCCAGCACCATTTATTGAAGAGACTGTCTTTTTTCCATTGCATATTTTTTCCTGCTTTGTGAAGATTATTTGACCATAGAGTTAAGGGTCCATATCTGGGCACTCTATTCTGTTCCGTTGATCTCTGTGTCTGTTTTTGTGCCAATACCATGCTGTCTTGGTGATCACGGCTTTGTAACATAGCATGATCTGGCAATGTGATGCCCCCAGCTTTGTTTTTCTTGTGCAACATTTTGGCGATTTGGGGTCTTTTCTGATCCCATACAAATTTTAGGATTGTTTGTTCCAGCACTTTGAAAAATGTCATTGGAATTTTGATCGGGATGGCATTGAATGTATAGATTGCTCTGGGCAGCATAAACATTTTAACAATGTTTATTCTTCCAATCCATGAGCATGGAATGTTTTTCCATCTTTTTGTGTCTTCTTCAATTTCTTTCATGAGTGTTCTGTAGTTGCTAGAGTATAGATCCTTTACTTCTTTGGTTAGGTTTATTCCAAGGTATCTTATGGTTTTGGTGCTGTTGTAAATGGAATTGATTCTCTAATTTCTCTTTCTACAGTTGCATTGTTAGTGTATAAGAAAGCAACTGATTTCTGTGCATTGATTTTGTATCCTGCCACATTACTGAATTGCTGTATGAGTTCTAGTAATTTGGGGGTGGAGTCTTTTGGGTTTTCCACGTAAAGTATCATGTCATCTGCGAAGATAGAGAGTTTGACTTCTTCTTTGTCAGTCTGAATACCTTTTATTTCTGTTTGTTGTCTGATTGCTGTTGCTAGGACTTCTAGTACTATGTTGAACAATAGTGGCAAGAGTGGGCATCCTTGACGTGTTCCTGATCTTAAGGGAATGGCTCTCAGCTTTTCCCCATTGAGGATGATACTCGCTGTGGGTTTTTCATAGATGGATTTTATGAAATTGAGGAATATTCCCTCTATCCCTATACTCTGAAGAGTTTTAATCAGGAAAGGATGCTGTATTTTCTCAAACAGCAGACACTTTTTAGTCCTTGGCTTAATCTCTCAACAATGTTTAATTCAACTACTCCTTCTTTCTTGAAACATTCTCTTCTCCTGTATGTTATAATTGTATGTTCTCTTTCACAGCTCATCCTGTCTACCCAGCCATCAAACCTTCCTCAGGATCTGATCCTAGACTTACTTCTCCTTCTCTGCTCTCCCCCAGTGATATCTACTCCCATGGCTTCATTTACTGTCTGCATTCCTATTACTTCTGTGTTTCTATCTCTGGCCACGGCCTCTCTTCTGAGTCTCAGACTTGCACGCCCAGTTGCCTCTTCTACATTTCCTCTTGACTGTCTCAGAGGCACTTACCATGTTTAAGACCGAATTTATAATCTTTTCTGTCAAGCCTGCTTCTACCCCATTAATTCCAATGTTAGTAAATGGCTTAGCCTCAGACCTTGTCAACATCGCCTGCTCCACTTGCTTCTTTACTCCCACCCCACCCCACATTAGTTATTCACCAAGTCTTGTCATTTCTGCCTCCTAAATAGCTGTCAAATCTGCCTCTTTTCTCCATCCCACTATCCTGGACCACCGTCAGTCATGGCTAAGACTGATGCAGTAGCATCCTAGCTGGTCTCCTGTTCTGTCCCCCACCCCATAAATCCATTCTTCACACCACAGTTGGTATAAATGTTTAACTCAGAATTGATCTCCTTACTGTCCTGCTTGAAACCATGTAGTGGTTTCTCATTACTCATAGAGGGAAGTTAAACTCTTGGCATGTCTCTAAAAGCTCTTTATGATCTGGGCTACCTTTCCAGCATCATTTCATATCATTCTCCACATGGTTCACTATGCTTCCACCACTCAGGACTTCTTACAAGCCCTCTGATATCCCAGGCTATTGTGCTCTGCTTCAAGGCTTTGACATAAGCTGATTTCATCACCTGGAAAGCATCTTCTGCCCTTCCTCCTTTAAGTCTTAACTTCAGTATCACCTCTTTCTCCAGGTTTGTCCTAGCCACTTTATGCCAACTATTAAGAAGTAACTATAACACTTGGCATTTCATTAAGCTCAAAATATTTTAAAATAATGAGGTCAACATCTGTCTTCCTCACTTGACCAGAAATGCTGAGGGCATAGCAGTCCAGTACAGGGATTGACTGACATACGGTGGGTACCCAATAAATTCATATTGAGTGGGTGAGTGTGAGTGAGTGAATGGAGAAATCAAGGCACAGAGAAGTAGTCCACGTTCTTGACTTTACCCATTTGGTAGTCCTAGGTTTGGGCTACCTGAAATGTTGTTTTCCTTCCTCTTCTATAAGCTACAGACTCTACCTCTATACCGTTGTTATATTTCTAATGTTCTTTCTCTATTGATTGGAACTTGAGGAGAAACCTTCTGCTTTAGAGATAACTTAATTTTAAAATGCTGTCTAGGGGCGCCTGGGTGGCTCAGTCGTTAAGCGTCTGCCTTCGGCTCAGGTCATGATCCCAGGGTCCTGGGATCGAGCCCCGCATCGGGCTCCCTGCTCGGCGGGAAGACTGCTTCTCCCTCCCCCACTCCCCCTGCTTGTGTTCCCTCTCTCGCTGTGTCTCTCTCTGTCAAATAAATAAATAAAATCTTTTAAAAAAATAAATAAAATGCTGTCTAGTCTGTTGATAATAATAATAAAAAAGAATGGTCACAAGGCAGTAGTCAAATATGCCCTTGTATGTATCTTTAAGTATGTGTGGACAAAGCAGAGATACATTCACTGTTTCCAAAAGTAAACTTGTTGCCCCTGTTTTCTCTTGTTTTGTTTATGTATTTTTAGTTTCTGCCTTTGCTTGAGGCATCTCTCAGAGGGCACTTTTAATCATTCAAGCCTTTTCACAAATAAGTTCAAAAGAGTTACTTTAAAAAAAAAAAAACCTCTTAAATTTGTGCCTAGGAAACGAGCTGCTTGCAAATCAGTGAATGGCTCCCACAAGTACAAAGGGAACTCCAAAGATGTCAAACCCCCGGACCTCTGGATCCATCATGAGAGACTGGAGCTGAAACCCATCGATAAATCTCCAGACCCAAACCCCATCATGACTGATACTCCAATTCCTCGTAACTCTCAAGATATCACACCAGTTGACAATTCCATGGACAGCAACATCCATCAAAGGCGGAATTCATACAGAGGTGCAGGTTGTCCCCAAATGTGGGAAAACTATTTCCATTTAAATCATTTTCCATTTCCTACAGTTGCCTGAATTTGGTGATTCTTGTGTGAGGTTAGGTTTAAAGAAACATGTGTTGTGGGATTTGGTCAACATCTGATAAAGAATAGATAGCTTGGGGAGAAAATAGCTTGTTATGGGGGAGAGGTTCTGTATCCAGATGAGACAACCTTCTAGATCTGTTAGGTCTCTTCTCATGTGTCACCAACTATCTGATACTGAAGCATTTGAGACAACCTAGCCTATGTCCGTACATTGCATCCTCTCCCTCCACTTGGAGTCCACCTCTCATTGTGGTGTTCAGAATGTTCTTGGTCTGGATGCTCTAACTCACAAACGCCACATGGAAGCATGGTGGGTAGCATTGTGTCAACTGCACTGACTCTCAACAGAGACTGCTGATCATTTTCCTCTTTTTTCACTTCCTGCAGAAACACCTTGTCCCCATTATGTTGTTTGCGAGCCCTGAACCCCCCACTGCAAATGTTTTGCTGCTGAGGCTGCTTAGTGGCCTAGGGCACATGCTTATAACTAACCTCTATATTTGATGTCTAGGGCATGAATCAGAGGACAGCATGTCTACACTGGCTGGAAGGCGGGGAATGAGACCAAAAATGATGATGCCCTTTGACTCCCAGCCACCCCAGCGTAAGTTAAAAGCCTCTCATTTCCCCTGTGCTGCCAGTCTACCCAGTCGTCCTGGGGAACGAATACGAATGATCTCTTTGACTTTACGTGATCCTGACACAAAGGATGACCCGCTGAAGCTTCGGCACCTTGAGCAGGAAATACCAAACACTTTCATATTTTGCAATTAACATTATTCTTGAGATAAATAAGCTAAAAAGCCAACTACCCCAGTCTCCCAGGAAAAGAGAAGTAACCAATCCCCCTAACAGTATGCACAGCATCTCTACAGGAGGGATGGAGAAGCATCCTTCCAGGCTGGAGCTGAGGATAGCCAGATATCACAGTGTTCCTTAGACTTCCTGATACACATTCAATGTTGATGGGCACCTGTCATTTTTTTAATTAATGGACTTTATATTTTAGAGGATTTTTAAGTTTATAGAACGGAGTTTTTAAAACAAAATTTTTCAACCTTATTTGACCATGCCTCACTTTGATAGGCATAAAAGTTACCTGGCCTCCTTTAATAATATTTGAAATTCAAACTAAATTAAATATCATGATTGAAAACCAAAAAACAATGAATAAACAAACCAATTCTTTTGTTCAAACTACTATGTCTTCTCCCTTGTCACTGTTTTCAAGGTAGGGAAGCTGTTCAGACTGGCTAGCACGGTGGGGCTTTCGGGTAAGAGTCCCCTGTGCCATCCTACGGTGAAAAAGCCACCTGCCTACTGATAGCAAGTTTTTTAAGTTCTATACCAGAAGTATTTGCTGTAAGCTGAACAGATGCCCAGTAAGACTTAACTCTGTTAGGTACCTAGATTCAAATCCTGAAAGCATCCACTAGATCACTTTTCAGTTTAACCTAAATGAGGTTTTGAATTTTTTATTCATTTCTTAAGATGTCCAATTTCAGAACTCTCGGCCACCTCTCTGTCGACAAGTGGCAGAGATTTAAATAATCACAGATACCCTACACCCAAAGAAGTGAACCCTGACCCCCTGGAAACTGGTGAAACACCCAGGTGTGTAAATGCATACACACGCACTGTCACACTCACTGTGCACAGATATGTAGGCACTAGATTCTAAAAGTCAGCTTTGAAAGAGAAAGGGCTGATTCATTAGTAGGTCATTTCTGCACTAGGAACCGTGATGAAAAAAGAAAGGCCTGACCTTAGAAGCATGCAGGGAAAAACATGGTTTTCCTCTGATAAGAGGTACCCTGGCTGGGGTCAGGTCTAAAAACATAAGTGTCTGAAGAGAGTAAATCCATTCCAGTTGTTTGATGTATAGCAAGATGGTAACTTGACTGCTTGTTTGCTTTGTGTAAGATTTTAGTTTTTACCTGAACTGGCTTATTTTTAAATGTTAAGGAGAAAAGATATGTTGTACCGGTTGGTATCAGTTCTTTTTTTCTCTTTTTCTTTTTTGGGGGCTGGGCAAGGAGTACACATAAATAAACAGTATTATTTAATTTGTGCCTCAATAGTTGGGCGAGTGAGTGGAATCTTTAATTCAAGAATCTGAAACCAGGTATTCCGATACACTTGTGACCTTCAGGTTTTGAGATCTCCTTTTCCACACGTGGCTCCAGTCCTTTTTCTCAAGCTGGGGGTTCCCTGGAGTCCGTCCCACTGTCCACCTGCCTGGCCTTCAGCAGCTGAGCGCTGCTGGGAAGGAACTTGCTAGCACTGGCTGAGGTTCAGTCAGCCTTGTACAAGGCTTTGCGCAGAAGCCCAGGACCCAGGCAGCTGACAGCCAGTGACTGCCAAGCGTATTCTAGGGAGCTGCTTTCACATTGTCTTCTTTTTTATTTACCCAATTTGGAAAGACTAGAAATGCCTTTAAAAAGATAAAGTCACTTTTATTTTTCTGTGCTAGAGTCCTGCATACCTAGAATGCTTTTCAGGTTGTATTTCCTAGGTAAAAGTCAGGAGGCTTCTTCTGCTCCCCCTGGCCTTAATTCTAGAAAATACTGATGCTGAAGCTCCCCACTTCAGAAGACCACCTCTCTTCCCTTAAAGGAGATGCTGACTCCCAGACTGCCCTGAACCTCCTCTGCCAACTTTTCCAAGTTGTGTTTTATTCCAAAGGACCACCTGAGCCTTCTGTCTCTGAGTGCAGGGAAAGCCCCTGTTTTGTTCCCCAGGCCTGAAGGAGGGAAGGAAGGGGCAGTGATGTTCCAGGGCCCTTGGTTGGTTGTGCCCACCTGCCTGTCTGACAAGTGGCCAGGGCAGGAAATAACTGGAGAATAAAAGCGTCTAGGATTTTTCTTCACCAGGCCCCACAGACATCTAGGGAGATCCTTGGTGACAGAGACATTTAATAGACTCCAAAGGCTATGAAGTTTTATCACAGTTTGTGATGCCCTTTCTTAGAGGGAAAAAAAAGGTCCCCTGTGTTCCTAGTCAGCCCCACCTCTTTGCCTCTTTGATGGGTTTAGAGCTGTCCATGTTGGTCTTAAACATTCTGTTTCTAGAACTACTCTAAGGGAGTACCTAAGAGAAGCTTATTCCCCAACTGGGCTTCTGATTTTGTTTGTTTGCATCTCTAGGATTGATAATGAAGCCTCATTAAAGAAGTGTTTTGTCTTCATAGAAAGTTGTATATGAAATATCTGTGTGGAAATTTGGATTCGTTAACAAAATGCAGCAAATTTAATTCCTTAGCCATTGTGGGAAGGAAGGAGGCAATTAGGAAAGATCCATTTATATTTTAAAATGTGAATGGATGTGGCTGAGCTCCCAGACTAGAAGCAGTAAGAGATGGTGCCATAG
The DNA here is from genome assembly GCF_964656455.1 of Halichoerus grypus. NCBI lineage: Eukaryota > Metazoa > Chordata > Mammalia > Carnivora > Phocidae > Halichoerus > Halichoerus grypus. The sequence goes on along the minus strand of NC_135719.1, from coordinate 42,016,886 downwards.
GCCTGTGTTTCATGCTTTTCCTACTGGACAGGAGTTCAGTCTGTTTGTGTCCCTTTTAAGATGTGAAAAACTGATTAAACAGCTACTCATCCATTCAGCTTAAATACCTATTGCATGCTTCACTCAACAATAAGAAAAAACAACATATTAGGAATATACTTGAAGGAAAAGAAACTTCTATTTTTTTAGCAGGAGAAAAAATGAAGGAAACCTAAACCATCATTTGTTTGCTTATGGATTTATATTTTGTGACATACTCAAATAGATACTTTTAATAACTCGTGTAATCCATGTTTATTGGGAAATACAGATAAACCAAAAGAAGTTTTTTTTTTAACTCCTGACCATGCCTCCCTACAAGATAATCCCATTAACATTTTAGTGCATATTCCTCAGAGGTTTTTTCTGTGTGTCTATATCTATATATATATAGAGAGAGAGAGAGATACATGCATAGGAGCGTGTTGATTTAAAAAAATAAATGTGAAATCCATGGCTACTTGTTCCCATGCATCCAGCAGCCACCCAGAAGCCAAGGGAATGGTCGTGCTGCACTGGAGGGGCGGGGGGGGCTTTGCTCTTGAACTGTGACTTGTGTATGTCCGTGCAAGCATGTTAAGCACTTCTCTGTCTTGTGTTCATCCACAGCTGTGATTAGTGCCCATCCCATCCATCCCCTCGATAACCCTCACCATCATTTCCACTCCAGCAGCCTCGCTTCTCCAGCTCGCAGTCATCTCTACCACCCGGGCAGCCCGTGGCCCGTTGGCACATCCCTGTCCCTTTCAGACAGGGCCAATTCCACAGGTGAGAGATGAGGCCCGAGCCCCAGGTGGAAAGCATTCCAAGAGTTGGCAAGCTGAAATGGGAAGGACTTGCCCTGCTTAGAAGGATTTGAAATTTTTCTGTGTTGTTTATGTATCATAACATTTCTGTTAATGACTCAAATTTATTTCTGTAAAATTCACCCCCCATTTTTTTCTCCCAAAGTTGATAAGTGCTCAGTGCAAGGTGTCCCTTTTAGTAAAAACACAATAACTCTAATCACATAACCATGTCTTGTTTCATCAAGTTGCATCTTGATTCAGTCTTATTTTCAGTTTGTTTATTTCTTAATCTTCTAATCTGAACAGAAAACTCATTTGGGATGATTTTCAGACACTAGACTTGGCCTCCGCCTCGCAGTTACTCTGTGGCTGGGAGGGTCTGTAGGGCAGCTGTAAGATAATTCTCATATTAGATCTTACACATACTTCTGCTGTGGCCCGAAGTAAGAGATGCATCCAGGGGCAGCGGGGCCAGTGGCCACATTGAATTTTGTGTACGTTGTAAACCTCACGTTGCATGGAGGATTATTGACATTAGAAGGGGCTGCACAGTCATGAATCATTTCTAAAAAACAGATTGGAAGTGAGCCTAAAAATCTGCAGTTCATTTAAAGAAATACATTGCCAGGCAAACATGTACCAGTTTGGAAATCTTAAGAAATAGCATTATCAAAACAGTTTTAAGGAGGAAATAATGAAGGTGAGGAGACAGTAAATGGAACAAATACTGTTGTTCCTCATTAAATGAAAATTAACTTCCATCTTCTCAGTGTTAGGTGCAAATCTAGTAACTTCTCACATGTACAATACGTTCTTTTTCCGTCATTCGAATCGTGTCTGTTAATAGTTATGACGTTACTAGTAGAATTAAATTTTGCTCATTCTGGAAAATAAGGAAATTTCAAGTGAATTCCATTTTAAAAGCACCTCAAAACCTCGTGCTAGAAGTTTGGGTTGCTAATAACATTCCCCCTCTCCTAAGTTTTGATCAATTTGAAACATACCCAAAACATCAAATGAAGATCAAAACTTTATTAAGGGATGCCTACTAACTCCCAAAGTTACCTCTCCCAAACCTTTACTTGGTTTGGAGAAAGCCACTTAAACTCATGTCCAAAATGGACGTTCCTGCTCTCTCCCTCCAGATCCAGGTTTGGGGCCCCCTACCTTAGGGAAAGACAGTCTACTGACAGCTGTCTGGAGAACCAAACTCTGCTTTGCAGACCTAGTCTCAGATAGAACAGGGACCAGAAAGCAGCCTTCCAAATCTGCTCTTAGAAAGCAGTTTTGGTGTCCTGACTCTGTTTCCCTGTTTTTAAGGCAGAAGAATCCCACCCACTAGGATGTGGGCCTGCCCGAGTGCATGGCAGGCTCTTCCTAGTCAGATTAGCCCCCCCTCCTCCTTCCTCTCAGACCAGGAGGGTATTGAAGGTTGGCAAGGAGCAGAGCAGCCCCCACCCAGCCTGACCCAAGTGGTCCAGTGTTGCTAAAAGGTCCTTTCTCTGTGGACTTGGGCAGACAGTGAAGAGAGGGAAAAGTCATGATTTGTATCACTACAGGGTTCGTCACTTTAATGACCAGAGGGGATAAAGAAGGTAAACTAACGGCAGGGAAAGTCACTGAAGACAGATTGGAAACTTAGAGCAAGTATCTAAATTCTTGATGACCCAAATTCTCTCACTGTTGTATTTTCCTGGGTTTCTGGAGCTCAGTGCTGCTGAACATTTGGGCTAAGCATGACTGGGACTTGGCCAGGGCAGTCCCTGCTCTTGAGAGCCACCACTTGACTTAGGAAGGGCACTTTCTACTTGTCCAGGCCCTCGGCCACTGTGAACTTTATGTATCTTAAACCCTGAGAGGCAAGTCATCAGGAAGTAGGCCCCTGAGCAAAGCAGAAATTTTAATGACAGCGTAGTTTTCCTTGTGGGCCAGCACCACGCCCTTCGCTGGGCGTAGAACATGCCCGGTGCTCTCTGCAGTTACACGGCAAGGCGGCCCTGGTGTGTGGCTGCAGGCCAGGGCTCTGACTCCTGTAGGCAGCCCTATTCTCCTTTTTTACATTTCCCCCATCTCTTTGACCCTCAGAAGCGAATACACCAAAGTCAGGCACTGAGGCGGCCAGGGCAGGCCTGCGTGCCCAGAGCTGACCTAACCCGTCTACCAATACCGGCTGGCATGGTCCAGGCTGGAGTCTGCTTCTCCTACCCCCTGCTACGCTCCCTAACCAGCTTCTCCCCAGCCCAGGATCACACGGAATAGGGCCAGCAGCTCCCCAGCTGTGGTCATGGCTGGCGTAAGCAAGCACAAGTTAGCTTGTTAGCTTGTGCTGGCGTAAGCAAGCACAAGTTAGCAAGGTCCTCAGTGCACCTCTTGAGAGGGTGAGAAGCGACGTAGGTCTGGTAGGGTTATCACAGCCAGGCTTTCCACCCTGGGGGAAGGTGTGTGAGTCCCTCAGCCCGGGGACCCAAGGTCTTTAAGCTAAGGGGTTAGCACTCATGACCGGCGTGACTCGTCTCCTGAGAGCCCAAGGGAATAGATTCAGTGATACCTCAGTGACAAAGGCAGGGAAAGAGGTTGGATTTCTACAGGCTGCTCATGCATTACTACCTAAAAGAGTTTATTTTCCTTTTTGAAGTGCAAGACTCTAGGAGTCAGGGGAGGCCCTCCTTCTGGCTGCCTGGTGCAGCCTATTTGCGCTGAGCGGGTGTCTCCAGGCCCATCCTCAGGAGAGGGATGTTGGTCTGCACCAACTCCCAGTGTTTGGAAGGGCTTTCTCGTTCGGTCTCCCTGGGTCTGGGTGCTGCTTCTGCCCCCACAGGGTCAGGGGACAGGTGGTATTGGAAATGCAAGGGCCGTATAATGGGGTAGTTCCAAGCATGGGCTTAGGAATCAGGGTGCAGGGATTCGGATTCCTGCCCTCGCCGTTCTTACTGTGTCCTTGAGCGCTGCCTAACCTCCCGGCACCTTCTGAGCTACTCTGAGCATAGAATGAGCTAATGAATATAAAGCACACAGCATAGTGGCTGGCTCAGAGTAAGCACTCAGTAATTTACAGGGAAAAGAACCTTATCAATTATTCAGGTCCTGTGTTCAGCACATTTCATACATCTTCTCAGTCCTCACTGAATTATGTTGTTCTCCCTGTTTTGTAGGTGAAGAAGCAGACTCAGATTCAGTGACTGCCAAGTTCACCCAGCTAGTATGCCAGGATTATAGTCCAGGTTTATCTGACTCCAAACCCAGTGTTTTGTCTATCCCACCATGCTGCCTTCTGGAACAACTCTAACCCCTCCTCACATATTTGGAGATTGTCATGTTCTTCCTTAGTCGTCCCCTTCTCCAGGCTGATCTTCCCCTATTTTTTTTCTCTGGACCCAAACACCCTTCATATGGCATGCTCTTAAAGCTGTTTTCAGACCTCTGGACTATTTGGTTGTCCAGGTCTCCCTTGAGCTGTGGGGCTGTTGTTCTGCTGAGGCTGTACACAGTCCCCAAGGGCATGCAGGGCCCGTGGCATTGCTTCCCCTGTAGTAACCGCCAGGCCTCGTGGGCAGATCTGGTACTTGTCAGGTGGACATGTTATCTATGACAGGCCAGTTTCTAAGACCATCCATCAGTCAGTGAGTGATGTTTTTAATCTTCTTTAATGCTTACATCTTAATAGACAATAGTCTCAGGAATCTTTATGTGTACTCCCTAGTAAATACTTACAAGAACGTTGTAAAATTGTGACCACTTAGCTGTGTGGCAAGAACATTTCAGCAGAGCAGCTGGTTGGCAAAGTTGTTTGGGACTCCTTTAGATTAGTGCACTCTTACCTAGCCTTGACAGTGGTGCTAATCCATGTTGCCTTGGACTAGCACTGATCCTGAGTGCTTATTGAGCTGGTTTCAGGGGCCCTTAGAAGTAGCCAGAACCCTGGTATGTGCGTGTGTTTAATGGTAGAAGAAATGCTAACATTTAGACTTTCCTGCTGTAGAATCCGTTCGAAATACCCCCAGCACTGACACCATGCCAGCCTCCTCGTCTCAAACATGCTGTACTGATCACCAGGATCCTGAAGGTGCTACCAGTTCCTCTTACTTGGCCAGCTCCCAAGAGGAAGATTCAGGCCAGAGTCTTCCTACAGCCCACGTGCGCCCTTCCCACCCATTGAAGAGCTTTGCTGTGCCGGCAGTCCCGCCCCCAGGCCCTCCCACCTATGACCCCGCGCTGCCAAGCACACCATTACTCTCCCAGCAAGGTGAGTGAGGACAGCAGCACCACTGGTGGGAACCTTTGGCTCTGGCTTGTGGCACAAGTCACCTCTTCTTTGAAAATAGCATATATCTTCCAAGCTTATCCTAGCAGTTTAGAATAGCTGGAATTCGTTGCCCTGCTCAGGAAGTATATGGGCTCCCCTCCTTGGGGAATGCATATGAACCAGAGAATAATATGGTGGGGAGTGAGGGCTGACTTTTTGAATCGTGTTTTGGGTGCAGAATGCTTGGTAGTAAAATCCAGTGACTATGGGTGTGGGCAACAGATCTAGTCCACTTAGCCTCCCAAAAATGCCTCCCTCTGTAGGGTTACTACAAGCTAGGGAAGGATCAGGGAGGACAAGACATGGAAGTAAGGGGCCCTTCAGATGGGACGGAAGTCTATTCCTCAAGTTCACATGACCCAACAAAGTCCCTAACCTGAAAGGCGTGTTTTTCCACTTCTCCCCATCTGTTATGATGGTCTGTTTTAGGGTAAGTCAGTGGTTTTCAAGCTTTTTGGTCTCAGGACGCCTTTATACTCTTAAAAGCTATTGAGACCATGAAGGAGCTTTTCTTTACATGGGCTAGATCTACCAATAGTTCGTGTATTAGAAATTAAAATGGAGAAAATTTTAAGCTATTTTATTAACTCATTTAAAAATAGCAAATCTATCATGTAAAGATAAATAGCGTATTTTTATGAAAAATAACTTTTCAAAACAAAGATATAGAGAGAAGACTGACATTGTCTTGTATTTTTACAAATCTCTGTAATGTCTGGCTTAATAGAAGGGAGCTGGATTCTCATACCTGCTTTTGCATTCAGTCTGTTGCAATATGTTATTTTGGTTGAAGTGTAAGAAGAAAACCTGGCCTCACAGATATGAAGTTGGAAAAAGGAAGAGTATTTTTGTAACTTTTCAGAGAACTGGATATTCTTTTTTTGATACTGTAGCAAAACACAAGAAGTTGTAGTTTCTTATAGGTTTGTTTGTAACATAATGTAACCATATCCATGAACTGTTTGTACTCTGTTCCATTAAAATCCATCTATCTTGTACTTTGAATGCATGATATCAGACATCACACATTGGTCATTTGGAAAATATTGGTTCATTAAGTTATACAGGTCCTCCAAATCTTAACACAGTTCATTATACAATATCTAAAAATACATTTATTAATATCACCAAAGTCTGTAAGTATTGGGAGGCTCTCAAGCTCTTGGTGGCAGATACAAGTTTTCAACATTCTAATTTTCATTTGAAACTTAAATTTTATCATTGGCAATAAAAACCCTCCATTGTTTTTCTTGAAGTGACTGGCTTACTTTATTTACTTTCTAGAAAATGTCTGTCAAATGCTCAAGTCTGAATAACTGGTTTGGCTGTCAGTCTTTCTTTGGACTAATGGTGTTTCATGACAAAAGCCACAGTTCCGCTTGTAACTCAAGCTGTCACAGATGCCCTGAGCTTCAGCCAGCCACCGTCCTGTAGTGTACAGAAGTACTTTATGCATACTTTCCATTTTGTCACATAGAATAAAGGATGTGTAATCAAGGTTGAGATTTCGTAAAATAATTTTTACTAGTTCGTTAAGGATGATCTTAAGTTAAACTAGCTTTTTTTTTTTTTTAATTGCAAGGCATGTCCGTGAATGACTTTATATTTTGCTACCACTGCCTTAATTTATGCTGAGGCTCCAGCAGTTTTACCCACTGTTGCTTTTATACCATCAGCGCAGAGGCAAAAATATCTTACTGTTATGAAAAGAGTTTTGACCTTCTAGTTTTCTAAAGCCAAATGGAATAGTTTCTCTGGCCTCTGAGAGGCCCCACTTTCTCCCGCCTTCCATCTAGTGCGTTGCCTTTTCAGAGCAGGATCTGTGCACTGGGTCTGGGTGCATCCCTCACCCTGAAGCAGCATTTGGACCTTAGTTGCCTTCGTGAGATCTGCGGGAGCAGGCTCGGCCGCACACCTAATGGTGCCCTCTCCCCCGCAGCTCTGAACCATCACATTCACTCGGTGAAGACGGCCTCCATTGGGACTTTAGGAAGGAGCCGGCCTCCTATGCCAGTGGTGGTGCCCAGTGCCCCTGACGTGCAGGAGACCACAAGGATGCTGGAAGACTCTGAGAGTGTAAGTTCCTGGGCCATCAGCCCAGCCAGGATGTCTGGGTGTGTGTCCCACAGCCTGCGAGCGTTCGGGTCACACTGATCTTGTGTGCCGGCCCAGAAGTGTGAAGCAGATGTGCTCGTTCATTGAGCAGACATACCTGAGCATCTCCTCTGAGCCAGGAACGGTGCTGAGGGCTTATGTGCTTTCTCTTTCCCCTAGAGCTACGAACCAGATGAGCTGACCAAAGAGATGGCCCACCTGGAAGGACTAATGAAGGACCTAAACGCCATCACGACAGCATGAGACCTTCCCCAGGACCTGACTGCAGACCTGGGTCTAGAAGTCTTGGGACAGAGCCTGGAAAGCAAGGATTGTACAGAGCACGCGAGGACAGCACTTGAGAACACAGAGCGAGCGAGCCGACCAGCCGGCGCCCCTGCGTGGGGCCGGCTCCAGGCATGGCCACCTGCCTTCTCCTGGTCAGCCTGGAAGGAGCCCATGTCAAGGCGGCTTCCCTTTGCCTGCTGATACCCTGCAGGACTGGGCACCATGGGCCAAAATTTTGTGTCCGGGGAAGAGGCAAGAAGTGCACCCTACATTTCACTTTGTGGCCAGGCTGTGTCTTCGTGCTGCGACTGCATCGCCTTTATGGAGTGTAGACATTGGCATTTACGTACAATTTTATTTGTGTCCTACTTTATTTTACCTTCGAAAGGAAAACACTATCAAAAACCAAGGGAGTCCATGGTGTTCTCCACAAGTGGTTGACATTTGACTACTTGTTTGAATTCTGTATGGAAAGTCATTGACAGTGTGGGTTGTCCCAGGGGTTGGCTTGTTTTTTGTTTTTATTTTTGAATTCTGAGTCATTGCATCCTCTACCAGCTGTTAATCCATCACTTTGAGGGGGGAGGAAATGTTGCATTGCTGTTTGTAAGCTTTTTTATTATTTTTTTATTATAATTATTAAAGGCCTGACTTTCTCCTCTCATCACTGTGAGATCACAGATCTATTTGAATGAAATGTAACATTGAAAAGACTTGTTTGTTGCTTTCTGTGCAGTTTCAAAGTATTGGGGTGGGGGTGGGCTGGGAGGTTGGGAATAGGAAGTGGAGGGGCTGCTGAGGTCTGTGAATGTTTCAGTCGTCGTGCTTTCTTCCAGAAGCCTGCAGAGAACGGAAGCATCTTCTTTTTCGTCCTGTCCTGGCATGTCCATTTCTATTGTCACTAAGTTGCAACTGGACTTTCATTTGGATCTAGTTAAAAAATTCTTCTGTGCAATAGGTGAGTTCGAGGACTTAGCTGCCCTGATGTCTGGGTCTCATCCTGGTGAGGACGTCCATGCTGATGAGCCAGTGCCCAGGCGAGAGCCCGAGCCGTTCCTGGAGAATCGGGGCAAGATGGAGCCCTTGCCCGCTGTTACCGTGTGTTCCCTGGGCGACGCGGGAGGTGAAGGAAGGAACTTGGTTTCCTCACAGGACTCCTTGCTTCTCTCTAGTCCCTGTCCTTAGCCAGTCTGGTTCTCTCTGCCCTGTTCCAGAGCCCCGTAGGGAAGGCATTCACAAGGACGAGGCGGGCAGAGGCTGCGGCAGCCCTGAGGCTCTCCGCTTCTTTCTGAACATTGTTCTGGAGGTAGCAGGGGACGGGGACAGCAGAAAGGGACAGCAGAGGTGGCTGCCGCCTCTTCCATCCCAGCAGCTCAGCGAAGCCCCTGATTAGAATGGAGTAGCAGGGGGCTCCTGAAATATGCTGAGAGGCCCTTTGCCTTTGCAAACAGCCCTTACGTTCTTTGTCTTAAAAAGGTAAGGAGCTGAGGTGGGTTTTTTAAATACTGCAAATGGGAACAAAATCCAGGACTGACCGTCAAGCATCTTCCCCGGCTCCCCGCCACTCCCCAGAAGACAGTGCGGAAGGCAGTTAGAAGGCACGTCAGGCTTTGGTTCTGTGGCAGGAAGAGGTGAGCTGCTGAGACCGCGGGTGGGTACCCAGCCCACCAGCCCGGGCGCCCTGGGCTCTGCCCTGGCCCCGCAGGCACCCCACTTGCCTTTGTACATTTGTTATTTCCCCTCTTGAGATCTTCACACGTATTTGCTGTTGTAGAAGACGAACTCTTTGTATTTATTATTTTGGGGGCAATGAGAAGTGCAATGCCGGAAGTCCTGCTGCCATGCTAGCTGGTCACAGAGGATCGTGCCAGGCGGGGTTCTGGAAAACCAGTGCACTTAAACTGATCCTGAGGAGAGCACTCAGAGCACCCTGGACACCAGGAGGGCTAGATCCCCAGAAGCTGTCTTACCTTTTGCCCAAAGAAACGTGCTCGGTATTCAGGGCGCTCCCTCCCGTGAACCCTGACACTTGTGTTACCTCAGGGCCTCGGCACCTGGATACTGCCGCAGAACGGGGGCGGGGAGGGGGGCCTATTTTTAAATAAAATAACTGTTCAAAGTTGGGGGATTTTTTAAAATTAAGAAAAAGGAAAGCTATTCTGTATTGCACCTTTTCACAATTTAATACATTTTCTTACATTTTCCTGTGATTTTTGAAATTAAACCATTGTGTGTCTTGTAACGTCCTAGTTGAGCGGCTGCTCAGCAGCTTCCTCCAGGAGGATTTGGAACAAACGTGTCTGCTGCCTTGTTGTCTGCTGGAGGGGGGCCTGGGGGGCTGCTGGGGACTAGTTTCTGTACACACTTGTTTGGCCTTTTCTGTAGTTGATGCTGTAAACTCTATGGCTTTTTAAAAAAACAATTTCATGTTTTTATTTAGTATTGGAAATCCAATACACTTTTTTAATCCAATCAAACTCCTGTGTGGTCAAAGAGTTTTTTTCCTTTAAGAAAACAAGAGCTTTGGGGTCCCTGGTTCCCGGCCTCAACATGACCTCCCTGTTGCCCTCACAATCTTGAAGGCAGGAGTTCTGAGGGGCCCCCAGGGCGGTGTGGCAGGTGAGCCAGGACACAGCAGGCTGCGGCCGGGTTGTCTGCCAGCCCTGAAGATGAGTCCTGTCCCCGTCCCCCACCCTACCATTGCTGCCTTGCAGGGACTGAGCAGCCTGAGGAATGGAAGGTGGAAAGAGCCAAGGGACCCTGGCAGAGGAGTGCAGTCGCTCCTGGAAGGTGCGTAGGCCAAGTCCCCGATGTGGTAGCATCCTGGCCCCAGTTCGATCTTCCGACAGTCGTGCCGAACTGGGCCTTCCACTCCCGGGCCCGTCTCTCCCGGGGGTGACGTGTGGAGCAGGTCTACCCCGAGCCCCGCCTTTGCCAGGCTGCCTCACTTTCTGTCCGCCTGCACTCTGTGTCTTAGCTTGGGCTGCTGTAACAAAAATACCATAGCCTGGGTATTGCTGTGATTGCTCACAGTTCTGGAAGCTGGGAAGTCCAAGCTCAAAGTAGCAGCAGATCTGGCATCTGGTGAGGACCTGCCTCCCGGTTCAGAGATGCCATCTCCTTGCTGTGGCCTCACATGGCCAGAGAGATCTCTGGGGGCAATTTTCTAAGAGCACTGATCCCATTCACGGGGGCTCCATGTTTGTGACCTGATCACCTCCCAAAGGCCCCCCCTTCCAATACCATCCCACTGGGAATTAGGATTTCAACATGTGAATTTGGGGGTACAAACATTTAGTCCGTAACGCCGTGAGATTTCTCACGGTATCTGAGGGTCTAGGCTTGGAATATGGTGAGCACAGCAGCCGCAGGCCCTCCGCTGCATGAACTGGCAGTCGGGTGGGGGCGTGGAGCCCCGCGTCCTTACCGACGGCTCCCTCAGCCCCAGCAGATGTCTGCTCTGCTGCCGAGTGGACCTCGTGAAGCCCAGCTCGCAACATTCCCGTTAGTGGCCTCAGGATGGAGTCTGAGCTCTCCAGGCCGAGACCCCCAGCACCGGGGGCACCCAGCGTTCTACCACAGAAAGCGGTGAAAGAGGCATCACAGACACTGCGCATGGACCCCCGCCCACCCACCGTGCCTGTTCCAACAGCCCCCAGGGCGCGCCCTCCTCTGTGTCCACAGATGGAGCTCCTGGCACGTTTCAGAGTGATTTATCAGTTTGAGTCTTTTCCCACTGGACTGTGGCTTGGTGGGGACATTTTAATTCCTCCTCTCCAAACGCCTAATGCCGGGGCAGTTTCAGACAACAGCAGATGCTTGTCTCCTTGATGGATGGACAGACAGTCATGAGGGCTCAGGGCCCGGAGCATGTTGGAAGGTTTGCACACAAATCCCACCCCAGCCCTCCTTTGGAGGCATCCTAATAGGTCTCTCTCGTTACTGTGCCAGGACCCTCCCATTCCAGCAGCCATGGCCCTTTGGTATCCTGGGCTGAACTTGAATGATAACAAAGACCTGTGTGCCTGGCAGTCCTAAGAAATGATGCAGATGCCACAGTGACCAACTCGGTGCTGGGAACTAGGGCAAGGATGTCCTCCAGATTGGTTCTAGACGAACATTATGAACAAGGCTCTTTCCCCAATCCATCCGCCCCTGCCAATCTCAGCCATCTTCCCCATACCAGGGGTGTGGCATCATCAGGAGAGACTAGAGAACATCACTGAACACTCCATCAAGTAGATGGCGAAGTGGGCGTGGGCAGGGAGAAAGAAGCAGGGAGCCAAGAGGGGCCCCAGACAGCAGGTGCAACTCTTCACCTTGAGTTTCCAGCTACCGAAGGAGGAGGTTCACCGGGAGAGCTAGGAGAAGAGGTGGGAGAGACTAATTGAAGAAAAAGAATAACATTTTTCATAATCTTTAAAATATATAATGTTGAAAAAATGCTATTTAAAACTGCAATTACTCTCTAAGCAGAATGGATGCTGTTCATCTCAAGATGCTCTTTTACTCAAGTAGGAGAAACTTGATGGGTTTTGGAAATGAACAGATGGACCTGGAGCTGAGCTGAGAAGGGGTTAGAGGGCACTCGTGCTGCACTATAGAGTAAGAGGAATTCAGAATTTCCTGAAATAATGGGGGTGGGGGATGCTGGCAGCAGGTATGAGCAAGACAGTGACAGAGTGAGGGGCGAGGTGGGAAGGTCCCCCCAGTGGGAAATGGCTGCCCTTGAGGTGCCCAGAGGACTTTTTCAAATGGGAAGATCTGAGAGGTAATTTAAGGCTGCTCCTTGCACAACTAGAAACAAACCCCCTCTGACTCCCCAGATCTTGCACAACGTCCGCCATGTGCACAAGGCCTGGCTTCCCCCCAACAAGGAAAGGGACAGGTCGATCAATGCGGGGATGGACAGACCACAGATCTGGCATCTGGTGAGGGTGACCAGAAATGGGATTGGTTCACCAGAAACAGGGGCCCAGAGCCGGAAATGACTAAAAGAATGTTAACCGGAGAATTCACAGAAATCCAGGGGGCAGAGGGGAGGGCATGAGACCTTGCGCAGGTCAAGGAATGTGAAGGCCAGTCAGCTTTATTCAGATTTTAATAGGCAGGCAGACTTCTGCTGGTGTCTTGGTTGCCCACCCTCCATCCCAGTGCCCTGGAGCCGTGCCCCGCCGCCTGACGTAGGGACATATGCTACGGGCCTGTCTCTCGTTAATGGGTCTCCCTTCTTCTCTGGACCTGCTCCCCCGAAGGAGAAATCTGAGAGCCATTCTAAACTCTCCCCTCAACACCACAGCACACAGCTCAGCAAATCCTGCAGCTCTCTCTCAAGAGGCCCCCGAAATGGCTCCTCTTCGTTGTGTGTGGGGCAAACTCCTTGCTGACCCCCTGGCCTCTGCCTCACCAGCAGTCCAGCCTCCACACAGCTACGAGGGTGATTTTTCTAACTCAGATCTGGCCTCTCTCCCCTGCTTAGCACCCTGCAATCACTTCCCTGTCACCTGCCCTGCGGAAAAGAGACCAACTGGGCCCCATTTGCCTCTTGACATCTATTTGCAGTTTGCACTTACACCCTAAGCCATTATGTCTGACCTCTAGACCCTTCCCTTTGCCTCACGCTGTCACCCTACCGACCACCCTCATGACTGGCTTTCTCCGTCTAGTAAATTTCTATCCGTCTTTAAGGACCCAACCCAACCATCCGCTCCTCTGATTGTCCTTATTCATATTTCTGTCTTTTCCAATACGCTGTGAACTCCTCAAGGAAAACAATCATGCTAGTTTTTGGATTCTCTGTCCCAGTGCCTAGCACACTATAGGTGTTCACTGAATGAACTTAGCCAAGGAAGATGGACTTGAAGTTACCATGGCCCAGTGCTGGGGGGATTGGACAACATCCTAACTCATCCAGGGAGCATACACTCAGCCAGGTTTTGCAGAGGAGATAAGGCTGAGCTGAGTGTAGGAATTACTATGAGGCCATCTATCTGGAGTGGGGAGGAGCCACTGCAGAGCTGGGAAGCTGCTCACTTCCTGTGGCCATCAACATCCCTTGAAGAGAACAAGTTCCAGCCACTGTTCCTGCTGAGGAACGGGGGCCTCTAGGACTGTGTTCAGCCTGCTGTCATTGGGTTAAGCACTGGAGTCCCAGCAGGCCACAGCAGAGGATATGGAGGATGCACAGAGCTGGTGCTCTCCTCCCCAGAATCCCTGGAACACTGCAAGGGTGATTCTTGGCCCCATCAAGCTGGGTTTGGTTGGCCAGGTACCACAGGTGGGGGCGGGGGTCAGTCCTAGTGAGTTAAGAATAAGCCAGGTTCCTTTCATAAACTCAAAACCCGGGTCTTACTGAGAATTCTGGGCAGTTTTCTGAAAGAGGACAAGAAGAAAGATCTGCTGTTGAAGATAAAATGATGGATCGAACTCCCATAGACAAAGTTGCCTAGGACATGGCAGGAGAACCAGCTGATGAACATTCTAGACTAACACACAGAAGGGAAACTGGCTGGAACTGGAACCAAGGAGCTATGGGCAGGTGGTGTGAGAAGAGGGATATTTGGGGCCAGTCAGAAAAGGGTATTCCTCACCCAAGGATCTGGGAATCATTCACAGCTTCACAAATACCCCCAAGGCTCCACCTTGTGCCGGGCACCAAGGCTGCAGAATGAGTAAGACAGTCTCTGTTAACGTGTTCACAGTCTAGAGGGGAACACAGACATTTAACAGACAAATTACCATCCAGCACGAGTGCTGAGACCCAACAGAGTGATGATCTGGTAAAGCAAGGAAGGAATGTCCAACCCTGACTGCAGCATGTGGGGGTCACAGTCAGTCAACACTGAGGGTGGTGGGGAATTCACGAGAGAAAGGAACCAGAGTTTCTTCCAACCCTGCTTGCCCTAGATCTGCAGAGCAGGGAAAATTCAGATACTGGCTAAATTACAACAGGGGTGCTTTGAAATGATTCGCTCAAAAGAAAGTAAAGGATTTCCCTCACAGAGGACCAACAAACTGACCCCAAGTGGTAAATGAAAAGGGACACTGGTGCCTCCTGCCCTAAGGAAATCCTAACACCAGGAACCTGGAAAGTGGAAGAGGCTGGAGGGAGCCGGCTGACCCGGCCCATAGCCAGAGCTGACAGGGAAGGTTCCAGGCTGGAGGCGCCCAGGAGAAACCTGTCAGGATACCTGACTGGCACTGCTGTATTTAAAAAATAAGTAAAAATTGTCATCTCCCTTGAGAATTCGCTGAAGACTTTTGTGTCTATATTCATAAGGGATATAGGTATGTAGGGATTCTTTCTCACATTTTTTTAAAATCTGATTTCGCTTGTCAGTGTAATACTGGCCTCATAGAGTAAGGGAAGTGTTCCTTCCTCTTCTACTTTGAAGGATTGGTGTTAATTGTTTCGTAAACATTTGGTAGAATTCTCCAGTGAGGCCATCTGGTCCTGGACTGTTTTTTTATGGGAAGTTTTATTACTAACTTAATCTCTACTTGTTATAGATCTATTCAGATTCTCTCTCTTCTTGATTCAGTTTTGGTAGTTTGTGCGTTTCTAAGAATTTGCCCCATTTCTTGGGGTTATCTAATTTGTTGGCATACGGTTGTCCACAGTGTACCCCTGTTCCTTTCTTTTTCTTATAAGTCAGTAGTAATAGCCCCTCTTTCCTTCCTGTTAGTATTTTGAGTCTTCTCTCTCATCCTCTCTCTTGCTCTCTTCTTTGTTTGTTTGTTTATTTGGCAGCCCAGATTTTTTTTTTTTAATTTATTTATTTGACAGAGAGATAGAGAGCACAAGTAGGCAGAGCGGCAGGCAGAGGGGAAGGGGAGAAGCAGGCTCTCTGCTGAGCAGGGAGGCCGATGCGGGGCTTGATCCCAGGACCCTGGGATCATGACCTGAGCCGAAGGCAGCCACTTAACTGACTGAGCCACCCAGGCGCCCCAGCCCAGATTTTTTTAAAAAAATGCAAGTTGTAAGTTCATTTTCTTTGATACAGAATTAACAGTTAGTTTGATGCCCCAAATGAGGTAAGATTGTAACATTTGCATATGAAAACTTCCCTTGAAAAACTTAGTCAGATCTTTGTTAAAGTTATTGATTGTGAGATCAAAGAAATTACAACTCAAGTTTGTTCACAGAAATTAAAAAAAAAAAATTGTTACTTGGGACGTTCCAAAATGGCAATTCTATCCCAGAGTCATAATTACCAGGGGGAAATATACTCTCTCTGCTGAGAGTGTCAACAGCACGTTAATACTCTCTATATATTCTCTTTATACAAAGCATGTACCTTTTGCAAAGAGAGTGTGTATGTACCTATTATCTCATTTTTGGTACTGGACTCAAGTGCCTTATAGTCTCCAACATGGTCAGTTGTCAAACTGTCAAAATTTGTCAATTTTGTTGATCTTATCAAAGAAGCAACTTTTGGTTTTGCTGATTTTCTGTATCATTTTTCTATATTTATTTCTGCTCTAATCTTTATTATTTCCTTCCTTCTACTTGATTTGTTTAGTTTGCTTTTCTTTTCTGAATTTCCTAAGGTGAATGTTGAGGTTATTGATTTAAGGTCTTTTTTAAACTATAGTAGCTTATTTGCTATAAATTTCCCTCTGAGCACTGCTTTTGCTGCACCCTGTAAGTTTTGGTATGTTGTGTTTTTGTTTCCATTCATCTCAGTTTACTTTCTAATATTCCCTGTGATTTCTTCTTTGACCCTTTTGTTCTTTAGAAGTCTGTTGTTTAATTTTCATATAGTTGTAAATTTTGCAAAGTTCCTTCTATTATCAATTTCTAATTTCACTATATGGTCATCAGAGAACATACTTGGTATGATTTCAATTCTTTTAAAATTTATTGAGGCTTGTTTTCTGGCTAACGCATGGTCTTATCCTGAAGAATGTTCCATGGGCACTTGAGAAAAATATGTATTTTGCTGTTGTTAGGTGGGGTGTTCTAGATGCCTGTTAGATCTAGTTGGTTTATATTGTTGTTCAAATTTTTTATTTCCTTCCTGATTGTCTATCCAGTCATTTTACCCATTATTGCAAGTGGGGTATTGAAGTCTACAGCTATTGTTGTTGAGTTATCTATTTCTCCCTTCCATTATGTCAGGTTTGCTTCATGGATTTTGGGGCTCTGTTGTTAGGTGTATATGTGTTTTTAATTGTTAAATCTTCTTGGTAGATTGACACTTTTATCATTTTAAAACATTCCTTGTCTTTAGTACCAATTTTGTCTTAAAATATACTTTGATATTAGTATAGCCACTCCAGCTCCCTTTTGGCTAAAATTTGTATGATGTATCTTTTCACATCTTTTCAACTTATTTGTGTCTTTGGATATGAGATGTGTCTCTCATAGACAGCATAGGGTTGAATTTTATATATATATGTAATATATATTTAATATATTAAATAATATATCACAAATAGTATTGTACTAACATATAAATATATTAATACATATTAATTAATGCACTTAGAGTATACATTTTGATTAGATTATGTATTAATACATATCTATCAAAATTATATAGTTTTATTTTTCATTCTGCCAATTTCTGCTTTTTAATTAGAATATTTACTATTTATATTTATATAAGCGCTGATAAGGTAGGATTTATATCTGGCATTTTGCTGATTGTTTTCTATGGGTTTTTTTTTTTTTTGGTCCCTTTATTACTCTGCTACTACCTTCTTTTGTGTTAAGTAAATATTTTCTAATGTACCCTTTTAATTCCCTTGTCCAAAGTCACAAATCATACAAGAAAAATTTAGTAAGTTGAGCATCATCAAAACTGAAAATGTTTAGCGCTTGGGGCACTTGGGTAGCTCAGTCAGTTAAATGCCTGACTCTTGGTTTCGGTTCAGGTCATGATCTCTGGGTGGTGAGATCGAACCCCACTTCAGGCTCATGCTGGGCATGGATTCTCTCTCTCCCTCTCCCTCTGCCCCTCCTGCTCATGTTCCCTCTCTCTCTAAAATAAATAAATAAAGCTTAAAAAAAATGTTTACCATTTGAAAGACATGATTAAGAAAATGAAAAGGCAAGCCATAAACTGGGAGAAAATATTTACAAAACATATATATTATAAAGGGCTTGTGTTCTGAATATATTATTTATAATTCAATACTAAGAAAACAAATGACCCAACAAAAACCAATGGGTAAAAATTGGAATGGTTACTTGACCAAAGTACACATATGGATAGCAAATAAACACCTGAAAAGATGCTCAGCATCTTGAGTCATTATGGAAATGCAGATTAAAACCAGGAGTTAGCATTACACACCCTCTTGATGGTAAAAATAAAAGACCGACAATATCAAGTGTTGCAAGGACGTGCAGTCACCAGTACTCTCATAAAACTGCTGGTGGATGGGAAAGCAAACAGTATTCCAGCTCAAAAAATAATCTAGCAGTTTCTTATAAAGTTAACCATATACTTACCATATGACCTAACAGTGCCACTCCTCGATATTTTTTTTAAAGATTTTCTTATTTATTTGAAGGGGGAGTGAGTAGTGGGAGGGGCAGAGAGGAAAGGAGAGGCACGAGCAGATTCCAAGCTGAGTGCAAACCCAACTCGGGCTCCGGGCTCGATGTCACAACCTCAAGATCATGACCCGAGCTAAAACCGAGAGTCAGATGCTTACCTGAGACACCCAAGTGCCCCCACTCCTGGATATTTATTCAAGATAAATGAAAATCTATGTCACATGAAGACTTGAACATGGATGTTCATAGGAGCTTTATTCTGAATAACTGGAAACTGGAAACAACCCGTGTTCCACAGCTAGTGAAGGAGTAAGCGAACTGTGGCTTATCCAGAAAGGGAGTGTTGCTGTGCAGGATGCACGACAGTGACAGATCTTGAAAGCTTTAGACTAAATGACAGAAATCAGACACAAGAGACACATATTTTGTGATTCCATTTATATGAAATTCTAGAAAAAACAAAACTTTAGTGACAGGAAGACTGCCAGGGTCCAGGAGTGGGAGGACAGGGATTGACTGCAAAAGGACATGAGGGTTTGGAGGAGTGATGGAAATGTTCTCAATCTTAACTGTGGGGGGGTGGTTATAGGACTGTGTCCATGTGTCAAAACTCAGCCTCCATAAAACAAGTAGATACAGTTAGCAACCGCAACATAAAAACAAGGTACCAGGAATAAATCTAACAACATGTACAAACCATCATGAAGAAACCATAAAGCCATGTGAAAAATTTGGCAAAGGCAGTTAATGCCCAGCAAATATTCCATATGCTCCCTCAGGTTTCCATGCCTCCTTGGCAGTTACGTGGTGGCCAAGTGACAACAGACTATGAGAGGAAGTGAAGTGTGTCGCTGCTGGAGAGAAGTGGTTCATAATCACTCATCTCTTCCAGTTGTCTCTGCTCCTCCCACAGTGATCAGGGGACCAGGGGTTCCAGCTGACATCTGTGAGGAGAGTGGCTGCCCGGCCTGCAGAGGAATTTACTTGAGCTGGAGTAAATCTTCATTGTGTGAAACCATTGAAATTTGGAGCTTTTTCTGTTGGGGCAGTGAGTGCTAATTATCCCGACTAGTACCCCCCCACAAAAAAAATTTTAAAGAAGACCCAAGTGTGGGGAGAATTATACTCTGTTCATCCATAGGAATACAAATTTTAATAATAATATTTATGTAATTTCAAATGAGAAGTCCATTGAAGTCTTCATGCATCTTAACAAAGTGATTATACAATATATATGATAGTACAGAGAACCTAGAATAGCCAAGACATTCCTTAAGAGGGAGAAGGTGAGGACTAGCTCAACTAGACATCAACATACTATAGTGACTAAGACAGGGTACTATTTGAACAAGGATAGGCAAACTAATGGTACTGAACACAGAGTCTCAACAAAGACCCAGAGATGAAATATAAGTGACTTTGTAGATTAGTAGGAACAATTGGTTGTCCATATGAAGCAAAAATGAAATTGAATTCTGCCCTGATACCATACCAAAGTTAGGTCAGGTTAGGTTAAGCAACACTTCACATTTTTACAAATTAATATAGAAGAATATCTTTATAACATCAGAGGCAGATATGTTTCTTAAACCAGCAAAAAAGACACTAAAGAAATACTAGACATTTAAAAAAAAAATTGCTTAAACTGGACCTCACTAAAATGTAAAACTTCTGTTTATCAAAACTAAAAAAGGTACGACCCAGCAATTGCACTACTGGGTATTTACCCCAAAGATACAAATGTAGTGATCCAAAGGGGTACATGCACCCCGATGTTTATAGCAGCAATGTCCACAATAGCCAAACTGTGGAAAGGGCCAAGATGTCCATCGACAGATGAATGGATAAAGAAGTGGTATATATATACAATGGAATATTATGCAGCCATCAAAAGGAATGAGCTCTTGCCATTTGCAACGACATGGATAGAACTGGAGAGTGTTATGCTGAGCGAAATAAGTCAATCAGAGAAAGACATGTATCATATGACCTCACTGATACGAGGAATTCTTAATCTCAGGAAACAAACTGAGGGTTGCTGGAGTGGTGGGGGGTGGGAGGGATGGGGTGGCTGGATGATAGATATTGGGGAGGGTATGTGCTATGGTGAGCGCTGTGAATTGTGTAGGACTGTTGAATCACAGACCTGTACCTCTGAAACCAATAGTACATTATATGTTTAAAAAAAAAAAAAGTAGGAAGGGAAAAATGAAGGCAGCAAAATCGGAGAGGGAGATGAACCGTGAGAGAAACAAACTGAGGGCTTTAGAGGGGAGGGGGGAGGGGAGATTGGTTAGCTCGGTGATGGGTATTAAGGAGGGCACGTACTGCATGGAGCACTGGGTGTTATATGAAAACAATGGATCGTGGATCACAACATCAAAAACCAATGATGTAATGTATGGTGATATAACAATAAAATAAAATTAAAAAAAAAACTTAAAAAAAGTGAAAATAAAAGCCATAAACAGGAAGAAGATATTTGTAACATCTCATGAACAAAGAATGTGTTTCCCAAATAGATGTGTGTGCCTGTGTGTGTGTGTGTAAAACTGCTACAAATCAATAACAAAATAATAGGAAATCAGGCAAAATACATGAAAAAATATTTCTCTGAAGAGGAAATACGAATGGCAAATGAATATACGAGAAAACATTGAAACTTACTAGTAATTAGGGATTTGCACATTAAAACATAATCAGGTATCACTAGATTGGGAAAAATAACAAAGTCTGATGATTCTAATTATTGGCAAGAATGTGGAGCAAGAGTAACTCACACGCTGCAGGTGGGAGTATAAATTGTTAGAACTACTTAAAACAGTTTGGCATGATCTTGTAAAGCCAAGATTAATTCATCCTATGACTCAGTTATTCTGCAACTAGATACAGAGCCTAGAGATCTTTTAACGCATCTTTATCCAGAGCCACAAACAAGAACATTTCTAGTAGCAGTGTTTGTAATAACGGGAACTGGGACCAACTGAGAGAGCTATCATCTCCAGAAGAATGCCTATGAAAATGGGGGGCAAAGCATATATTGGAATGCGATACAGCAGTGAAAATGAGTTAACTATGCTCCGTGCATCAACAGGGTCTCAAAATTACAATATTGAACAAAACCAGCAAATCACTGGAGACTTCATAAGGCATGATACCACTTACCCAAAGCTCAGATTCTTACTAACGTACTTAGTGGTGGACAAAAGTGGAGCAGGCAGGAAAGATAGATAATTTGTAAAGAAATTGAAAACAAGAAAATGAACTGAAACTCGGTCTGCTTTTTATTATCCCCATACATCAACAATTCTGAGTATTATTATTATTATTTTTTTATTCATTTGACAGAGACACAGCGAGAGAGGGAACACAAGCAGAGGGAGGGGGAGAGGGAGAAGCAGGCCTCCCGCCGAGCAGGGAGCCCGACGCGGGGCTCGATCCCAGGACTCCGGGATCACGACCTGAGCCGAAGGCAGACGCCCAACGACTGAGCCACCCAGGCGCCCCAATTCTGAGTATTATTGATGAAATCCTCCTCCCTGCAAAGACAATTCCTTCCAATCCCCAACCCCCCAACCTTGGTAAGCAACTGAATATATGGTTTAGAGGCATTTTATTTCAGCAGTAAAAGTGTCAGGAAAGGTAAGGGAATGAGAGAATTAAAGTGCAGATGAGCGGTTTTCCTTGGATAGAAGGAGAGGGATACTGTTGGGGACCAGCACAGAGGCCTTCAGAGAAATTCCTTGTGCTCTGTTTTTTAAAATGGAGTGGTTGGTACATGGCTGCTTATCATATTTTTAATGTCTTATTTATGTACTTATTATGTATGTATTATGTGTTTATTTATATCTTCTTTGTGTATGAAATCTCTACCCTCAAGAGAAAGAAAGTTGGAGAAGCAGAATCAGCAGGGGGCAGGGCAGGGCTTGAGCCGAGGCTCTGTGGGGCACTGGAAGCTCCAAACTCCAGAAAGAATAAGAGGTGGCTCAGAGAAGGGTCAGAGAAGGATGAGGAGCCCAGGGACCCCAGCAGCAGGTGCCCAGGCTGAAGCTCAGGGGACTGGGGGCTTGAACGGAGGGAGAGGCCTTCCCCGCCAGGCCAGGGGAGCCAAGGGCATGGGTGAGGTTTCCAGGAAGTGTGTGCACAGTAAGAAGAGGGGGGCCAAGGGGCGGCCTGGAAGCACTCCCCTCCAGGACGAAGGAGAGCCCCTCGCGCTGAGGCTGGGCGGGGGGGGGGGGGGCAACCAGGTCAGCGGGGTCACACTGCCAGCGGGGAAGCTGCCCCTGGGTGCACAGGGAGGGCCGCTGATGACCTGGTCTGGGGCCGCGGGTGGCCAGGAGGCGGGGGCCAGATTGCAGTGGAGGACGAAGTGACTCGGAGGAAGGGACATGCGGGTGGGGAGCGTAGACGGCTCTCCAGAAGTTTGGCTGAGAAGATGACCATCAGCAGCTGGGAACAAACACAAAGTTGAGGGAGGGATTTTGTCAAACTTTTTCAAAGTTTTTGCACAAATGTCAGTCCGGCTTATCCCCAGGAAGGTGGAAAGGGTGCCTTCAGGCCTGCCCCCACCCCCTGCACTCGCAGCCCACCGCAAGGCACCGAAGCGTGGGGGCATTTTGGGGGGGGGCGCTGCCTGTCGCGGTGGGGAGGGAGTATTGGATCCCGACTTGTTCAGGATTGCCGGTACGTGGTGAGGATGACACAGAGGAGAAAGCAAACTGACAGTTTGTCATTTTTATTCTTGTTTTTAAATTCTTACAGACAACACGAGCTTTCTTGCCTGTCCCCGGCCGGGCTGCTCCTAGCGTCAGGCCCTTGGCATGGCACCAGTGGAGAGGGGCAGGCGGGGCGTCCCCAGGAGCCGCGTGCATCCTGGTCCCTTCACGTTCTAGCAGCCTGGTCGGGGGCAAGTTCCTCGCCCGGCCGCGTCCGTGCCCTTTGGCTCACTGAAGCTGAGGTGAACTCTGACCAGTCAGGGCGGTGTGGGGAGAGGGAGAGAGGGGGAAGCACCCAGCGCCTGGCACAGTGGGTACTTACTGTCCTTTTGGAGTCAAGGAACAGAAGTGACTGGTGTTGCCCGCCCGCCCCCCCAGCCCCCAGGGGAGGAGCAAGGCCCAGTGCAGGTACCTGGGGGATTTGTCCTGGATGCGCAGGGCTGGTGGGTGCGGGTGACTATCCTTGGGGCCACCCAGGTGCACCTCTGCCCCGCGAGGTTTGGCTGGACTAAATCAGTGACTGTTGGAAAAGGCTTCCCCGTAGCCTCAAAGGCCAGGCCCGCGGGCCACCTCCGCCCTCCCCGCCGGTCCCTGAGGAGCCACGCTGCCTGGGCCGCAGGGGGCAGTTGTCATGGGGACGCAGGGCCTGCCGAGCTGCCTCCTTAGCAACGGGACTCGGAGGCTGGTTCCCATGGAAACAGCATCCACTCGGCCATCAGTGATGAGGACCGGGTTCCCTGCCCTTTTCGGAGGACTTCCCCTCCTCCCTCAGGGGGCCGCACGGCAGGCAGTCCCCGCGCGCAGAGCCGGGAGCCCCGGGGACTTCGCTGTTCCAGCCGCCGATGGCTGCCTCTCCCCCATCTGGCCAGGTTGCGGGGCTGGGGGTGACCCCCTGCAGCCCCGGGGGGAGCGAGGGCAGCCGTCTGAAGGCTTCACAGAGGGTCTGGGGGCCAAGCCCGGGGCCCCACCCCAGCCCGTCAGGAGGGAATGGGCGCCCCACCTCCTAACAGCGAAGCCGCCCATCCCGAGGGTGCCTCAGCTTCCCCAGCCCGCTCAGGGGCCCAGCAGCCGTGTCCCACCCTTGGCCACTCTGAAACCCTCTGTCCTGGCCATGACACCCTACCCCCCCATCACCTTTGGGCCCCCAGCCACCCTCCAGTTTCTGAGGGCCCATCTTCAGTATCCCAGTGGAGTCCACGTGCACAGTGACCGTCCTCCTTCCCCTTCAGGGAGCACCAAGGAGTCCCAGCCCTGGCAGCTGGGGTGCGCGGGGGCTGAGTCAGGGTCTCACAGCTCCACCAGCTGACAAAGGACACACCCGCTCCCTCTCTCTCTCCTCCTTAATGACTCACCAGCCCATGAACAGCACACGGCTGCAGCCACAGCCAGCCCTCTCACACCGCCTCGCACCTTTACTCCCCTGCTTTTGGGGACACAGGCTTGTGCCTCCAAGTGCCACATGTGCTCTAGGGGCCGTGTCCCCCGCCCACCACAGCCTGGCTCCTGAGCCTCCAGCGTACCCCACTGACCTTACTCTCCGCTGCCAATCCCAGAGCCCTGGAAGAAGACAGCATCTGCTGGAATTTTTTTATTTAAATAAAATATACAACACGGTGCATTTACCGTTTTCTGTTTTAAAAGTGGTAGATTTGAAAATTGCTTGGGGGGGTTGGGGATGGGTGGGCCCACTGACTGGACCTGGCTTCCCCAGTCTCCGAGGAGTGGCTGGGCTGGGTCAGAGCTTTTATAAAATGCGTGCGTGTGTGTGTGTATGTGTGTGTGTGTGTGTGTGCGTGTGTGCGCGGAGAAGAGGGTGGTGAGGCCAGGCCCTGATGGCAAGGAGAGTGGTCCTCACGCCTCATGCCCCTGCAGCCTCCACCCCTGCTCCTCTCCCCTCCCCCACCGCCCTCCAGGACTAGACAGGCTTTGGATCAAGTCCTGCCATCTTCCTTGAGGGGGGCAGGGGTGTGTGCAGAACTCAGGTTGAGGCTGCCACTTAAATCCTTCCTGCTCTGAGAACTCCCTGGGCCCAAGGGGCATCCTCCTGCCCACTGAAGACCCCAACCAGGCGCCTAGTCTTTCCCCAAGATCCCAGGATCCTTCACCACCTTCTCTCCTGGATGGCTGTCTCCCTCTCCCTGTGGCCCATCCATGGAGACATTGGCCTGTCCCACATCCCAGGACAACTCAGGACCAAACCTGATCTTGACTTCATTCCAGCTGGAGCATGGAGGGGGATTCTGGATGGACAAGGTGGGACCAGCCCTCCCCACTATGCAGGTCTTGGCATCCAAACCTGCTCCCACCCAATAGGCAGGTGGAGTCAGACCACTAACCTTGGCCCTGGCAGGGTCTGGCTGGGGAGGAGGAGTGTGCCTCAGGAGGCATCTGAGCTGCTTTCACATCTGCCCCCAACTGAACCTGCTTCTGGCTCCCAGGTGCCTTCAGAATCAAGGCCAAAGCCCTCGGGCTGCCATCCAACGCCTCTGGATCTCCACCCAAAGCCCTGACTACACCTACACATCCACCTCGGCCCCGTCCTCACTGTGCACTCCATCCCACCCCCGCTCCCCTTTCCTCGCCTCCCCCTTTCTCTTTCCTTCCTCCTCTCTAAATCCCACCTCTCAAGGCCTGGCTCAAGCCCACCACTGGCCACAGGAGGCCCTGCAAGGAGGCCCAGCCACCTCCTGTGTCCTGAGATCATAAGGTCCTGGAGCCCTCAGCCAAAGTTCTCTGGGCTCTCACCATAGCTTGTTGGAGCAGTGGGCTGGGCACATGAGGAGGGAACAGAAGAAACATGATTTATTGAGCACCTACTATGGTGTGTGCCAGGCGCTAGGCTGGGCATTTCACATCTGCTACTTTTCTCATCTGGTCCTCATAGGTCCTTGTGAGGAGGTACCATAATTATTCCCATTTTACAAATGAGGTAACAGACTCAGAAAGGTCAGATAACTAGCCCAAGGTCATAGAGCTACGAAGTGGCAGGGCTGGGATTTGAACCCAGGTCTGATTGCTTCCAAAATCTGGTCTCTTCCCACAGCACTACACTTGGAGACTAACTCAGTCCCTTTCAACAGTTGCTTCTGGAAGGGACATAGGATTTGGCCTCAGGTAGGCATGGATTTAAATCTCCAATCAGTCCTGGCTCTGCCACTCCTAGTTACATGATTCTGGAAAAATTGCCCCAAACTCAGTGTCCTCATCTGTGAAATGGGGAGAATCAAAGTACCCACCTCATGGCCTTTGTGAAATTGAAGGAGTTAATGTGTGTAAAGTGCTAAACCAGTGCTTGGCACAGAGCAGACTCAATAAATAGAAGTTCCCCTCACCTCCCACTGTACAGATGGGAAAATGGAGGGCCCCGGAGGTGACAGGATGTGCTTGAGGCCCCACAGGGAAGGAGGGGTCTTCTGCTTCTGTGTGGGGAGAGGTCAGGCTAGGACTGGATTTGAGACCAGAGATGGAGAGAAAGGGAGCCTGCTGAGAGGTCCTGGGGTCCTCTTCCCTGAGGACTGGAGAGAACATTTTCCCCAGACCCTGTGGTGCCCAGCCAGAGGGCCAAGGCGGGCTGCTGGGTGTAAGGTGACCTGGGTGTCCTGGCAATGGGGTTAAAATGTGCACACATGTGAGTGGCTATCTACACGGCTCTGCAGAGCGCTACATAGCTATACATATACACATCTTACATACATGTACATATATTCATATTCATATACATATCTTGCTAAGTTTGCAGTAGAAAAAAAATGCAAGACTCTCAGGGCCCTGGCCCCGTTTTGTCTCAAGGACTCAGGTGACTGAGGCTCCCCAGAAACACATCGAGGGGCAACCCCTTCCTGGGGGGAACAAGATGACCACAGCTAAGGGTCTGGTGGTGACTGTTGCCCTAAAACAAATACAATAACAGACCTGCTCTAAGAAACCCCAAAGGTGGGTCACCCCCACGCCCGTCAAGCCCCAGAAACCCCCACCTGCCTTCTTCTGGCTTTTGCCTTTGGGCCCTGCCTGCCTCCCTGCCCCCTCCCTCCCTCTAGTGCTGAGTATTAAAATAGTCTATAAAAGCAAGTGACCAAAAATCTATAGCTCTAAGAATACCTGGTTATTTTCTGCTGTCTTTTGTTTTTCTGGTGTGGGTTTTTTTTTTTTTTTTAATGATAATTATTATTGTTATTGGTATATCTCCTAATCACAGTTAAACCTGAAGGAAGAAAGAAGGGAGAAAAAAAGAAGAGAGAAGAAGGAGGGAGGGGCCCCGCTCATAGATTGGACGGCAGTTTGGAGCGCACTGGCTCAGACCTGGCCCCAGGTTCCCTCTGGGGGGCAGCAGTCAGAGGGGGCCCCCCAGAAGAGGCGGCTCTTGCCCCAAACAAAGAAAGAGGGGGTGGCAAAGAACCTGAGGATGTCTTCCGAGGCAGAGTGACATGCTGGCCGGGGAGGGCACCATAGGGCCTCCCCGGGGGACCGAGGCCCCCGCTGCCCCCGCTAGCGCCGCCAGCTCTGGGGACGAGCGGGAAGGCCGCCACGGACTCCCCCGAGGAGTGCGGAGAGGCTCTGCGGAGAGTCTGCGCCCCGTCCTGGGGCAGGGCCGGCTGGGAGGCTGAGATGAGCTTGAGGTCCTGGGTGAGGCGGCCCGGGGTGAGCGGCGGCGTGCCCCGGCGCTGGGGGACCTGGGGGGCCGGGGGGCTGGAGGCGGGCGGCAGGAGCAAGGAACCGTGGGAGCCGGAGGCCCGAGGGGGGGCACTTGGGAAAGTTCTTGGGGGGCCGGGGCTGTGGCCCGGCGGGCTGAGACCTCCGCGGGGGGGAAAGGCTACGGGAGAAGCCCCCCCGGAGGCCCCCGCCACGAAGGACGGCCGCTCAGGTTGCCGCGGGGGCGTCTCTGGCGTGCTCGGCGGGCCGGCGGCCAGGCCGGGGGACAGCTCCCCGGGAGGCTGGCCCAGCTGCCCGGGGCTGGCCGACGGGGACCGGGAGGAGGGCGGGGGCGGCAGGAAGTGCTCCAGGAGCGCCAGGCCCCCCCGCGCCCCGGGCAGCGGGGGCGGCGGCTGGTTGGCCTGCGGCGAGCGGGCGCCGGGCTGCAGCGGCGTGAGCAGCGGAGAGTCGGACGAGGACAGGGAGCCGCCCAGCGCCTTGTGGAAGTGGCCGAAGCCGGCGGCCGCGGCGGCAGGGGCGGAGGCGGAGGGCGTGGGAGCCGGGGAGGAGCCGCCGAGCCCGGGCGGCGGGGAGGAGCCGGACGAGGGCAGGAGCGGGCTCAGGCCGGCGGGCGCGGAGAAGCCGGCCAGCTGCTGGATGTGGAAGGAGGAGGAAGACGGCGTGTCCACCTGCGACGGGCTGCTGGCGGGCGAGGCGGAGCCCAGCGCCGACGGGATCAGGGACTGCAGCCGCTTCAGGTGCCTGGGCGTCTGCCCCGCCCCGAGGCCGCCTAGCCCGGGGCCGGGGGGCGGGCGGAAGATGGCGGCGGGCAGGCGGGGGTGGTGGGTGAGCGCGATGGCCACCGAGGTGGTGGCCGCGGCGGCCTGCAGCGGCGCCTGGATCAGCGGCGTCCAGATGACCGGCGTGGGCGTCGGGGTGGCGGAGGCGGCGGCCTGGACGCGGTGAGCGCAGTGGGCCATCTCGCGGTCATGCTGCACGATCTGCTGGATGATCTCGTTCTCCTGGTAGTTGAAGACGCCTGAGTTGAGGTCGTGCTGGACTTTGTGGAGGAGGATGGAGTTCTTCTTGCCTGGGCCACGGAACCAGAGCAGGGGCTCAGGCCGGAGCGGGAGGCGGGGCGTGCGGGGGAGTGGGAGAGGGGTCCCCCTCCCGGCCACCGCCCTGCCCGGCCGCTCACCAATGCGGTCGAGGCGGTCCAGCGCCACCGTCTCGAAGGCCCGCCGCATCATGGGGTACTCCTCCAGCACCTCGTTGAAGTTGTCCACGCTCAGCGAGTAGAGGCGGCAGTAGGTGTCGGCCCTCACGCTGGCCGTGCGCCGACCCCGAGTCAGCAAGCAGATCTCTGCCAGGACAGCGGGAGTGGGGAGGGGGGCTCGAAGGGGCCTCCTGCTCGCCCCCTTACCTGGGTCCCCACTGTCTGGTGGGGAAGCTTGACGGTCACAAGGCCCCATCCCCAGCGGTGACCACACTAGATGCCCCCAAGTGCATGCCAGGCTCTTTCCTGGCTCTGGCACCCCCACGCTGGGCCACAGACACCCACCTCCAGGCAGTGGCCACAAAGGACCCCAAACTTCATCCTCGGTGTCTCTCCAGCCCATTCCCCTGTCCCCCTAGAGTTCCCTGAGCCACCTCACCTCCAAAGTAGGAGCCGTCTGCCAACTTGGTCTCCTTGTTGCCCTTGGTGAGCACACTGACCACACCGTGCTGGATGAAGTACATCTTCTTGCCGATGGTGCCTTCACGGATGATGTAGTCCCCGGGCTGGAAGACCTCGAAGCGCAGCTTGGTCAGCATGGAGGTCACAAAGTTGGGGTCCGCATTGGCAAACAGAGGCATGGAGGCCACCAGCTTCCGGCAGTTAAAGTTGATGATCTCCTGCTCCCCAGACAGGGTGGACGGGCAGAGAGGGAGGAGGTGAGGGAGCTGCCCAGCAGGAGGGAAGTTCCCCTCCCCGCCGCCGCCCCCGGCTCACCTCCCTCAGCGGCTCGCTCAGCTCGCCCAGGATGCTCTCCTCGTCGAACATCTTGCCCTGGTAGCGGTGCTCATAGTAGTCGTGGATGCGCTGCCGCGTGTCGGGCGGGAGCTTGTGGAAGGACATGTACTGCTCCACCTGCTTGTACTGAGTGCGGGGAGAGAGGGAGAGGGCGTCAGCTCCTGAGGGCCCCGGCCCCCCTGGTGACCAGACGCTGAGATCCTCGGTGTGGGCGTGCCCCAAACCATGGCCCTGACTCCCAGCCACTTGGGGCGGGGGAGGGGCTCCATCAGAGTGCTAAGGGCCCTGGAGATGGCCGGGGACAATAGGGGCTGTCCAAAGCCCCGTTCTGGGCCAACCGACCAGGAGCCCATCAAGTTTCCTCTGCACATGGGTCTTTTCTGTGTCACACTGTGGACCAGAGAGGCCTCGGCCTTGGAGGAGCTCTTTGCCACCAGCAGTCACAGGGCCTGGGCAGCAGGGTTGGGCTGCAGTGGGTTAGGGGGGCCGGAGGCTAAAGTCAGGATGCCTGACCCATCATAGGCTGTGTATCCAAACATGGCCCCCCGGCTGGCTCCAAGTCATTTTGTTGAAGAGTGACGCTAGCCCACGGGAGGACCAGGGTAGAACAAGGTCCTTCATCAGAGGTTGGGGATAAGAGATTTGTGAGCCTAAATGCCCAGGGCTCAAGCAAATATGAAATGCTCCCATCCACCCAGGGGTGAAGGCTGGGTGCTGCTCCAGCCGTCCCAGGACTGTGGGTGCAGAGTGGGGGTCCACAGGGGCACTCTAGGCAGAAACAGATTAGGCAAGAACAGAGTTTTCCCACACTGAGATGGAAGGGGAGTTCCTATACCCCGGGAACAAGCAGAAGAGGGGAGCCTGTTCTCACACATTGGTGCTCCCAAGAGGTGGGGACGGAGTGCGGCTGCAGACAGATGCCAGCAGGCAACCAAGGGCTGGGAGATGAAGTTTCTGTGCTTTCTTCCAGCCAAGCTGGCTCTGTCTGCTCGAGGTTGTGCCCAGCCCCAGGAGACAGGGACTTCCCAGCTGGCTATGGGGATGGGCAGTCAGAACAGCTAGAGCTGTATTTTAGAGAATTCCCCACACCTGGAGCATCAATAATGGTGGGGAGGCAGCGTCTGGAGACGGGGCGGGAGCTGGAAGCTTGTTGAAGTGATCCAGGCGAGAGCTGGTAGTGGGGACCGAGGGGAGGCAATACATTTCTGAGAGATTTATGGGCAAATCATATTGGAGAGCCATTAGCTAAAGAACGAAATAAAGACAATTCTCAAATGGAAAGTCACAAGCAGCTTGACTCTGCCCTCGAATGAACTCTGGTGCTTTTTCTAAATTATCCCTGATTGTAGTCCCCCATCCTGGTCCCACACGGAGCCCTGACCCTGGTCTCACACTGAGTCCTGACCTGGTCACAGGCTGGGCACTGACCCGGGCCCACACTGATCCCTCACGTGGCTCTGGACTAAGCCCTGGCCTTTATAACCTGACTCCTCTTCTCCTTCCCCTTTCCAGCCCCCTCACTCCTAACCCAGGACCCTTTGTTCTAATCAGGCTGGTTTCTTTCCTACCCATCTGCATACACCTTTGCTCATGCTCATCATGATGACTAGCCTAGAATTCTCTTCTACCTTCTTCCTCTGCCTCCCCAAACTGCCCCTCCCACCCTGCCCTGGTCTTGCAGACTCTCCCGACCTTTCCTTTTGGCCGCTTGGGACCTGGGCCTCCATGTCTTGGTCACCACACCAAGGGACAGCACCTGGGGCAGGCAGGCAGCCAGTTAATCAATACACACTGAGTCCTGCGATGTGCCGGACACCGGGAATTCAATGGGGAGGCATAGACCTGGGTCCTGCCCTCACGGAGCCACAGCCTGGATGGGCAAGATGGACGCTAAACAACGGACCACACAGAGGAAATAAATATGGCACGAGTTCCGGCTGTGGTGAAGGGGAATTAGAGGGCACCATGGGTCACATGATGGGTGGGACTGATGGGGTCACAGAAGGCTCACCAAGGTGAAGTGCAGGCTGAGAGGTGCAGAAGTGGTCGGGTGAAAAGGAAAGAGGAGAGTTCCAGGCTGGTGTCTGTGCCAAGGCCCTGTGGCAGGAGGACACGTGCGCGGGGTGGGCAGGCCTGGCGAGGCTGGAATGGAGGGCTGCAGGCCCATGGCATGATCTGGGCATGAGAAGGGCAGGGGCCAGATTATGCCCCTTAAATGCCAGGCTGAGGAAACCCACCTTGGAGTTCCTCTGCATCTATGAGTAACGTGAAGACTTTGACGAGTTTTAAGCAGGATGATATGATCAACTTTACATTTTTTTAAGTGCCTGCTCTAACCTGCCATGCGGAGCATGGAGAGGAAGGTGGCAGATGGAGCCCACTTAGCCAATAAATATTGAATAGCCTGCTCTGTGCTCACACAGTCTTAGCGGTTGGCGTGTATTACTCACTCCTCATAAACCGAATGATATGACCCCTTCTACTTACTGTCTCCATCTTACAGATGAGCAAGTGGGGCACAGAGATGGGAAGTAACATGCCCACGCTCCATGGACAGCCAGTTATATCATTTGGGCCCCACTGCCCGGGAGAGCTAGAAGGACCAGCCAGAGGGGGAGGAGGGAAGCCGAGAGTGTGCGGTTACAGAAACCAAGTGCGGAGCCAAGAACGGAGCGGTAACTGTCAAACACCGCCGAGATGCCAAGCGAGGGCAGGACCCGAAAGCAGCCATTGGCGTTTAGCAGTGCGGAGGGCACTGGGGAACTTCAATTCAACGGGCTGAGCCATGGATTCAGCAATCCTAAAAACGTGGGGGTTTGTTTGTTTTAGGAACTTGTCCATGAAAAATAGGCAGACAACAGAAAAATGAGCAGCCGAGGCCAGATGATGGTAGAGGGCAGAACTCGTCGGCCCCCACCAGACCCACCGGCTGCCAGCCTGTTTTCCCTGGGGGTCACGGGGTTCTCCCGAGACAGCCCAGGACGGACCACAGCTTTCCGCCCTACCTTTTCCTGGTACTGGCGCCGGGAGGAGTCCAGGGACTGGATGAGGGCGGTGGCGTGGCCGATGAACATGGCATAGCAGGTGGCGCCCACAATCATGCTGAGCATGGTGAGCCAGACATCCGACATGCCCACGGGCGCCTGCCGTCCATACCCGATGCACAGCATGTGGCTCATGGCCTTGAAGAGGGCGTAGGAATACTGCTTTCCCCAGGAGTTGTTCTGTGGACAGATTATGGGGTGGGTAGTGAATGGCCGCCCTCTCACTAGCAGCTAGAAAGGTCCGTGCCACCTCGTACCCCTCAACCTAACTCTTTCCCAGTGGCTGAGCCCAGGGAGGGCTTCCAGCCTTGCTGCCGGCTGAAAGCCTTGGGTGAGGGGCAGGAGGCCCATGCTGGTGACCTGTGGTGACAGCAAATCCCCGACTCGGGCCTTTCTCTTGCTCTGGGGGACATGGATCAGGCTAGAAGCCCCAGCAAAAGGAGGGGAGCCAGCCTCGGCCCCCTCTGACTTCTCAATCCCCATAGGGCCGCCTGGAGCCCCCCCCAAGCAGCCAAAGGCTGCAGGCTGAGCCACCCTGCTGTCCTCCACTTGCTGAAATAGTTCCATCCCCCCCCCCAAACTTCTACCAAGTGAAGCCCATTTCCCCACTGACCTCAATTATAAAACCAGATATGCTTCCCCTGGGGGGACAGGCTCCGGCAGACTGAGCCAAAAACACTGTCCTCATTTTGGGTGAGCAAAGTTGAGGCGCTGCAGAGCTAACTCGCCTGGGTGAGCCCTGCCGGAATGGGTCCAGGGCTGAGGCCCCCCTAGTCCTCCCCCGCCAGGAGCTGGACTGTGTGGAACAGACATTGCTTGGGGGCAGGAGGAGGGAGGAAGGGAGTGAGCGAGGCTCCTGACTATTTTTGTCTCCAAAGCCAGTCAGTGTCTCAAGGAAGTCTCCATGTGGGAACGCTGGGTGCAGAAGGGCCATCTCCTGAATTTAGTGCATGTGTGGGCCTGTCACCCTCACACAGTGGAAACTGTCCCCAAAGAGGAAGCTGCCAAATGAACCCCAGCATCTGCCACCTCCCCACTGTCTCCCTGTTCACACAGGGGACGTATTAGCAACTATGCGCAGGACTTTGTGCAGGACCCACAGAACCGGTGCCCAGAGCCCCAAACCCTTCCGTGGTCAGCAGGCCGTTCCCAGCACCTGGAGAAAGGCCCAGGAGCTCCTAGCCATGTTCAAGGTCACTCAGATGGTCCCAGACAAAGCTGAGCTGGTCTGGTTGCTCTGGGTCCAGACCAAGTTGGGTGGTCAGGGGGGCTGATCCTGGGGTGCTGACCCCGGCTCCCTGCCTGGGGACCTGGGGTGGCCCCCAGCTGTCTCTAGTCAGGGCTTGGGGCCTTACTGCTGAGCCTCTGGGGACCGGGAAATTCAATCCATATGGCCGATTCATTTACACTTAGCTCATCAAAAGGCTGTTTTGTAAAGGCCTATTTGATGCTGAAAGATGCCTTGGGGTCTCTTTCACCTCTTTCAAAGCTGGTTTCTCCTCCCCTAGGGCTCTGGGGATTTGCCCGCCAGCCCGAACCACACAGACAGGGAGGGAGAAGGAGGGAGGCAGGGTTCACCAGACCCCGAGAAATGGCCACAGGTCCAGCGGGTCCTCACCCCACCTGGTGCCCACTCTGTCCATGGGAGGCGCCCGGGGATGGGGAGGGGGGCTCTACGCTATGGCTTCCCAGCCTCCATTCCATCTTCCCTCCCCCACGACAGGGTTGGTGGTAGGGAGGGGGTAAGCCCTCCAGCTCAGGAGGAGCCAGTGTGTGTCTGAGGGGTGGGGGCTTGGGGGCAGGGAAGGGAAGGGGCGGGGAGGGGACAGCCCCGCTCAGCTGCCGGAGCAGAAGCTGGCCAGCCCGGTCTAGGCGCTGCCAACCGTGCTCCTCACAGGTTTCTCTTCCTAGGCTTTTAGGGTTGGTCTGCCTCCCGGGAACGGAGGGAGGAGGGCAGGAGCCCCCAGCCCAGCTTTGCCACACTTGAAACCGTCTGAGAATGACCGGGTCTTCACCTCCTTGGGTGAAGTCAGGGCCAAACCCTGAGGCTCCCATTAGAAGGCCCCGTGGTGAGCGGGACACAGCCCAGGGCGCTGGGACGGACCTCTACCCGTTAGAGCCCTGTGCGCTCGGGCACCAGGCGGGCCCCTCGGGATCCCACGTGCTGGGTCCCAGCTCGCGGCCTGCCTCTGCCCCTTCGTGGCCCGCCCCCCTCTCCCCAAGGTGCAGAGGGAGCGCGGAGCTGGGCGCTCACCACCATGTTGTTGATAGACACCCAGCAGTCGTCGGGGAAGTCCTGCAGCATGGGCACCAAGAACTGCAGGCAGCCGTCCCAGTGGCAGAGCAGCAGCATCATGCCGATGAGGTTCACTATGCGCACCACGGCGCTCGCCAGGTCGTAGGTCATGTGGAAGATCTGTAGGCAGAGGGAAGGAAACTGGCCTAGGTGGGCGGCTGGCCGGGAGAGGGCGTGGCCCCTGCGGCTGCTGGTGGGCACTGCCCCCCGGGGACTGGGCAGAGCAGCTGGCCTGGTGCAGGTGCAGGCGGGGGCAAGGGTGGGGAGGTGGCAGGAAGGTGGCCTGGAAGAGGCACAGAGCAAGCTGTGGGGCCCCAGAGGGATGCCTCCTGGGATTCATGCAGATGGGGGTTCTCCCCCCGGGAAGCCCAGCCCTCCGGGCCGGATACCTGAAGGGAGGGCACCTGGAGGCCCCTGCAGC
This sequence comes from Halichoerus grypus, assembly GCF_964656455.1. NCBI lineage: Eukaryota > Metazoa > Chordata > Mammalia > Carnivora > Phocidae > Halichoerus > Halichoerus grypus. The sequence goes on along the minus strand of NC_135719.1, from coordinate 41,981,748 downwards.
CCCAGAGTGGGCAGAGAAGCTGCCTCATCAGCTTGCCTAGGCCATGAAGACGACAGGGAGAAGAGCCAGCCAGCTTGAGGCTCCTCAGGGGACCACGGTCTATCGTCATGCTAGGGCCACGGTGTTTCCCCAGCTCTGCCACTAGACACCGAGGACCTGGCAGCGGCAGTGGGCTCTGCTAAAGGCAGCCACGGAACCGAAGGGGAAGCAGCATGGACACAGGGGCTCCCAGTTCACACAGACCTTGATCCCAGGCCCACTTCTACCCAATCCCCAGCTGTGAGACCTTGAGCAAGCCCCTGAACCTCTCTGATTATGTTTCCTCATCTGGAAAATGGCAATAAAAATTCTTACCCGAGTGGACTGTCAAAGGGATTAAATTATACATATAAAGTGCTCGCTACTATAGAAATGTTCCACAAATTGTGAACCATTATTAATTGATGGGTTGTTAATAATTAATCTCTATGATTAGTTAATATGTAGTGGTAGTCATACTCTCCTGTATTGCTTAATAAAGTACAGCCGCTGCAACCCTGGCCTAGCCCCACCCGTGCACCCCCACTCCTGTGGCTCCTAGTGGGAGGCTGAAGCCTGGCGGGGCAGGGCCAGGGTGGGCACATCCCAGCATCCCTGCCCCCCCCCGCCCCACCCTCCTCCCAGAGCTGCTGCTTGGTCTGGTATCAACGGGGATCCCCATGCTGACGGGACAATGAAGGGACAGAGAGCTGGAAGGAAGTCTAGGGGGAGGTCTCTAGAAGCTCTGGTCTTGCCCCTGGCCTGGAAGACTCTGGGGGTGGGATGGGGTAGACTTTGGTGGCTGGTGGCGGGATATGCTGCTACTAGTGACTTGGTTTCCCCTTCTGAAATGTGGGCTTAGTTTGGGGCTAGGTTCTGAAAAGCCAAACATGAATACTACTTGTCGATCACCCCCAGGGGCGCGCCCACCTGCGGCCCCCTTACTAACACTACTCGGCATGTTCCAGCAGAAAGGCGATGGAGTCTTTTCAGGATGAAGCAGACCCTGGAAAGGTTCATGGAGGATGGCGCTCCATCACCCCCACGGCCCCCGTGACAGAGGGACAATAACACCACATCTGAGTGTGGGCCTCTGGGCCCACAGCCATCGTCCCATTTAAACTCACAACAATCCTTTGCTGAAAATATTCGTAATCCATTTTCCACCAAGGCTCGGAGAAGCAAAGGCACCGGCCACTGTCATGGTGGCAGTGGGAAAGGCACGTCCGAGCCCAGGGCTGCCTGCAGATTATCAGACTGGCCCAGTGAGGGAAGGACGGTTTTCAGGAGTTCTGTCTTGCAGATGGAACAACTCAAACCCAACGTGGCTGAGCGATGTGGCTGGATTCACACGGCAAGGGGACCCAGGGCCAGCCCGAACTCCCAGCATCTCGCCTCCATAAGCCCTGTGCTCTAAGCGTGCTGGCTCCCCGCCGAAATGCTGCGTCAGTGTAAGGGCCGTGGGGCACGAGGACCGGGCAGGGCAGTACGGGCCCCAGGCCGCGTCTACGAGGCAGAGCATGTCCAAGCATGACAGCAGGGCCTCCGTCCGTCCGTCCACAGCCGGCCTTGCCCTGGGGCCTGGGTCCCAAGCCCGGGAAGCTCCTCAGCCTCTCCCCACCATCCCCAGCAGCTCCTGAGTACCAGCACCCCAGCTGCGGCTCTGAGGGGAGATCTCACTTCTGGCTCCTCACTGCTTAGGTGGACATCCTAGCTCTATGACCTTGGGCAAATCACTAACCTTTCCAACTCTCGGTTGACCAGGAGGCCACCAGCTCCCCAGACTCAAAGGATAGGGAAGGCAAGTGACGTGGGACCATCCAGTCTCAGAGATGGCCAGCCCTCACGTCCCACCACATCTCAGCCTCCCCTCAGCTAAGACAAGCTAGACATCTGCCCCCCATTTCTCGAGGTTGCTGGAGAAATTAAACTGGCTAAGATAGTCCTCTGGGCCCTGAACACAACATGGGCGGGGTCTTATTATGAAGCTCCCTCATTTCCCAGCTGCTATGGACTGAATGTTTGTGTCCCCCCAAATTCATACGTTGAAGCCCAAACCCCCACGGTGATGACATCAGGAGTTGGGGCCTTTAGGAGGTGATGAGGTCATGAGGGGTGGAGCCCCCATGAATGGGGTCCGTGCCCGAAGAAGAGACACGGAGGAGGATCTTTCTCTGCCATGTGAGGACAGAGCAAGAAGGTGGCCATCCACAAAGGAGGACGAGGGCCTCAGGCAGAAGCCAACCATTCCGGCACCCCAGTTTGTCCTCCCAGCCTCCAGAACTGCGAGAAATAAACGTTTGTTGTTTAAGCCCCCAGGTCTGCCGTATTCTGTTCGAACAGCCCAAGCTGGACAGTGCTTACAGTGTCTATGATAGAGAGTACTATGCACTATGCCACTCTACAGTATACAGTATATTACAGTACTAGAGCTTCAGGTAGCCTCAGCCCCCTTTCAGAAGGCGTCCCAGCCTGGGACAGCTCACGGAGACCGCCCCTCTGCATGAATCACTCCGCGCCTTAGAAACAGAGGTATCCGGGTTGGTATATTTTTATGCAATACCTGCTTCTCTTTGGGTATTGCCTATGTTTTTTGTTCCTTCGTAGCTCATCTTCCTCCAGGATCAGGTCCTTGTCTAGTTTTGCCTTTATCATGACCTCAGCAATGAATGGGGCAGAGCATGTGGTAGGGTCTCAGGAACTGTGAAGCGCTTCGTGACACAGGTAAAGGGGAAGGTGACGATGACCAGGATGGGGATGATGGCGGTGAAGCAGATCAGGGCTGCTACGAGTGTACATGGTGGCATTTGGAAAAGGCCCCACTCTAGGCAGGTGCAGCCGACGGGGACTCTGCCTCTGCCTTCGTGGGAAGAAAAAGGTGACTCTTCCTACAGGTGGGCACAGACTCATGCGTCCTGCAGAGCGTGGTGGTGGTGATGGTGCCCGGTGCTGGCCTGAAGAAGCAGGCGGATGCTGGAAGGGGGCCCGGTGGAGGTGGGGAGGGGTGGGAGGGTGGGAGTTTTTGTGGTCGGGAGGGGTACTGTGGCTGGCAAAGCCAAAGGCACCGACATGGTGAAATACGAACTTCCTGCCAAGAGCTGGTCGGGGCGGGGGGCACATCCATCCAGGCTCGGAGGTACCCCAGGTGGTGAGGACATGCACCCCAGCCCGAACGCTACGGCACCCAGGTATGGTTGCTGAGAGTAAGGCTGGTCGTTGCCGGGAGAGACAGCTGAACACTTGTGTGTCCCCGCTGTGGGCTGGGGCCATAGGCCGCCTGCAAGTCAGCTGCACTGCACAAATATTTATCTTGCTCTTTATACCTCATTAAAAGCCCCTTTTATGATGTTGGTTCTGACTGTGGGGGTTGAGTACCTTCATTTCCAGCCCCGCAAGGCTCGCTGGGCGGGCAGCCTGGGCGCCTCGCTCTCTGTGCCCCGCATGGCCCTCGGGGGAGGGGGGGCTCCGCAGCTTCCCGGCCACAGTGCAGACAGAGTGACATGTCTTCCACCTCGGCCAAGCACCTTCTCTGCTCTGAGCCTCTTTCCTCATCTGTGTAATGGGTCAATAACTGCCAGCTCCCAGGGATGTCTTGGGGATCAGGAGAGATGATGTCCACAGCTGATATATAGTAGGTACTCAATGCATGCTGGTTCCTTTCCTTCCCTCTCTTCCCCAGCCTTTGAACAAAGAGTTCTTTCCTCAGGCCTGGGGAGAGACCAGAAACTGGAGTTTCCGCTGAGGCCTCTTCTTGGGGCCGGGTTGAGTTCCCTCCCAGGGAGACTCATTTTCTCTCCAGGAAAAAAGAACAACTTCTCCCTGTGTCTCAGGGACCAGTGACCACACTGGGGTCAGCAATCCCAGGCCTGAGAGGATGGCTGATGCACGTGTGTCCTGGGGACTGCCTGGAGGTGGCCAAACCGAGGGTCACCCTGGGTCCCTTCCTGGGGCCTACAGAGAGCGCCGAGCCCTACCCCTAGGACCACTCCTCGAATCTGAAAGAGATAGAAAAATCGAGGCCCGTGGGGGAGGAGACTCATCAGGAAGCTCGGCCGCGGCCCAGCCTCCTGCCTCCAGGCTTCCTGCCATGGCTCCTGGCTGCTGAGGGAAAGAGGATGCTAGGATGGGTCGCTGGGGTGCTGGGCCTGCAGGGGAACATCGGGGGTGGGGGGGACGGACCACTGTTTCTAACAATAGCCTCTGTGCCTGTAACAAGCTCACACCTCAGAGGGAGGGAAGTGGCTTGGCTGGGAGAGGCTGGGGAGGAGGATGCTGACCTAGATCGCCTGGGATGGAGGCAGAGGCTGACGTCCTCTGAGAGGGTGGCTTACACCTGCCGAGACCCTCCACCTCCCCTGACTCCCAACACCTGCTAGTAACACTTGCGGACTCTCTGACAGGGGCGCTGCGCTGGGCCGGGCGAGGCAGCTGAAGCCTGGGGGTCGGCAGTCTGGCCTCTCCACAGCTTCTCCGGGGGCCTCGGGCAAGCTGCTGCTTCTTCACAGCTGGCTGACCTTCTAGCCACCACCCAGGGCCACGACAGTGTCCTCAGGGTCAGCTCACATCATCCTTGCCAGGGGAGGCTGGTGTGGGGACCAAGCCCCAACCCCCTAGAACATCAGAGCCCACCTGACAGTCGGGAAAACTGAGGCCCCCAAAGGGAAGAGATTCACATAAGGAGTTAGAGGAGGAGAGACAGCAGGGTTTTCTCTACTGAATACCTCTCTTCCTTTGTCCCCTGTAGACCTGGGACTTCCAGGGTGTCCCTGCTCTTTGCCTCCAGGCCAAGCTGAGGCAAGAAGCCCCAGGGCTAGGGCAGGCTGTGGAGGATGTGAAGACAGGGTACCTGGGGCCAGTTGGGAAAGTCCAGTCCCATCCCAGGGTCCAGTGGGAGCCCTTGGCTGGGCGGTGTGCCCAAAGAAGTCAACTCAAAGCAATTTCCTCCCCAGCTGGTAGGCCAGATAAGGGTGTGTGTGGAGGGGGTGGGAGTCATCTATTTGGTCTCCTGGGATCTGCCTCCCTGCCCAGGAGACTGAGTACCCATGTTCAGTTCAGAGCCCTGACCTGAGGCCTCCTGGGGCCTCTGTCTACCCCAGGGAAGGGCCAGGGCGAGAGCCTGCCTGACCAGTTCTGGGTAGCCCAGAGGGTAGCCAGGCCAGAGAGGCATGGGGACAGAAGCTCTGGACTGAGCTCCCAGGATGTGGGTGCAGGGACAGTAACAGAAGCACTTAGTTTCTATTCCAGGGCTCACTCTGCAGGGCCACGGGCAAGTGTGCCAAATTCTCCCCAAATACTATGGCCCCAGGGCCCAGGCATCAGGAAGCAGCAAGGGTTGTTCCCAGGGGGCAGGGGTCTGGAGACTTGAAGCAATGCTGGAGAAGGAAAAGAGTGGCTACTTGTCTGCTTTTAGTGATAGTCTAGCTGCAAGTTCAAGACAAATGGAAGGCTAGGGGGGTCTTCGGGACTGAGGGAGCCAACATGGTCCAGAAGTCTGCCCGGAGGTCTCTAGGGTCCACCCTCCGGACCATGGTATTTCTACTTGGGACAGAAAACAAGAGACAAGCCTGTGAGGGCGCTCCAGGAAATCTGCCTCTGTTCTTCCTCTGCAGCCGCTCAGAGGGGCCCCAGCCCCCCACCCCCACCCCAACATTCTCCGTGCCTGGATGTCCCAAAGGTACCTCAAACCCAACCCATCACAAAGAACTCCTTACCCCACCCCTCGACCTGCTCGGCTGCCCGCCTTCCCAATCTCAGCTGGGAGTCATCCCTAACAGAGGGACAGACGACAGAATCAAAGTCATCCTGCTTTCAGGCCACCTAAGAATGCAGGAACCCAGAGTCAGGAGGCCCAGTTCCAACATCCTACCACTGGGCCTGCTGGACCTTCTGACCCTATTCCTCACGGACAAACAGGAATTATCAATCCCGCCTGCTTTACCTTGACGCTAGGTGTGAGGAGCCAATAAAATAAAGGGTAAAAAATATTTGGGGGTGCCCGGGGGTTGCAGCCAGTTAAGCATCTGACTCTTGGTTTTGGCTTAGGTCGTGATCTCAGGGTCATGAGATCAAGCCCCACATCAGGCTCTGCACTCAGCGTGGAGTCTGCTTGAGATTCTCCCTGAGAGGATTCTGCCCCTCCCGCTTGTGCTCTCTCTTTCTCTCAAATAAATAAATAAATCTTTCAGAAGAAAAAAAAGTATTTGAGAAAAGTAACCCCCCTCCCAGAGGTATAGAGGGTTACTCAGACAAATGACCGAGGAGGGGCATTTATCAAACCACTCACCAGGCTTCCTGCTAAGTGTCTTATAAACATCATCTTATATAAACATCATCTCACAACAATCCAGTGAGGATGATACCCACTCTGCAGATAAGAGACTGAGGCTCAGGGAGGCAAGGTGGCACCCAGGTCACAGAGCGAGGCAGTGTGGAGCCAGGATTTTAATTGGGATCTCACATGTATATCCTAGCTCAAGTCCCCGGGGCTTCCATTGCACCAGGCAGGGACCCCTCATTGTTGCGAGTCCAGAGAGCTAACTGGGCTCTGCTCCAGCTCCACCAGGGGCCTGCTGCCCACATGACCTTGGGCAAGTCATGGCCCCTCTTCTGTCAGCAGGAATAGCGCAAATTCTCCTAGGCAGAGAATTTCCGCCAGGGAGTGATGCTGCCGGGCTGGCGTAGGCACTTCTGCAGTGCAGGTCTTCATGATACCCCGACCTCAATCTGCCAGCGCCCTGACCATCAGCCGTGCGCGCCACTGCTGGGGCCCAGGCTGCCGCTGGGGTGGGGTGGGGGCTTGGTGTCCTGAGCATGGGAACTTCCATCCAACCAGCCAAGCAGAGGGGTCCTGGGGACCAGAAGACTGGCAGTGAGCCGTGGCAAGAAACGCGCCTCTGCAGAAGCTTCCCCGGGCTCCGGCCCGCTCTGGACCCCGAGGGGGGCGGCCTCACAGAGCACACCTACCCCCCACATTGGCACCTGCAGGCCAGCCTGCCTGCCACCGCGGCCGAAAGGCATAAGTTGGACAGTGGCAGACAGAGACAGAAGTGCTTGCACAGTCACCTGCCTTTTTCCGAACTGCAGCTCACAGTCCTCCTCTCTTCCTCCCACAGACGACAGCATTCAGCCCGTGGCTGAGTTAGGTTTGTTCAGAACAGTGTTGGCCCACCCAGTTCTTTTACAATTTTTTATTTAGTTTCTGGAGCCAGTGTTCTGCCCACAGCCCCTAGGATCCCTTTACAGTTCACACGCAAAACTCCAGGCTCCTCGGACGCTTTTCACTCCCTACGGCTAGCCCCTGGGGCTCTTTGTCAGAGACCCGCCCCAGGCTGCTGGAAGCTGCTTTGCCTGCTAGCCCTGAGGGCAGGGAGTGCCCTGAACTGGGGACTGCCATGCAAGGGGATATAAAAATTCCAACTCTTTGCCCGAGGTGTGAGGTACATTGTCCCCAGAGCTCCCCACGGCACTTTGCTTGGTGTCACCCTTATTTGGCTTCCTTCCTTCCATCCCCTGTCCCTCTTCCCCATTCCCTTACCATATTATTCCTGGAAACACTGCCCACCTCAGCCCCACTGGGGAAAAAAAGCTACTTTCATGCAAATCCTCACCTCAGGGTCTGCTCGGAAAGAACCCCCAGGACACCTGAGATAGTTGCCAACAAAATTGGCACAAAAACCCATATTTCTGCTTCTCATGATCAATCTGTAGATCTCGCAACCTGGGCCTATTCTCACTTGGCAACAAGTGGTTACAGTGGAGTAGAGGCAGACGGAAGATGTATTCTTCAGTTTTCCCCAGTCCACCACACTCCCTACTGCCTCCCACTGGCCCTTTTCACCCATTCACATTCCCTGCCTGGCCCCTCAAGGCTCATGAGTTTGCTTTCCAAACAATATAGTCCAGTGGTTAACAGTGCAGGCCCTCAGTCCAGGTTCACCAATTACTGATTCTGTGACCTCATATAAATCCCTTTATGTCTCTTGGTTTCCTTATGTAAAAAATGAGTATCGCAGTTGTTAAAGACTTACATGGGATACTGACTGTAAAGTGATTTTCATAGTTTCTAGCACCTAAGAAGTCAAGAAATTACTACCATTTGTCCTCTTGGAGAAGATGTGCCTGCTACCATCTGACAGCCCAAATCCAACAATCTGAGATTACCTGCTGGCCCCTCACTCCCCCTGTGGGGAAAAATACCCCTTCCCCCAAGAGGTTTGGGTCTGGCCACTCACCTCTTCCCACTGGTGAATATATCGAATGAGGCGGGAGAGACGCAAGAGGCGCAGGAGGCTGAGGATCTTGGTAAAGCGGACGATGCGCAAGGCCCGGGCGGTCTTGTAGACCTCTGAGTCAATGCGTGTCTCTACGATGAGGAAAATGTAGTCCACAGGGATAGAAGAGATGAAATCCACCACAAACCAGCTTTTGAGGTACTTCATCTTAATCCGCTGCGGGTCCAGGATGATCTCGGTGTTGTCCTCCACCACGATCCCTGTGCGGAAGTTGAGGACCAAGTCGATGAGGAAGAATGTGTCCGACACCACATTGAAGACGATCCAGGGTGTGGTGTTCTCATCCTTGAAGAAGGTGATGCCCACGGGAATGATGATTAGGTTTCCGACCATCAGCAGCAGCATGGTCAGGTCCCAGTAAAATCTGCCCAGAGACACAGGGGTCAGTCGCCAGGAGGACAGAGGGAATGAGTTACAGACTATGAGAGAAAACTCCAAGGGAGAGCAGGTGTGGAAGAGGGAAGTCTTGGGAGGTTCTGAGTCACTGCATGAGATAGGCACACGGGTACCATGGGCAAGATATGGAGATTGGCACCGAAAGGCTCTCTTTTCCCTAAGGATACCCTCTGCCTGTCCCTCTGTCTGCTCCCCAGTGACAAGCCTCCCACTCCCATTCCCACTCCCCAGCAGGAGTCAGGCTGAAATGCAAACCAAACATGATGTCCAGAGAGAAGTGTGAAGCTGTTTTAGCAGCAGGAGTAGTTCACCCCACAACACCCCAGGCTCAGGTCAAGCTGCTCCATCCTCCCTGAGGGTCAGCTATGGCCTGAGACAGGCTGGTGGGCAGACGTGCTACAGACTGTGACCAGAGAGCAGGGGAGGTCCAGACACACGGCGGGTACCTGGGTGGCAGGAGGCCTGGGATCCAGCCCCAGCTCTGTCACTGACATGCTATGTGATGTCAAGCAGGTTCCCTCCCTGCTCTGGGCCTCAGTTTCCTCACTGTGCAATAAGGGGTGGAGCCTAAACACTCCGTCCCATAATTGTGATCTGGCCCTCACCCACACTGGCTTTCTGGGGTCCCCCTTTAGTCTATCCCCTATAGTCAGAAAATGCCTGACCATTTCTCTCCCCCAGAGGTTTGCATTCTAACACAGGGTTGGGGAAGGACAGTGAAATCTTCAAGGGCAGGAAGTGTTAATGAGGGGATTTCAGACACTTGTGAGGTGTCACTCAATGCAATGGAGTGAGATCAGTGGGGGCTTACAGTATCATTTCTCCTAAGGTGTCAAAGCAACTGCAAGTGCTTCCTGAGGGAGGTGGGAAGGGCCCCTCAGGGTGAAGCCACCTGGCCTAGCAGGGGCTCCTCTGGAGTGTGCAAGACAGCACAGGCAGGCACAGACCCCATGTCTAGAAGGTATGACCAATCAATACCAGGGACCCTGCCTGAGTACCAGCCACCCCGGGGCTGGCCCCAAGATCTAAAACCTGCACTGCACAGCTATTTTCTTCTGCTATTAATTTCAACAGTTACACAATGACAGATAAAGGTATTAAGTCAGGCAGAAATAAGCATGTCCTCTCCCAAGAGAAATAACCTTTCAGCCATCTTTAATTCTTGACTGTAAGAAAGCTAGGAGGGAGGAAAGAGAAAAAGAGACAAGATTCCCTCGAGTCTTCAGAGGGTCTTGTTCCAAAACCAAAGTGTTCCTGCCAGAAAAGTTCCAGGTTTGAAAAATAAATATTACTTCACAGCAAATTGCCTTCTTTGTCAGATTCAAAATGGTGCTATGAGTCAAAGAGAACAGGATCTGCCTCACTGAAGGTGGATGAGACAGCTGTCCCACACCACACAACTCAGGGAAGGGCAGCTTCTGGAAGGGCAGCTTTGGACAGCTCCTTTGAAAGCCAAGCCATTCAGGGCCTCAAGACAGGACCTCAAGTCAGAGCCTCCCAGGCTAAAACCTTCTCATTCTCAGGCTGGTGCTAAGAGGTCAACTTCAGCTCCTTCCCTGCCCTACAACCCACCACCCTTTCTCCAACCCCTATCCCCCTATGCCGTCTGGGAGAACCCAACCTAAGACCCAAGAACCCACCCCAGCCATCACACCCACCACACAGAAGACAGCACATCTTGCTAATGACGTGTGAGCCCCAGGAGAATGGTTTCGGCTTCTATGGGATGTTCCTGAGCTGTGTACACTCTCTACGCAGCCTCATGCACATCATTCAAAGACAGCTGCAGACACACATTTGAAGCCACAAACAGGTATCCCCATTCACACAGAGTGTGCAAACACCCCTATATACACATGGTCACCATTCCCTTTCACTTCATCTCTTGGGGAAAACAAAACAAAACAAAACTGGCATTGAGAGGCTACTGAGGGCCCCATGGCCCTCTGTACATAAAGCTAATAATACACCCAGGCTAGAGGAGTTTCTAAAATTAACAGAGCGGGAGCAAGGCGGCTGGGAATGCTGACTTGGGCAGGCCTGCCACTCCAGCGGGTTTCTACACTTTCCCCAGCTCTAGTTCTCTCAATTACAGACCAAATTTGAGACAGTAATTAACAGGAGAATGTTTGCATTTAGTGGTCTTCATAAAACCAAATTACACGAGGCAAAAACAACCATTTCCTGGCATTCTGACTAATTATTTCAATCGTGAGTTTCCAGATGCTAAGGGATATTTCTGGTGCCTGATCCAGGCTGGGGTCGGAATGCTGGAGAATTCCTCCCCACAAACCACTATCCTGGAGCATCACAGAGCTACTCAAAAGGCAGCATAATATGGTGGGAAGAGAGGCTTTCAGAGCCAGCCATCCTGGGTTCAACTCTTGGTTCCATCATTTACTAGCAAGTCACTTAATCTCTCCATGCCTCAGTTTCCTTGTCTGTTCACTGAGAATAATAATGGTACCTAACTCAGAGTTATAACAATGACATGAATTGATATTTGCAAAATGCTCTGACTTATACCTATCTGTATTACTAAATGAGTCAGTAAGGAACTCAAGTCAACAAATTCATAGGAAAGAGACGAGGGAGGAAGATGAAATCTTCCAGGGAAGAGTCAAAGCAAAGCATCTACTGGGGCTGGGGGTGGAAGGGAGCTTATAATGGTTCTGGGAGAGTCCAGTGGTGAAGCCAAGGACCACAACATTCTGTGAACAGTCAGGCAACAGAACCAGTCTACCTTGGCAGACAGATGCTCTGACCTCAGGGAGCTCATGGTCCAGTCAGAATACAAGGCTTAGACAGAAGACAAGTTGGGCAATGATGGAAGAAACCGTCCCAGGCAGCAGCCCAGGCATGGCTCCTGGTGGCCCAGGAGGGTGAGGCCAGAAAGTGCTCCTGGAGGACCTGGGCTTTGGGAGCTGCCCTTGGCCTTGGAGACTACCTCCCCTTAGTTTTGCAAGCAGGTTGCACAGATTCCCAAAAGCAGGGCCAGTTGAGAGCGGGGAGAGAGAAGGGAAGGGGAGGCGTTCAGCACCACGGACAGCTCCTGGCGCCTGCCAGCCCCGTTCTGCTCGTCTGGCCAGGGGAAGTTGGCAATAGCCTCCCCACTGCATCTTCAGTTCCTGGGCCCTCTTCTCGCCAAGCCCAGTGATCAGAAGCATCTCAAATGATTCCTTAATGTCCTGGGCTTTTTTAGGGGGCTCCTTGGTGACTGAATTTATAAAGACTCCAAAACATTTCACATGTATCAAGCACTTAACTTTGTGTTTCCCATGCATTATTTCATTTAATCCTCACACCAGCACTGAGTTGGCTGCTACCATCTGTATTTTGCAGATGATGACACTGAGACTCAGAGAGAAGTATCTACCCAACATCACACAGCTGGTGAGGGACAGAACGAGATTCCGAGGGGCCTGGGGGGACTTGAGAGCCTGACTGCTTAGGATTTTAGGCACCTCAGTGGGATGCAGGGAGGGAGACCAGCCTTCCTGGCACCTCTGCGCACACGGGGAGGTAGCCTATCACAGCGGGTGTAGACAAGAGAGGAGAGAGAGATGGGGCCAGATGGTGACTACCCTTATAGTGGTGAGCACTGAATAATGTATAGAATGGTTGAATCACTATGAAATCGCACCTGAAAGTGATATAACATCGTATGTCACCTCTACTTCAATAATAAAATTTTAAAAAGAGAGAGAGAAGAGAGAGTTGTGAAGAGGTTTGGAGGGGACCCATCCTCCTGATGCCAGAGCCTTCTGGTGTACTTCCTGGGTGGGGGAAGTAGCACAACTTTCAAATATTAAAAGCATCCTGGTCATCCTGGTCAATCGGGCACAGTTGTGCTATCCTGTAAGAGGGGTCTGTGGAGGAGGGAACAGTAACATTTCCACAACCTCAAGCTGGATGCCCCATATTCCCCCAGCACCTCACTGCCCCTAGAATCATTCGTGGCTAGCTCCCACAATCCAGGGTATGCATCCGTGGTGGTGGGTGGCAGGCCCTGTCAGGGAAGCGAGGGACAGCCAGACTCAGACATGCTGGAGTTGGCACATGCCTGAATTAGAGGCCTTGTTCTCTCCAAAGCCAGATGACCCGCCCCTGTCCCAGTGTTCTCTAAGCTAAAGGGAAGACACCTCACCCCAGTTTTAGCCCCAGGACCCCTAGGCCTGTCCTCCCTTAATCCTGGACCTCTCTTCCTGCCTGGCCATCCAAGCAGGCAGGTGGCCTCTCAGCCAGTGGGCGTGGCCTACAGGGCAGCTTTGGAGGAGAAGGTCTCGTGTGCAGAAGAAACGGGGGATGGCAAAAAGCCAACCAGCCCTTTTACACGGACACCTGGAACATTCCATGGTTTGGTCTGATAGGAAGGTTATGGCTGAGGGAGCTCAAGGGAGCTGAGGAAAGAGAAGATAGGAGGCTCCTGACCCTGAACTCAGAGACTCAAGGACCAGACCAAGGGCACTCTCCTTCCCCAGAGGCTGAAGAGGAGTGAAGGGTAATAAAATGGGGGCAAGAGAAGTGGAAGTCAGAAGAGGGATGGCCTCCTTCAACCTTGTCTTGTCCACACACACCCATGCTTGCCTTTGAGCGCATATGCTCACACACACACACACACACACACACCATTAATACAGTTTTGTACACTCTCATCTATGCACTCCTGCTAATTTTTGCTCCCATACACACACGCATATTTTCTTGCACACCTGCTTGCACACATGTTGACACAAATGACATCCACTGGGAATCCTGCCAGCTGGAAGAGAGGGTCGGGTTTTGGCCCATTACATTTTTTTCCATCCTTTAGGATTCATCTGAAGTGCTACTTCTTCCAGGCCTCTCCAACCCCTCACGGATGGACCTGGGCCTGGCCTGAGCCCTGGGTTTGGACATCCCAGAACGCTGTGGCTCCCTGAAGGCAGGGGCCTTGTCCCAGACATGGCTGTGCTCCTGCCATGCTGAACTACAGGCCAGGGTCCTCACGATTCCTCCCAGGGGAGTGGCACAGCCAGGGCCTCATCATTTACCCCTTCCCTCTTTGTAGACACCTCTCCTAGCACCAGACCTACATTCCCACCTGCCACCCGGAGGGCCTGCTGGCTCCTACACCCAAGTCCAAGGCTGAACACAGCATCTTCCTCCTCAGAGCTGAATGGCACACTCAGCATTTCAACCACCTGGGCTCAAAACCTCAAAGCTATCGTCAGCTGCTTTCTCTTTCCTGCAGGCCCCACATGCAATGACAAGTCTTGTCTCCCATCTTTTTGTTTGTTTGTTTGTTTTAAGTAGGTTCCACACCCAGCGTGAAGCCCAGTGCAGGGCCCGAATTCATGACCCTAAAATCAAGACCTGAGTTGAGATCAAGAGTTGGGACACTTAACTGACTGAGTCACCCAGACACCCCTTGTCTAGCATCTTCTAGGATGGCTTCTGAATCTGTCCTTGACTGCTTTGTCCTAGATCAGTTCCTCACTGCTCCTCGCCTGGACCCTTGCCCCTGCTGCCTACCTGTCTCTAGCCCCCAAGTTCTTTCCTTCCAACTCACATGATCTCTGGGTTATCTTTCCAAATTTTATGATTTCATCACCCCTTGCTTGAGCCTTCTTGGCAGATTCCCCATGACTACAGAAGAAAGTTCAAGCTCCAAGGTCTGGCATCCCCTGCGCCCCACTTCCCTGTTCTCCCTCCTGCTTCCTTCACAGTAACCACTGGACACCCACCCCCTGGCTCTATCTCCGTCCACATTCTGGCTCCTCCTCCTGAGAATGGCCCCTGCCTCCTGAACCCCCATCTCGTGAATTCCCATCCCTCATCCAAGACCCATCCAAGACCTCCTCCCCCGGGAAGTTGGCCTAACCATGCTCTGTGTCTGGGAGTGGCTGTCTCATCCTGCCCTTCCGTCGGGCACCACCTAGCTCTCCTCTCAGGCTCCCACCAAGTCATGTAAACCAGGAACCCAGGAATCCTGGTGTCTGAGACAGCGATGGGAGTGGGGAGCTCCCCCTGGGTTCCCGAGCCAGCCCTTGGTTTTCCATGCCCAGCACAGACAACTGCCCCAGGTGACAGTGAAGACAATGAGACAAGAGGAGGATGGCAACCAATGTTTTTTGGACCCTTACTACATGCCAGGCACTGATCAGTGTACCTTATATGGATTATCTCATTTAATCCTCATAAAATCCCTGTGAGGGAGATACTATGATTGCGCCTATTTTACAGATGAGGAGACTGAGGCACAAGAAGCTGAGAAATTTGCTATATATGGTGGATCAAGAATTAAGCCCAAATAGCCTGCCCCCAGAGTCCTACTTTTCCCTTACGCAAGCTTCAGCTGAATCCTGAGGACGTCACTCTCCGAAACCCCAGGCACCTCTGAGTCGGGGGTGGGGTCAGCATCCCCCTGCCCCCCATGCTGGGGTCACTTCCTGTCTGTGCTAGGAAGGTTTACAGGATCCTTTGAGCATCCTGTCATTTTCTGGCCATCCTGCCAGCAGCCATCTGCCGCTGTTCCATCTCGGGGACCCTGATCGTGTTAGCACTTGGTTCACAGCCTTCCATTCCTCTCCAAACCCTGCCATCATCCTGGGAGACCTCCACTCTATGTATCAACCCCAAACATGCAGCCCCTCAGTGGCTTGGTGCCCTGACTCTACTGACGGCAGGCACATCATCACCCACTCCTGCAGCGGGGGAGGGACCATGTCACCCTCTGCAGTGGCTCCATCTCTCACCGCAACCTCCTTTCCCTCCAGCTCTCTTAGCCGGTCCTGCTGAGTCTATTCTGTAGTGTCTGTCCCAGGAACCTTGAGTCACAGAACCCTCTTGCCTCCTCCCCTCCCCTGAGACACAAGGGTCCAGCCCTTCTACCTCGCTCACCCGGTCCTTCTGGCACCCTCTTCACAAGATCACACCCTGGATCACGGCCACCATTCACCCTTTGCATGTTTCCTGGGGACTGTGCAAAAAATCCCACCACCTCAGACCCATTCTGCTAAATATGTAAGCGCCTTAGCTCCCGTGCCTCAATTTCCTCATCTGGGTTTCCATACTCAACTGGCGCTCACCCCCACCTGCCCCACCTTCCAGGAGACCCTTTCCCCACCAATTTTCTTCCAGCAGCCACTTCCAAGTATCTTCTCTCTCCTCAAAGCTCTAAAACCACTCTTCTACCCCACTCTCAGCAGATAACACCACCTTCTCGTTCACAGACAAAAGAGAAGCCACCAGAAGGTCCCCTTCCTCTTTCTGCCACCAGACTGCGACCCCTGCTTGCCTCTCCCTCACCCCTTCCCCCTCCTCCAGTCACAAAAGCATCAGCGACCCCTCCACCTGCCTCTTGATACAAGTCCCCTCTGCCTCCCCAGGGACCCTGACCCATAGGTTACCCCCTCTTGTATCTTCAGTCTCCCTCCCCAAGCATCATTTCCCATCAGCTCATTCTTTTAAGCTCCCTACATTTAAAAAATAAAATGAAACCATTCCCGAGTCCCGAATCCCTCTGCCTGATGTCTTCGCCCAGAGAGAAGCTTCCTGGGAGAGGCATCACGGTGCCGGCTCGCTCCACTTCCATTGCCTCTCCCCACACTCCTGCCGACCCCTCAGCAACTGCACAGTCCTCGGTGTGCTTTGTGGTCTGTTCCTGGCTGACCCTCAGCATCACCTGACACCACGGGCCACTCTGAGACCCTGGGTTTCCTCCCTTCTCTCTGCCTCTCTTTCCTTCCCCTGGAGGGGCTCCTCTTCCCCTGCGTGACCTTTAAGTGTGTTTGTTCTTTTGGGCCCTGGCCTCTTCTCTCTCTCCACACTCTCCCTGGGTGACCTCGCCAGCTGCCAAGGCCTCCATGATTCTGCTGGCTTTCAAACCAGACCTCTCTCAAACCAGAACACCCATGTGTTCACTTGCCGACTACACC
Source organism: Halichoerus grypus (assembly GCF_964656455.1). NCBI lineage: Eukaryota > Metazoa > Chordata > Mammalia > Carnivora > Phocidae > Halichoerus > Halichoerus grypus. The sequence continues at coordinate 41,965,124 of NC_135719.1, read as the reverse complement.
TTTACACCTGGATGCCCCCGTCATTCTTGGCACGTCCAGATAACTAAACAGCTTCCTCCCAAATTCTTGTGCTCCCAGCACGGGTTCCTCCAGCCATCGAAATGCTCCATCTAGAAACCGGGGAGTTAGTCTCTATCTCCCTCACCTACCAACACCCAGCCAGCGGGACTGAGTCTCCTAGCACACCCCTCGGCCTACCCCGTGGCTTCCTAACTGAGCCCCTGGCCTTTCCAGGACCCTGCATACTTCAGGGGCCCACGTGGGCTCCGCATCCTCCCAGCAATCCACTCTCCACACTTTGCCAAGCCCAGAGTCCTTCTGTGTTCCCAGCTAAACCCAGTCCCATTGTCATCCCCAGGCCCTTCTGAATCTGGACTCTGCCTCCTTCCCACATCTTGTCACTCTTCCTCCCCACAACGCTCTGCTCCAGACGTACCAGCAGCTTTCCATGCCCAAAGGCACCACACTTCCTGTCCTCTGGGCTTGCCTACACACCAGCGTCTGCCTGGGACTCTCCTCACCATCCCTGCCCAGCCCAAGTCCCTCGTTTCAGAGGAGGCGTCGTTTCTTTGTATCCTAAGAAATCTGGTTAGGTGCCCCTTATATGCGTTGCCCTAGCATAGTATTTATCACACTATGATGAAATTGTGTGTTTGATTTGTGTGTTTATATCTTGTGGCCTACACGACTCTCTGAACTTGGCACTGGGCCTTTTACGTGGTGGGTCGTAATACATGTGTGAATGGGTGGGTGAATGAATGCATGCACACCTTAGGACGCGAAGCTGAGTGACAGGTGGCCCAGCAGAAGCCGTACGAAACAGCAGCTCACTGAGACCCACAAGCCTTGATGATCTGGGTGGAACGTGTCCTGTCCAAACCCCCAAGACCCCAAGACTCCCAGAAACATCCATCAGAGAGTGAAATGCTGAAACCCATGGTGGAAAATTCACAGAGAAGGAAGGGCAGAGCCCATGGAGGGGGGCGGTTGGGGGAAGGGGAGAGGAGTAGCCGAACAAGAGACAGGCCAGGAGAAGCATGGGGTTTGGGGTTTCTGACAGAGTGGGGTGACAGAGGGGACTGGGAGGGGGACACAGTGGCCTCAACCTAGGCATGACTGTTTCCACCCTGACTGGAACAGGCCCATGGTGGCCAAACACCCCCCTCCCCATTAGGGGCATGCCCTCTCAGTGGGGATTTTAAGGATTCTCCCTCCTCCTGAAATAGGAAGAGCACAGAGATCCAGGAGGTAGGGGTGGAGGAGGGGAGGAGGAAAGGGCAAGGGTAGGAAGGAGAGAGTCCCACCTTCTCCTAGAATCCCCCTGTGTTACCCCCACTTTGCAGACCCAGGATGAATCTTATGTCCTCAGCCCTGCCCTGTCCCCCCCAAGAGCAGAAATGATTGTTCTTCCTCTTCTGAGACATGAACACATAGCTGGGCTTGGGGCTGGGGAGTGAGGGGCTCAGGGGCCATTCCTAAAATTGTCTTATTGCTAAATGGATGGGTGGACTAAAGGCCGTTGCCAGGGGGGAAAAGACTGCCAAAAATAACAAGTAAGAAACTACCCTAAAAGGTTAACACTGATCATGGCTACGTGGTGGGATTATGAGTGATTTTGTTTGCTCCATCACACACCTTTCTAGATTTCCTACACTCTGTTCTACTTTTAAATTCTATATTTTCTTAAAAATGGGCAAATATTTCCTTTATAATCAAAAAACAAAATCTGCCTTTAGCCAATGACCAGTGCCCCGTGCTGGGAAGAGTCCCCTCACTCGAGTCAGAAGAGAGATACACACTGGGTCCTCGGGGCAACTCCTAGGCAGCCAGCATAAACATGCAGAACGCGTGTTAGCATGGCAGGGAGGTCAGGATGAGATTTTTTGGAGGAGGGCGGTGATAAAGGAGGGAGGGATGGCCTCAAATGCTGTCCCATTTGACAGGCAACAGAGACCACGTGCTTGCCCACAACACACACGAGCCTCCTTCCTTGTCTCCCTCCCTCCCAACCGTGAAACCTGGATCTTTGACCAATCCCTCCCTGCCCCCTCCCTGTCCAGGCTCCTGCTCAGTATTCTCTGGGGCAGAGCTGCTGCCAAGCCCTACACCGTCCCAGAGAAGCTGCTGGCTGCCTGGGAGCTGGATGGGGTCCTCCCCGCCTGTGCCCTGGGGCTGGCATTGTAGACTCTCCCTCCCCGTCAGGCCGGAACTCCACACAGAGCCAGGCTGGGCCCACAACTCTTGCATCTGAGGGCATAACCCCGCCATCCTCACCGCCCCCCTCTTCTGGCCCAACCTCCCTGACGTGGGGTCTCCCCCCAATAACAGATGAATTGCTCTCTTCCTCCCACCTGCCTCTGGCCACTAGGCTCTATTTTTAATCCACCTCAAACTCTGACTCAGAATCACAGGGCTCCCAGGTAGCCGCTCCCTCGTCTGCCTGGGGCTGCCTCCAGAAGATTCAGAGCCAAGGGCATCTAGTGCTTGGTTTATGGGTGGGTAGTTGGGATTTGGTTGTATTTTTATTTTTTTAAATTGTCTATGTGACTTAAGGAAGAAAATTTGGTTTTGGTTTTGAAGACCCAAGAAGATATGTTAAACTCCTGACACTCTGTGAAGTCCATCCCGGTCCTGGGCTGAGGCCCTAGCATTTCATCATACAATGAGGGCCGGTCTTGGCTATTCCCCAAGCAGAGGTGATCTTTCCATCATACAGCACAGTGCTCTGCACACAAATCACTCGGGGATTTTACCAAGACACAGACAGGGATTTACTAAGTGTGGCGTGGGGGCTGACATCTGCATTGCAAATAGGCTCCCTAGTGATAGTAAGGCTGCTGGTCCGGGGACCACATGGAGTAGCCAGGCTATAGCAGACAGGTAGGGAGTTTAGGCATTCCAGTGTCTAAACACCTGGCTGTGTGGCCTCGGACAGATCACTTAACCTCTCTGAACTTGTCTCCTCATGCACAAAATGAGAACATGAATCCCACCTCACAGGATTCTGGGAGAATTCAATGAGATATTTATAAGATGCTAGGCAGTGCAAATACTCAGTGTAGGCTGGCTGTTATCATCACCATTATTATTCTTGTGACCACTCAGATGCAGGTCCTGGCCTGAGGGCTCTGGGGATACTGACACGTGTGGACCGGTCTCACCACAAGGAGCTCTCAGCCTTAGGGACGGACAGACTCACCTCTACAGGGGAGCTGATGATCCAGACCAGTCTGGCTCTGCAGTGTGGGCTGGGGATAGCTGGAGGGGAAATTCAGCCAGGCTTGAGAATGTGGACAGAGAGGAAGAGGGAGCAGCACGGCCTGCTGGGTACGAAAGCCCCAGAGAGGAGGCGGCCCGAGTGTGTCCACGGGTCAGGAAGGTCAGTGTTGCGGTTACGGGAAGGAGGCCCAAGCTACACAGCAGGAGTCCTGCCCAGGGGCCTGAGAGTCTTGGGTTCTAGTTCCCTCTCCATCTCTACCCTGCTGTGTGCCCTGAACAAGTCCCTGCCCTCTCATAATCCTTTTCTCAGTTTCCCCATTGATAAGAGAGGCTGGAGCTGGACAAACTCTAAAGACACGCCAATTCCATGAATCTCTGCAGTGCGGAGGCTAAAGAGGCCAGCCAAGGGCAGCTGGCCAGATGGAAAGCTCGCTGAGAGAAGAGCACAAACCGTGGAGAACTCTGGCCCCCCATTCCCCCACCCAATACTGGTCTGAAGAGAAGTCGGGGGCATCCTGAACGCCAGACTGAGTAGTCCGGACTCTTCTGGGGCCCTGGGGAGCCACGAAGGTTGCAGAGGAAGAGAGATCCTCGGGGAAGGGATTGTGACGGCACAACTGAGCACGGGCCCGGCCATAAGGAACACCAAGATATCAACCCATTGCTTCTCTGAAGGGCCGAGACTTCCTCAGGAGACTTTAAGCCTGTGCACGCACAGATACGTTAATGTAAGAGTGAGTGTGCACACACACACACACACGCGCGTGCACGCACACACACACACAGGCACACATACCCCAACGTGTATAGCAGGGGCCATCTGCTCTATAGCGCCCCGAGATGCCAGGCTGCTGTGTTCCCTCAGGCTAGTGGCCTAACCTCTCTGAGCTTCACCCAGCCCACAAGACTACCTGGGGAGAAACGGGGAGGCGCCGAGCAGCTGGGGCACTTGCCCGCCCGGCTTCCAGGCAGCAAAGGCTCAAGCACAGCTGCCTGCACTCAGGAGACCGCAACGAAAATAGCATTCGGCTGAGGAGCAGCACGGAGGGAAGCAACCTCAGGGGAACTTAGGTAGGAGAGCTCACCTGCTCCCGAAGGAGGGGGCACCGGGGTAAGGGCGAAACCCGCTGGACTTAGGGCGGAGGTGAGGACGACGCCGCTGGAGGGCCGCCCCAGAGAAGCTAGCTAAATATTCACTCTGGGAGGGTCTACGTGGCCCCCTTCTTGTTGGGATCAGGGTTCCCTGGAGGGGCCTGGGCTCTTGACACCACAAGCCAGGTGGGACTCTGCTCCCTTCCGTCTAGGAAAACACCATCTGACAAGGATGCGGAGCAAGGACTGTGGTCCCTGGGGTCCCACCAGCCCCGGAGTTTTATGATTTCTGATTGCTAACACAAGAAAAGGTAATGACTCCCTGGAGAGAAGCTTATCACAAATGGGCTTGGATGGCAGGCTGGGGAGCGAGCATCTCACCCCCAGGCTCTGGGGAGCCCCGAGGGGCTGAGGCAGACGAGGTGCGGTCAGAAAGCTGCAGACCATTAGCGTGGGGAGGGCCTTAGAGGTGCCCAGCTCACTGGCTCCTCAGGTGACAGAAGCAGAATCAATCTGGGTGCTCCCCCAAATCATACCCACCCGGGGGGCCACACTGGGAGGCCCAGGCGTCCGTAATCGCAAAAAGCTCCCAGGTGACTCCGCAGCCGGCCAATTCCAGCTTCGGGGTCTTGGGGTCTTGCTAAAACCCAGGCCCTCTCTGGAAGCACTGTCCACTTTCAGATGAGGAAAGCAAGGCACAGGGAGGGGAGGTTTCGTTCCGGTTCTCACAGCTGGATGGGGCAGAGCTGAGCATCCACTGACCTCTCATTCACCACGGGCCCCCTCGGCTCTGTCCGCAGAAGCTGTGGAGCAACACAGCGGGATGATGACTCCTCAGAGCCTCTGGGACAGGATGAACAGCTTGCCGCATTTCCTTCCCCTGCCAATTCCAAAGCCCATGGTGCTGCTGGCCTGCCCCCCAGGACTCCTCCAGGTGCAGCTGTCTAGTATGACCCGTACTCTCCCTGGATCCTCACCTCTGAACTCTTCTGGGGCCAGGTCTGAGCTGTCCCCCAGGAGAGATGGCTGGGAGAAGGGGGTTGGGGTCCTTTGCCCAGCGAACAAAAAAAAGAAAGCCTGATGATCCCACGGGGGCCATGATCTCATGCAGGGGGAGCAGACCAGATACCACACAACAAGCTGGGGAGCCTCTACCCTGTCCCCCGGCACAAAGGACCGGCAGAGCCTCCGCAGAAAGAGACCCGCGCGTGTCAGGAATTCCCACTGCCCCAGGAGCACAGGGGCTGCACAACTCCAGGATCAGGCCTGGATGGGCCTCTGGGAGGGAGGGAGGGAGGGAGGGAGGGAGGGAGGTTCTCATCAGCTCCACTCATCAGCGGAGCTGTCCCTGCCCTGCTGGCTCAATTTGTACTAATGGGGTCAGGATTACTGGTTCAATACCTATTTGGGCAATTAGCTTTGCTCTCTTCTCAGCCTCAGACTGGGCCCTGACCCTGGACACTGAGACAGGAAAGGACTTTGCTGAGGTCATACAGCGGAACAGGAGGAGGGTCAGGAGGGCAAACTCGGCGTGGGAGGGGTGGGCAGTTACAAGCTAGGAAAGCTCAGGAGGAGAGAACCCAGGGTGGGCCGGCCCCGATGCTGCACAGACGGGCCCCAGCTGCAGCGTCTCCCCTGCTGGACCGTGTTTCTTCTAGAAGGTGCTGATGGCCCTGATGAGGCTTCTGGGTCTTTCCTGTCCCTGCAGAAGGGAAAAGCGCCCTGTATCCTCTGACGGACAATAGGTGGGAGAAGCCGGCTTTGGCGATGAGTGGCTGGGGACTCGCGTTAATCATTGACAGGGGCTGCTCCAGCCTACGACAGGGAACTGCAGGGTAATTACTTCTGGCCTCCAGGCCACACACTCAGTGACATTAATGCGGCGGCCACACCTGCCTTCTGGGCGTAGTACAGCAAGAGAAGGGGGCTGTCTCAGAGGTTGGGCAGCTGGGGCCAGGGCCAGGAGAGCTCCCTGAGCCACAAGGACCCAGGGGGAGAGGCCAGAGAGACACGCACACACATGCAAATATATGCACACATACTCAGCATCAGGGTCAAGACCCAGGGCAGTGGGGAAACAGTCCTCAGGGGAGAAGCACAGAGCTTAATAAGTACAGGTCCAAAGAGGCAGATTTTGAGTAACCTGCCCTTAGTGCCTACCAACACCCACCCCAGCCCCTTAGCTCCATCTCCCAGAAACCTACTTCCAAGAAAGTGTGCAGAATGGTTCTCTCTTTCCTTCAAATCCAGCTCAGATCTGCTTCCTCCAGGAAGCCTTCCCTGACCATCAATCCGTACTGATCTACCCTAAGGAGGAGCTGAAATCCTATTCTCTTCTTTGCCGGGTGGGTAGTGACCCCCATCCTCCATAACGGGTGACAACAGTCTTGGAATGGAGCATCTGATCTCTGAGGGGGCATGACCCACCACCCCCTTAAGCTTGCCCCTCCCCAGGCCCAGAAGACTATTAGCCAGCCCCATGTTATGTATTAATTTCTGAAAGCCTCGTTCACGCAGACATAACACGTCCACCCACACGGATAAATGCTTAGACAGACACAAAATCATCAGCAGCCAATTATCAGGCCCCCGCAGCTGCCAGGAGCAGACCCGGAGGCCCCGCGGCTGACTCCGCAGTTTGAGGAGCTGGGAGTGCGGTGGGGTGTGGGGAGTCCCTCCATCAAGCCGGCACACATCCCTGCCCAGCCCCAAGCACCGCTGTGCAGGAGCCACGAGCTGGCTGCCTGGCTGGGAAGACAGACACCAGCCCCAAACAACCAGAGAGCAGAGCAGGGCACGGAGCCATCACGTGGGAGATTTGGTGGCTTCAGCGTGGAAGGCAGTGGAACCGTTGTTTATTTATAATTTGTACTTGCCCTCCCAGAGAGGCCCAGAGGCAGCTGGCTCAGATGCTAAGAGGTGTAGGAGCTCAGGGAGCTTAGAGAAAGGGAGGGCTTCTTACAGGGGAGGGCCCCAGGTGGGGTGGGCCACATGCCCACCTTGCCCCAAGGCCTGGGGCCTCTGGGAGGCACTGGGGTTGGTTCTGAGGCTTTGTTCAAGGACTCCAGTTCCTGACCCCAGACCAAGGCCTTATCTTGGTCTCAGGTTGAACCTGGATCCTGGCCACAGCGTGGGCCTAGACTGTGGCCTCAGAGAGAGACCTGACCTTGATCACACCCTGAGCCCCGACCCTGGACACACAGTCCTGAACCAGGACTCCACTTCCTCACTTCTCTGAAGGAGGGAATGGATAAACCACGTGACCTCCTATTTCTCTGGTGGAGAGAACACGGATTCCATTGGCTACCTGTCCCCTTCCCCTAGGAACCCTAATCATATCCAGGTGCATCAACCATATCCAGGCATCTGGATATGGTTCCAGAATCCCAGAATCCTCCATGCCAGTCAGGATCCTGATCTGGCATCGCCAGGAGCAGAGCAACCCCAGAGTTGGGGGGGGGGAGGTTAGGGCAAGCATGTCCCAGGCTCCAGACACTGCATTTTCAGATACGGAAAGACTCCCTTCTCACTGGGTCAGCTTAAATTAAGAAGGGACTCAGAAAATACCTATCACCGCAAAATTCAGGCATGGAGCTGGGGCAACCGGAAAAAGGTCCAGTGGCCGAGCGCCTGGGTGGCTCAGTCGGTTAAGCATCTGCCTGCAGCTCAGGTGGTGGAGCCCCACGTCAGGCTCCCTGCTCAGCGAGGAGTCTGCTTCTCCCTCTCCCCCTCCTCATATTCTCTCTCTCATGTTCTCTCAAATACAAAATCTTAAAAAAAAAAAAAAAAAAGCCAAAATGCTCCAGTGACAAGACCATTCAGGACCTCTGGTTGGGGTCTAGGGATAGACTGTGGAATGTTGAGGTCTTTGCAGCCAGATGTTACATAACCCACTGGGTTCTGATTTCATCTCTGACATGGACTTACTCTGTGACCTTGGGCCAGTGGCTCCCCCTTTCTGGTCCTCTGCTCCCCTTTGATAAAATGAAGGTTTTAGGCCAGGGGTTTGCTAAGGCCGATGAAACCTCCCATGCCGGCTCAGCCCCATCACCCCACAGCCCTCCGCACTGATAATGTGTGGTCAAACATTATCTGCAATGTTTTCATTCTCAGGAGAATGTTTGTAATTTTACTTTTTAAAGCTAACAAAAAAGAAGGAGGAGGAGACAAAAAGGAACAAGAATGTGTTTAGAATCCTCGAGACAAGGTTCTGGTACTTCATCGCTGCATGATTTAGGGCAAATCTTTTTCTTTATCCCATCAGAGACTCAGTTTCTTTATCTGTAAACTGGGGATAACAGAACCTATTGTTCAGGCCACCATGTAGAGTAAATAAAATATGAGATATAAAGCTTCTAGCAGTTTGGTACCTGTTATAGATGGTTCATAAATGGTGGTTACTGACCTGGGAATCCAGTCTAGTCTGGATTCTAATCCTGGCTCTAGTCTCTGCTGGGTTGAATCGAGGGTTGTAAACTCAGAAGCCTTACAAAGGTCATCAGCTCGGGGGCGGGGGGGGGGGGGCATGAATGATGTGGCTGGGTATGGGATGTTAGGGACAGTGGGCAACCGGAGAGCAAACGCCAAATGAAACGGGGCAGCCTCTAGTCTGCTCCAGCTGCCTGCTATGGTGTGGGAACGTGGGGCCAGAGCTGCCAGAGTTTCCAATTTTTCAGAGGAAGCCCGAAAGCCAAATTTTTATGTCACATCTTTCCATTTTAAAACACTGTCTCAGATTTGTTATGACACACTGCTGCCTAAACAGAACACATCTGGGTGCTGTATTTGGTCCATGGGGTGCTGCTTAGCAACTTCTGATCTAAGTACTGCTGTCTCATCTTGAGCACCCTTGGTGACAGGGAGCACACCCTTGCTTTGTGCTGCTTCCACCCCGATTCTGGGCAGGTGCTGATGATGAAGAGTGTCTTTGAGTGGCCTCCTAGGCTTTGGAATCACCGATTTCCAGGGCCCTGGCAGTGCTTTCTCAGTAAAGCTTGGCTGGCAGAGAACATCCTCTCCAAAGCCAAGACAATGCCCTTGCCCTCCCCACGGCCCGCTCTGGCGGGGAAACGTGGATTCTTCAATATCCCCTGGGCCCAAGCAGGACCGCCTGGCCGGCCTTAGTAGCCCTTCTATTAATTAGCAACTGGCAGTCACAGCTTTGTAAGAGTCCTTGAGCCAAGGGGTGTTTGTGCTGGAGCTGGTTGCCTCCTTGGATATGGGACATGCCCCTCCTCACTGCCTGGGCCAGCTGGGACTGCACCTTCTACTCTGGGCAAATTCCCCCAGGATGGCCAGTGTTGTGACAAAGGGCCACTCGGGCTGCTATGACACTGTCAGCTCTGTCATCTGTATGTGGCCTGCTGCCTTCCAGGGTGGGAGGGGCAGAGAGAAGTGACAGGTAAGTCCAGCCCATGGGGGAGGCTGCTAGGCATGGTGTGGGGCAGCGGAGGGGGCACTGAGGTCCAGACAACCACCCCCCCTCACCCAACAACCTCAAAGCACCAAAGCAGCTCCTTTTACTGGATGTCTCTTCCTCTTTGCAGGCAGCCACTGTCAGGGCCACCTCACACCCACTCTCCTGCCCTGACACCTCTGGACTCTCTGGCTGACATCTGTTCCTTCCCAGAAACCCCCCTGCAGCCCGGCGGTCGCTGCACTCCCTGACCCTGCCCCTCCAGCCGGGCCCACCGCTCTGGCCCTTTGAATGGGAGAGAAGCCGCCCAAGCAATGGGACAAGACAGTTCGTAAGGGCCCTCCGGCTGTGTGGCCTCCCTCTGCTCACCCCACCCCATCGGCCAGCATCCAGGGCTAGCAGGGTCCAAGCCGCAGTGCAAGAGGGGAGGAAGGCTGTGAATCCAACACCCGCAAGCATTCAGCTGACCTCTGTGGCGAAGGGTTGCTCAACCCGGTTCACAGAAGTCGCCCTGCTGCACTCAGTGCTAGAGGCCCACAGGAGAAGACAGAGTCTCTGCCCTCAGGGAACTCAGTCAGGGAGCCCGGGCTAAGCAGAGAACATACACATGATCTGAACCCCAGCCCTCCGAGCTCGGCTCTGCGCTGGGCCCCGGCAGCATCACTTGGGCCCCTTTCAGAAATGCAGAATCTCAGACCCCGCCCCTAATTCTGACCTGATGAGTCAGAATCTGTAGTTTCACAGGATCCCCAGGCGAGTTGGATGACATGACAATGTGAGAAGCACTGCATTCAAACAAACCCACAGCTCCATCCAAATGCCCTGAGGTGGTCAGGCCGGGGACAGATGGATGATGGTGGGTGGCCGTGTGGCCCGAGAGGGCATCCCAGAAGACCCAGGGGCCCGAAAGCAGGGGAGAGGAGGGCAGATGGACAGGCAGACAGACAGGCAGACAGCCCAGCGCTGTGGGAGGCAGGCCACCTGACAGCCCAAAGCCTCACAGCTCACAGCAGCTAAGGGAACAAACAGGGGCAGGGCTGGGCAGGGGAGCAGCCCCCAGCCTCGTCACGTAGCAGTCACACCATGGGGAACTGAAGCCTTGCCACGGGGAGAACCTGGAGCCCCGGCTCCCCACCCCGGCCACACAAGGGGCCCGGCCCCACGGGGCTTCTGCGCACCCCGCATCCCGGGAGCACCTCAGCCCTGAGCCGGGTGCTGGCCTTTGCCCCCAGCCCAGTCTTATCAGGATGAACACGTCCTCATCACTGGAGAATCCTGCTGCCCCTGTGCCAGCTAACAGCACTGCCCGGGCAGCTCACCTTGGAATTCCCCTCTGCACCAAGGTGCCCTTCCCCCTCCCCTGGCGCCGCAAGGCCTGCAGCTCTTTTCAGCCTGGCTTTCTACACTACAACAGATAGAGTGAGTGCCCATATTCCTGAGAGCAGAAGGAGCATTCTCGGGCAATGGCCTCCAGGAAGCCCCCCCTCGCACCAACCCAGAGCCGGGCTGCTCCCTCCTTCCTCCTCACCACCTCCTATGCAAACAGTCCGGCCCCTGGTTGAAGGGGAGAAGCTGGGTGTGGGACTGAGGAAACAGAAAAGTAGTCCCCAGACTGCCTCCTTCTGCATCTGACTCTGCTCCATTTTCATGCCCATCCTGCCAGCAAAGGGAGGCCCTGGCCTCAGGTTACAGACGGCCCCAGGGAGCATGAGCTCTAAGAGGCTAGCACCTGCCCCTGCCAGGCCAGGCACTCTCTTCTGGGATGGTCTAGATAGAGTGGGGTTCACAACCTACATGGTCTTCAACTTAGGGAGTCCACAGACCCCAGAAATTGAGTGTCCTATTGTGTCTGGATATACGTGCCTCTTTCTTGATAGACACTCTATAGTTTCCTGCAGGTTCTCACTTAGGTCCCTGACACAGGTTCAGAACCACTGGCCTGAGCCAAGGACAGAGGCCCATGTGGTCCACCCAGGACTACGGGAAGGAGGCAGAGAGAGTGGGGGCGGCGTGGCTCCCAGCAGCATCACTGGTCTCTGACAGTGTGCTGGAGCTGCTTACCTCCACAGGGTGACCACAGGTGTACAGGTCTGACGTGGGCAACAGGATTCCCATTGTCCTAGGTGGGAAAACTGAGGCTCAGAGAAAGCTCATAACCCGAGCAGACAGGGCTGGGCAAGTGATGTGAGGGGGGCAGTGGCAGTGCCAGGGGCCGGGGGCCCGCACCAGAAGCCAGGGTGAGGTCACCCTTGGGACTTATCAGGCCCCTGGTCCAGGTTCCATGATTTCAGAGTCCAGCGGTTTCTGTCCCAAGGAAAAGACCCTTTAGGGCACTTCTTCCCTTCCCTTCTTCACAGCTTCAAAAGGCTCAGGCTAGGGGACGGAAGAGCAGAGGGATGAGAAGGACCAAGCTTCTGTCTGCCTCCACTTTCAAGGCCAAGCTAGAGTTTGGGGCACAGGACTGCCCCATCACTGACATCCCACATGGGGACTTCCCTGCCAGCCCCCACGTCCGCCCACACAGCTCCAAGACACCTGCTCAGACAGACACCTAAGCAGACACACATCCAGGCAGAGCCCCTGAGCCTGACACTTGAAAGCCTGACAGGCTTCTGGGAACACAACCAGGTACAGTTCACTCGGGTCCCCGCTCCTTTCCTCTCTCTTTGGAAAAACACTATGTTTTATTTGTTCCGGGTTCCCGCTGCCAAGCTGGGCTCCCAGGACATGGCTCATGTGGAAGGAAGGACCCATCCGGGACCCAAGAGCCCAAACAGCCTTGGGCAGGAGCCCGGGGACCACTGCCCTGAGGGGCTGGCTGTGTGTCCTGGCCTCTTCCCTTACCAAACCTTAAATATAAATTTTAAAAGGCAACTGGGAAGTGGGAGGGGCGGGCAGGGGGGGCAGACAAGCCTGTAGAGCTTGGAGGAGCCATGCGATAGCTGGGGCCTTGGTGAGGAGAAGGGCAAGCAGCCCAGAAAAGCCTCTTATTAGCCATGGCCCACGTTCTGCAGGTCCCTCGGAGTGGAGTCCACTCAGCCCTCAGAAAAGGCACCCAACCTTCCCCCCGCAGGAACGGGAGATGCCAGAAGCAGCCCATGACAGTGAGCCCTGAACTCCAAACCGCAAACTCAATCTATCATGGTTTGCTGGCGATTCTTTATTAAACCAATTCTGCTGGATCAATGCTTCCTGCCCGTCAAAATGATGAATAAATCCTCAACTGGCCTGAGCAATGCTTGCAGAAGCTCTTGTGAGGCTGAGCTGGGCAGTGGGGAAGGGCTCCATGCAGAGGCCCATTGACCAGTGGCTGAAACTCAGCTTGGGGTGTTGGTGGGGGTGAGGCCAGTTTGAGTAGTGGGTTTCCTAAGCTTAGAAACTCAGCCAGGCCCTCGCCTCTTTGACCTTGTGCAGATGAGACCAGCTGTTTTGGCCTAGAGGTATGACCACTGCCCCTCCAGACACACACAGATGGTCTTTCTTGGATTTCTTTCCTTACACTCCACCCAGCCCCAGAGATGTGTGCTTCCAGCTACCTGTCTCTGCAGCTTGTGGTACAAACACAGATTCAAAGCCCAGTCTGACCCTTATCCTGTTGCCCATTTATCAATGCTGCTGCATACACCCCTCCTGATCCCCGCCCGCCGCCAACCCCCCCCAGCCCCCGCCATGTCCCGGGCAGCCTGCAGTTAGTGATAGAGTCTGCAGCAGGGGGACTGCAAACAGACATGCCAAGATGGGCAGAGGAAGATCGGGAAGGCGGGGGGGTTCCCATTTATGCAATCAACCCAGTCCGAACCCTTCACCATCCAGGGTAAGGGGGGACTGGGAAGGCAAGGCCCAGTTCCCAGAAGGTGCTCGATCCAAGCCTGTTGTCTGTGGAGGCCCGGCACGCTTGGGGTTAGCCCCTCGCACCCCCCACATCCCACGCAATGGGGTTGGCGAGGAGAACCCTGACCAGAGGCTCTCCGACGATGAAGACAGCGGGGAGACGAGCAAGGGAAGGGAGGGCCCCTCGACGCTCTCAAGCGGCGGATACTGGTACAGCCTACCTGCTTCCACCTCCAGGGAGTTCCGAGGGAGGAGGAGAAGCCCAGGACACCGAGAGCGTGCAGAGAGACAACTGCTGCCCATTCCTTCCTAGCTCAGGCTGGGAGCCCTAAGGCCTAACACTGACCAGAGGGGAGGAACCTGGTCCTGGGCAGCAGCCACAGTTCCTGATGGGAGGGTCCCACATTTGCTCACACAACTTGAAGACTATGCTTGTCTGTTTAGCCTGTGGCTTCCCACACTCTCTGGAATGGGAACCCTCGATATTAGGGTTACGAAGAGCAGTCCCTCGAAAAAAGGAAAGGTGGGGTGGGGGGGCTCTTGTCACCACTATTTTAAGCCATCGAGTGTTGCCTGACTGGTCACTCCCAGCACGAGAAATCTCTCTCATTGGATGGAAAATGGCTTTGCTCTCATTACAAACCTAGCTTCCCTGGAGTTTGCAAAGAGGGCTCTGGGTTGGCAAAATGCTCATTTATATTGGCAGGCTAGCAGGGTAGGCAGGGAAAGGAGCTAAATAGGGGGCAGGGCTGAGAGAGAGAGAGAGAGAGAGAGAGAATGAATTAGACCCAGCTTTAGAGGGTGAATGTTTTTCAGACCCTCACTTCAGTTCTGTGTATCAGGAAAACTCAGGGGGGTGCTGGGGGGGCCCCAAGACCTTGACTGGGATGGGGGGCATCCCTTATTTCAACTTCAGAGGCAATCACCGATCTCCTGTTTTGCAGATACCCCCACAGGCCCCGAGTGGTATCCGCTCCTCAGTGGCATCTGACTCAGGTGATGGGGGAGGGGGCAGGGTCCCTCTCCCTGACTGGCAGTCACACCATTTGTTTGCAGACCCGGGACTGACCAGGGAGAGTCCTAGTAGCTACTGGAGCTTGGGTCTCTGGGGTGAGAAGGGGCCACTGGATAAGCTTGGGGTCACAGGACAGCCGCTCATCAGTCAGGACACCAGGCATCTTCCCTGACCACTGTGAGCAAGGTCATCCTGTCCTGCCGGTCTGGATGCCAGGTGCCCAGGGTGCCTGCTCCTGGCCCCCCAGCTTGCCATGAGGGTCTGGATCCAGGGATAAGGTGGGCATGGAGGGCTTTTATCCTGGACCTCAGTCCTCCGGAGGCCCAGCTCTCCCTCCCCAGCTGCAGCTTCCCAGGGCACCAGAAGGAGATGCTAATGCTTGGGGTCAGTGCCCAAGGAGCTGGCACCTCTGCCAAGAGGTCTGTCTCCCTTCATGGCCCTGCTCGTGAGGCGGAATGACCTGGAACTGCCTCTAGGATGGCCACCCTGACTCTGCAGCCCAGCACAGGGAGGTGGGATGTGTGGCTTAAAGTGGCAGAGCCTACTCCTGGCTGCCTGCAGGGCTAGGCCAGGCTCAGAACACCTTTTCAGCCGCCCTCCAATGTGGCCCAGACCCCAAGAGGGCGAGGACTGGAGCCTGCAACACAGAAGAAAGTTCCCAGCGCGGTGCAGGAGGAGATCTGGGGGTGTCTTGGTGCCTAGAGGCGCCCCACTTCTCTCGGAGCTCCCCGCGCGAGGAAGGAAAGTTAACTCCGGCTGAGAGGCAGGGCTGAGAGAGGAAGCATGCCTGCGACCGCTCAGGGAACCCAGAGGATCGCGTCGGCCTCCCTACCTGAAGTCGCTGTAGGGGTGGATAATCCAAAATCCGGCCGACTTCACCCTCTCCTGCTCGCGCTCCACGGCTTTCTGGCTGCCAAACATCCTCAGGGAGAATTTGTTGACCCCGGGCTGGAGCATTGCTCCGAACTGACGCTGCATGAAGCCGGCCTGGCCCAGGCGCACCTCGGCCTCGGGGAGGATCTGGTCGCCGGCGGCCGCGCCTCCCTCCACTTTGATAGCGGTGTCCACCGAGGGCTGCTCGCAGGAGGCGGAGGCCGGCTGCGGCGGCTGCTGGGGCGGCGGCGGCGAGGCTGCGGGCTGAGCCGAGGCGCCGGGGCGCTCTGGCTCGGCCGCCAGGCCCGGGGGCGTCCTGTCCTCGCCGGGGGACGCGTCGCCCTCGGCGATGAGCCGCCGCTCCTCCGCGGAGTCATGCAGGTGCCCGTGACTGCTGCCGCCCCCCGCTCCGGCGCCGCCGCCGCCGCCCCGGCTGCCCAGCGAGGCCAGGCTCCCGCGGAAGCGCCTGCAGTCGCCGTTGGTGCTGGACTTGCCCGCGCCGCGGGCCGGCCCCTCGCCGTCCGCCGCCCCGAGGGCCGCGCCCCGGGGCTCCGTGCCGCCCGCGGCCGCCGAGGGTGAGGGCGAGGGCAGCGGCCGCAGCCGGATGCTCCTGCGGCTGGGGTCCTGGCGGCCCCCAGCCCCCTCCTCCTCGGCGTCCTCTTCCTCGTCCATGATCCACGCCTTGGCCCCCACCTGCTGCGGAAGGCTGTAGAGCCGCTTGCGCATGGACGGCGGCAGCTTGTCCATGGCGCCAGGGGCCGGGGCCCGGCCGGGGCAGGGGCGCGGGTGCGGCGCCGCCGACCGGCTCCAGGTCCGCCCGCCAGTCACTCCGCCCGCGGGGACGCGTCTTTCGCCGCCGGCTACGGGCCGCCTCAGGCGCCCATGCTTGGGCAGGCTGGGTGCCGCGGGGAGGCTCCCAGTCCGGCTCCGGGTCCCCGGGCTCGCCGCGCTGCGCCTCCTCCCGGGCCGGGCTGGGCGCGGGGACCCCGCGCTCCCTCCCTCTCTCCCTCCCGCGTTCGGGGGCGCGGCGCGCGGCCCGGCTCCAGGCGCCCCGCCCCCGCGGGGAACAATGGGCGCGGGTAGAAGCGGCGCTGCGGCCGCGGAGCTCGGAGAACCGCTCTGGAGCGCACAGCGCACGACCCGCGCGCCTCCCGGGCGTGCGTCCCGCGGGCCGGCGGGCTGTCAGTCTGTCCCGCCGCCTCGGCTTTGTGGCCAGCCACTCGCGAGCTCGCCTCGCCTCCTCTGGCCGAGACCGGCCGGCCGGTCCCGGGGCTCCCGCCGCAGCCGAGCGGAGCCCAGCGGCCCGCCGGGCTTACATCAGCGGCCGCCTCCCCCGGAGCGCCCTCCGGCAGCGCTCGGCTCCCGCGCCCCGGAATATTCATGAAGCCGCCGCAGCTCGCGGGTTGCCATAGGAGCGGCTCCCGCAGCCGGGCCTGCCTACCTGGGCTTCTTAAAGGAGCAGCCGCGCGCGGGCCGGGGGCCGGGAGGGGGGCGGGGGGCGGGCCCCACGGGGGCGCAGGGTGGACCCTCGCCAGACCTTAGCGGCTGAGGGGAGAGGCGTCCTTAATCCTACACCCTCAAATACCTTTCCTTGGCCAAGGCTGGGAGCGCGCCCCAAGTCTAGGATTCCAGCTTGGGCTGCGAATTTCCACCCCAAGACTGGGCGGGGGGAAGGGGCGGGGGACGGGGTTTCCCGATCTCTCCTTCTCCGAGCTCTAGGCTCGCCTTTCCGCGGCGGTTTAGCTTCTCAGCCGAGTCTCCGACCCACCTCTAGGGAGGCGGGCGGGTCGTCTGGATGCGGAGCCCCAGGCCTTTCCGCCAGGCGCCTGGAGAGGGGGTTTCCAGGAAATGCGCTGCCTCTGGGCTGCTCCCGGGGTTTTCCTGTGATACGGGCGGGGGGCGAACCCCCGCCGGTCTTTCCCCTGCGGAGCCTCGCAGCAGCCGAGCAAGGAGGGCGTGGGGAAAACTCCGGGAGGCACCGGGCGCGCGGGTGAGACCCAGGCCTTCGAGGTAAGACTTCGAGGAAATGCGCCCACAGCTAACGCGGGGTCCGATCCCCGTGCGCACCTCCCCGGTGGTTCAGGTGGGGGTTTCTGAGACCGGCGGGGCTGCAGCGGGGAGCCAATAGGCAGGCTGCTTTGGCGGCCTGGCACTCTGGGGCTAGCTGTGGACCTTCATCCTGGGTTCCCATCCAAATTGTGACACCCCTATGTGGACCAACGCTAGAGGAGTTCCAGCTCCATCCAGGTCCCCTACCCCCAAGCAGCTGTACAATCCCCTCCCCCTTCGAGTCTGCTCCCCACCCCCACCCACAGGCCAGCAGGCCATCCAGCTGTGTGTCCTCTCTCCGTTTACCGTCTCCGGGTTTATGGACAAATCCCGCCAGGTCAGCCAGAGATACCGCTCTCTTCCCCTCCACACCCCAGGACAGCCTGACACCTCCCATCCACACAGGCGGGGCTGCCAGATCCCCTCTCCTTGGCCTGGGGGCCACCAAGATGGCCCAGGGGTTCCTCAGATCCTGTCAGGGCCAACGTCCCAGATTAGCTCAAAAATGGGGCATTAGAGGGAAAGGGTTAGCCAGAGAAGGTTGGAGTTTGGGCTAATGCTGAAGTGGACCCGTCAGCAAAGTCTGACAGGAGGGGGGCAAAAAGGTCCCCTAGCCCTGCCATCTCTCTGAGGAATAGCATGAAGTTTTTCTTCAAAGGATTTTTTACTCTCATTCTTAGCCCACTTGGGACCACCTCCCCCACCCCATTCAGAGCAAAAATTTTGGAAGCAAGATGGGAGGACGCAGCCTGGCAGGGACTTTTCTGCTCTACCCACTGGACCACAGGACCTCCCATGGGGGGGAGGGAATGACTAGGGTGATGACATCACCGCTAGCTGGCATTTCTACCTTTGAGCAGCTCTGAGCTGACAGTTCTCTGCACAGATGCTGGGAGGCCTAATCCTTGAATGTCCTTGGGTCTCCTTGAGAAGGAGTGTTCTTAACGGGCTGAGAGCCCCGCCTGCCCTGATGTGCCAGCCATAGGGAGAAGACCTCCGTTTAACTCACTTCTTTGGGCTTCTGTATACAGCCAGGAGCTAGTCTGCCCTACCCCAGCTTCAGGAAGTCAGCCCAAACAGGCTTCCCAACGATCCGTGGTAAGGGCATCCTCTCCTCTGGGTACCCTTCCTGGCCACCCAAATCTTGGCCATGTCCCACCTTTTAGTCCCCATGGCCCATGAGCTCCCATCAACCTGAGCACTGATTACACAATGCAGTCTGTGTCCCCGTCACAGTCGGGGACAGTCTGTGTCTCCGTCAGGACTGAGCTCCCTGAGGGCAGGACAGATCCGACTCATCTCGGGGACCTCAGAACCCAAACTAGGAGGGACAGAGAGCAGATCAGTAAACATCAACTATGCATGAGTGACCCTGGAAGTTAGCTAATGCCATTGAAGGGGATCCTTGAAGTCGATGGAGGATATGATGGAGGTATAGGCCAGGGGTCAGGGCCCTCGGATTCCTCTCCCTCTAGCACCTCACGTACTCTCCATTTGGTTAGCACCACGCATCCAGGACCATCTAGGACCGCCCTTGGGTGCAGAAATGACTACCAGATAAAGTAGGCATGTGGTGACACGGGCCTCTCCTGTCCCCTCTGTGTGAACACCCCAATGGAGGACAGCTGGGGCATGCTGGCCGTGAGGCGGGTAGAGGAGGAAGAAACCCAGCCCTTGACGGGCCCCAGGTGTGGGGAATCTTAGACTCATCCTTAGGAAAGAGGAGAAAACGCAAGATAGGAAAGAAATGTGTACTAAATCATGCCTCAACCCATGAGAGGTTTGAGGAGGGGGACCTCGCTGACCTTGGGGTAGCTAGGGAGGACTCCCTGGAGGAAGGGGTCAGATTTGGTGAGAGACACGTATCTAGCACCTTAGAGTTTACACTTCATCTGTTAAACCACATGAAATTTTTGTGGACCATTTTGTGATTTCAGTGGCTCTACCTAACTAACATTCTTACTCCCATTTGCAAACAAGAAAACTAAAGTCCTGAGAGCTGCCTGCCAAATGTCTCACAGCAAGAGAAGCTGTGGAGCTGGATCTCCGGCCAAAGGCCCCACAGGTCAGGCTCTTCTCGGCTGCCCAGCTGACTCACACAGGTGGGGTGGAGGGCAGGAACAGCTGCAGGAGGGAGGAGAGGCGGTTCTGAGTCTGGCGTGGTTGAAGCAGAGAGACAGTGAAGAATGGAGCCTCCACATCCTGTATTCTCGCCATTGCTCCAGCCGGGTCTCATGCCTTCTCATTTCCAGTGCTGCCTAGAAAGCCTGGGGTCTGTTCTGGCTCATCTGGTAACAGAGTAGACAGGACCTGGGGACTCCGGCAAGGGGAAGGCCCTGCCTCTGGACTGAGATGGAAAGACCTATGGCTGTCAGCTTCAGTGGGGAACTGAGTGTCTCTGAGAGACAGATGTGCTTCTTGCAGGGCTGCAGGGGGCCTGGGTATTCCTGGAATGCAAACCCAGAAAAAATCTGGGTCTAAGAGAGAAGGGGCTGGTGAAGATGGGCTTCCTTCCCTTCCAGGGGAGCGGGATGGGAATGTAGCTAATTATAGGTCAGTCTCAGACCTTATTTGGTAGGAACCTGAATGGGCAGAGGGGGTTAAGAAATTCTGAAAGTTTATTTGCTTTTTGGCTAAGGGCATTGTTCTTGCTTAAAGAGGCAGCTCAGAGGTAGGGGTGTGGCTCCCACACCGTGTAATGCCAAGGTTTTGGCCAGTTCTGCTTGAAATTTAACAAAAAAAAAAAAAAGAGAGAGAGAGAGGGAGAACAATGTAGGATATTTTAGGGTAAGGTTGCCAACTGTCCTTCTTAGAAGTCTGTCTTTATTCTAACATTATATCCTTGCTGCATTTTCTGTGTTGAAATGCCCTTTTATGAAATCATAGTGCTAGAAGATGGTATTTTTTATGTCCCTGGCTAAATAAAAAGTTGGCATGGGATTCTGTGTTTGTTCCCAAAAATCATTTTTGAAATGTTATTGGTCTGTGAATTCCAAAAATCCGGGGGCCCCCCGCCGTAAACAATAGAGCATGAGACTGGGAAACCCAATTAAATACTTCTCTGTCATTTACTGCCTGTGTATGCCTCAGTCTTCCTCATGTGTAAAATTGGTTTAATGATGTATACCTCATAAGTTATTGTGCAGACTGAGAGAATGAATGCTTGGAGTATGACATCTCATTTGTAGTAAGTTCTCAATAAACACTGAATGATGGAATATTGAATAAAACTTGGAATAGCCAATGGAAGCTATTGCCCGTGGAGGAGACACTTGGCCTTCAGAATCCAGTTTAGGTCACATATTTGTCTTAAAATTGCTGTTGGGACAGAAGTGATGTCTTGCTATGCAGGATTGTTTTCTTCAAATTCTCTGTCCCTGGTAAGTCTTGGCTGAGTCTCCAGAAGGCATACTTTCTTCTCTCTGGGATGAGCACTTGCCTAAGTGGGATCAGAGGAAACTGACTCAGAGGTCACACCCTTGACCCTATGCTCAAGGCCTCCCCCATACACAGGTGCAACTTAATCTTACTGTTTAGGGTAGATATGGTCCTCCCAGGACACCTTCCGCTCTGCTCGGAGGCAGGTCTGCTCTAGGGGCTGGAATCAGGGATATGTAAACTTCCTGCTGGCAGTTCTGACCTGGGGACGAGGTCCCAAGAAGGAATATGTAGATGTATGGAGAGAACAAATCAATCACCTAGTCTTGACCAAGCCTTGGTGCCCATCCCTGAGCACAGCCACAAATGGATGAAGGCCGAGAAGACAGTGAAATGCCCTAGATGGGCAGTTTTCAGTCGGTCAAAGTGGTGAAAGGCCATTCCAGGGGTTTGTAATCAAGGGTCAGAGCAAGGGGTTCAGAAGCTCAGAGCAATGGTGCTTCCTGAGTGTGGTGAAAGTGGGCTTCCTGGAGGAGGTGGAAAGTGAACTGGGTTTTCTAGACAGTGGTGTGTGTGTGTGTGTGTGTGTGTGTGTGTGTTTCTAATGGGGAAACAGTGAATGGAGCAGCCTGGCGGGGGTGAGGCCTGCTGCATTCTCTGTGGGATAAATGAGGAATTGCCAAAGGATATGCCTAGGGGAAGGGTCCAGCTTAAGGGGCCACTAAATGGTTGCTCTAAGCTGGCCCTAGGAGAAAGTCTTCTGTCCCAATAGAAGGAAGGTATTGGGTCCTTCTGAGCCCCTCCTCCCAATACCCTCACCCCCAGAGTCTGGCTGCAGAAACTACTGGGAGCCCACATGCCCACCCTCCCCCAATGATATTAAGGCACTAGTGAAAGAAAGTCCCTACAGGCTCAGTTTCCTATTGGGTTTGCCATCTGCTTTCTTCTCAGCTCTGCCTGGTTTCCTTAGGATCTGGGAGTGTGAGCCATGGCATTGTCCCCTTCACCACCCCCTGCCTCTGTGCAGGACCCCACCTGTGAGTGCCCAGAGCCTGGCAGAGCATAAAGCCTTTTCATTTCCAGGCCAGCCCTTGATCTCTCCATTCTCCTCATCCTATACTCCCAGCTACTCCCTCGGGACTTGGCCAAGGCACTGGCCAGGACATCATGCCCCTCTCCTCTCAGGGAGGCAGAAGAAAGATGTGTTGACAGCTCAGCCAGGCCTGGACTGTGTCTCTGTGTCCCACTAGGGCTCCAGGATGTCTGGGCCACCTGGACTCAGAGCCAGGCTGGAGAGTGAGGCACTTGGGTGGGGGGAGGCCCCCAAGGTGCTGGCTGAGCTGAGCTGCCAAGAAGCTGAGTACCAGAGACTGCTCTGTCCCAAGTCTGGAATTCACCATATATCAGAGCTGAAGTGAGTTCAGACAGGGGCCCCAGGATGGTTTCAACACCCTGGGCTGGAGGAGTTAGGAAGGGAAAGGAAGACACAGGGTCGCCTGGGAGAAGGGGGAGAGGTGGAAGAGAGTTGGCAAACAGGGCAAGGTGGAGGGTGGGGGGTGGGAAGTGAGGAGCGCTGGGGGTGGCCCTAAGAGTGGGTTCAGCCTGCAGCCCCCACTAACGCTGGGCTCCTCCTTCGGCCAAGCCTTGCTGCTGCTGTCCTCCCTGCCATGCCCACTGTCCTTTCCCTCACTCCTCTGTTATTCTTCCTACCCAGTTTCACATCAGTCCTGTTTTTGTTCAACCATTCACCCATTTATTTATCTAGCCGGCTTGTGGAGAACGTACTATATCACCCTAAAGATCCAGCCCCTAATCTTCAGCCACCGCCGTCCGTGACAAGAATAAGACAGAGACAGAAACTCTTGTAAAGAAGCCAGGGACCAGGGTCACGTGATGTGGCCAAGTGGCTAGAGAGCAGAGGAAGGAGGAGGAAGGACATGGAGGAGGGGAGCAGGGGGAGATGGTCCTGCTTGAATTGGCTTTTGCAGAAGGCATGTGTGATTCAGAAAAGTGGAAGCAGAGAGGTGGCCCATGCCAGGTGAAGGGCACAGTGTGAGCAAAAGAGCCAAAGGGGAACTCATCACTGGGATGGCTCTGCAGTCTGGGGGATGGTAGCCCTGGTGGTCGGGGGTGAGCACAAGGACCCAAAGGTAGGTTGGTTCTGGAGGCAATGGGAAGTGACTAGACCTGACGAGCCAGGACTTTGGGGACAACCACCAGGTTGGGCCCTGGAAGCCCAGCCCTGTACTGTTCTGCAGTAAGTGGACAAGAAAAGAATGACACAGTCCCTACTCTTGGAAGCTCACAGTGGGATCGAAGAGATTAAAGTAATGGCACCAAACCATTTAGTCACCTGCCAGGGGAAGGGCCTGGACCCCAGATGCCCGTGGGCCCATGGCGGGAGCCACAGCTAGGGTTGGCAGTCAGTCTGGGAGCTCTGCTCTCCAGCTCCCTGCAAAGCACATCTTTTGTGCAGGCCCCATGGCCCAGCCTCCCTCCCACGAGCCCTGCACATCAGGGTAACCTGCTATTACATGAGCCTTTCGCTGGACGCCTTCCAGAGAAAGACAGTTCCTCTGTATAATGAGAGCTGTGCCCCACAGGCCACACTGCAGGGTCCAGAGCAGAGACAGTGTCAGGGAGAGGGTGCTAGAGGCTGTGACAGGGGCTGTGACAGAGGCTGTGCTAGAGTCTGCGACAGAGACTGTGACAGGGGCTGTGACAGAGGCTGTGACAGGGGCTGTGACAGAGGCTGTGACAGGGACTGTGATGGGCTGTGACAGGCTGTGACAGAGACTGTGACAGGGACTGTGATGGGCTGTGACAGAGGCTGTGACAGAGACTGTGCTAGAGTCTGCGACAGAGACTGTGACAGGGGCTGTGACAGAGGCTGTGACAGGGACTGTGATGGGCTGTGACAGAGGCTGTGACAGAGACTGTGACAGGGACTGTGATGGGCTGTGACAGAGGCTGTGACAGAGGCTGTGACAGAGACTGTGCTAGAGTCTGCGACAGAGACTGTGACAGGGGCTGTGACAGAGGCTGTGACAGGGACTGTGATGGGCTGTGACAGAGGCTGTGACAGAGACTGTGCTAGAGTCTGCGACAGAGACTGTGACAGGGGCTGTGACAGAGGCTGTGACAGGGACTGTGATGGGCTGTGACAGAGGCTGTGACAGGGACTGTGATGGGCTGTGACAGAGGCTGTGACAGAGGCTGTGACAGAGGCTGTGACAGAGACTAGGAAAGGGGCTGCGACAGAGTCTATGATAGAGTCTGTGGTAGACACTGTGACAGAGGCTGTGACAGAGTATGTGACAGAGACTGTGCTAGAGTCTGCAACAGAGGCTGTGACAGGGGCTGTGACAGAGGCTGTGACAGGGGCTGTGACAGAGGCTGTGACAGGGACTGTGATGGGCTGTGACAGAGGCTGTGATAGAGGCTGTGACAGGGACTGTGAAAGAGTCTGCAACAGAGGCTGTGACAGGGGCTGCTACAGGGGCTGTGACAGGGGCTGTGACAGAGGCTGTGATAGGCTGAGATGCGTTGGGACGGGGGCTGTGACAGGGTCTGTGACAGAGTCTGTGACAGGCTGTGACAGGGGCTATGAGGGGTATTGTGACAAAGGCTGTGACAGGTACTGCGACAGATGCTGCCACAGTGCCGTGACAGAGGCTGAGACAGGGACTGTGAGAGAGCCTGGGACAGAAATGTGACTCAGTCTGGAGCCACAGGCAGAGTTGGGACAACAGCTCCCGGAGCCCGGGCCCACACTCCCACGGTTGACAGAGCAGTTGGCGGTGACAACAGCAACACAGCAAACACACGGGCCCAGCCAGGCCCAGGCACTTGTGGAAACGCCGACGGGCTGAAGCTGCCTCAGGAGGAGAGCGAGAGGGGCTGAGAGGGGCCGGTTCCCAGCGGCCCTGCCATGAGTTCCTGCGTGGCCATGGGTAAGCTTCCGGGCCTCAGTCTCCCCGGTCATGCCGGCCTTGGGGAGAGGCCGGATCACAGAAGGAGTCGGGAGCAGACGTGGAGGGACCAAGGATCCTTGTGAGACTCTGAACTGTTGCCAGGGCGTCCCGGAGTCTCCCCAGCCCCCCAAACACAGCCTGCTGACTGAATAAGGAACACACCTTCCACATACACGAACAACCGTTCCCCCCATGTGTGGGTGCTAGTGTGATGACTAAAACACCAATTTGTTTTCAAGTAAAACAATTCATGGCCATGATGACTGACATTTGTGGAGAGCTAGCTCTGTGCCAGGCGCCATGCCGAGCGCTTAGCATGGATCAGCTCATGTAATCCTTGCTAGAGTCCTGGTCAGGTAAGTGGTCTTATCTCCATTTTACAGATGATTAAATTGAGGCTAAAGAGGTTGACTAACTTACCTAAGCTCCCACGGGCAGAGGAAGAGCCCGGGTTTGCAGGCAGTTACGTCTGACGCAGTGTCTTATCCTCGCCCACCGTTGGTGGCTTTCTCAATCACAACTGCTATCCTGTCAGATGTATTTTGAAGTTTCAAAGCCAGAGACTTTTTCGGTGAACCAGAGGTCCTCATACACGAATTGGCTAGGACCTACCGTGTATTGCCTACAGCAGCCCTGCGGAGGCAGCCAGAGACAATCACATGGTTGCCCTGACTGGAGCTTCCTCAAGTTCATGGTCTTTAATGTCCCTCAGTGCTGCCTGGCAATCCCACTGTATTTCCCTATCTGCCCTGTCTTCATGCCG